>NC_068446.1:15721512-16321512 GCF_023373465.1 Oncorhynchus keta
AATCATTCAAAAAATAATGTTAAAGACAATTATTGCACACAGAGTGAGTCCATCCAACTTATTGTGTGACTTGGTAAGCAGATTTGAACTCCTGAATGTATTTAGGCTTGCCATAATAAAGTGGTTGAGTACTTGTTGACTTTATAGCTTTAAATGTTTTATTAATTTGAAAAAACATCTACAAACAAAAATCCACTTTGACATTGTGGGGTATTGTGTTTTGATCAGTGGCACAATATCTCAATTTAATCCATTTTAAATTCAGGCTGTATTAACAAAATGTGGAAAAAGTAGACGTGTGTGAATACTTTCTGAACACACTGTATTCAAAAATAAGGTAAAAAAAATGAGAAAATAAGGTAAAGGCCTCTTTGTGAAAGGGGTTATAGGCCACTGCCCTAATGTGCCAGGCAGGCAGCAGTAAGAAACCTCTGACCAACCAACAGACCAGTATCTTGAGAGAGCATAGAGAGAGAGGGAATATCATGTTCCCTTTGTTGTCACACTAAAGAGACACAGACAGGGTTTGAGATCTGTTGTTGTTCTCACTTTCCTCTGTCAACCATTCACGCTTTCGTTTTTCTTTCTCCCTCTCTTTTAGCCAGAGGTGATAAACCTGGCCTCCTTTACTGAGCTAAAGCTGACCGGCTAGCTCATTCCCATCTTCCTTTGTGTGCCTCCCAAATGGTCATCTATTCCCTATGTAGTGCATTACTATAGGGCGACGTACTGGTCAAAAGTAGTTCACTATAAAGAGAATAGCTCGCCATTTGGAACATACACTTCCCTCTGTTGTGTTTGTAAAAGGGCAAAGCGGCTGAGCAGTCTCCAAGTTGGCTGAGCAGTTTGCCCTGCAGTGCCACGCCGTGCCAGGGGCCATGACTGCTTCAGCTGCTCCATCACCAGGGGAGTGGGCTAACACTGTCTGACTGCACTTAGCTGTGTTTCTCTGAGACAGTCATATCACATCAACCTGGACACTGGGACATCCCAGATCACATCCCCCTCACTACTTTCCGCAGTTTTGGACGCAGCCTAAATTGGACCCTATTCCTTACACCCTATTCCTTATTTCCCTATTGGCCCTGGTCAAAAGCACTGAACTACATAGGGAGTAGGGTGCCATATGGGACGTACCTTTTTTGCCATCTTGCAACGTTTTTTTCTTTGATCTTTTCTGTTTTTGTGTGATCTTGTGATTTGCTGCCACATGTTTGTGTCAGGCAACGGGGTCCTATTACTACTTATATACTACCTTAATCTGGACAGTTTTTTTCTTCTTTCCTATCCTACAGGAAAGAAGAACTAGACCTGCCTCCTGTTCCCCCTACTCTCCTAGTTTTTTCCCCTCCTCTTCTTCATCCTTATCCCTGCATTTGAATCTTTCAGATAATAAGCTTTGACTTCTGGCTGCACGTTTATGGGTCTTTTCATGTTATCAGCTTAGCTCATAGCGTGGAGCGGCTGAACACAGAGTCCTAGTGACAGGCCAGCCAGTCAGCAAGGCCGGCCTGTCAGGCAGGAGCTCTCATACACTAATGATTTCCCTTTAGTCTATTTTCTGTCTCATTGGCCGTTTCCTTCAAAAACAAAATTGCTCATTTAAATTCTCATGCCTGGGGCATTTTGGTCTTCAAATATTGTTGGAAAGTGAAAGGATTAGGCAAAATATGCTTTTTTAAAATGTTAATATATTTTCTGGTTCACTTTCTCCTCTGAGGCCAATTAGGGCGTTTCTGCTGGCTGTATTAATGTCAAATTGACATCCCCCTGCTATAATTACACAGCGCTTGAAACCTAACTTTTACTGGCGGGGAGATGAGGAGCGCGCCTCACAGTGACACACACATTCTCGCTGCCAGCTTTTGATCATTTAATCATTGCTTGCTTTCTT
This sequence comes from Oncorhynchus keta, assembly GCF_023373465.1. NCBI lineage: Eukaryota > Metazoa > Chordata > Actinopteri > Salmoniformes > Salmonidae > Oncorhynchus > Oncorhynchus keta. The sequence continues at coordinate 15,723,407 of NC_068446.1, forward strand.
TCCCTATTTCCTCTTTTCTTCCCCCTCTTCCTTCTGCTCATTGTATGATTTCACTTTTTATTCTCTCTCTCTCTCTCTCTCTCTCTCTCTCTCTCTCTCTCTCTCTCGCTCTCTCTCTCTCTCTCTCTCTGTTGCAAAATGCAGTGTTGTTTCATTATTCACAGTTGTGTTTTGCCCACGTTCATTAGTAACATCGTCTCTCCACTTTGCTTCTGCCTGGTAAGAAAGATCCGTTGGTCCCTTCAGGTGCAGATACCATATGTACATTGTTTACTCACAATTTACATTGTGTTGTTTGTGTTTTTCCCTTGTTTTCACCACGGCAACCAGCACGGAGTGAACATGCTGTCAGTGAGTTGAGGGATGGGTAACGTGCGGCGCCATGCCGATCCTCCCTCCTTCTGACAGTGTTGTGTGTCAGGAGAAGGGAGACAGGTAATGATGGTTAACGCTTCTTCACCATGAATATTAATGCTCCCACAATGCACCCCTGTACAGCTACAGGATGGCAACCCCATTAGTGATGTAATGGTGATCTATCCTCCCCTCTCCATCCCTGCCAGTTGCCATGGAACCACAGACAAGCAAATATGCATTGAATCCAATGTAGATATATCCAGATTGAGTTCATTAATTAAGGCGTTAGGTCTGTTATAGTCAAACATGGTGTTAATGCTAACTACCACTGAGAATGATGGGAATCTGCTATTCAACACTAATTGGACAAATGGACAAAGTTAATAAAGAACAAGTCATTTTTAGTGATTTTACCTATATTTTTATTGTGTGGATACATTTTGACAGTTTTTGAGCGGACATGTCAGATTGTCCAGTATTTTTCTTGATTTTCTCATTTATATCGCATATGTAAATACATAAAGACTATGGCTGCAATTCATTCAAACTCACCATAGCAATGTTTATGCAGTGTCTTTAATTTCTGCATGCAATTTTCATTTGAACAGCTTAAACAGAATTTTAAAATATTTTGTTCTACAGTAATTATTTAATTCATAAGTAAGTATGTGGCTATGTTGGTAGAGCATGGCGCTTGTAACGCCAGGGTAGTGGGTTCGATTCCCGGGACCACCCATACGTAGAATGTATGCACACATGACTGTAAGTCGCTTTGGATAAAAGCGTCAGCTAAATGGCATATATTACTATTACTATATTACTATATTAATTACTGTAATTTATAAGTAAATATAAATGAATGACATAGAGAATAATTCTAAGCCTGCATTTTTTCCCCCTCATGGATAATAGCAACCTCTCCATTCTTATTTATGTTTCCCAGAGAGTGGTACTGGATGTGGCTTGAGGTGATAGAGATGGTGATCTGAAACACAACACTGAGAGCAGCTTGAAACAATGAACATCCCATCAGCAAGGCTTGTGTGGTATTACGACCAGCATACATTTTTCTGTGGGAAGCCTAATGGCTCGAGAGTGGTGCCTTTAACCAATTGGTCACTAGTTTGAATACCCGAGCTAAAAAGGTGAAAAATCTGTCGATGTGCCAAGGCGCTTAACCCTAGTTGTCTGACCGTGTAAAACAACCAATTTCACAGCACCTTTCTGGTATATGTGACAATAGAAATACAAAACAATACAAAATACAAAACCAACAGGTTCGCCTTCTATTAGAGTCAAGTATGGTCAGAATAGAATTGGTTTAAGTAACATGTAGCCTATCCTGTGTTGTCGTTATAGGACATTTATACAGTACGATTGCCTATAGGCCCACTTGGTAAAAAGTACAGCCATGTATCTAAGCATCTAAGTACTAGCAGCCAGGTTGAATGTCTCAACTGGTTTTGAGAAAGCAGATGTTTGCTATTGGTGTCTGTCTATATTTAGTCCAGATGACAGCAGTAGAGGGCATATCTCTGGTAAACAAAACATATCCCCATTTAGCCTCCAACAGTCTGTCTGTCAAGCTATGATGCCAATCTAGAAAATAACCCATATAGATTGACTAAACCTGTGTCGGACAAAATCAAGCTGCCATTTGTTGGCTTGGGTGAAAAAAATCACTTGCATAGTTTTGACGAAATGCGCGTGTTCCCCTCCAGCAATTCTTAATGTCCACTTCCCAAACCTCCCCCTCTTCCTCCTCCTCTTCATCCATAGCTCCTCCTCCATTTTTCCTACCTCCTTGCCTCTCTCTTCTCGTTTGGACTTTAAGTAACAGGAAATTGTACTGAGTCCTTCTGAGCCCCCGATTACCTTCGTGATGCGTAAACATGCTATGGAATCAGGAGGCGTGCTGTAATTATTTTGTGATGCCATCAGCGAGGATCAATCACATTCGGAGGTCGGTAGTGGGAGGGTGCTGCCTTTCCCTCTCTGAATGGACATGATGGCTGTGGACATGATGCAAGACAGAATGGAGGGATGGAAGCTCACTCAAATCAATGTGCACTCCACTGCTTAAGCATCTCTGACCATTAAGCATCTTGTACCTAAAGACTGGATGAATGTGGAAAACTAACAAAGAGGAAAAGGGAAAGAACAGGCCCCACATGTCTTTTGATGACAGTGACGGTGTCTGAACAGAAAGTGTCATTGCTAAACTGTATGGGGAGCCCGCGCACGCACACACACAATAAATCCACAAACACACACACTAAAGAGGCACACAAATGTTTATTTGCGAATCAGATTTAAAATGTGCATGATGTCTGTCTCATACATGACCCTAGGCGTCAGTACAGTACAGTATCTCTTCTCTTCCCTGTCTTATTATCTTTGTTCCATGTCTACTTTAGATTGATACTTGGTCGCTCTTCAAATTAAACTTGAATGTCACATGTTTTTATTACAGAGTAAATTCAGGCACAGAAAAGACTGGTAAAGAATGAAGAAACATATAATATTGGGATCTGGAAAGAACGCATTGCAAATGTCACATTGCACGGAAAGCTCAATACCTTTAATACCACAGCTCCTAAGAGATTATTTCAAGTTGAATTTTGATGCATAACAACTTCATGTTAGTCTTTTCCAGCCTGCTCACATGGAGGATGTTCTACATATTTTATTTTAAAAATTCTATAGACAGGTTGGCTAACCACGTCACAAAAATGGCGAATCAAAGGGGCAGGAAGCCGTACATTGTTATGATTCTGAATGGCCAGATAGCTAGCAACAATGACAAGAAGCTACCATGTGGGGAATCGTGGGTGGCTAGTTTCAACTAGTTTTATATTGCTCTTAATATCAAGTATTGTTTTGAAGTGTTTTGACTGATTTCATGCCAATGCTAATATGGCTAAAATTTGCTAGATCGCTAAATAACAACCCTACGATATATTTCAGAGACAACAAGTGCTCATTGTGCGAATGTATTTATGTTTTCAATAAACATATAGATACGAAATTTAGTTAACACGTTGTCAACAATCTAAGCCAAATTTGTTGCTAAAACAACAAACCGTCTATAGTGTGATTACTGTAATAATCTCACTGATAATACTTGTATGAATTAGTTATTGGTGGGTAGTTGTCTGCCAAGCATCCGCTAGCTGACAGTCACACAATATCCATAGATCCACATTAGACATGGTTCCTTCCTTCAGACTTTAAAGCGGTGAAACAAGATTGTGTTTTAATGAGCATCAGCAGTCAACAACATGTTAGTGAGGAAATAGAAAGGTTGTAAAAGTCTTTAGAGATTTATTGACCGAGCCTTGACCTTTCCCCTCCGGTTGGTAAGTGGTCCATCTGAAAGTAACGTCTCTGACATCTAGTCAATGTCACAACAACCCTAACCACACAACTGTCATGTTATCCCCTGCTTCATGTCAACATGCGCTCATTGAGACAGCACTGAGAGCTTGTTTTAAAAAGTAAACACATTAAATAAACACATTGTTGCTGGAAATGTAATCTACTTGAACTGTCATGAAGTATTAGAGTAGAGTGACAATTAATTTATGCCACATAACTATTACAAGCATTATTAGTCATTTGTAACACTAATTAAGCCTCCACTAATTCTAACTACTTCTAATTACTGTAAGAATACAGTAGCTCTCACTGGTGGTAGCAATTCAGGGTGATATTTTCCATAATACTATTACACCCACACCCAAACATGTATCTACCACAGTAGCTATCAGGTCTACTGTAAATCTAATCTACAGACTATTCTTTGAGGTCTGAATCTGTCCACTGTCAGTTGCTTTATGATTATATCAGTATTTTGTCCAAGGGAGAAGAGGCACGCTTGTGTTATATATTATCCTGTTAAAAAAATCTGTTGTGGCTACTCCGGTATACTATTGGCTACTTCTTCAAGTTTGTAGATCTATTTGAAGATCATGGTAGTAGCTTATTTCTGTATTTTTTTCCTGTATATTTTAAAACATATATATATATATATATATATATATATATATATATATATATATATATATATATATAGTATACAGTTGAAGTTGGAAGTTTACATACACCTTAGCCAAATACATTTAATATCAGTTTTTCACAATTCCTGACATTTAATCCTAGTAAAAATTCCCTGTTAAATGACAGTTAGGATCACCACTTTATTTTAAGAATGTGAAATGTCAGAATAATAGTAGAGGGAATGATTTATTTACTTATTTATTTATTTTCTTCACATTCCCAGTTGGTCAAAAGTTTACATACACTCAATTAGTATTTGGAAGCAAAGCCTTTAAATTGTTAAAATTTCGTCAAACGTTTCAGGGAGCCTTCCACAAGCTTCCCACAATAAGTTGGGGGAATTTTGGCCCATTCCTCCTGACAGAGCTGTGGTAAGTGAGTCAGGTTGGTAGACCTCCTCGCTCGCACAAGTTTTTTCAGTTCTGCCCACAAATGTTCTATAGGCTTGAGGTCAGGGCTTTGTGATGGCCACTCCAATACCTTGACTTTGTTGTCCTTAAGCCATTTTGCCACAACTTTGGAAGTATGCTTGGGGCCATTGTCCATTTGGAAAACCCTTTTGCGACCAAGATTTAACTTCCTGACTGATGTCTTGAGATGTTGCTTCAATATATCCACATAATTTTTCTTCCTGATGATGCCATCTATTTTGTGAAGTGCACCAGTCCCTCCTGCAGCAAAGCACCCCCACAACATGATGCTGCCACCCCCGGGCTTCATGGTTGGGATGGTGTTCTTCGGCTTGCAAGCCTCCCCCTTTTTCCTCCAAACATAACGATGATCATTATGGCCAAACAGTTCTATTTTTGTTTCATCAAACCAGAGGAAATCTCTCCAAAAAGTACGATCTTTGTCCCCATGTGCAGCTGCAAACCGTAGTCTGGCTTTTTAATGGCAGTTTTGAAGTAGAGGTTTCTTCCTTGCTGAGCGGCCTTTCAGGTTATGTAGATATAGGACTCGTTTTACCTTGGATATAGATACTTTTGTACCTGTTTCCTCCAGCATCTTCACAAGGTCATTTGCTGTTATCTCTAGGAGACAGAATGCGTCTCCTTCCTGAGCGGTATGACGGCTGCGTGGTCCCATGGTGTTTATACTTGCATACTATTGTCAGTACAGATGAACATGGTACCTTCAGGTATTTGAAAATTGCTCCCAATTATGAACCAGACTTGTGGCGGTCTAAAAAAGATTCTGAGGTCTTGGGTGATTTCTTTTGATTTTCCCATGATGGCATGCAAAGAGGCACTGAGTTTGAAGGTAGGCCTTGAAATACATCCACAGGTCCACCTCCAATTGACTCAAATGATGTCAATTAGCCTATCAGAAGCTTCTAAGGCCATGACTTCATTTTCTGGAATTTTCCAAGCTGTTTAAAGGCACAGTCAACTTAGTGTATGTAAACTTCTGACCCACTGGAATTGTGATACAGTGAATTATAAGTGAAACAATCTGTCTGTAAACAATTGTTGGACAAATTACTTGTGTCGTACACAAAGTAGTTGTCTTACTTGCCAAAACTAGAGTTTGTTAACAAGAAATTTGTGAAGTGGTTGAAAAACGAGTTTTAATGACTCCAACCTAAGTGTATGTAAACTTCCGAACTTCAACTCTATATATGTTTATTTCAAAACCTTATTTTCAGTGTCTTTACACCCCACATAAAATGGTAAGACTATTTGTAAGTTAAACGTACCATATGTGTGTGCTGCTGAGAGAAAAATCTAAATATTATATAAGTCATTTAACCTGGCAACTTTTTAAGATGTAAATAACATACATTTTACCCCCCAAAAATGTACAACTCTAATCACTATAGGCCTATAAAATGTCACCCTGGTCATAGACTCACTGAATGATTGTAAAAAAAAAAAAAAGGCTGATCCATTTCACTCATTTTGGGAGATGACAATTTAATTTATATTAATTTGCCTAATTATTTGATTATGTCCCATACATATACATGTTATAATTAGCTAGTGGAGTTTCTTTTTAAATAAAATGTGTGGGAGAAATGTGAGTCTTTTGATGAGTAGGCCTATTTGTAATCTGAAGCTGAGCCAATTTATACCGGAGGGATTGAAGCAGAAATATAATTTTTTGAATGGAGCGCTGATTTATGAAAAATGATCTTACTTTTCTACCTCAGTTGAACAATACTCTACTGTAATGCAAATGATTAAATGCATAAGTTGTCATTTGTCCCTGCATGTAAAGTGTGACATTTGCTGACCAGATGTTGATCAACTGGAAGTGAGTCAATAGAATAGATACATAATATATACCTCATTTTCTATACTTCATCGGCCTACACTCTTCTGTCAAATAAACGGTTCAAGGCAACATTTGTCATTTCAACCGTCTGACCCTGCCACTTTGCATGGTATACGGCTACTGAGGGGGCTGGGGAAATGTAAACCTTCTCAACAATGATAACGAAACACTGTGGATTATGATATGGTGAAACAGTTAAAAGGTTGTACTCAAATGATACATATTAAGGCTAGTGTGTCTATAATTTAAAGGACCATTGAACAGGACATTTGACAGATTGTGCAGTCAAAACGTCAACCAACATTTGAAGCAATATTCACAACATACTGTTATAAAATAAAAAAAATATATGATCATCTTTAGACTTATATCATGCATTTAAACGGTTTGTTTTAGTTAGTTGGCCTGGCTTTGGTAGGCCTTGCTGGCCTGGAGTGATTGACCCCTAATGTGGCTTGTCTCCATATAAATGCTGCAACTGGCCCATGCAAAAAACTTCAGATCGGCAGTGGACTGGAGTGACAGCTTCGATGCAGAGCAGCGAGATAATCAATGCGGTGCAAGCTATTATTTCACTGTCCCATCATCGACATTCCGCTGAGGCTAATAAGATGATACCCTAACTGGTAGCATTCGATGTAGTTGGTCCTGCAGCGCCCTTAACCCTAATAATGCGATTGATTGTTGCCGTTTCAATTAGTTGGCTGTTAATGAACATGCAATGTTCCCGTCGACGGATTGACTGACATGTTTTACCATCGCTTTGGTCGTCTGTAGTGATTTGTACTTTAGAGAAAGAAAGGTAAATATAATAATACATTGCTTATGGATTGTTCTTCTCCCACATGGTGGTTGATTTAAATAGGCTACGTGAAAAACCCCTGAACTAGACCTATGTGTTCTAGATCGTTCGTATTCTAATAATGTTGCCTAAATCAATACACACCACAACACAACCTTGTGTTTGACATACTGTTATCCATTTTGGACTTACTTATATACTCAAATCAAGTTCAACTTGAACAAGTAAAAATGTATTTTGGCTAATGATAATGTTCTTGTTTGTTTTTTTCACTTGTATCCTGTATAAACCGAGTTTACAAAACATTAAGAACATCTTATTTTTCCATGACACAGACTGACCAGGGGAATGCAGGTGAAAGATATGATCCCTTATATTGATGTCACTTGTTAAATCCACTTTAATCAGTGTAGATGAGGGTGATGAGACAGGTTAAAGACGGATTTTTAAGCCTTGAGACAACTGAGTCATTGATTGTGAATGTGTGACATTCAGAGGGTGAATGGGCAAAACACAACAGTTAAGTGCCTTTGAATGGGGCATGGTAGTAGGTGCAGGCACACGGTGTCAAGAGCTGCAGCGCTGCTGGGTTTTTCAGGCTGAACAGTTTCCCGTGTGTATCAAGAATGGTCCATCACCCAAAGGAGATCCAGCCAATTTGAGACAACTGTTGGAAGCATTGGAGTCAACATGGGTCAGCATTTCTGTGGACATCAACAAATCCTAGCATAAAAGTTTCGTTAATGATCACATTTGATTTATTATTTTAGAAATTAGAAATCCTCCTGACATATAGCAAACCTTTATTAGGCAACGAAACGGTGCATTATTAGCCTATTGTGCATAATAATCTGGTATATTTGTCGCCGCCTTGTGACGAAATTCGTTTAATCAAGCCTGAGCTGTCTGCGGCGCATGAGAGGAGCACATTCCAAAAGAGCCCCTCTCAAGGAATCACTTTTGATATTCTATCTAATCAAAATCGGTGTAAATATGACATTTTCCTTTCTACATCTTGCCATTTTATTTGATAAATCTCGTAACCCTGTCATGGTAAATCATTGTGAATTCCACCATTGTTAAATGTAAATAGTTTCAAAATATATGCTGTGGCCAGCAACAAAATAGCATATAGGCCTACTGAGAAACTGAATACAACAATACAGAATACGTAGCCTGTATGGCGCTTGGATTGTATATAAATGGCTACAAATATTGAACATGTTAACGAGAGCTTATTTTCCAACCATGTCCATTTTGTCGATATCTTGTTTGTGTCAGTGAACAACATTAGCTGAGTTCCATCGAGCCCCGTCTTTGCCGTTGTCGATACTATTCATAAACCGAGCAATTCATCAACTCCCCCAAAGTTTAAGCCGTTTCAGGGAAGAAATGAATAAATGTATTATATTAATAATTCATTAATAAATACATTAATATATATTTTAGCTTTTCATTAATATTTGTAACAGTATAATTTCTAAGTGTTAAAACGTTTTTAAATTAGGCCTATGAACTCTCCATTATCGTCGTTAACCCAAACACACAACATATTACATTTTAGCTTCGAATTTAGGCCTTAGTAACAAAGTTAATATCAGACTTTGGTAAAATGAACAAACAAAAACAAGTCAAATCAATTATATTCAATGTTCTCGTTATCAATGCATTTAATTTGAAGTCGGACAACAAATATCAAAGTACTACAAACCTAATGATGAGTCCCACGCTGGTCTGTCAGTGGAACCCTGCCCGAGCACCAAATCACAGCGTGATCATTTGCAGAATAGTGTTTAACTTAACCGCTCTGGTACCGCCGCGGCCAGCTCGGGAAAACACAACCACCATCACCACACTACAAACATGCTGCAAAGTGAGAGAGAAAGAGAGAGAAAGAGAGAGAAAGAGAGAGAGAAGAGAGAGAGAGAGAGAGAGAGAGAGAGAGAGAGAGAGAGAGAGAGAGAGAGAGAGAGAGAGAGAGAGAGAATCTGCAGGCGAAAAAACGCCAGTGTTGACGTCTCGTCGTCAGACCCAGGTGTAACATGTGTCGCTCTAGCTAGCAGGATAAATACCAGAATAAGAATTTCAGGAATCTTTTAGAGCACAAACAGAGCACAATAGAACCGACTAGAAAATATATAGAGCATGTACGCACAGCATGCAGTTCTGTCAAAAAGGAATATATAACGTTCCCGCTCCGTCCTTCAATTCCACATCAGAAAGTAGTGTAATTATAATACCTTTGATCGTTCATTAGCATTTCATAATTACTGTACTAATTAGAGTGGAGAACTGTGTGCTGTCATGACAGTTACTACTCCTCCCATTTACAAGCACATGTATCGCGCTAGGTCTTATCACTATTTCTCTGTCTCCATTCACATCCCTGCAATGAATTGCCACTGGTATATTACACATAGTTTTCTTAGGTGTAAGGTTTGGGATTATAGAAAACCTAGCAATACAATACTCAATTGATGAAATAAGATTAAACTTAATCTGGAAAATAGTCTACACCAAAATATTCACCCCACAATTTCCCTCAAATTATGAGCTATACTGTTAGAAAAGTCTGACACAAAAATACAACCGTGCGTTCGTTCTACACTCTTAGAAAAGTGTTCGAGTTATATTAGTTATATGAAAATAGTTACACGCTTGCTTCATATATGGCACCCCTTAAGGTTCAATATCTAACCGAAATTGGTTCCATATAGAACCCAATATGGAACCCAAGGGTTCTAAATGGAACCAATGCTGGGTCAGTGAACAAGAACCCCTGGGGTTCTGATCAAAGAACCCTAAATATGGGTTCTACAGTATATTGAGGCTCTATCTAGAACCTTTTTTCTTAGAGTGTAAGATTCTATGAGCCTGTCTCATGCATTCCATGTCACGGAAATAAACCATTGACATAGTAGACATGTCATGAATGTTATTTAGCAGACAGACGTAGCAATAGCTATTTCGATAGGGTTGTAGACATGGTTGCATTTTGCAATTGTGTAGCTGGAAAAAATATAGTGAATTGCTTTTAGTTAGATTTTTTTCGGTTGTTGTTAATAAAAACAAATCAACTCGTGCAAATACTGTGTAAAAACACATACTAACGCAAATGAATTTCCAGTGCTGCATTTTATTTCCTTTCTATTCAACACTCCATTTAAACACTGCTATTTCGGTTTTTATTTTTCTGCTTACATGAAGAAGGCTTATGCCAAGGCATAGTCGAATAAGCATGGCTCAAAAGATCATCCAGAATTCAATGGCTGGCTCGAGATTGTCAAGATAAAGAAACAACTCCCTGATTGGTGAGGTGCGGGGGCCGTCACGCTGTAACCAATGACAGGAGAGGAAGAGGAAAACGCGGAGAGTGTTATGATAAAGTAGAAAATATTAGTTCCCTCACCGTGGCCGTGACGTCAGTATAGGAAGTAATTGTAGAGCAACACTAGAACGATTACAAGCAAAAGGGGAGCGTGATGTTGAGGAGTTAGCCGTACGAATCTCCACACCAGAACTTTGAGAGAAAGTTCATTACCCATAACAAAGGACGTGGACTACACAGACAGACCCACTGGTCTCCAGATTTACTATTGAATGTAGCAACATATTATTGGACCGTATTTTTATATAAAACGTGGATTTCGCTTTTGTTTATTTTCCTGATCATTTCAACTCTTAAATTCGTTTGACTTTTAGGAGTACATGTGCCTCTGTTAATGTTATCTTATAGTTTTCGTTTAGTTTTTAATTGTATGGAGGGTACAATTTAATGTTGTTATGAAGACTTAAATCCCCGTATTTATTTCCTTTTCCTACTATGGAATCCTCCAGCGGATCGAACTTTGGAATAGACACTATTTTATCCAACGCTACTAATTCTGTTAACACCGCGCTAATGAACGGAGATTTCCGCCTCGGCGACAGCAGGACAGTGGATTTCAGCCGGAGCCAGGCCACCCCGTCCCCGTCATGTTCGGACATAGACACAGTGGGAACGGCCCCCTCTTCCCCCATCTCGGTCACCATGGAGCACGCCGAGCCGCATCTGCTCCAAGACAGCCTACCACATCACCACCACCACCACCACCACAACCAACCAGGGAGTTTGCAACTATCGCCCCAGCCGCAGCAGCTAGGGGCCGGGGCCGCCTGTGCCCCCAGGACTGCCACCTCTTCGTTTTTAATCAAAGACATTTTAGGCGACAGCAAACCCCTGGCAGCGTGCGCACCTTACAGCACCAGCGTACAGTCACCCCATCACACCCCCAAACCTGAGAATGCCAGGGACAGTGGGGACGGCTTCAGGCCGAAGTTGGAACAAGATGAAAATAGGAGCAAGTTGGACAAAAGAGACGATATGGAAATGAAATGCAACGGTAAGTGAATATTTAGGTTACACTTAGACCTGTATGGAAATGTTTTGTATGTTTTTTTATGGTTTAGTTATTGAATGGCGTAAGTGAGCTTTTCAGTGTACTTATAAACGTGTATTTTATTGGGTAGGCTGTCATAGTCGGCTAATGGTGTGCTGAATACATACAAAGCTCACATACAAAGCCTATTTGTGTTGAATTTTCTGTGCCTAAAAAAGTTGAAAGTATCCTAGCCTATAGAAAAATGTTATTGGAAAATAACCACCAAATTGAATAGGTCAATTGCGTCAATGGGCATAATAATTCAACAATAATAGTAACAAGAAGAACACCTTTGTTTGTCATATATTTTACGCACATGGAAATTCAAATTCACCTGATAATGCTTTTTAGTAGGCTTCTTTGGTCGGTATAGTTATTTTTAAGCTCAAACACAGTGTACAGTACAGGCTAACTGCCTTGAATGTAGACCACCTTGTGTATATGTTTCAAAGGCTGTCTTATTAGACAATGATATTAAAGGGTTGATTTTCAGTTGCCCTTTTTTTATTAGCATAACAGAATCGAAAACAGATGTAAGGCTGGCGCGAGATGTTCCCGGTGCGCGAGCCTCCCTTGTGTGTCAATTAGAGAGATTATTGTTCTTCCTAGAGGGCGGATCACGAGCGCTGCAGAAACTGCTACAAATAGAGATGGATTGACTTATCGATTTCCCAGTTTTACTGCTAAAAACTTAAGTTGACAAATACAGTCCGGATTTCTTATTGGCCGTAGATATTTTTTATCTTTTTTTGCTGGCTGGCTGGCTGTCTGACAAATGCAGTACTTCAGTTTCAACTCGGTTGCTCAGGTTTATAAAGTACTTTTGTAACAGGTTCAAAGTTTAGAAAGCAACTGTTTATTTCAATTTATTTATATTTTTCATTTTTAGAATACATATTTTGACCTTATTTTAGCTCAGAACTGATAGGACACGTATTTGTTGCTAATTTATTAGGCCTAAATCAAAACAAATATTATTATCCACTTATAATTTTTCCCATTCAGGAACAAAAGAAGAGAACGAACGGGAAATTTCAAGTAGCAGAGATAGTCCTCAATCACGGTCAAAAAAACCTCGTAAAGCACGGACGGCCTTTTCAGACCATCAACTCAACCAACTCGAGCGAAGCTTCGAGCGCCAAAAATACCTCAGCGTGCAGGATCGCATGGACCTCGCGGCAGCACTCAACCTGACCGACACACAGGTGAAAACCTGGTACCAAAACCGACGGTATGTCACACCTATATTATAAAACATCATTCAATATTTTCACAATGTTTTTGTTTTTAAATAATCTCTGTTATTATTAGGCTATTATTATGAGCTTATTTTTGTTTATTATTAGGCTAGTTTTTATTGGTGGTGATGTTATTTACATGAATATAGCCTACTAATAATAATGTTATATAATTTTAATAACTGTAGTAATGTAAGCCTATAATAACACGATGTAAGTGCTGTGCAGCATGTGCTGTTTTTTTACTTAACTTCGTTAGACTGGAATATAATAATTAAGAGTTGGCCTGTGGATGATATGCAGTTAAGTGTATTTTTTTGTATTAGGCTTTTGTTGCCTTTAAATGCAGGCCCATAACCTGCATGGAGTTCAGACAATTAGGACTACTGAACAGATAGAATCGAATAGAATGCAATACAGTACAATAGAATAACTTTAGAACAGATCAAGAGGAATAGTTAAACAGGTCTAATCAAAATGGTTGCCATGGACCGAGACACATAAGGATATTTATTTACAAGATTAACCCACACAGTTTTATTACGTGGTATTGGTTATTGAAATACACATCCCCCTGAGGTTATAAAAGTATGTCTGAACAGTCGCTACATGATGTTGACAATGCACAATTTGCCTCTCCGGCATCAGTGTTAAGATTTCCCCAAATGTCAGCCAAGATTAGTGTTAACAGCGCCGGCGCCCATATAGTAGCCAAAATAAATACAGGCAGAGCACAATATAATGACGAAATATGGTATGACTGCAATCATTTTATAATCCTGCGGTTTTCTTTCTCGTTCAATATAGCCGATAGTAACACAACGCCTACGTATTTATACATTATTGTATAGGCCTAATTAGGCTATAGCCTACCATCTTAAAGTTAGCCTGCCAATGTTTACAGTGCACTTGGTGAGGCCTAGCGAGAAGGATCAAGTGAGGGAATAATGATCTGAAATTAATCTATGTTCTTATAGACTAAATATAGGCACTGCGCACTTGAAAAAGCCTAACTTTTCTTGGATGTGTCCTTTGCCTAGGCTAATTAAAGGCATAATCACCGATTCATGCTGCAAATAATTAGATCTTACCAATTAAGGGTCCGTTTGGGGAATTCTCAGAGTCTGAACCAGTTAAATAATTGATTTGTTGTATTTTGATCTGATTTCAGGACGAAGTGGAAAAGACAGACAGCGGTCGGATTAGAGCTACTGGCTGAAGCCGGAAATTATTCCGCTTTACAAAGAATGTTCCCGTCGCCCTATTTCTACCACCCGAGCTTGTTGGGCACCATGGACAGCACAACAGCAGCCGCAGCAGCCGCAGCAATGTACAGCAGTATGTACCGGACTCCGCAGCAACCACATCCCGGTCTCCAGAGGCCTCTTGTCCCGAGAGTACTCATCCATGGCCTTGGGCCTGGGGGCCAACCGGCATTGAACCCGCTGGGTAACGGCATGCCCGGCACGCAGCATCAGCGGTAGATACAACAACAAGACGATTCCATAAAAACAGTTTTAACCTGGTCTACATGTGATGTGACTAACTGCGCTGAACAAACGATGAAAAATACATTTGAAAAAAAAAAAACAATATATAAAATACAACTTTACAGAAGAAGTAAAAGGATGTAATATTGAATATGACTGAGAGCCAGCATCGAGTCGAGGCCATGACAGAAAAAGGACTGTTCATATGTCTGATTGATTGTTTGTTTAGTTTTTTTGTACAAATACACTTATACTAGCAAATAAACTTATAAAGTTTATTAGATGGAGAGAAAGGGGTGAATAAAGACGGAATGATACTAAAATGATTCTTCTCGGATACTTCTATGTGAAAGACGTCGGGGCAACCTTCATTGTCATCCAAACATTCAAAACGCCATGTGACATTAATATTTCTGCAGGCTGAAAGCGTAGGCCTATGGGGTTAATACGAGATACCAAGACACACATTTGTTTACATTCTGATAATGTGCAGTCAATTAGTTTAAAAGAGGCCTAGCATACCCATACAACACGATAGCTCTTACAATAACCTATGTAAGCGCGATTTATAAAGATAATAGGTCTATATGTATTGTTTAAGTAGCCTACATAACCAAATATCAGACGTCACATTTTTTGGGGGGTTTAATCTGAAATCTTCATCTCGAATGCCCGGATTTCAAGTTTTACAATGTATATATTTCCAAAATAAATGTATTTCCTATACATTTAAAATCACCTATAGATTCAACGTTAGGACTACGTTAATCGAACATGATTTAATCGGTAATGCAAATAGGACTTTCTTTAGATTACTTTTCACTCTATCATGTGACCGCATTCATTTGGCGAGAACTGTAGTCTCCCCTCCGTCGCCTATATGCATATGCAGCAGGCAGCTCTCTCTATGTGATGGTGAGAATGAATGGTTTGATTAGATGCTGGGTTGGTACCCTGGGAATCGGGAAGGTGGTCTTCGCGCAGCAGCTGTTCTATGCGAGCACAACGCTCGAGACTAGCGCACCCGACAGACAGCAAGCGCGAGGCATCTCAGCGTGAGAGATTAAAAAGTGCACTGACATTAAAACTAAAGAAAAAAATTGTAAACAAACAACACATCACTAGAAATGTTATATTGTTCGTTGTCCATATTTTGGCATCCTTTCATTTATAAGTGAAAACGGAACATTTTTTAACATTTATTGAAGAAAAAAAGGACAATATTAGGCGAGGCCTAGTTAAATCAGACTCAGATAGGCCTTTATGCTTATGGTAGCCTAATAATTTAGACTTATTAGGACCATAGAGGACAGGGATTTACAACAATATATAAACAGGTAGGCCTATCAGGGCTATTGCCCAAAACATCAAAGCCATTAAAAAAAAAACATTGATCAGCTGGCCTTACAGGACATTTGCGCCTATTTCGGGTCTTGTATACTCTTATTATTTTCTATTTGGGACAACGTGTATGTTTGCTATCGGTGACAGAGATGTTTTTAAATACCACGTGGGACAATAATTAAATGAACATTAGAATAGTATTTAAAAAAAAGTATGATCACATCCCCCAGAGAATAGTGGCGAGGGGCCGCTTTCAAGTGAATTGACTCTCGGATGGAAGCGCCTTGGGGCACGTTTGTTTGGGCTTCCCTAATTGGTGAATCGTTTGCTGATTACCGTGTTATTAAATTCCTGTTCCAGCCAAGTTGACCTTTGCTGGTCTCGACAGTGACAAGGGAACGCGAGGCTGCTTTATGTAGGCTATAGCCCAATTGTAGTTTCCTCACAGTTTAGCAACGTAATAAGAAAATAACCTGGACTATTGTCTTTATTAGGCTATACGTGACTGTCCCAAAGAAATGTTAAACTGTAAAACAAAAGGTAGCTCTTGAAAAAAGAACGAAAATAAATATAAAACGACGATGGCTCAAATATAGGGATTATGTGTCCCTTAAACAAATCATTTGTTCTCATATTTCCTGCAGCGTTATTTGCATATGCATTAATTGGTATTCACAACAGACACTGCAGAGCCGGTCATTGGTGAATTTCAACACAAGAAGCGTCAGACATTCTTCCCATTTTGAGGATAGAAAAGCGGATAGTACAGTGGTCCACCATTATATTGCCTGATTAAAAGCTAGCAAACAGATACAACAATGTATGCTCAATGTATGCTCAATGTATGCTCACACAGGCGAGGGACCAAGGAGGTATTCACACGAACACTGTATGACAAATCAGACTTGTATTGATGCACACCATCATTATTTACATTGCAACATTTTGATGAGTAAGGCTGGTATTAAGGGTATACATTTTCTTTTTCGTATAATTAAAAAATAAAATAAAATAAGAAAACTTAAGGCTATTAAGGAAGAAATAGCCTAAATGCCATCGAATTGCACGATGCACAAAATCCTTTTTGATTTATTTTGACCTTTAGGACTGATTGGTAATTAGAAAACAAATGAACTTGACTAAATGTGATCTGCTTTTACATTAGCTGTCTGCTCATCAGCAGTATTGCACACATGTCCAATTTAGCAACAATAAGGAGGCATTTTATCGTATGCATGGCTTCTAAACATTATTTATTTATTGCTCTGGGCAAAGGATGGGTGCGCAATTCCAATTCATTAATAATAAGACATTCAACCGCTATGTGAATTACTAGGCAGTGGCCCCTCGTGTTCAAACGACGATAGCCGTGGCCCCCTTTCTTATGCCGGATCGTTTCAGATGACCCCAACAATGGCAAAAAATATTCACAATCTACAACAAATAGAAATAAATCATAAAGTCAACCACTTATGCTGGCCCAACTAAAATATAAGGGATGGGCCTGGAGAAATGTAACCACTCTCAAATTCAAACAGAAAGCAATGGATGCAAGGACTGACCATCCATGATATCTCAACTATAGTTTCAACCATGTTTTGAGGCTGGCTATACAGTGTTTGTCTTCATTTACGTTGTTTACAAACATTGAAGTAAAAAAAACACTTGTATTTTGGGTTCTGATGGTTATAAACTAAGCATTTACAAGTTCTATTTTTCAAGAATCAATGGCTAGGCCTTATATATCATCCATGTATATGTAGTAACTAGGATTCTAGCTTTAAAGCTTGCAGAATAAAATTAACCAGCCGAAGTTCCCTGTGTTGTAAAAAAAAAAAAAGCTTCAAAGATCAAACTGTAAATTCAACTTTTGCATGGCTCAAGCAGATATGCGTTTTGTCTGTTTTGTGTTATTATTTGGCTAAATACATTGCACTCTATAGGCAGAACACGCATATGAAATAAGGCTGCACGGGTCATTGTAGGACAAACAGCACGTCCTTGCATATTGATACCAATTATGATATCCTCAGAAATATTCTGAGTATTACCTGATTTATAACCTTGGCAATTCTGTCCATGCAGCTTTTGATAAAGGTATGGTAGCCTATACTATTTTCTTGAGCACTTATTATTGACAATACCAAGCGGTTGGTTGGTTGGTTGGAGAAGGCGACGGGAAGGGTTATTAACAATAAAACGAAGATGTTCAGGCCTTTCATTGCCATGACACACATTAGCCAGAACAGAACAGAAGGGCTTCAGAGGGCTGGTTTGTTCTCGTTGCCTCGAGGAACCAACTGTGTTGGCCCTCTTTAATCGCTGCTACATTTTCCAACTGATGTAATGGCTGCGATATCTTAGTCATTATCTTAATGAGGTAACACTTACACTCTCCTCGGCCCTCTCATTACTACGCCACTTGCGTCTCTCTCTTAACACGAATATCACCAGATCGTTTTTATCCCAAACAATAAAAACACTTCTACAGTAATTATGCGCCCGACACGTGCGAGGGGACTTGGTTGGCTCTTGGATGGTGGCTTGGTTGGCTTTGGCTATGACGCGCACGCTTTTACGCGCACAGTTGCACAAACAGAGAGGCGGGATGGTGGTGTATTTTACGCATTTGGGTATCCTCCCTTGATTATCATTGGTTGGATCCTTAAACTTGTACGGTGATGATGGCTGGGTGTCAAAGTGATAATTTGCAAGATGGTGGGTTGTCAAGATGTGCGTTTTCAAAGCTTGTGAATTTGAGAAAACAGTAATAAGGTTAAAGTCATGCAAAATGCGAATTGGGATTGTGCAGAAGCTGTGATTGTGGGCAGGCGTTGTGGTGTAAAACCTGTCGCATACACTCAAACCATACAATTACTGCTGGAGGCGTGAAATTAACCAATATTGTCCCTATTAATAATTCCAAAAATGCACTATTGTGTATACGTAGCATAGCCTATATAACCACGTGAGCCAATAATCTGCACTTTGTAGGATGTATCATTTAAAACCATTTTCAGGTCTTGCCATAGATTTTCAAGTAGAACATTCAGTCTTCTTGGTAAGCAACTCCAGTGTAGATATGGCCTTGTGTTTTAGGTTATTGTCCTGCTGAAAGGGGGATTCATTTCCCAGTGTCTGGTGGAAAGCAGACTGAACCAGGTTTTACTATAGGATTTTGCCTGTGCTTAGCTCCATTTTGTTTATTTTTTATCCTGAAAAACTCCCCAGTTCTCAGTGATTACAAGCATACCCATAACATGATGCAGCCACCACCATGCTTGAAAATATGGAGTGTGGTAGTCAGTAATGTGTTGTATTGGATTTGCCCCAAACATAACACTTTGTGTAAATACTTTCCGAAGGCTGTTTCAATCATATCAAAGTCAATTTCATGTTCAATCAATTGACTTCTATTTTGTGACAATGGCGAATGTCTGTAATTTTTGGCTCAATGTGTTTCATGATGTGTGGCAACATGCAAGGATGTGCCCAATCTGTGATTTAGTGCATTATTATTGGGTAAGCATAATAAGCTGCCGTCAGCTTTGTTCAATTAGGCCGATGTGAGATAAACGGCCTGACTTTGATTAAGCTGCAGCTAATACGAATTGACAAGCAAGTATGGTAAGTGTATAACATAAGGTGTTTCAGTCTATTAATGTGCGCTTAGATTTACACCTCCATCAAGCAGTCCTTCCATCAGAAACGGATTGGTTGGAAATAAAATATGCCCAGACGGAGTTGAAGACCGCTTGTATGACCTTCTGCTGAGAATCTACATTTTGTCACCTTGAGTCAAGGAGACGTCTAAGCAGTCTACAATATAGGCCTAGGACTCTATTCAATCCATATCGCTGTAAGTCCAGCATTACAGAATGATGAAAATGTAAAGACAATCCGAATTGGCGGAGACTGCATTCACAATTAACGCTGCATATGTCAGCTCAATCGGAAATTACATCTACATTTCAATCAGCAACCTATAACGATTCAGCGATACAAATTGAATCGAACCCCTGGATTCAATCAGCTCAAGCGTTAACTGGTGATAGCAGACACCTGCATAGCGGATGTTTTGGCTGTGTCAGACGTGGAACTGCATTGGAGCAATCAAAACCGTGAGCAGCTGCTCTTGCGATCATTGGGGTGGCATGTAGCCTCGTCGTTAGATCGTTGGACTTGTATCCGAAATGTTGAAAAATCGAATCCCCAAGGTAAAAAATGCTGTCCTTTGGCCCCTGAACAACGCACATAAACCACTGTTCCTAAACCGTCATCAAAAGTACGATTTTTTCTGAAGTGACTTGCCTAGTTAAATAAAGGTAAAATAAATTGCCATACCTGCCCAACTTGCATTAGAAGTTCAAAACAAGAAAGTGTAGGCTATATAGGAATAATTACGATCAAATAGAAAAATAGTATTAAGGTAGTAGTATTAAGTATTAAGGATTTCTATCATCCTCTTCCAGATGTAGATTTACATCTCACATTCCATTTCAAATCTGCGGCTAATACGTTGTGACGTATGGATGTTTTAGACGAGACTGACTATATGACCAAAAATAATCCTATTACACGTTGTAGTCAATTTTGACACTAGAATAACTGTTTCTGACTCATATCGATGCCACAAAGGCTGTTTTCAAAGGGATCCGTTGCTTTTTATTAGAGGCAGTCACAGTCACATGGGTCAACTGTTAATTAATTATTTAAATGAAACTGGCAACAATAAGATATCACCGTACATTCCTGTCACTTGGAGGAGTTGTTATGTCTAGGAGGGGTTCTCCCAATTTTGGTTAATCATAATAGTTAGGTCTTTGTGCTTTGGTTGATCACCAGTATTTTAACCTTTATTTAATGCATTTTCATCACAATTTCCTCTTTTTCATTCATGTCAAATGGTCCAGCACCATCCTCAGACAATTGCTTACATTTTTGGTGTAATTCTAATTTCCTGAAAAGGCTTTAAATAAAGGTTCAAATCCAGGTCATGTGACATGATCAACCAAAACACAGGGCAATAGCGAATAACACTCGAATAGACAACAGTCTCATTCCTGGTCCAAACATTAGCCATACAGTGTATTCGGAAAGCATTCAGACCCCTTGACCTGTTCCACATTTTGTTACGTTACAGCCTTAATCTGAAATAAAAAAAAACAATCCTCATCAATCTACACACAATAGCCCCATAATGACAAAGCAAAAACAGGTTTCTAGAAATGTTTGCAAATTTCATTGCAAAAATGGAAATATCACATTCACATAAGTATTCAGACACTTTACTCAGTACTTACTTGAAGCACATTTGGCAGTGATAACAGCCTTGATTCTTCTTGGGTATGACGCTACAAGCTTGGCACACCTGTATTTGGGGAGTTTCTCCCATTCTTCAATGTAGATCCTCTCAAGCTCTGTCAGGTTGGATGGGGAGCGTCGCTGCACAGCTATTTTCAGGTCTCTCCAGAGATGTTAGATTGGTTACAAGTCTAGGTTCTGGCTGGACCACTCAGAGACATTTCCCGAAGCCACTCCTGCGTTGTCTTGGCTGTGTGTTTAGGGTCGTTCTCCTGTTGGAAGGTGAACCTTCACCCCAGTCCCAGGTCCTGAGTTCTCTGGAGCAGGTTTTCATCAAGGATCTCTGTACTTTGTTCCATTAATCTTTCCCTAAATCCTGACTACTCTCACAGTCCCTGCTGCTGAAAAGCATACCTACAGCATGATGCTACCACCATGCTTCACCGTAGGGATGGTGCTAGGTTTCCTCCAGACGTGATGCTTGGCAATCAGGCCAAAGAGTTCAATCTTAGTTTCATGAGACAAGATAATCTTGTTTCTCATTGTCTGAGAGTCTTTAGTTTCCTTTTGGCAAACTCCAAGTGGACTGTCATGTGCCTTTTTACTGAGGAGTGGCTTCCGTCTGGCTACTCTACCATAAAGACCTTATTGGTGGAGTGCTGCAGAGATGGTTGTCCTTCTGGAAGGTTCTCCCATCTCCACAGAGGAATTCTGGAGCTCTGTCAGAGTGACCATTGGGTTCTTGGTCACCTATTTGGTCACCTCTTCTCCCACTATTGCGCAGATTGGCTGGGCAGCCAGCTCTAGGAAGAGTCTTGGTGGTTCCAAACTTCTTCCATTTAAGAATGACGGAGACCACTGTGTTCTTGGGGACATTCAATGGTACAGACATTTTTACGGTCTGTGCCTTGACACAATCATGTCTCGGAGCTCCATGGACAATTCCTTCGACCTCATGGCTTGATTTTTTGCTCTGACATGCACTGTCAACTGTGGGACCTTGTATAGACAGGTGTGCCTATCCAAATCATATCCAATCAAATGAATTTACTACAGGTGGACTCCAATCAAGTTGTAGAAACATCTGAAGGATGATTAATGGAAACAAGATGCACCTGAGCTCAATTTCGAGTCTCATAGCAAAGGGTCTGAATACTTTTTTTTAATACATTTGCAAAAAAACACACCAAAAATAGTTTTTGCTTTGTTATTAATGGGTATTGCGTAAATTCATGAGGAAGATTTTTTATTAAATCAATTTTATAATAAGGCGGTAACATCAAATGTGGAAAAAGTCAAGGGGTCTGAATACTTTCCCAAATGCGCTGTATAGTATTCTTCCCTGAGCCTGGGACTGCATCACAAATTGCACCTTATTCCCTATATAGGGCTCTGGTCAAAAGTAGTGCACTATATAGTGAATAGCGTGTCATTTGGGATGCATACAGCCATTCATCCTCCATCTCAAAACCACACCATAGTCTCCTTGTATCGTGTGCGCTGGGAGTCAGAAGCAAGTTCAGGGAGTGAATAATTTAATCATTAAACAAAACATAATAAAAAACAAGAAGCACAAACAATGCACAGACATGAAACAGAAACAATAACGCCTGGGGAAGGAACCAAAGGGAGTGACATAAATAGGGCAGGTAATCAAGGAGGTGATGGAGTCCAGGTGAGTGTCATTAGGCGCTGGTGCTTGTAACGAAGGTGACATGTGTGCACAATAATCAGCAGCCTGGTGACCTAGAGGCTGGAGAGGGAGCACACGTGACAGTACCCACTCCCCGACACGCGGCTCCAGCCGCAAGACGCCGACCAAAATGACGAGCCCGGGGATCAGGAGCGGACCAGTCACCTCTGCTGAGGTGCAGGAACACCTAGAGCGCCGGAGAGAGAGCATACGTGACAGTACCCCCTCCCTGGCGCGCGGCTCCAGTCAAAGGACGCCAACCAATGGGACGATCCCGGGGGACAGGAGCAGACTGGTCACCTCAGCTGAGGCGCAGAAACCTGACGAACTGGCTAAGGCGTGAGAGCCTGACGAGCCGGCTGAAAACTCCTGGAAGCGTCGGTCAAGTCATGGGAACCAGCTGAGGCCTAGGAACCTATCGAGCCCACTGAGGCATGGGAGCCTATTGAGCCTGCTGAGGCATGGGAGCCTATCGAGCCAGTTGAGGCATGGGAGCCTATCGAGCCTGCAGAGGCATGAGAGCCTATTGAGCCTGCTGAGGCATGGGAGCCTATCGAGCCAGCCTGAGGCATGGGAGCCTATCGAGCCAGCTGAGGCATGGGAGCCTATCGAGCCCGCTGAGGCATGGAAGCCTATCGAGCCTGCTGAGGCATGGGAGCCTATCGAGCCCGCTGAGGCATGGGAGCCTATTGAGCCTGCTGAGGCATGGGAGCCTGTCGAGCCAGCTGAGGCATGGGAGCCTATCGAGCCCACTGAGGCATGGGAGCCTATTGAGCCTGCTGAGGCATGGGAGCCTGTCGAGCCTGCTGAGGCATGGGAGCCTATCGAGCCAGCTGAGGCATGGAAGCCTATCGAGCCTGCTGCGGCATGGGAGCCTATCGAGTCCGCAGAGGCATGGGAGCCTGTTGAGCCAGCTGAGGCATGGGAGCCTATTGAGCCAGCTGAGGCATGGGAGCCTGTCGAGCCAGCTGAGGTATGGGAGCCTATTGAGCCAGCTGAGGCATGGGAGCCTGTCGAGCCAGCTGAGGTATGGGAGCCTGTTGAGCCAGCTGAGTCATGGGAGCCTATTGAGCCAGCTGAGGCATGGGAGCCTGTCGAGCCTGCTGAGGCATGGGAGCCTATCGAGCCAGCTGAGGCATGGGAGCCTATTGAGCCTGCTGAGGCATGGGAGCCTATCGAGCCAGCTGAGGCATGGGAGCCTATCGAGCCCGCTGAGGCATGGGAGCCTGTCGAGCCAGCTGAGGTATGGGAGCCTGTCGAGCCAGCTGAGGCATGGGAGCATACAAAACAAGAAGCACAAACAATGCACAGACATGAAACAGAAACAATAACGCCTGGGGAAGGAACCAAAGGGAGTGACATATATAGGGCAGGTAATTAAGGAGGTGATGGAATCCAGGTGTGTCATTAGGCGCTGATGCGCGCAACGAAGGTGACACGTGTGCGCAATAATCAGCAGCCTGGTGACCTAGAGGACAGAGAGGGAGAACACGTGACACTTCTGATCTATACACTTTAGTTCAATGTTTATCAGCATCCATCGTTCTTCCTCAAACCAGCGTGGATGTCACTGACATCCCTGCTGAATGACGCTCCAGCCAGGTCCTATTAAATGGCCTCATCATTTCAGAACATCCAGCCGTCTCTCTCTCTCTCTCTCTCTCTCTCTCTCTCTCTCTCTCTCTCTCTCTCTCTCTCTCTCTCTCTCTCTCTCTCTCTCTCTCTCTCTCCTGACGGGACAGCTGATGGCGGTGAAGCTCCTCTACCTTTCAAGTCACATGCGACCGCACGAAGGGAGAGATGGGGGGAGAGGCAAAAAGAAAAAAGTCTGTCAGCAGTGATGTCAAAAGCTTCAATTTTCTCCCGAGCAATTAAGGGTTTCATCACAACGGAGTGATGTCAGGACTCATTACAGCTCAACAACAGCTAATTGGTTCAAGGTTAAAGAAACAGATCTGACAGCATTATATTTTAAGTGACAGACTTGGTTTCTGGTACTTGCGTTTTCACTGAGCGATGCACTGACATTAAGGGTGGGAGGGTGGGATGGCGGGAGGAGGATGAGAAGGATGTGGGCTGAGAAGCAATTTAAATTACTGCACATTAGGAGTGTGATCAGTCAGAACTAACATCTGCATAGCTCTCAAAGGGAAACTGCATAGGGACTGGCGGCTGGGTATGTAAGTGGAGAAATAAGACCGTGGCAAGGAAGTATGCACCTTGTCAAGGCTTAGTAGCCTAGCACAACTACAAGGTAGATTTACATTGGATGGGACGCAGGATGACTAAGTAATGTCAGTTATATGGGAATTAGAGTTGGGAGCAGTCTCATCGCGCAAACCGCTATCACTTTACATTTGTCTGCGAATGACCATTCATCGCACTGGTATAAATTTATTGTTGACCATGTGGAGAAAATCTCTGGGAGCTGGTAGGCCTAACATAGTTCAGACTTGGGTTTATTCAAATGCAGATGAACTGTGTTCATTTCTATGCTGCTGCATAGTCTCAAGGTACCAATGGTATTAAACAGCCAAGTCCTATAGTCCCACTGTGATGCCCAGACTTCTAACCTGCTGGGTTGTTGCATTGGATTTGTCCATTTCTTCTGCATCCGCAGATACCAACCATTCCTCTTAAATCCTGGGATTTAACGGGGGCTGAGCTAGAGTTGTGTTTGTGAAACAAGAGTGGATCCCGGAGACGGTTCTTCTTACGAAAACCTCTGTAAAGTCCTAACTCTCAGGAACATGCACATGATGCCTGTTTTGTTCTATGATGCTCACAAGCTGCGAGTCGTTAGAAGTTGCTGTCACAAACTCTAAAGTCCATACAGTTGTCCCTGACTAGTTGGATATTAACTTCCGACTGAGCAAACCATTTCTGTACTTACAGCATTCTTAAATATGATTTTTTCAATTAGGTTTTTGCTTGGCATACCTCATTTTATTTATTGACATTTGTCAGTGAGATTTACTGGCACTGATCTATTGTCAATTAGTAGACTCAGAATTGTGAATTAATTACTGGGAGCCTTAGCTAATTGTGGAAAAGACTTTGGCCCCAAAGGGCACCGAAAACAGAGCCTACGCTATGGGAGATACATTGTATGCATTGCAAATGGGACCCTTCTCCCTGTATAGTGAGCCACCTTTGACCAAAGCCCTATGGGCTTTTGGGATGCGTACATCGTTACAATGGTCAGTGCCCTCTTTCCCTCTTTAATCAGTCTTATTATTAGCTCAGAGCTCAGCCAGACAACATAATTTAGAATTTTCTTGAAATTACGAGGCACCAATTTGAGAAGATAAGAGAATTCTTGGACTGAAATGAATAATGGATCGGAGAGTCCGTGCTGTGAAGCTGCAGGAACCGTTTCTTTCAAGTGAACAGTTGTTTAC
This sequence comes from Oncorhynchus keta, assembly GCF_023373465.1. NCBI lineage: Eukaryota > Metazoa > Chordata > Actinopteri > Salmoniformes > Salmonidae > Oncorhynchus > Oncorhynchus keta. The sequence continues at coordinate 15,749,790 of NC_068446.1, forward strand.
CCTTTGCTTTTATATTTTTCCAGTTTGTCTCTCTCTCCTCTTAAAGTGGAATACCTGATCCTTTGAACTGTTGGTTTGTTTAACCGCTATAGGGAGCACAGGATCCCTGAGGTCTGAGTAAGTGTTAATCTAAGATTGGATTTGAAATCGCCTAATGACAAACTCTTTGGATAATTAGTGATAGCTGGAATGGTTGTGGATAATTTGTGGACTAATTTGAGTACTAATTTGAGTACGGCGGTATGAAGAGGAGGGAGGGAGGGAGAGAGAGGGGTGATGATGTAATAAGAGAGAGATCAGGGTTAATGAACATTATCACGTCGACTTCGTCTCTACCTTTCTGTTTTTATCCTTTGTTCTTCCCAGGGCTGTGTCATTATTGGTGTAACGAAACAATTAGTTGTGTAGTTCACATCGGGGAGGGCGAGTGCTGTTGGGGAGGGAGAAGGAGAGGAGGGGAGGGGGAGGAGGGGGAGAAGGGAGGGCTGCTGTTGGGACTGTGGTAATTAGACTATATGAAGGTGTCTGCTGGGGAGGTCCAGCAGGGATTGAGGAGACAACAGTGGCCTGTGGGGAGATGATGGCTCTCCCTCCACTCCCCCTCCCGCTCTCCCCCTCCCGCTCTCCCTCTGCCATCTATCTCCCTTGCTCCCCCATCTCCTATCTCCCCTTCTCTCTCTCCTCTCTCCCTCTCTCCCACTATCTCCCTCTCTCGCCTCCTTCTCCTCTCTCCCCCTGTCCCCCTGTCCCCCCTCTTCCCCATCTTCCCCCTCTGTGCCCACTGAACAGTCGGCAAGAGACCATAAACAAGAGCTGTGCCCGGTTTAGACAATCATACAAGTCCTGACTAGTCCCTTCACGCCCCTGTAAACCGCTGGTAATAAACTGAAAACAGTTGCTATTTTCCTGCTATTTTCCTCCCATGATTGATCCATCAGGACTGTGTGAAGATGGGTGAAGACTACTAACCTTGACTAGTGTGACTAAATGGGATTTTTTAAATGAAGTTTATAGGGATCTGCATTGAGAGTTTTGTTTGTTTCTCCATGGTATGATACGACATTATTAGCCTTCAGAGGGCAACGGCATCGCTTGACAAGTGATTGCGACCTGTTATATAAAATGTTTGATTGTAAAATCCACATGTTGCATGAGTGTGTGATGCCACAAGATTGTATTGCTGCATTGTTCAATGTGAAAAATGAAAACCCCATGTCGTTTATCTAATTTTCATCCCCCCCATTGCTTGTTTTCAGGCTGGAACCAGAGTAGTGAGAAAGTTATTTTACTGGAGCTAGCCTGTGTTGTGTTAGAGTTCATTACGTTTAAAAATTGCAGTTGACTCCAGTCTCCAGTCCAGATCGACTTCTGGCGAGGACAGAGTGACACATCCAGGCTACTAAATGCAATGAGGGTGTGAAGAGATGGGCAATAAGACGTTAGCAGATACCTGTGAGGTGTACAAGCCTGGACCTGCCTCCTGGTGAAGTGTTATTAGCAGCTAGCCAGGGCTAAAGCATCATTGTCATGGCCCTCTTCCCACTCCTACCGCTGTTGTGGGCATCAGGCCAGAAAACAAGTTGTTGATTACTGCTGTGTCACAAGCTAACAGCTATTTCATGACATGCAACAATCAAGGCCTGTAAAGACTAGCAGGGAGACTTGTTTTTTTAATCACTCACTCACTCACTCACTCACTCACTCACTCACTCACTCACTCACTCACTCACTCACTCACTCACTCACTCACTCACTCACTCACTCACACACACAAGCATTATATGTTGAAGACAAAGGCACGGGTGGATGTCGCATGTAGGCATGCACACACTCACCTACTAAGATATGGACAGAAAGAATGGTACATCCAATGGGGGACCAGTTTGCAGACTGCAGAGTTCTGGAGCCTTAGCTCTGCCCCTTGAGAGGCTCCTGCCTGCTAATACAAGGCACGGTAGTCAACTTAATCCTCATTATGGTTCAATGTACTAGTAAACACCACAGCATTTGTTCCCATTTCTTCCAGGCAGTGGGAAAGTGGACTTACCTCCAATGGACTAGCCTGGAAACAAAACTGGTCCGTCTCTCTGTAAACTATGGGGATGCTCTTTTTATTACAAGGTTTATTATCTTCTGCGTAGCCACACACACAAAGCAACCCCCTCAGTTGAAGCGATTTGCTGTTCACAATGCATCAGCTTAACCAGCCAGGTCAGGTCAAGTTGACTCAGACAATAGAGACTTTAGTGTCCCACCCACCCAAGACTGCGCAACTAGGCGGTGTCCCAAATGCAACCCTGCTCCCTATATAGTGCACCACTTTACTCTAGTCAAAAGCAATGCACTATATAGGGAATAGGGTCACATTTGGGATGCACTCCTACAGCTCTACAGCTCTCTGTGGTGGCTACCAAACCAAGGCACAAAGTGGCGCAGAGACAAAGCGCCTCTCGCTCAGTGTGGAGTAGACATCTTATCAAGTGGCTGGTTGCTCATTATGTGCTACAGCTTACGTTCCTCCTCTTTGTGTTGAATGTAAATGTTACTTTTCAATAGTCTAAATCATTTTTAAAAGACTTTCCCCTATTATTTTACCGTCCTAGTGTTGCTGTTGTTTTTGCATCGTCCAAACGGGGACCCAACTCTGTCACTGACTATACAACATTGGGGAAGCACTTACCAACACAAGGAAACTCCGCCAGAGATATTGTAAGTCAGAACACGCATATACCATCATTTGTACACAAACACATACTTTATGGATGTGCACACATGCTCGCGCAAACCTACTCACACGGATCCTAGGGGAGCCAACCACAATGGTGTCGGTTGAGCGGGATGCAGAGAAGGAAGATGAACATCTGATTTGTCACATTTGAAACTCTAATGTTTAAACCAAAAGGAAGAGCACACAGTAATGTGTTCATTCATCTGCATAAACACCACCTGTCCCGGCGCAGACAGATCCTCAAGCACTAGAAAGTTTACTGGCAGCATGTGCAGAGAGCCAATCAGTGTGGGCCCAGCTGTGGTTTCACGAAACCACATCGTTTTCAAGTGTCAGAAAGCGGTGTGAGTACTTCTGGTGGTGCTGGAGAGTGAATACTTTCATTTCATGTTATCCGCCAAAGTGCAGCGAGACGAAGAGGCGACACGATTACAAAAAGAAAACAGGATGCGCTACGTTTCACGATTGACATTCACCAGGTAATTTATGCTGCCCCTTTATTTTATATACTCACTCCAGCGGCTTCGGTAAAGACGCAGAGGAGTTATTTTTGAAGGGTAATTTTGGTGCATATTTGGCATATTGCAGCCCCTCTTGGCTTAAGAAAATCTATCATTTGTCTCAGACACAAGCATGCAATGGCTTAGTTATCAAAATCCACAACAGCATTGATCTGCGTTCCTTTCTTTTATAATGTTATCATCTCTGGAACGGCTCTTTAATGCCAAAGACATTTGATTTTAATTTTTTATTTTTTTTCTTACACTGAGGCTCGAATAACACTTTGTCCGTTTTCTTTCTTAACTTCATTTCCAGGAGTTACATAGGTAAATATGCTGTGTTTGGAATGAAAAGGAGAGCTTGCCGCGTAGGACAAACACACGCCAAGACAGGATGAGGAGCCGATACATTTGCACAGGGAACATTCAGGATGGGTGAACTCAACATTTTTGTAAAACTGAGAAATAGCTGGGTCGCAGCTTGAATGCAAGACCCAAGGTGGTTAGGAGATCTCCTTTACATGAACAAAATAAGAACACATATGCTGAAATGATATCCCTTAACACTCATCCTCTTTTCTAAGGGCAGTTGTATATTGTCCACAGTTTCCTGTTTTGTTCTCAGGTGATCATATATTTCAAAAATAAACATCCCAACATCCTTTTGTCGACCCCAAATCAGGCGTTTTGGGTGCACTGTATCCATTACCTTGGGGCTATGCTTCCACAAAACACTTAGTTTCTCTGTCCTTCAAAGACATCACATCAATTACCCACTGCCTTTGATAATAATACAAGTGTTGTTAAGGTAATAGGGCTCTTCATTCAAGCTGCCTTCTTTCAAGGGTAGTGGCTTTTAAAGGTAGAAATTGCGGCGGGCTAAGTAAGTCATCCTCCCGTCGCTGCAGAAATCATACTAGTCATCCAACAAGGAAGAAAGAGAACAATTAGAGATAATTTGGCAAAGAAGCTTTCCATTGCTTTCACTCTAGTGCCTTTTGTCTTTTGTGAACCCTCCTTTAAAAGCAAAGGGAGAGGAGGGGGAATCTCTGAGAACCAGGATAGGGGCCTCACTGCCTAGTCTTTCATCTAGCATCACAGTGAGAGCAACACAAGTGCCAGTGTCCGCCAGGCCAGCCACTTTAATCAACTTAATGCAACCGATGCTGGCGGTGGTGAAGGCTCGCCAGGCCCCAGGTCAGATTATAAAAGGACCACAGATGGATGGCGATGATGAACACTGAGTGGTGCTTTTACTTATAACTGGATGGGTTTTCTCTATTGCCAGAAAGGAGTATGAGTTAGGGAATGGAGGGATAGAGGGATGAAGGGATGGTGGGTTGGGGAAGACAAGGGTTGGGTCGTTGGACATGGAGTCAGACAACACTCAGACAACCTGTCAGCTCAGCCAGGCCATGCTGGTCCCCCATCCCCTCTACCCCTATCCTCATCCGTACAAGGGGCTACACAGTTCTTCTGATATGAAGTGTGGGTGATGGACCTTTGTTTAGTTCAAAGGTTTTTACCTCTATTCCACAGTCCCTTTGTGGAGCCTTGGGCCTGAAATATGTATCACTGTCCCTTTCATTCCAGCCTTCTGAAGGAAAAATCAAAGCTTGACGTTTCTCCCAGAGAGTCGGTTTGAAACGGAGAGTCCATCCACACAGTGTCATCTTCCTGCTAACCTGATTCCCAGTGCTAGGAGGAGGTGGGAAGCGAAAGGCCAGTAATCATGTCTGACCTTCGGACATGGAGACAGACCAGACCTTAACACTAACAGGTTTTGTCCCACTATAGCTACTACCCTTATCGGACATACAGTACCAGTCAAAAGTTTGGACACACTTCATTCAAGGGTATTTCTTCATTTTCACTATTTTCTACATTGTAGAATAATAGGGAAGACATCAACACTATGAAATAACAAATGGAATCATGTAGTAAAAAAGTATTAAACAAATCCAAATATATTTTATATTTGAGATTCTTCAAAGTAGCCACCCTTTGCCTTAATGACAGCTTTGCACACTCTTGGCTTTCTCTCAACCAGATTCACCTGGAATGCTTTTACAACGGTCTTGAAGGAGTTCCCACATATGCTGAGCACTTGTTGGCTGCTTTTCCGTCACTCTGCGGTCCAACTCATCCCAAACCATCTCAATTGGGTTGAGGTCGGGTGATTATGGAGGCCAGGTCATCTGATGCAGCACTCCATCACTCTCCATCTTGGTCAAATAGCCCTTACACAGCCTGGAGGTGTGTTGGGTCATTGTCATGTTGAAAAACAAATGATAGTCCCACTAAGGGCAAACCAGTTGGGATGACGTATCGCTGCAGAAGGATGTGGTAGTCATGTTGGTTAAGTGTGACTTGAAATCTAAATTCCACAACCACATAAAGCCCTGGCCTGGTTACACATCCACCGTACCTTCTCCAATAACATAGTTTAGTCATCGAGAGAGGGACAAATACCATGATTTTAGTTCTCCTTCATTGTATATCAGTACTGTCCTCTAATAATATAAACTAATAAATACATCTGTTTATTTTCAACACCAAATATTCAGCTTTTGCTTAGTTGAGAGAGCGAGAGAGAGAGAGAGAGAGAGACAGAGAGAGAGAGAGACACAGAGAGAGAGAGAGCGAGAGAGAGACAGCTTTTTTTTCTATTCACTTGAACTGGCGTTTTGTTTTGTTGTTCATGGAACAACACAATTGTTTTCATCTTTAGGTAGGTCTTCTTTGGGGAGTTTATCTCACAGGGGTCAAACCACAGATTAATAGGGCTGGGTAATGAGTTCCCCGGAGTGTCCGTTCTCCACCTCCACCCCCCTTTTCCCCATCCTCCTCTTCATCTCCTCCTATCCTCCTGTGATGGATGGGTGGTGGCAAGTATCATTCACACTCACACATCTCAAAGAAAATTGACTAGGATGCCAGTTCTGTGAAGGAGACACATCAGTTATACAACTGCTGTATTTGCTCAGATGCTGTGTTATTCTTCTTTCTGTCTTTCTTGTCATCCATGTTGAACTGTCACAGCGGTCTCTCTCTTGTTGTGCGGTGTTTCAAAACCCTGCGTCGCAAATGGTACCCTATTCCGTATATAGTGCACTACCTTTGATGGGCCCTAGTCAAAAGTAGCGCACTGAATAGGTTGCCATTTGTGACGTAACCTATGAAGTAAGGGCAACAGGAAGGAACGTTAAGTTGCTCCTTTGTTTTTTTTAGGTACTTAAAACAGCAGCTTAGCGTAGTGCCATATCTGGTGGATTCCTTGCCTTTGATGTAATCAAAGCCCTTGATGCTCAGACCAGAACGTTGAGATGAAGATGAAACCAGTCAAGAGCAATATGAATGGCAAAGTATGACGCTTGCAGATTGATAAGGCCTAATGGAAGTACAGCATTACGCAATGATACAAGTCAGTATTCCTGGAAGTGCAAAAGTCGTCCAGGAATCTTTTATGTTGGAACACTGACAATTGTCTGTTGAAAAATTGTAGGCCATGCTGCAGACTGTACTGAGGTTGTACTGTGAAATCTTCAACAGAGTATTGATGATGATGGAGTATTTGGTCCCATATTCCTTGCCCTCAATGACGACATTAAGATTGGGACTCTACCGACTTGTTGGATGCACGTGCAGTTTCTTTTGGTTGTGTTTCGAGATTATATTTAGCTCAATAGGAACTGAATGCCAGCCTCCCCTGTTATTGGTAATGGTGAGAGGTCAGCATGTTTTGTTGTAGCCTCTGTAACCTTATCACTCACCATTATTAATGATTCATTTAAGATTTGTCTAAATCATGGCATTAGCAGAATCTACTCACTTAGAAAGAACATTTCTCCAGTCATCATTCACCACTCAGTTCCTATTGTGCAAAACATTCCCCCCAAAAAACAACCAAAACAACATGCAAATGCATCCAATGAGCTTGTGGAGTCACAAGCTGGAACATATACCAAACGAACACATACTAAACTTTTCAATACCTTAATACTTTTGAAACCTAATACATATGACTTGTTCATGTGGGGGGACAAGATACATAAAGTGCATTAATTTCTAAGTGGTAAAACCAATTTGTATGAAAATACCGACAAATAAAAGATGACGCTTTAGGAACATGAAATGGGACTGCGGTTGAAAATTAGCCGGCTGGCTAAAACCGGCACTTTTACCGAAACGTTGATTAATGTGCACTGTCCCTGTAAAAATAAAATAAACTCAAAATCAAACTAACATGAAATACTTTGAAAGGCTGGTCATGGCTCACATTAACACCATTATCCCAGAAACACGAGACCCACTCCAATTTGCATACCGCACCAACAGATCCACAGATGATGCAATCTCTATTGCACTCCACACTGTCCTTTCCCACCTGGACAGAAGGAACACCTATGCTAATAGTACATGCTATTCATTGACTACAGATCAGCGTTCAACACCATAGTGCCCTCAAAGCTCATCACTAAGCCAAGGACCCTGGAACTAAATGACTCCCTCTGCAACTGGATCCTGGACTTCCTGACCGGCCACCCCAGGTGGTAAGAGTAGGTAACAACACATCCGCCACTCTGATCCTCAACACAGGGGCCCCTCAGGGGTGTGTTCTCAGTCGCATCCTGTACTCCCTGTTCACTCATTACTGCACGGCCAGGCATGACTCCAACACAATCATTAAGTTTGCTGATGGCACAACAGTTGTTTGCTTGATAACCGACAACAATGAGACAGCCTATAGGGAGGAGATCCGAGACCTGACCGCATGGTGCGAGGACAACAACCTCTCACTCAACGTGATCAAGACAAAGAAGACGATTGTGGACTACAGGAAAAGGAGGACCGAGCATGGTCTCATTCACTTCAACGGGGCTGTGGTGGAGCAGGTTGAGCGCTTCAAGTTCCTTGGTGTCCACATCTCCAACAAACTAAAATGGACCAAACATACCAAGACAGTCGCGAAGAGGGCTCGACAAAACCTATTCCCACTCAGGAACTGAAAAGATTTGACATGGGTCCTCAGATCGTCAAAAGGTTCTACAGCTGCACATCTGCTCGGCCTCCTTCAGCAAGGCACTACATAGGGTAGTGCGTACGGCCCAATACATCACATCCGCCATAGACTGTTCTCTCTGCTACCGCGTGGCAAGCGGTACCAGAGCGCCAGGTCTAGGTCCAAGAGGCTTCTAAACAGCTTCTATCCCCAAGCCATAAACTAATGAACAACTCATCAAATGGCTACACAGACTATTTGCCCCCCTCCTACGCTGCTGCTACTCTCTGTTATTTTCTATGCATAGCCACTTTAATAACTCTACCTACATGTACATAATTACCTCAATTACCTCGACTCCAGTGCCCCTGCACATTGACACATTGACTCTATACCAGTAACCCCTGTATATAGCCACACTATTGTTATTTTCTGCTGCTCTTTAATTATTTATTATTCTTATCTCTTACTTTTTTGTAGGTGTTTTCTTAAAACTGCATTGTTTTTTAAGGGCTTGTAAGTAAGCTTTTCGCTTTTCGCCAAACCTGTTGTATTTGGAGCATGCAACAAATATATTTTTATTTGATTTTGAAATCCAATTTGAAACATTTAAGCTTCGCTGTCTAAATGCATATGGAGGTGAGTGCTGTGGTGTAGTGGGGGGTTAAATTAAGTAAATGCAGTTTACCCACTTTTTTTTGCTCTACAGTTTACCCACCTTTTGCGGAAATGTTTTTTTTCTCTCCCAGTGACCGGCAATCAGAGTTTTGCTACATCACTGGGTGAGTGTAAGTGATAATTAAAACGTAAAAAGCACGCACACAGTAATGCTAACTTAAAATGTAGAAATTTCTCTGATGAGCTGTGCCGACCCCAGAGATATGTCTAAAATCCATAACAGTGTATTGTCTCTGATTAAGAGGTGTGGGGAGCGAAGTTATAATCAGGGCATTGGAGTAGACTCCCGTGGTCAGACGTCTTTGTCCGGCATCATTAGCTGACCTCCACGTGTAGGGAATAACCACAGGGAGCAGGACAGATAGGCCAGCCATCACAGGAGACACAGGATACAGATCCTGGTAGGTGATTGGTTTATGCTACACCATGGAGAGATGCTAATGACCTCTGTGCTTTTGCATTAATGGACACTGGGCATATAGGCCGCAGACTACGCCACCTGTCCGTCATAATGTCAGGTTCCCAAATGGAACCCTATTCCCTATGTATTGCACCACTTTTGACCAGAGCCCTATGGGCCGTAGTAAAAAATTGTGCACTGTAAAGGGAATGAGGTGCCATTGGGGACACAGCCATTATTGTGCAGTAGAGCTGGATCATTGGTTCATCATCATATTAGAACTGAAACAACTGAAACAACTCATCATGTCATTGTGGCTGCCTTTTCCTTCATTCCCTCCCTATATGAACCATTTATGTGAACCGTGTTACTTTTTCTAGTAGCAATGGCTACTAGAACCTTCAGTAGATAGATCTGAAAGAAAACACCACTGCTCACCCAAAACACTGTTCTTAATTCTGCCAAGTCCACCTCATTTAAAGACCCAATATACTGTATCTCCTGCAGAGATGCAAAGCCATCTGTATAATGTGTGAAGTGAGCTTAATGTCTTTGGATGATTGGTGCCCATCCCCTTTCTCTCCAGGTGAACCCCTGCCAGAGAGAATGCAAATCAACGTAGATATATTAATGGACATCTCCCTCGCACTATGAATCTGGGACTTATCGTCCCACTAAATTGTTTGTCTTGTGCTCCGAGCTGATCTCTTTATTACGCGGCTCTTGGAGGATTACAATAGGATTGGTGAAGATAGATCTCTCAGACTCATAATTTCAATGATGAAGTCTAATCTTGGCGCACTACTTTCAAGTGTCATAAGTGCAACGAGAATGGCAGAATGGGCTTGAAGGCATTCTGGTTCCAATCACTCCACTTGTCCAATTTATGGTCCACTTTTTCTCATGGTCATCAACTCCACATTTTTCTGAGATATTCAGTCTATCTGCAAAATCTGCTAAATATTACTTGTAGATTTGTGAAAATAAAATAAAATAAAATGAAGGTTTATTTGTCACGTGCGCCAAATACAGTGAAATGCTTACTTAAATGTAATTAGGTGAACAATAGATAAAAAAGACAGTGAAAAATAACAGTAGTGAAGCTATATACAGTAGCGAGGCTATAACAGTAGCGAGGCTATATACAGGCACCGGTTAGTCGGGCTGATTGAGGTAGTATGTACCTGTAGGTATGGTTAAAGTGACTACGCATATATGATAAACAGAGAGTAGCAGTAGCTTAAAAGAGGGGTTGGTGGGTGGTGGGTGGCGGGACACAATGCAGGTTGTCCGGGTAGCCAATGTGCGGGGGCACCGGTTGGTCGGGCTAATTGAGGTATTATGTACATGAATGTATAGTTAAAGTGGCTGCATATGTAATAAACAGAGAGTAGCAGCAGCGTAAAAGAGGGGTTGGGGGAGGCACACAATGCAAATAGTCCGGGTAGCCATTTGATTACCTGTTCAGGAGTCTTATGGCTTGGGGGTAAATGCAGTAGTAGAGAGAACAGTCTATGACTGGGGTGGCTGGAGTCTTTGACACCGCCTGGTGTAGAGGTCCTGGATGGCAATCAGCTTAGCCCCAGTGATGTACTGACCCGTGCGTACTATCCTCTTTAGTGCCTTGCGGTCGGAGGCCGAGCAGTTGCCGTACCAGGCAGTGATGCAACCAGGATGCTCTCGATGTTGCAGCTGTAGAACCCTTTGAGGATCTGAGGACCCATGCCAAATCTTTATAGTTTCCTGAGGGGGAATAGGCTTTGTCGTGCCCTCTTCACGACTGTTTTGGTGTGTTTGTTAGTGATGTGGACACCAAGGAACTTGAAGAAAATATACATTTTTGCATGCATTTAATTCAATTTTAATTATGCTGGTTCCAATAACGTTAACTATCATATATTTGGGTATTTCGAAACTTTTAAAATGAGCTCTGTTTAACTTGTTTTCTTTCTAATCACTTTGAATATGATAACTGTGTATTTACATTTGTAACCATCAAGGCAGATAAGCAATATTTTCTCTGCATCATTTGGTTTCACACTTTCCAGTCAAGTGGGGCCACAACTTTTGTGTGGGTCGACCAAGGACCAGCCCTACCAATGTTGATGCCAACACGGCTCTATCCCTGTGCTTTCTTTGTGCGTGTGTTCCACAGTGGAACCACCATGCCCGAGGGCAGCTGTGCCCAATGTGCCCTCACAATTCAGGGGGTTCAACGGCCAAGGCTCCCTGGGTGCATGGATCTGATGTACACACAACTCAAAGAAAAGTGGCAGTGAAGAAGGCATTTTAAGCACACTTCTTCAGCTAGGTTTTCCTCAGATGTGTTCAGTGTAGATCCCTTGTATTGCAATGGTGTGAAGTGTTTCAAACACACTACATGTGTGCTAGTTACTTCTTTTCAATAGATTTGTCTTATTGCAAGGATACCCACAAAGGATTTGTTTTGTCATAGGTGGACCTCTCTCCGTCCTTCCATCTTCCCTCCATCTTCCCTTCTGTCCATGTCTCAGTGGCAGACAGCAGCAGCGGTTAAATGACCACTGTGTGATTCCTGCATCGTTAGCAGACCAGACCAGACCCCGGGCCTGAAGGAAAGTGTCGCCTTTGAATTCCACTGCCGAGACTCTGAGACTCTGAGAGACTCAGGCCCCCTTTCTCCTCCTTCTCAACTCTCCTTCTCAACTCTCAACTTACCCCTTGAAGTTTTTTTTCCTCTTCTCCTACGATGAAAAGAGAGAGCAGGATCGTGTAAAAAAAAAAAAAGAAGAAAAAAAAGTGGCGTTTTTTTAATCTGGCGAATGAGTGCTTCACCATGGAGCGGGGCTCAACAGAGTGCCAAGCATGGCCGCGGAGTGTATTAATATTTAAATTCCCATCCAGATAATCAATGGAAAGGGGAACTTCTGTGCTCTGTTACCCTCGGACGGGAGGCGATAATAGGGAGAAAAACCTGCTGATTAGCCTCCTTAGAACCTCTACTCTATATAGTGCTCAATACTTTGGCAGTGATTATAACCTACTGAGGCAGAAAACTTGATCGAATATGACCTCTGTTGAATTCCTTGTTCCCTCAATGGTGTGTCAAAAAGAGCATTCAGTGGTTTGTGTAACAAAATCGCCGCCTGTCTAAATTATTCTAATTTCTTCCTTGCATATGGTGCGCAAGAAGAAAATGCAGTGCCCTTTATGTAGTAACATAATGCTTTGATATGGGTCCCATTGCCATAACAGGCGCCAATAGGGAACTTATATTTTATTCTTCTTTTCAGTGTACATAAAAAATATCCCAGCTTACTCCTTTTTGTCTTTTGAATGCTTTGAACTCTTTTCAGCCTTTAGGGGGACTTTTTGTGCTTTGGACTGTGGTGTGCATTCACTGTAAAAGCACTCAATGACGCAATAAGACCACAAGCAAAACTGTGAGTGTCTTAAGCGGGACCACACATCTAAAGCATTTGCATAATTTAAGGAGAAAAAAGAAAAAGAAAAAAAAACAACCCTCTTCATTTAAGATTTGAAGAATTGAAGCAACGCTGCATACCTCTCTCGACCTACAGCGTTAACCTCTCCTTCGACGGTCAAACTCAGTCAACAAACGACTGGTCCAAAACTGCTTGGAGTTTTAAGATTTTTAGAACTACCTTTTCACTGAGTCAAAGATTTTTTATTCAAAAGAAGCCATCAGATTTATATAAATGATCCAATATATAAAATATATTAAGATGAATGAACGTCTTAAGAAATCCTAAATGTTTGAGAGAGAAAGGGGTCAGGATTTTGGGGTTTTCGGTCTTTATCTTGGCTTAGTTAAGGCATCGTAAAGAAAGAAAGAGGGAGGGGTCTGTGCGTGAGCCTGGAGATAATATCTTGTTTGAAGGGCCAGTGGAAAGAAAAGCAGAAGGAGCTGAAGTAGTGATGGTGAGGATCTTGAAAGAGAAGCAAGGCCGAAGCTGAACTGCTCAGTTCATTCTCCACCTGACTGGCTTGCGTAATCCATCGCAGCCAGCTGCTAACAAGATTGGGTCTGAAGTTTACCTCCACAATGACATAATCAGATTAAGAGCCACAAAGATCAAATAATGACCCGGCTTCAGGGCAAGTTCACCAGGCCCATGATTGCAATGTGTGGTCCTTGAGATTTATTAAAGAATGAAGTGTGGGTTCTCGCAGAAATTATATGGTGAAATCACCATAGTGGTGATATGCTATCTAAATTTGTTAAGGTTAGATTACTTTTCTGGACAATTGGATGGGGCATCCAAAATATCTAACTATGCTAACTCCTTGTTTCCAAATCAGTTATTGCTCTTGAGCTGGGCTTAGAACCAAGACGCCTTCTGAGAGAAAAAGTTATTTTTGATGGGAGAAGGGCTTTAAATAATTGCTGCACAACAATTTTGAGAGATCAAGCAGTTCAATTTGGAGAATTTTCTGGGGAAGGAGGAAAAAAACAACAGGCGATTTTCCTACAGATTAAAGGTTTGCGAGCTTTCTCAGAATTGGATATGATGATTTGGAAGTCTCTCTCTCTCTTTTTTCACTCCCGACTACCCCTCTCTCCCTCTCCCTCTCTCTCTCTCTCTCTCTCTCTCTCTCTCTCTCTCTCTCTCTCTCTCTCTCTCTCTCTCTCTCTCTCTCTCTCTCTCTCTCTCTCTCTCTCTCTCTCTCTCTCTCTCTCTCTCTCTCTCTCTCTCTCCTTTTCCCCCCCCCCCCCCCCCTCTCTCTCTCTCTCTCTCTCTCTCTCTTCCTGCCTGCACAGCCCTGTGCTTAAATAGAGTAAGGGGATTATAGGGAGAGGCATAGTAATGTGATTGTCTCCCAGCAGATGGTGCGCACTGCTTCACCTTTGAGAGAAGTTAATTAAGCCCACCATATTGTGTCTATCCAGGGGAAAAATGTAGATGAATATTGAGCAATCGGACTCCGTGTCTCCTCTTCAAGCCTCCGTGCAAGGACAGAGAAGGCCATTGAGGCAGAATTACGTACAGAGTTAAATTAATTCACGTCCTGCCTTCCAACTCCCTTCCCACGTTTCAACGTTGCAGCGCAACAGGACTCAGGAAGGTTCAGCCCCCACTAAATGGACCACACCACGGAGTCTGTCAACGGAGTCTGTCAAATTAAACTAATCTAGACACTAAAATAACTTGTGGGATAGTAAATGGGTTGGTAGGAGGGGTATTTGCTTCAATCAAATGTTCTCTTACTCTCCCGCCACTGTCCACAAAGTACTTTGGAAGTACCCAACATTTAACTGAATTTTCAAGCTCATAGATATTTTTAGGGGGGGGTCATAAAAATTGGCCGAAATGGAGGGGAACAGATTGTATGTAAAGAATGGAAATCTAAAATACAAATAAGCCTTTAAGGATAGACTTCTGTCGACTATAACAACCACAACTACAACAACGAGCAACGAGAAAAGTAGCTATTTCATGTATTCTACAAAATATTGAAGAAAAGATGTGCTGTAGAGTTCTAGAAGGAAACCGGTTCAGGAGAGCTCCGGACGGATTATGAAGTTAGAATAACAAAATAGTGTTCAAAGTGCACAACATGGTGGGGAAAGCCTGCTGGGCGCAATATAAAAGTAGCAGTTAAGCTTATTGTAAACTCCCTCTGCTACGTTCCAAAGGTAGATGTTACATATGATTAGAGAGGCCTACTCTGTGGCGGTCTCAACGAGGTACTTCCGTTCCAGTTGAGCATGGCTAATTTCTTAAACCCCTGACCACAGCTACGGCTATGTGTGGCTCTACTTTTTCACTCTACCCCCTTTTTCTTCTTCTTTAAAAAAAAAAAAATCTGTTTGGGACTGGAGGATGGTGATTTATGGCCGAAATCCTACCTGAGTTGTTTCCTTTAATATTTAATCCTGCTTAGCCAAACACAAAACGTGTAATACCCATTCTGATTGGTTACGAATTCTCACGTTTAAGTGCTGCAGTACTTGAAAAGGAGTAAAAGTAAAAAATGTTTTGCAGAAGTTTTTGTTTTTCATACTTACAGATGTTTTCATCGAGCTGAAGTGCCTAAGGATTGTTGTTATTTATTTTTTTTACACCTGCACTTCGCTGCAAAGTCGTAGTTTTGGTGAGTTTAAGAAGATGTCTACTCGGTATGTTTTCATGGTTTTTGTCGATACCCTCAACAAAACAAAGGTCAATCCAAATGTGTTAGAGTGTGTGTGTGTGTGCGTCTAGGGGCTTGATGTTAACCAAGTCACTTGTTCTCTTCATTGAATGCTGCTCATCCCTTGGAGTGTGTTTAGGGAAAGCTGCTTGGCTCTCTGTCCGTACGTCTGTTCGTGTGCATAGTCAGTACTCCACTCTATAAAAATGGCCTCCTCGTAGAGATCTTGGAGAGTGTACCACTGCTTAATATAACTACGCCAGACTTGAACTTATCTTTGGAATCTATTTCCCGACCGTGTCACTTTATTTGGATAGTCCCAAATGTTTCATTTGTAGATGTTTAGTAATGTTCAACTAACTGTCAACAACATTTCAACTAACCATCCACTAATCTCTCATGGACAGACTACGTAAACATTAATGGTACCATAGATCTGTCGTGAAACAACACGATGCGTGAGATCGATCAGCATTAGTTCAAGTGCTTGAGTTTTTTTGTCACTGGTTATATGGGCAAATCACGATTTCACAGGTGTTAGCATCTTTCACATTCTGGAAGGGGAGGGGTCATTTTTGGCCCATAGACCTGCCTGTGACGTGCAAAGAGAAAGGGTGAAGCTCTTCTCGTAAAACGCATGGAGCCATAACTTTAATCGAGCATCTGGCCAATTACGCAAGACTTTAGTTCAGGTTTAA
Organism: Oncorhynchus keta; assembly: GCF_023373465.1. Lineage (NCBI taxonomy): Eukaryota > Metazoa > Chordata > Actinopteri > Salmoniformes > Salmonidae > Oncorhynchus > Oncorhynchus keta. Next base: position 15,765,931 of record NC_068446.1, read on the forward strand.
CTGAGATTGACTATCCACTCACCCTAACCCTAGATCTGTTCGGTTTGTTTTCTAACTTCTCTGAATCTTTTTTTATTTGAATACGTATCTACACATTAAAGCTGCCTGTTTCCAGTGTATTTACAGCTCGCTAAGTTCCTCCAGAAACATAAATCACAGATAAGGTGAATGTGACCTTTCCATGTGTGGAAATTACAACACGCTCTGTCTTACCTAAAACACATCATTCAGTTCAATTAAAACATAGTATCACACAAGACGTATTGTATTTTATTAACAGTACATAGTTTATACCTGAGCGCTTGACTAACTTTAAGGAAGACCAAAAAAGCAGAACAGACAGTGACAATTAAGGAGCTATCTAGCCAATTTGAGGTATTTGTGTGTAAATGCCTTCACATCTCATCTATGGGCATAAAATACACATGAAATGAAGGCCAAAGACTGGGGGAGCAAAGAGGATTAGGCTAGATTGTGAGATAGATAGGCGAGATCTCAGCAATGACCGTCCTATTTGAATCATTGAGTCACTCTCTCCTCAGTCGCAGCCCTCATTAAAACACGAAAGGTGAAGAGTTCTACAAGGTGGCCATCTGAGGTTAGACACTGTGCTGCTCTGTCAGAGGTACATTGACAACATGGCGTTATCCAAATGTCTAATTGAGTTTCTGTTATCTGCTGTTACGCTGTCTAATGATGGAGGAGAAACTTGAAGGCCTGTCTCTTGGTTATATTGCTTTAATGAGACCCCCTCTTCTTTTAAAGACCACAAAATGCCAACAAGTGAAGTTGAGCCAATTTCCTCCATTTCAACTTGAGAAGCACCCAGGGAGAGGATGACATCACTGCGGAGGCCGGTAGAATGCAGACTAAGGCGGCTGCGGACTCGGGCGGCTGCAGATACAGAGGAACACAGCATGGGGGATCTTCCTCCCACGGTGAAGGAAGAGAACGTTAGATTAAAATCATCCAGGAATAATGACTGTCTGTCATCAAGATGTTGCTCAAACTTTTCATTAAAAGCAGAAAAGGTAACTTTATATGGCCAGTATAACACTTAGTTTGAGAGGAAAGAGAAAGGAAAGGGGAAGGGGGATACCTAGTCAGTTGTATGACTGAATGCATTCATTTGAAATGTCTTCCACATTTAACCAGACAGAGAATGCTTCCCAAATGTCACCTCTTCTCTCTCCCCTCTCTCTCTCTCTCTCTCTCTCTCTCTCTCTCTCTCTCTCTCTCTCTCTCTGAGTTTAACAGCATGTGTTATGAGAATAAAAGTTTTCACATGTTCTGAAAATGAACATTTTCCCGAAAAAGTAAGCAGCTATTTATTTTATGAAAAGCATGACATTGAACAGCTGGACTGATTTTATTTATGTTTGATTCAAAAGAGCAATTAAAATGAATTCTGCACACATCACCAAGGTGGGGTTCACTTCATAAAAATGTGCATTTATAGTAAATGTACGTAATGAACACATCTTCAACTCCCCTCCTCATATTTTGTGCGGTGGCCTAAAAATCGCTCATGTTCGGATATACATGTAAATGAGGCGTTGCATTGTGGGAATTAGCATCGCCCCGTTAGCGTATTAAGGCTGCTTCGTTATTCAGCCATGACAGCTGTTCTTCCACCCAAGACTCTACTCTCTCTCTTCTGCTGAAACAATAGGACCAACAAGATATTTAGCTTCCTGAACACTGACCAATTGGCTAGCCACATCACCATGAGGGAGTGAGGTGAGGTGAGGGATGCATCCCAAATGGCACCCTGTTTCCTACTTGGTTCGCTACTTTTGATCAAAGCCCACTGGGTCATGGTGAAAAGTAGTGCTCTATAAAGGGGATAGGGTGCCATTTTGAACACAACTAAGGAGTGAGTGAAAGGGATGGATACACTTGGTTCGTACCCCCCACTTGATTCCTCCCAGGCAGAACCACCCATCCAGCCCTGATGATTGGGTTGATCCATCCTCAGCCCAATTGGTTCTGTGCGGGGATGATCAGTGTATAAAAAAACTAGTCAGCAAAGTGTGTGTTGTTAACTATTTTATATTTGTATGCAACTTGCAGTATTCATATTTTAGAATTTATATTTGGACAACACACCTTATTTAGATGATATAGTGTGAGGTTAGCCCTAATGGCCTGACACCAGCCACTAGGGGTAGCAGTGAGCTCTGTTAACTTCAAGTAAGTTTCGTAAGAATTTGCCTCTGATTCGAAAGGTTGCAAGTTCGAATCCAGCAATAGAAAATTGTTTAAGATTTTTCATTTTAAGCCTATCCCAAACCTCAATAATTACCTTAACCATTCTGAGTTAATGACTCACCTTAAGATTTCAGCGTTAATGACTAAACTTAACCCTAACCTTAAAAATTCAGAGTTAATGCCTAAACGTAACCTTAAACACTTAGATATTTGACTTTTGGAAGAACTTTGAAATTTGATGTTTGCGAAACATGGACGAACGTCTAATTCCTACTTGAGTATCAGGTTTGAAGGTAAGACAATGTGAAGTAACAAAAGTTTATTAAAATCGAACATGGGCAGGCAAAGGTACTGGACGGCAGGCAGACTCAGGGTCAGGACAGGCAGAGGTTGGTAATCCAGAGTACTGGGGCAAAGGTACAGGACGGTAGGCAGGCTCAGGGCCAGGGCAGACAGAAAGGTGAAAACTAGGAAACAGGCACTATTGACAGGTCAGGAGCAAGGGGGAAACTGCTGGTAGGTCTGAATGAACAAAATTAACTGGCTACAGACAAACAGAGAACACAGGTATACATACACAGGGGATAATGGGGAAGATGGGCGACAACTGGAGGTGGGTGGAGACAATCACAATGACAGGTGAAACAGATCAGGGTGTGACAGTGAGACTGTGAGAAATATTTGGATATTACATCTGTTCAGTTGTTCAAAGTGCTCCTGGGTATTCAGAGGAGGAAATATGTTAATATGATGTTTTTAAATTCCAGAATGTAGTAATTTATTATACTTGTGTATTTTTCTAAGGTTGGGAAGTGGTAGATCAATAGACTAAATGCAGAGATATTTGGCTTGTAGTTTTTACAACCTTCCTTCCCCTGTCTCCGCTTTTTGCAGAAATGGCAAGAGAAGTGCACATTTGTAGCTTGCAGGTAGTAGTGGACTGGGGCTACATGTTGAAGCTATGATATATGACATGTGTTGCAAGCAGTCTGTGTATGTTTCTCAGGGACCTGTCACAGCTACAACCTAGGTTTCTAAAGGCTATGTTATGTTTGAATCCTCTATTTAGGACAGGGTGTATGGGCAAACATGCAGTGCCAATATTATACTTGCAATAATTACAACTTTTCAATTCATGTTGAATCTCAGTATTTTATAAATGATCAGTTAAATGCCCAATGCGGCCGTTTGTATCTCAATATCAAATCATTTCTGGGGCACAATTAAGTACCTTACTATAATAGTTGTCCATTAAAATAGTCAAAGAGAAACAAAAACACTTTTGGTGAGTGTGGTCTAAGTGGGGAGTGGAAAGGCACCAAATCGGTGGAGGGGCCTAATGGGAGGGATATGTAATCTGAACATGAACTGCTATTGGCAGAGAGGTTTGTTATTGGTTTACTAACGCATACCACCGGGTCATGTCACTAGGCAAGCCAAAACTTCACCCATACAAAACCTGCTGATTAGAAAGTCCCGTGTGGATTTTATTTTCAACCAGCAACTATCAGGAAATAATAATAATAAAACAATGTCACACTATTATAGTGTTAGCTTTATTAGCTGCTGTACAATATGCTAAAACAACTGGAAAGCAGGGCCTTTAAGCCGATGTCAGTGTAATGTTAAAAAGGGATGTATATATTTTTTTAGCATAGACCTCTATGTTTATGAACATGTACTGCTTATTTGTGTGCTTTTGAAGTTTTTCATGTGTATACAATCTCTGCTTTTAAATAATTCAGTTAACTGCAGGAAAACATAAGGGATATCTCCATATAACATTACTATACTCTCTAGTGCATTAGCCATGCACAATTAAGTTGCCTAATTCATCTTTGTTACATTTTAAGCAGGTTGTGATTGTCCCCCAGGTTGCTAGCCCTTTAGTCCTGTCTGATGGCTGATGATTGGGGTTGTGTTAGTCATCCAAGGTCGTGTTATTGCTAGGAGCCTCTCTGAGCTCAGACCTTGTCCAATACACTTTTACTCAACAGTTAAATGCACATGCACACACACTAAATAGCACATAGCACATAGAACACACACACACACACACACACACACACACACACACACACACACACACACACACACACACACACACACACACACACACACACACACACACACACACACACACACACACACACACACACACACACACACACACACACACACACACACACACACACACACACACACACACACACACACACACACACACACACACAGGCTCAGATGAATCTTCGTACAATGACATTACAGCACACTGTCCCTTCCTCTGGTGCTGCCAGCTTAGCCTAGCTTAAAATTTCCCAGCAACACCCAGGTCCCGGCTATTTATAAATGATGTGGAAAGCAAGTCTGGGGTCTTTCCCTCTTATGGCACGACAGGTCGAGAGGAGGGGAGAGGAGGGCACATCCTCTTGAATGCAGTCTGAAGGTGTCTTACGTGGCTCTGAGGGCACAATGGCCTGCGATCCAAATGATACCCTTTTGACCAGGGCCATGTGGGGCACTAAATAGGGAATAGGGTGACTTTTGGGATGCACAAAGCCTGTGTACATGACATTCCACCAGGCTATCCCTCCATGTTGGTGTGGCAACCTCTGGGCTGTGAAGGTTGGGCATTAGTGGTATGAGGGTATAAGGCTCTAGATCTCCTCCACACCACCATAGACTCAAGGCCATCTTGGAGAAGTAGCTACAGTAAGCAGAGCGTCTTCCTCTTTTCTCCTGAGCCCCGAGCCTGCTGATGCTGAGTAAGACCAAGCAGCAGTAGGATGCCCTGGCTCTAATACTCTCCGACAGTAAATGTCATCAGAATTTAAATTACACTAGGCCTGCTCTCTCTCATAACCATGAGAGGCTTTTTCCCTTAACCTATATCAGGACGCCAACATGGTCAGAGGAGCCTGTGGGGGGAAATGTTTTTGCACTTTAAGATGTCTCAGCCAGCCAGTGAGGGAAGGCTCTGGAGGAGTCCAAAATGGCACCCTATTCGCTACATAGTGCAGTACTTTTGACCAGAGCCCTATTAGCCCTGGTCAAAACTAGTGCACTATATATGGAATAGGGTGCCATTTGGAATGCAGTCTCTGAAAGCGAACAGCTCCGTGTTTCTGGTGGCAGATCTGGAACCAGTCGAGGATCCATCAGGCAGATATACGTGGTGGCTAATTAGTGGGATTCAATTAGGCTGATCGTTAGTGTTGTGGACAGATTTGCTGTGCTCTCAAACAGCTAAAACACACACACACACACACACACACACACACACACACACACACACACACACACACACACACACACACACACACACACACACACACACACACACACACACACACACACACACACACACACACACACACACACACACACACACACACACCCCTCCCCTCCAATCCTCTCTCCTGGCAAGTGGAGCATCTCAGTATTCATTAGAGTAGGGCAGAGATGACAGAACAGACTCGCTGTGCTGTTATGCTTCATACCCACAGCAGCACAGCAGTGTTAACGTCACAATTAACTCTAATTTAGAAGAACATCAGTTACACTCATAACTACATGGGCTGGCTGCATGGGAGAAATTATGATTTTGTGTTCTCATAGTTGGAGTTATGTAGACAACAAATTAAATTAAAAGGTATGTTATACATTTAGCTAGATGACAAGTAAAAAGGTATGTTACACAAATGTAATACATCTCATGAACACATTTATAGAAGAGCACCGGCCGTAGTAAAAAAATGTATATTTATGCACGCATGACGGTAAGTCGCTTTGGATACAAGTGTCTGCTGCTAAATGGCATATATTATTATTATTATTATTACTACTACTGTTATTATTATTATTATATGTACAACAATACTACACGTATATTACAAATGTAATACATCTGATTCAGACATGCTGTAAAAGAGCACAGTCTAACTAACGTCTAACAGTTTCAATGTGTTGACCTTTATTTCCCATATCCTGAGGTGTTTCTCCTTCTCTAGTGTTTTTACCCTCTCCTCCAATCTCCTCCATTCTTCACCTTGCCATGATTTTTCCTTGGTATGTCACACAATGTTGAAGTAACACAGATAACATGGATTCCATGAACACCTAGAAAGCCAACAAGCCAACAACCCACTTCCCATTGTCTGCAAAACATAGGTAACTTTTGAGGCCTTACATCCGTTTGGAAATCTCATACAATATGTTATGATTCATTGACAATATCAGCCCCTGTTATAAGGTAAGGCAATGGTTGTTAGGTTTCAGTTTCATAGCGCTGATTGGCTATCGTGTGCCGGCGTGTTTTATTGATCGTCACATATGTCATATGCACAAAGAACCAAATCAGCTACTTGATTTTTGTGTTAAGGCACGTTTTGGCACAATGTGCAGCATGTAGACTTCGAAGACAACGAGAGCAAAGTTTCAGCGTGCAAATTGTTCTGGAGCAGTCAAAGATGGGAGAGGAAAGTATATTAGATGTCAGCGGCGTGAAATCACCTTTAGCCGAACGAGCAGTAATAAGCCGAATGACCTTTTCTCACTGACTGCTGATTGGTCCAAGGCTTTTACAGAGACTCAGAAGGAGTCTGGACTCGAAGTACAGTAGATGCATTTCTCAATGTTCAACCGGGTCATGGATAAACAATAGCTGACGTGGAGTGAAGGGCGGATGTTTCGTCAAGTGATTTAGACATCGGTGTTTTAAAGCTAAATGAGCACTCTTGTCTTACGGTTTAATCCGTTTTTAGGGACATTTTTCAAGTCTGAATTTCTTTTATCACAAGCCCTGCATATCAAATGCCGTTCTGACATGACTAAACTCTCCTGCCTTCCTCTGTGCTCCTAGGAGACAGAGGGTAAATTACTCTTCTCGTAATGCTTCCGAGTAATAACATTTTAGAGTCGGAGAGAGTGGGATATTTATTAAACTATTTAAAAATGGAGCTGGAATATCGATGTGTCAAGATGTGATTCCATTCCAAATCCCGATCCCATGTGTTCCGGCAGTGTTTCACAATGTGCAAACAAGAAGGCTGCATTATAGCCTCTAAACATCAAAAGGCATTTAAAGAAGGCTTCCCGCCACGGCAGTGTTCAGGAAAATGCATACGTGACACCCTTTGGTTTGTGTTCCAAAATGTATTTGTTTAATGCTCTTTAAAGCTTGTCTCCGGAGGTATTCACATCTGTCTCTGAGTTCCCCCTCCTACGACAATTGCGGCGCTAGAAATGTCAAGACGGATCTGAACTCCTCCTCCATCCCGACCCCCTCTAAAACCGCACAGTGCACTAAAGCATGGCTATGTCTGTAACTCGATGTAAAAGGCCCTTGTTTTGCCGCTGCGTGTTTGGAAGAATAGAAGCCGCGATGTCCGAAGCATTGAGTGTAAAGCTCACTTCTCCTCGCATTTGTAATTTTCCGTGCAAATATTGTTTTGTTTACAGAAGGAGGAAAGGTTCATTAGGAATCCAAGCATGAAGTGGAAAAAATATGATTCTGATGGAGCATGAGTGGTCAATTAGAGATGTGTATGTTTTCCTCTCCCCATTTAGACTACTGTGTCCTCAGGTCATTTATTTTATTCTCTTAACTTCCCGTCCTCGCCTTCCTTCCCCCACCCCATTATTTCGGATCGCGTTAAGGTCTTCTTTGTGAGCACACACATAAGGTAGCCTACATGAATGCAGTATTGGATATCAACACAATAGTTGGCTCACTTCACCTTTGACCTGGGGTCCTTATGCCTTCTTTTGGGACTGGAGAGCATAGGACAGATCCATACTTTACAAAGTACTTGCAAATTGACTGCCCAGGGGGGAAAGGACAATGCCAGCCCTTAATGGAGGCCTATAGTGTTGTCATCATACAGATGTAAGTAGTATGTGATTGGGATGACTCCAATGTCACTGGATATGTTCCTATGTGGACATACAGTATGTAGAGACGTCTTCACTGCCAGGGTGGATGCAATGCAAACTCCCCCTCTCCATCCCTGAGGTGTTTAGGCGACAAGCTTTCTCCAAAAGGAAAACGAGCCAACACTCTCATAGTCTAGTGCATTTATCCAAGTTGTTCATTAGCAGTAGTAGTAGTAGCCTAACACCATTACAGCAGAGGCACATTAGGGTAGTCAAATATGTGTGGCTTGTAAGAAGAGTAGCCAAACTCATAATGCAGAGATTCACGTAATGCTGTAAATGTCAGGGTGTTACAGCAGTAAACTATGTATCAGAGAGAGTAAAGTCGGAAAAGTACGGTAACAGTAGCTTTTATCCTCTGTCCTCCTGATGCCACAGCCAGGCTACATCCCAAATGGCACCCTGTTCCCTATATAGTGCACTACCTTTGACCCAAATTCAAGTCAAAATCTGGTCAAAAGTTGTACACTATAAAGGGAACAGGGTGCCATTTGGAAGGCATTCCTGGTGTTGTCTCGTGGTCATCTCTGATTACCTGAGAGCCTGGTGGTAGGTGGATGGTACCAGGACTAAACAGCTCCTCTCCGGGCAGACCCCGGCCGCTGAGACAGAAGATGAAGAGAGAACAAACAAGCTGTGACAATCGCATCCTTCTTTTTTCCCCCCTTCTGGAACTTCCAGAGTTGGCGTAACATTGGTTCAGCAGGTTAATGCCCTCGTACAGCATGTTACACGCACGCACGCACGCACACACACGCACGCACACACGCACACACACACACACACACACACACGCACACACACACACACACACACACACACACACACACACACACACACACACACACACACACACACACACACACACACACACACACACACACACACACACACACACACACACACACACACACACACACACACACACACACACACACACACACACACACACACACACACACACACAGGTTAATGCCTATGTACAGCATGTCAGCAGCAGCATCTTCTCTTGTTGAAGGGCGCTCCGCTGTGACTGGCCGCTACGCGACGCCTGGCCTGTTTAGGCGGGAAAACGTTCTACTGGATCTGTGCCAGAGGAAGAGAATATGCCCTCCTTTCTAATTGTGTCACCATGCTCACAGAGATATGTTATATTGCTCAAAGGCGCAAAATGTCACATTAAGGTTTTTTGTGTCCATAAGAAAAGCTGTAGGCCTGCATTACACTGGAACAGTTGGGAGCCATATCCTTTCTTATTCGCTTGTCTTTCCCCTGAATGAGCTGATTGGCCATTGACACGGTGGAAGACCACATACGATAAGCATCAATCACATGGTTGAGGAACTGCGCTCCTTCACAGGTACTTATTTAAATTCAGAGCAAACAGTGGAACGTTTAGAGAAATGTATTTCCAGTTTGATAAAGAGTATCACACCATTCTGTCCATTCTCCAGAGTGCTATCTCTGTCTGGCAGAATATCAAACCCAAGTCTGCTTATTTGGAGTAATGACTGGCTTTTAGACTCAACACATTTAGGCCATTTTGGACGAATGGCTTTGTGAAGGTCAGTTGTTCTCAGGATTTGCCGCACAAATGCACCAATTTATGGATTTGTTCGTTCGGCAGACTGTAAGCTCGGCTCTTTTGAGGGGAAGCAAGCACAAATTTTGTCCTAAGTAGATTTGGCATGGTTGTGTGGCAAGGAGGCGAAGGCCATTTTGCCTCGACTACTCAACGCCATCGTCCGACTATGCGCCTGCCGTGAATGGAAACTTAGTCCACATATGGAACTGAATTGATGCAGAGAGAATCGTTGTGTATATGCTTTGCTGAATGTGAAATTGCATGTCATTTGTTAATGGTTGCTCTGTTGTTATGGCGAGAGTAGGAACAGTGTAAAATGGAGAGGAAATGAAGCCCGGCATTGCGTGTTATCCATTATCCAGGGTCAGTATCTCAGCAGTGTTATAATCGTGTTCTTGTGTTCTGTTATCTGTTATCTGTTCTGTTAATAGTCTCGTGTGTTCTGCTATCAGTTTCTGATAGCTGCCTGCTTAGCATCGGACAGTGAAGTGACTGCCTGTGTCAGACTCCCCCCAGCCCTTTGTGGCCTGAGCGTGTACGTACAGTATGCTAAATCACGCACGCACACACGCACCTACGCACACACACAACATAGGAGGTGGTTTGAGGTCATGATGGCTAAAGCATCCAACAAGCAGAAGAAAACGTTCAGACTTGCCGCTGCACACATTACCTCATACTTTCTGGACATTTATGCCACACTCAGTGGCTATGACGGTGCCACGTTGAAAGTCACTGAGCTCTTCAATAAAGGCTATTCTTCTCCATTTTATACACCTGTCAGCAACCTGTGTGGCTGGTATAGCCAAATACACAAATTTGAAGGGTTGTCCACATACTTTCATAAAAAAAGACCTTATTTACATAAGTATTCAGACCCTTTGCTATGAGATTCGGAATTGCGCTCAGTTGCATCCTGTTTCCATTGATCATCCTTGAGATGTTTCTAGATCTTGATTGGAGTCCACCTGTGGTAAATTCAATTGATTGGACATGATTTGGAAAGGCACACACCAGTCTATATAAGGTCCCACACTTGACAGTGCATGTCAGAGCAAAAGCCAAGCCATGATTGAAAGAATTGTCCTTAGAGCTCCGAGACAGGATTGTGTAGAGGTACAGATCTGGGGAGGAGTACCAACAAATGTCTGCAGCATTGAAGGTCCTCAAGAACACAATGGCCTCCATCATTCTTAAATGGAAGAAATTTGGAACCACCAAGAGTCTTCCTAGAGATGGCCGCCAGTCAGCGCTCTAGAGTTCATCTGTGGAGATGGGAGAAGCTTCCAGAAGGACAACCATCTCTGCAGCACTCCACCAAACAGGCCTTAATGTTAGAGTGGCCAGACAGAAGCCACTTCTCAGTAAAAGGCACATGACAGCCTGCTTGGAGTTTGCCAAAAGGCACCTAAAGGACTCTCAGACCATGGGAAACAAGATTCTCTGGTCTGATGAAGCTAAGATTGAACTCTTTCGCCTGAATGCCAAGCGTCACGTGTGGAGGAAGCTAGGCACCGCTCATCACCTGGCCAATACCATCTCTACGGTGAAGAATCGTGGTGCCAGAATCAGGCTGCGGGGATGTTTTTCAGCGGCAGGGACAGCGAGATTAGTCAGGATTGAGGGAAAGATGAATGAAACAAAGTACAGAGAGATCCTTGATGAAAATCAGAGCGCTCAGGACCTCAGACTGGGGCAAAGGTTCACCTTCCAACAGGACAATGACCCTAAGCACACAGCCAAGACAATGCACGAGTGACTTTGGGACAAGTGTCTGTATAGTGCATCAATTTCCAGATATGTTAAAATATTCAACTTCTAAAATATATCAGACCCCTTGAATTTCTGAAAATGTCATTGTGTTACAAAGTGGGAATAAAATGGATTTAATTGTACTTTTTTTGTCAACAATCTGCACAAAATACTCTGTAATGTCAAAGTGACATGTCAAAGATTGTTGATAATAATGTCAAACATTGTTGACAGAAACATTACAATTAGAACTATTTTAATTCAACCTTGTAAGACAATAAAATGTGAAGAAATTCAAGGTTTCTGAATACTTTTGCAAGGCAGTCTATGTGATAGTATGTAAGATATTTGAAATAGTATTTGAACCCAGGACTGTTCAGTAATCTGAAGTGTCATTACATTTTTTATAAACTGTAAAGCATGCATCAGAAATGTTACAGTTTTGTATTTAGCAGTGGTATAAAGTAATGAAGTACAAATACTTGAAAGTACTACTTAATAAGTTTTTGGGGGGTATCTGTACTTTTCTTTACTATTTATATTTTTGACAACATTTACTTTTACTTCACTACATTCCTAAAACAAATATGTACTTTTTACTCCATACATTTTCCTTGAACCCCAAAAGTACTCGTTACATTTTGAATGGAAAATTGTCTAATTCAAAAACACTTATCAAGAGAACATCCCTACTGCCTCTAATCTAGCGGACTCACTAAACACACATGCTTAATTTGTAATGATGTCTGAGTGGTGAAGTGTACCCCTGGCTATCTGTAAATATTTTAAAAAATCAAGAAAATGGTGCCACTGGTTTGATTAATATAAGGAATTTGAAATGACTATGCTTTTACTTTTGATACTTAAGTATATTTGAGCAATTACATTTACTTCTGATACTTAACTATATTTAAAATCAAATACTTTTAGACTTTTACTCAAGTAGTATTTTACTGGGTGACTTTCACTTTTACTTCTATTAATAAGGTATCTTTACTTTTACTCAAGTATGACAATTGGGTATTTTGTCCACCACTGTTATTTAGATACAGTATGTATTTAGTCATATCTAAATAAAGTAATGGATTTATAACATCTCATTGCCTTTGCATCAAAATCAAAGTGTTTTAATCATTTTCTCCCTAGTGAAAGCCTGAAAGGCAGCCATGCTTTTTATTGTCTCCCTCTCTCAGAGCTGACAGCTTCTGAACATCTCACAACGCAAAAATGAATCTGCTGTTGCTGGTTCTGTTTGTAACGGATGTTTGTCAATGCAGAAGTTGTCGACAGATTGACAAAAGCAAATTACGTTTTTGTGCTGCACTGTCTGACGAATCCATCTGCTATACAAAAGGGAATGTATCTGAAACACAATTAAAACAGAAGACAACATATTAGCCTTTAAATGGGACTACTATACGGAGTCAAATTGCTCAAGGGATCAAGGCTGGTCGGTCTCGTCAGAGAGACGTCGTGTGTTGCTCATTCCCCATCTGAGGTCTTCGATGGCCGGTGGTCTCAGCAGTGTGTGAGGTGTAAATAGAGAAATATATGCCGGGGCACAGGCCTTCAGATCCAGCCATGATTAATAGTTTAGAGGATGCTTTGAAAGTGAGATTCCTCCTCCCTTTAACTCATTGTCACGTTGTTTTGCAGGTCTATAGATCCCTGCCTTAATCTGTTTAGCTCCACTCCAATTGGCGGCATTGGTCTCCACTTCCTTGCTTTAACGCTGGAGATTTCTATTTGCTCCTCTGCTCCGAGTCTCCCTTTCACGTAACTTAACATGCCATCTTGGTCTCTCTGGGACCATAATTGAGTTCAGGGAGAAGTTGGAACAGCTTTAAAGGACGAAGGCGACTACAGATGGGAAGGCATCTCTGTGATTAGCACACAGCTCCAGTCATCCCCACAGCCCTCTGTGTCCTGCCCAGGATTAGGACATTACGGAGAGAATGACAGAGCTTTTTGGCACTTTATACCCTCTCAATAACATTCTTTGACATATTAAGTTAATTCCACCCCTAGGTAGCTACTTTATCATGCAGAAGACCTTAATCCAGTGTTGCTGAGTCCATCTCGCCCAGGCTTTGATGCGGCTCCCCCTGCGTTGTGTGTGGGTGCACTGGGCTGCACTGGGGCCTGTGTGTAAGACAAAGCACCCGTGACGGGGACAATGAGACGCAGCAGCTCAACCCACAACAAAACAAGAGAGGCTTCATATATTGGAGTGGAGAGGAGAAGACGAGAGGTGTCGCTCATTGAAAAAACACTATTAAGCTAAACCCCCCCCCAAAAAAATGACATCAAAGGAGAAAGGGGAAAAAGAACAAAAACACAGCCACAACGAGACTTAACACCTCTTCTGGAACGAGAAATGTATCGGTTTCAATTTCAAAAAATGTGTTTTCTGTATGTTGTCGTCCTGAAGAGCTCCACCCCTCTGATCTCCTTGTACACCACTAAATCTGAGAAGCACCTCTGACCTCCTGTTGAAAAGGCCCAGGAGATATGATGAGTGTAAAAGCCACCAGTGGTCATTAGATGTGGGATTGCTGCTATCTATCCCCTATGCAGGGTTTAAAGAGGAGTGTTTGTGGTATCAGTAGCCTCGCCTTAGCCATCCCATGGCTTCTGCTTCTCTCCATGGGAAAAGAGTTTAGGAGTCAGTTCTCCCCAAAGAGTATACGACTATTTACAACCACTTTTGATTCTCCAGGAGTTACATTTTTTTTTTAAGACATTTGTCCCGATTTATTTTGGACCCCCCCTCCCTGCCAAAAAAAGCATTGGGAGAAAGATGGTGGAGTGATGCGGTTTGATGATGTGATTTTAGTAATTGAGTTGGAGATGTTCACTCAAGCATATACATGTACAGTTTGTTTACTTCAATTAACAACAATGTAACAAATATAATTTCTACAAGTGACCTAGATAATTTATTGGAAAGGCAAACCTCAAAAGGATCGGACGTCGCAGGTTTCAACAACATCTACCCAACTAGACAAGAACACCAGCAATATGTGGACATGGCGCTAAGTCCAAGTCAGGCCTGGGTCTGAACAGTAGTGGAATCTGTGGACAGATGAATTGGGACCTATTTCGGTGTTGTGTTTCAGCCCTGAATGGTTTAATTAATGCAGTCACCTGTCTGAACTTAAGCTGTCCATTTGATTGTTGTCGCTGCTGAGAGCCTCAGAAGGTTTTGATCCTCCTATCGCTAACAGATGGCTGGTCGTGGCTTGCCCAGTGAGCTGTAGGGCCAGGGAGTGCTGGGGAGCTGGGGCCAGGGCTGGGAATCAGGACTCCCCAGCAGCAGCAGACAGAGAGAGGGGTCTGAGGGGGGAGAAATCCCTTAAGAAGACCATAAGCTTGAGCAGAGAAACAGAAAGGGTCTGCTACTGCTGCTAATTACCCAGAAACCACACAGAAAGTGCCCACTGTCACTGACTGAAGAGGTTCACATCCCTTCCTCCACACATAAAAGGCGTAGTATGAAAACATTTCGCGGGGGACAAAGGAAGTAAGATTAACATAATCTTTTGGTTTGTATCCCCCTGTAAGCTGTCCATGTGTGAGTCTCTCCTCCCCTCTCTCTTTCTCCTCCTCCACCCTCCATACTCCTAATTCTCTCTTTCTCTCCCTTCTCCTATGCTCACTCTGCTTCTTCTCCACTTCTCTAATGTTTGGTTTTAAGGAATAGGCACTGCGGGAATTGGCTTTGTCACCTAAGACTGACAGTTGTGTTTTTCCCGCCTTTCTGTGATCATCCCTGTCGATGGTGGGCTGCTGTTTGGGGTAATCAGACAATGGCAGGCGAAACGAGGTGTCACTGCGCTGACAGACCCCTCTTCATGTTATGTCATTGTTAATCCCCAGCCCCTCAGCGTCCTGTTCCTTCCTTCTCCCTCCTTGTCTCTTTCCGCTACTTTCATCCCTCCATTCCCAGCTGAGGGGTGGGGGGTAAATAAGACGCCTTCATATTTCTACATATCAAAGCTCGGCTCTCAAGCGGGCTGTTTTCTCCCTAAGTGGTGAGGGGGATTGTACAGCACACAACTCGGAGCGAGAACTTAAGGATATCACAGCTAGCGACGGCAGCAGCAGCGGCTGCTTCTCGCGTTATATTGGCTCCCTCCGTTTCTCAGTCTCTCAGTCTTCTCAGTCACAGGAAGGAAGCCTGGACCAAAGCCAGCCACACAGGCAGGAAAACAGCTGGTTCGGTGACGTCGTGTAAACACTGTTCTTTCTATCTCTCCTACCATCCATGGATCACTCCTCCTAAAGTCTGATCCTTTCAGCTTGGCGTCTGTCTGCCTGCCTGCCTGCCTCAGGGCCTTTCAGCAGCACCTCCTGGATCTCATTGGAGAGATAGGACGGTGGAGGGGAGGTGAATGCTGTAACGTTGGCGGTGGAGGAAATTGTTTCAATTAAGAGGCAGAGAGTGACGGGTGACACCAGGAAAGCGGTGTCTCAGTGGGAACAATGGAGAGTGTGAGAGAGTCTACCGGCAATCATTATCTGTCACTTTCAACAAATATTTTCTGAAAAGCCCAAACCACATTGTTGTGGATAGAGAGTACCGGATGTGGGCTCCTTCCATGTCTGAGACAAACGAGTCCTAAACTGCTTAGCTTTTCACCTCTTATCCCGTTCTCTCTCTCCGTCTCTTTCATAGGCCTCTCTCCCAGGCCTCTCTCCCCCTCTCTCTCTTTCCTGCTTTCTCGTTCTCTCCTGCTCTCTTGTTCTCTTTCGCAGAACTTGTTTCCTTTCTCTCTCTCTCACAGGCTTCTTTTCTTCCCTCCATCACTTTCCTGCTCTCTCGTTCTCTCCATCGCTCTGTCTTTTCCTGCTACTGTTCTCCTGAAAGTGAACTTGCTGGTTTTAGTCAAATCTGACAGAGCATTTAGGTGAAAAGTCAGAACAGTTATCCCGTTTTACATTTACATATTCCCACACCGACAGAGGGAACTAAGTTACAATTGGAGTCTTTTTCCTTGCCTCCGCTAAGTTCAAAGAAAGCTCCGTAGGTCAGTTGGTAAAGCATTGCGCTTGCAAAACCAGGAAAGTGAGTTTGATTCCCGTGATCACCCTTACGTAAAATCTATGTACGCATGACTAAGTCATGTACATAGATATCTGCACCAAATTTAGATACCAAAGATGTATCTGCAGAAAGAATGGGGTGTCAGCTATGAGATGGCACCTTGAGTATGAAATAATCTATTTTGGTTATTGAACTACAGTAAGTGAAGTGGATTTACACCAAGCAACGGAATTACAGTAAGGGAATTACATCATTGGTTCCTGATCTGTACTACACAGAAATGCATAATTAAGGATATGAATGTCATTCTCCTCATGTTTCACAAGTGTGTACATCACAGCACAGCACAGCAGAGCACAGTACAGTACAGTGCAGTACAATACAGCACAGCAGGGTAGGGTAGAGTAGAGTTCAGTACAGTGCAGTAGATTACAGTACATTAGAGTTCAGTACAGTATAGTTCAGAACAGTACAGTACAATCTACTGTACCTTACACTACTTTACTTTACTGTACTGGACTATACTCTACTTTACTGTCCATCTGTGTATGTTAACATCATGGCGTGGACTGACCAAATTTCATGGACGTCTGGTGTTGGTCCATGCTCAGTGAGTGAGTTTGCTGGTACAGTAAATGGAGAGGGGTAAGTGTTAGTAAGAGCTGAGAGAGAGAGAGAGAGAGAGCGAGAGAGCGAGAGAGCGAGAGAGCGAGAGAGAGAGAGCGAGCGAGAGAGAGAGAGTTGCTCAGACTGTTTTAACACTTTGTTTGGCCATCAGACATCAGCAAGACTAAGAAAAACATTATGAGCTGAACTTAACAGTATGCCAGTAGAAGGGAGGACAGTAAGCAGGTGAAACAACTGTGGTTTGTGACTATTATGATTTTCCATTGTAGCAAATTCAGTTGCAGTAATTGTTTAACAAATTTTTAGTAACAGGTTTACGAGTTTGAACCACTTAATAATTAATAAACAAAATTGATATCAGTAAAATCCCTATAAGTAATTGGTAGATATACCATTAATTGTTACTTCTGTGAACGTTCATTATCCTCCCTCCTCACGAGATCTTAAAGATACACCACATGACCAAAAGTATGTGGACCTCTCCTCATCGAACATCTCATTCCAAAATCATGCGCATTAATATGGAGTTGGTCCCCGCTTTGCTCCTATAAAAGCCTCTACTCTTCTGTGAAGGATTTGTTGGAACATTTCTTCAGGGACTTGTTTCCATTCAGCCACAAGAGCATTAGTGAGGTCAGGCACTGATGTTGCACGATTAGGCCTGGCTCGCAGTCTGCGTTCCAATTGTTCCCAAAGGTGTTCGACGGGGTTGAGGTCAAGGCTATGTGCAGGCCAGTCAAGTTATTTCATACAGATCTCAACAAAACATTTCTGTATGGACCTCGCTTTGTGCACGGGGGCATTGTCATGCTGAAACAGGAACGGGCCTACACCAAACTGTTGCCACAAAGTTGGACACACAGACTTGGAAGTCTAGAATGTCATTGTATGAAGGAGCGTTAAGATTTCCCTTTACTGGAACTAAGGGGCCTATCCCAAACTATGAAAAACAGCCCCAGACCATTATTCCTCCTCCACCAAACTCTACAGTTGGCACTATGTATTTGGGCAGGTAGCGTTCTCCTGGAATCCTCCAAACCCAGATTCATCCATCGGACTGCCAGATGGTGAAGCATGATTCATCACTCCAGAGAACGGGTTTCCACTGTTCCAGAGACCAATGTCTGCGAGCTCTTCACCACTCCAGCAAACGCTTGGCATTGTGCATGGTGATCTTATACTTTTGTGAAGCTGCTCGGCCATGGAAACCCATTTCATGAAGCTCCCAATTAACAGTTTTTGTGCTGACGTTGCTTCCAGGGCTAGTTTGGAACTCGGTAGTGAATTATGCAATCGAAGAAAGACGATTTTTACGTGCTACTCTTTTCAGGACTCGCTGGTTCCATTTTGTGAGCTTGTGTGGCCTACCACTTCATGGCTAAACCGTTGTTGCTCCTAAACGTTTCCACTTCACAATAACAGCACAAACAGTTGCCGGGGAAGCTTTAGTAGGACAGAAATTTGACATACTTACTTGTTGGAAAGATGGTATCTTATGACGGTGCCACGTTGAAAGTCACTGAGCTCTTAATAAGGGCATTCTACTGACAATGATTCCCTATGGAGATTGCATGGCTGTGTGCTCGATTTTATACATTTGTCATCAACGGGTGTTGCTGAAATAGCTGAATCCACACATTTGAAGGGGTGTCAACATCCTTTGCATATATAATGTATGTGGCTAATGGAAATACGAGGCAAAACCATAAAAAACGGAATTTCGAGGAAAAAGGCAATATTTCACAAAATATATCTCTTGTGTTTTGATGTATTTCTGATTAGTGATGGGCCTGAGTGATTGACGTCAAAACTATTTAAAAAATTCAGGCTATAACCTACAGTTGAAGTCAGAAGTTTACATACACCTTAGCAAAATACATTTAAACTCAGTTTTCCTGACATTTAATCCTAGTTAAAATTCCCTGTCTTAGGTCAGTTTGGATCACCACTTTATTTTAAGAATGTGAAATGTCAGAATAATAGTAGAGAGAATGATTATGAAGTTCACATACACTCAAATAGTATTTGGTAGCATTGCTAAATTGTTTAACTTGAGTCCAACATTTCGGGTAGCCTTCCACAAGCTTCCCCTAATAAGTTGGGTGAATTTTGGCCCATTCCTCCTGACAGACCTGGTGTAACTGAGTCAGGTTTGTAGGCCTCCTTGCTCGCACACGCTTTTTCAGTTCTGCCCACACATTTTCTAAAGGTTTGAGGTCAGGGCTTTTTGATGGCCACTCCAATACCTTGACTTTGTTGTCCTTAAGCCATTTTGCAACAACTTTGGAAGTATGCTTGTGGTCATTGTCCATTTGGAATACCCACTTGCGACCAAGCTTTAACTTCCTGATTGATGTCTTGAGATGTTGCTTCAATATATCCACGTAATTTTCCTACCTCATGATGCCATCTATTTTGTGTAGTGCACTAGTCCCTCCTGCAGCAAGGCACCCCCACAACATGATGCCGCCACCCCGTGCTTCATGGTTGGGATGGTGTTCTTCGGCTTGCAAGCCTCCCCTTTTTTCCTCCAAACATAACAATGGTCATTATAATATAATAATAATATATAATAATATATGCCATTTAGCAGACTATTTAGCAGACAGATTATGGCCTAACAGTTACATTTTTGTTTCATCAGACCAGAGGACATTTCTCCAAAAAGTACGATCTTTGTCCCCATGTGCAGCTGCAAACCGTAGTCTGGCTTTTTTTATGGCAGTTTTGGAACAGTGGGTTCTTCCTTGATGAGCGGCCTTTCAGGTTATGTTGATATAGGACATGTTTTACTGTGGATATACTGTAGATACTTTTGTATCTGTTTCCTCCAGCATCTTCACAAGGTCCTTTGCTGTTGTTCTGGTATTGAAATACGCTTTTCGCACCAAAGTACGTTCATCTCTAGGAGACAGAACGCATCTCCTTCCTGTGCGGTATAACGGCTGCGTGGTCCCATGGTGTTTATAATTGGGTACTATTGTTTGAACAGATGAATGTGGTACCTTCAGGTGTTTGGAAATTGCTCCCAAGGATGAACCAGACTTGTGGAGGTCTATCAGAAGCTTCTAAAGCCATGACATCCTTTCCTGGGATTGTCCATGCTGTTCAAAGGCACAGTCAACTTAGTATTTGTAAACTTCTGACCTACTGGAATTGTGATACTGTGAATTATAAGTGAAATAATCTGTCTGTAAACAATTGTTGGAAAAATGACTTGTGTCATGCACAAAGTATATGTCCTAACTGACTTGCCAAAACTATAGTCTGTTAACAAGAAATTTGTGGAGTGGTTGAAAAATGAGTTTTAATGACTCCAAGTGTATATAAACTTCTGCCTTCAACTGTACTGTACTACTATTTCATGGAATGTGGTTCGGAATTTTGTTAATTTGCTTTGACTCTAGTGTTCCATTTGTAAATGTGCATTTGAGGGGTACAACGAAAAATAAACAAAGCATCAAATCAAATAAAAATTTGTCACATGCACCGAATACAACAGGGAAATGCTTACTTACAAGCCCTTAACCAACAATAAAGTTTTAAGAAAATACCATCCAAAAAGTAAGCGAGAAGAACAACAAATAATTAAAGAGCAGCAGTAAATAACAATAGTAAGGCTATATACAGTGGGAACCGGTACAGAGTCAATGTGCAGGGGCACCTGTGTCGAGGTAATTGAGGTAATATGTACATGTAAGTAGAGTTATTAAAGTGACTATGTACCCCCCGGAGCGCTGCTGTTATTATCTGTGCATAGTCACTTTAATAACTCTACTTACATGTACATATTACCTCAATCGCACATTGACTCTGTACCGGTTCCCGCTGTATATACATAGCCTTACTATTGTTATTTACTGCTGATCTTTAATTATTTGTTGTTCTTCTCGCTTGTCGTAACCGGCTGTGACCGGGAGGTCCGTGGGGCGACGCACAATTGGCCTAGCGTCGTCCGGGTTAGGGAGGGCTTGGTCGGTAGGGATGTCCTTGCCTCATCACGCACCAGTGACTCCTGTGGTGGGCTGGACGCAGTGAGCGCTAACCAAGGTTGCACGGTGTACCCTCCTACACATTGGTGCGGCTGGCTTCTGGGTTGGATGCGCGCTGTGTTAAGAAGCAGTACGGCTGGTTGGGTTGTGTATCGGAGAACGCATGACTTTCAACATTCATCTCTCCCGAGCCCGTACGGGAGTTGTAGCGATGAGACAAGATAGTAGCTACTACAACAATTGGATACCACGAAATTGGGGAGAAAAAAAAGGGGTAAAAAAAAATTACAAAAATAATCTCTGAACATATTCCAGTCTGTAAAAAACAGTCCTGTACTTTAGCGTCTACGTCATCTGACCACTTCCGTATTGAGTGAGTCACTGGAACTTCCTGCTTTTGTTTTTGCTTGTAAGCAGGAATCAGGTGGATAAAGTTATGGTCAGATTTGCCAAATGGAGGATGAGTGAGAGCTTTGTACGCATCTGTGTGTGGAGTTCAGGTGGTCTAGAGCTTTTTTCCCTCTTGTTTTACACGTAACATGCTGGTAGAAATGAGGTCAAATGGATTTAAGTTTCCCTGCATTGAAGTCCCCAGCCACTAGGAGAGCCGCCTCTGGTTGAGCATTTCCTTGTTTGCTTATGGCCTTATTCCACTCGTTGAGTGCGGCCTTATTGCCAGCATCGGTTTGTGGTGATAAATATAGATTTAAACTCTCTTGCTAAATGGTGTGGTCTACAGGTTATCATGAGATACTCATGACCTCAGGCGAGCAAAACCTTGAGACTTCCTTAATGTTAGATTTCGTGCACCGGCTTTTATTGACAAATAGACACAGACCACCAACCATTCTCTTACCGGAGGCAGCTGTTCCATCTTGCCGATGCACAGGAAACCCAGCCAACTGTATGCTATCCATTACGCTGTTCAGCCACAACTCGATGAAACATAAGACATTACAGTTTTTAATGCCCCTTTGGTAGGATAGTCTTGATCGGAGCCACTTTATTTATGCACGTTAGCTAATAGGACGGAAGGTAGAGGTGGGTTACCCACTCGTCCCCTATATCTCTGTCTCTGCTTCATGCGAATGACGGGGATTTGTGCCGTGTCCGGTGTCTGAAGTAAATCCTTCACGTCCAACTTGCTTTGGAAAAAAAATCTTTAGTAAGTAAGTTACAAATAAACAAATAAGCAGAATTGGTTAGGAGACGTAAAATGGAAGCCATCTCCTCCGGCACCATTATTGATCATACACACTAGAGGTCGACCGACTATGATTTTTTAACGCCGATACCGATACCGATTATTGGAGGACCAAAAAAAGCCCATACCAATTAATCGGACGATTTTTATTTATTTATTTGTAATAATAACAATTACAACAATACTGAATGAACACTTATTTTAACTAAATATAATACATAAATAAAAAACAATTAAATAATGAAACATGTTCAATTTGGTGTAAATAATGCAAATACAGTGTGTTGGAGAAGTAAAAGTGCAACATGTAAAAAAGCTAACGTTTGAGTTCCTTACTCAGAACATGAGAACATATGAAAGTTGGTGGTTCCTTTTAACATGAGACTTCACTATTCCAAGGTAAGAGGTTTTAGGTTGTAGTTAATATAGTATTTATAGGACATTTCTCTCTATACCATTTGTATTTCATATACCTTTGACTATTGGAAGTTCTTATAGGCACTATAGTATTGCCAGTGTAACAGTATAGCTTCCGTCCCTCTCCTCGCCCCTACCTGGGCTCAAACCAGGAACACATCGACAACAGCCACACTCGAAGCAGTGTTATCCATCGCTCCACAAAAGCAGAGCAAGTGGAAAAACTACTCCAAGTCTCAGAGCGAGTGACGTTTGAAACGCTATTAGCGCGCACCCCGCTAACTAGCTAGCCATTTCACATTGGTTAAAAAAAAAGGAACTAGCCATTAGGCTGATAGGCTTGAAGTCATAAACATCCCTGTGCTTGCGAAGAGCTGCTGGCAAAACGTACGAAAGTGCTGTTTGAATGAATGCTTACGAGCCTGCTGCTCGTCACCATCGCTCAGTGAGACTGCTCTGTCAAATCATAGACTTAATTATAACATAACACACAGAAATACGAGCATTTGGTAATTAATATGGTCGAATCCGGAAACTATCGAAAACAAAACGTTTATTATTTCAGTGAAATATGGAACCGTTCTGTATTTTATCTAACGGGTGGCACCCCTAAGTCTAAATATTCTTGTTACATTGCACAACCTTCAATGTTATGTCATAATTACGTAAAATTCAGGCAAATTAGTTCGCAATGAGCCAGGCTGCCCAAACTGTTGCATATACCCTGACTCTGCGTGCAAGAGAAGTGACAATTTCACCTCGTTAATATTGCCTGCTAATCTGGATTTCTTTTAGCTAAATATGCAGGTTTAAAAAAATATACTTCTGTGTATTGATTTTAAGAAAGGCATTGGTGTTTATGGTTAGGTACAGTCATCCAACGATTGTGCTTTTTTCGCAAATGCGCTTTTGTTAAATCATCCCCCAGCGTTGCATCGACTATATGCAACGCAGGACACGCTAGATAAACTAGTAATATCATCAACCATGTGTAGTTATAACTAGTGATTATGATTGATTGATTGTTTTTTATAAGATAAGTTTAATGCTAGCTAGCAACTTACCTTGGCTTCTACTGCATTCACATAACAGGCAGGCTCCTTGTGGAGTGCAATGATAGGCAGGTGGTTTGCGCGTTGGACAAGTTAACTGTTGCAGTTTGCAAGATTGGATCCCCCGAGCTGACAAGGTGAAAATCTGTCGTTCTGCCCCTGAACAAGGCAGTTAACACACCATTCCTAAGCCGTCATTGAAAATAAGAATGTGTTCTTAACTGACTTGCCTAGTTAAATAAAGTATTTTTAAAATAAAAAATCAAATAAGAATCAGCACCTAAAAATACCGATTTCCGATTGTTATGAAAACTTGAAATCGGCCCTAATTAATCGGCCATTCCGAGTGCTCACACAACCTCCTGTTAGGCCTACATAAATAAATTCCTATAAAACGAATCTAACTGATGGGATACACAAGCTACATTCCTTGCCAAACGACGACAGTTTTATCACAAATTCAGAATAGATTGATTGGTTGAAGTAGGGAAATATGTGTTCCAACAAAGAGCTGCCGTTTTGGAATAATTTCCCGCTTAGGCTATTTTGTGAACTGCTAGTTCCTTTTAGAATTGGTAGCTTAGCATATAACTCCCTAAACATAGATAGGTTCCGCACTGAAAATAGGCCAAAAACATTAGTTTGACAAAGAGAGAGAGTATTTTCTTCAGAATCATTAAGCCTAAGCATACTTACCAAACATACAATGCCTTCCAAAAGTATTCACCCCCTTGGCGTTTTTCCTATTTTGATGCATTACTTGTAATTTAAATTGATTTGGATTTGTATTTAATGTAATGGACATACACAAAATAGTCTAAATTGGGGAAGTGAAATTTTAAAAAATAACTAAAAATTCTAAAAAATAAAATAAAACGGAAAGTGGTGCGTGCATGAAGCACCTAAATAAGATCTGGTGCAACTAATTACCTTCAGAAGTCACATAATTAGTTAAATAAAGTCCACCTGTGTGCAATCTAAGTGTCACATGATCTCAATATATCGATGTTATAAATGGCCCCAGGGTCTGCAAAAGCACTAAGCAAGGGGCACAACCAAGCAAGCGAAGACCAAGGAGCGCTCCAAACAGGTCAGTGACAATGTTGTGGTGTAGTACAGATCAGGGTTGGGTTAAAAAAAACATCTGAAACTTTGAACATCCCACCATTAAATACTAAAATCGGAAATGGAAAGAATAATAATCCGTTTCAGAAGAAATGTCTTTGTTTTCTGGCCAATTTGAGCCTGTAATCGAACCCACAAATGCTGATGCTCCAGATACCCAACTAGTCTAAAGAAGGTCAGTTTTATTGCTTCTTTAATCAACAAAACAGTTTTCAGTTGTGCTAACATAATTGCAAAATAATTTTCTAATGATCAATTAGCCTTTTAAAATGATAAACTTGGATTGGCTAACACAACGTGCCATTGGAACGCAGGAGTGATGGTTGCTGATAATGGGCCTCTGTACGCCCATGTAGATATTCCTTTCTGTTTCCAGCTACAATAGTCATTTACAACATTAACAATGTCAACACTGTATTTCTGATCAATTTGATGTTATTTTAATGGACAAAAAAATGTGATTTTCTTTCAAAAACAAGGACATTTCTAAGTGACCCCAAACTTTTGAACGGTATGTTCAATGTGGAATTGTTAAGCCATTTAGACAATTCTAAAGAACAGGCGGAATAAACTAAATTGAACTTATGTATATTGAAAAGAAGACAGATTGTTTCTTTGCTAAACTGACCCCCGTTTCAAATTATCACTCTTTGAGAATAACTGTTCCAGACGTGAGATGCGCATCACTTCTTACTAACTTATTTAATTTGGAAAAATATTCTGTTATTCCATTCTGATATATTAAATCATGTTTTTTTTTTACAATAAAATAGGTACGTCTTGACTGTGATAAGGGCTTGGGAAATAAGTGCGACTTGTCTGATAAATTAACAAAACAAGGCTATGTGATTGCACAGCTATCTGCATCTACAAGTAATCGCCACTGCTAAGGTTACTACCTTTTTGAAGATTGGGTACAACAATATAAGAAACTCAGCAAAAAGAAAAGTCCTGTTACTGTCAACTGCGTTTATTTTCAGCAAACTTCACATGTGTAAATATTTGTATGAACATAATAAGATTCAACAACTGAGACATAAACTGAACAAGTTCCACAGACATGTGACTAACAGAAATTGAATAATTTGTCCCTGAACAAAGGGGGGGTTCAAAAGTAAGAGTCAGTATCTGGTGTGGCCATCAGCTGCATTAAGTACTGCAGTGCATCTCATCCTCAGTGACTGCACCAGATTTGCCAGTTCTTGCTGTGAGATGTTACCCCATTCTTCCTCCAAGGCACCTGCAAGTTCCCGGAAATAAAAGAGAGCCGCACACTCTAGGAGCTCAGATGCAAAAATGTAATTACCTACGTTTTGACAGCCAAGCTGTCTTCATCAGGGTATAATCACAAACACTGCGGGATGACTCGTTTATACAGTGTCAAAAGACACAGGTGTCTGTAATCATGGCCAAGAGTGGCCTAATATCATTGGTTAATAATCAAATATTAAAATTTCATAAAAAGAACAGCACACAAACAACAAATGGATAGCATACGATCATAGATTAAATTGACTACACAAGCTTACAAACAATTACAATGTCAAAGTCACAATAATCACAAGAATGGCTTCAGATCAAAGTCTACGTTGAGACCGAAGGGCGCAAGGGTCTTTAAATTAAAGATGCAAGTTCCCGGACATTTCTGGGGGAATGGCCCTAGCCCTCACCCTCCGATCCAACAGGTCAATGGGATTGAGATCCGGGCTCTTCACTGGCCATGGCAGAACACTGACATTCCTGTCTTGCAGGAAATCACGCACAGAACGAGCAGTATGTCTGGTGGCATTGTCATGCTGGAGGGTCATGTCAGGATGAGCCTGCAGGAAGGGTACCAAATGAGGGAGGAGGATATCTTCCCTGTAACGCACAGCGTTGAGATTGCCTCCAATGACAACAAGCTCAGTCCGATGATGCTGTGACACAACGCCTCAGACCATGACGGATCCTCCACCTCCAAATCGATCCCTCTCCAGAGTACAGGCCTCAATATAACACTCATACCTTCGACAATAAATGCAAATCTGACCATCACCCCTGGTGAGACAAAACCGCAACTCATCAGTGAAGAGCACTTTTTGCCAGTCCTGTCTGGTCCAGCGATGGTGGGTTTGTGCCCATGGGATACATTGTTGCTGGTGATGTCTGGTGAGGACCTGCCTTACAACAGGCCTACAAGCCCTCAGTCCAGCCTCTCTCATCCTATTGCGTACAGTTTGAGCACTGACGGAGGGATTGTGCGTTCCTGGTGTAACTCGGGCAGTTGTTGTTGCTATCCTGTACTTGTCCCGCAGGTGTGATGTTTGGATGTACCGATCCTGTGCAGATGTTGTTACACGTGGTCTGCCACTGTGAGGACGATCAGCTGTCCATCCTGTCTCCCTGCAGCGCTGTCTTAGGCGTCTCACAGTACGGACATTGCAATTTATTGCCCTGACCACATCTGCAGTCCTCATGCCTCCTTGCAGCAAGCCTAAGGAACGTTCAGGCAGGGGCCCAGGGCATTTGTCTTTTGGTGTTTTTCAGAGTCAGTAGAAAGGCCTCTTTAGCGTCCTAAGTTTTCATAACTGTGACCTTAATTGCCTACCGTCTGTAAGCTGTTTGTGTCTTAACGACCGTTCCACTGGTGCATGTTCATTAATTGTTTATGGTTCATTGAACAACCATGGGAAACAGTGTTTAAACCCTTAACAATGAAGATCTGTGAAGTTATTATGATTTTTACGAATTATCTTTGAAAGACAGGGTCCTGAAAAAGGGACGTTTCTTTTTTTTTGCTGAGTTTATAACCAGTTGACATCACAGTTTCAATAAATTAATCTTAAATGGCATTTTTTATTTTTATTGACTGAATATACTGTATATGGGGCAATTTAGCAATCAGGATTTGTTATCTGTAATGGTTATGATAAGTTAGGCTTTGTTGCTCACTGTTGACATATCGATAAATGCGCATATATTTTCTCCAGTGTGGGACTTGTGTTCTAAAATGACCCCCCAGTCGCGTACTTGAGTACTCAAATCAAATGCCCATCCCTATTTCTGATACCTTTTTAAGACTTTTTCTGGTTGAAGTTTTCTCAGACCCCTTTTCCATCTGTTTAACCAGAAATCAAAGCCTTTACTTATGCCAAATGTTTAAGATGGAGAATGAATGAAAAACTTATCTAGATTTCTTTCCCCCAAAATAAATACCTGTAGCGTTTGTTTGACAGCAAATTTGATATGCTCTTATGAACATCACATGTTGGTGCTCATGGGTCCTTTTCGAAGGAAATTCCCTCTTCCCAATTTTCCATGATCACACAAACCTCCCGATTTGTCACATGAAATTATAGTAGCCTAATTAGCTTGAGTGGTAGGACCACGTTAATTATTTCGGGAGATAAGACCTTAAATGACCTAAACTTGAGACATGATTTGAATTCATACGAGCCACCAGAATATGACCCCCCTGTTTTGGGTGCTGTGATGTGAGGCTGTGCTGTGAGGCTGCTTCTCCCTGTGTTTGACAGTCTCAGTGTGAGACGGAGGTATCAGAGGGTTAGACACGTGTGCTCCCTGTAATGTGCCCTGTAACTCTGTTTGCACAGCCTCCCCATCAAGACTCCTCTCGCTACCCTTTATATGTTACATGGAAGAGCACACAGGGCCCTGGTGAGAAAACACTCCCCTCATGCTGCTGTAAACAGCGTGTCCCTAGTGTGTGTCAGAATCAGGTTAAAAGCATGAACTAGGCCCAAACACCTGTTTCACCAACCTTACTGTAGTGCCATTGATTTGGATTTAGATTTGACCACATTTAAATGGATAAATACAGATATAATGACCGCACAATCTATTGTAAACAAGGAATTGGTTGAATCTAGCTATGGAGCAGCATCACTTGCAACACAGTTGAATTGAAGCTACAGCTATGAGATGGAACCTGTAGAGGACATGATACTGGTGGATGTACAACGTCTTTGGATGGATTGAAACTACAGCTAGCTGAGGTGGAAGCTAGAGTCCATGTCTATTTGGTCTTGTATCTCCATTTCAGTCAATCTGCATATCTTATTTAAAGAGTCCGTGCTCAGTTACAGGATTCAGAACTGAGCAATGAAAACGAAAAGGACTCTGAGCTGGGCACGCTAAATTTTTCATCAGAGTAGTAGATTTCTCTGACAACAAACAGCACTTAAATGTGTGTTTGAGTGAAATCCTACAGTACCCTTGAGCCTTGTCCCTAAAAGACTGTTTGACAGTGGAAAGTGTATATCCTTAGCCCTAAACTTAAGCCCACTCCTTAGCACTCTTCATGAAGGGTTCAGTAATGTAGAGTAGTGTGCCAGAACATCTAACTGTAGCCGATGTGGGATCGCTAGCTAGTTAGCTGTGTTTGCGGTAGTAGAGTCCATTACAAAACAGATCCTAGCTAAAAATGCTTCTTTAGAAACAGGGCCAGTGTTATGTACTGGCCTTAGGGGCTCTGGTCTGCCCTACTGTACCTCCAAGTGCCGATCAGTGCCGTTTTAAGATGAGGGTGGCCTTATTTTCATGAGCGTGGCCTTATTTCTATTACATCATCTTGTCATTCATGTTCTATTCACCCAGTTCAATGTAACATTTAGGATCCTACATGATACTCATGAGGTTGCTACAACCTAGCCTACGAATGAAAGATTACAATGTAGGTGCACACAGGTTGAAAGAAAATGTTGAGGTGACACAGTGACACATTTGACACTGCCTTGCACACTGCCTTGATCTAGGGTATAATCATTAGTCCAGCAGTTGCAAACCAGTTTCTATTGAACAGATTCAGGTATGTTTATCCCCGTTTCGTTCGATTGCTTTCTGTTTTAAGAAACGTTTTTTTTTTCAACAGAATCGGCGTATTGAATGCCCTCAGAACAGCCAATGAATGAGTGTGCAAGGTGGTATTGAAAGTGTCACTGTCTGTCACATTGACTACAAAACATTCTCTCGAGCTTTGCACCGACGTTGTAAACTTCGCTAGGTTGTAGCAACCTAGGGAAAATGTGAGTTTAATAATGTAGTAGCCTAAACCTATCGATGTTACATTGGTCTGGTGAATGGAATAAGAATGACCGACTTCTAATATGCTGTTAATGAAATAACGCCATGCTCATAAAAAACATGATCATCTTAAACTGCACCGACCGGCACTGCCAAAAGAGTCTGGAATGTCAAATGACTTCTGTCCAGACAGCATCAGATACACGGGCTACATTTAAATTTACATCAACTGTTTTTATTTGTCGGCTGTAGGCATATGTATTTTACTTTGCTAATGATGGAAGTTATTGACCTACAGGCTGTGATTTTGAGAAACTAAAATGTTATTGAAATGATACTGTTCCACGAAAATGCGCATATAGAAATAATCCTAACTGGCATGCAGATTGGTAGAAATGGTAGGATACATTTTAAGTTTCCCCAAACATGAAACTCATGAGCTGCCTATGGTCTTTACTTTTACACCTGCTAACAACATAGGAGGTCCCGTGAAAAAAAGTGCCTGCCTATGGAAATCAAAGGCCCGTCCAACTGATTAGTTCTTGTGCCGGCCCTGCTTAGAAAACGAAGGGCTCTACTCAATCTGTATCGTGGAAGCGTTACATATTGCTCTCTAGAAATGTAAAGGAAATCCCGATTGAGCCGACAAATGAACCCCTTAACCTGAATATATTCAGAGATACTTAGAATGGAGGATAGGATTCCCATTGGCCAATGAATGGAGAAACGTATAACACCCCACCCAGCAGACTGTCGACCAATCGTGTTTACGTTGTCATGCTGCAATATGTAGTTGCTAAACTAATCATCACGGAATCCCTTCTAAAAGTCGAGAAACTGATTATTTTCCTCGAAAGTACATAATGTCCCGATTTCAAAGCTATACGATATTACAGAGTACAAATTCATCATCTCACATCTCGGAAAAGATGTGTAATGTTGTTCTTGTTGTCCACGTAATTCATTATAATGTTGGGTTTTTGAGCTAGCACCCAATTGAAGGAGTGATATCCTTGTCCCAAAATCACCCAGAATGCACCGCGTGGCCCATTGTTGACTCATGGGCAACCTACACAATGGGTGTTAATACGATTCCAACGGAGTTTCCCATCTCCTCGAAAGTATCTCTGACACAGTCTACACTAACTCAGGAATTTGCCTTTAAATTTCAATCACACGGTAATTCTGAACATCCGCGATACAGATTAAATATAGCCCTAAAGGTTGCAAAATGGAGTGTACATTGTCTTGTCCTTCCAGGGTTCTGGATGACAAATGAAATGATAAAGACAAAATCCTGCGGTACTAACTATACCACCATCTCTGGAGTACATTAGTACATTAGTTTGAACTCATTCTCGCTAATTGCACACAGATTATTATGTGGGATTTTGTGGTAAAAGTGTTTTTAGCCATGAATGAGACACAGAGTAGTTTTTAAAATGTATACACACACACACACACACACACACACACACACACACACACACACACACACACACACACACACACACACACACACACACACACACACACACACACACACACACACACACACACACACACACACACACACACACACAGCCCTGCTACATTAAAATGTGTGTGTGTGTGTAATTGCCATGCCTGGTTGCTATATATTAATTAAAGTGCAATATAATATTTAACCAGAATATTTAGAACACTAAGACATGTATGAATATGAAGTCTATTTCCTATTGTTCTTTGATCATAATGATTTCAAAAACATACTGTTATAGGGCAAAATCCGGTAAGGACAATAAGGTATAATATGCTTTGTTTGAGTTTAACAGTTGTCTTACTGTAACTCCAGTTTAATCATTAGCCAATTGACATGTAATCCTCGGTTAACTACTATAAATGGAACCTGTGTCTTCTCAT
Source organism: Oncorhynchus keta (assembly GCF_023373465.1). Taxonomy (NCBI): domain Eukaryota; kingdom Metazoa; phylum Chordata; class Actinopteri; order Salmoniformes; family Salmonidae; genus Oncorhynchus; species Oncorhynchus keta. The sequence goes on from NC_068446.1 coordinate 15,797,801, forward strand.
CGTTAGTAGTTGAACCTCCCTTGATCTGTATCTGGCGTAAGTACAACGCTAGTATTGATGTGCAGTATGACCTTGTGTAAGCACATACAAAAAGGGAGTTGATTTAAACCTCAACAAAAGACAATAAGCTCAGGGTGAGTGAGGGGGTGTATGGGGAGGGAAAGGAGTGTTTTTGTCTTGTTCACTAAGGCACCCTATTCCCTATATGGTGCACTACATTTGACCAGAACCTTATGGGCCCTGCTCAAAAGTGGGACACTATATAGGACATAGGGTGCCATTTGCAACACAGCCTAAGTCTACTTTCACCAGATGGGGTGTTTTGTTGGTTGGATCTCTGTCGCTTTGTAAAGAAACAATGACAATTTTAGCCCTTCACCACCTCCCTCTCAACCTCTTATTGTTTGGCTGGTAACAAGATTGGAATGGCATGTATTGCTTCTGTAGCTCTGTCATCTTGGATATGATGAGTGTGTGTTGTGTCAGATAGCACTCAGTCTCACAGTGTCTGGTCGAGTCTGTGCACTCTTATGTAGACTACCGTATACCCCCTGATCAAAGAATAATGCACAGACTGTCGCTTGGCCTCCCCTGGGCCCTGACAGTTGGACGCTGCCCCCCTGGGCCCTGACAGTTGGAGGGAAGAGTCTTGCATAATTGAAAAGTCCCAGGCTAAAGAGCTTTGCTGGTGCACAGGATTGTTGTTGATGACAACTACTGTAGCATTCACCTCAATAGAACACCTAAAAAGCATCAGATAATGTTTCAATCAATGCATTAGTGTCGATACCATTTGGTATCTTTGTGTGTAATTCGTTCCCCTCTCAACCACTCAAATGATCAAGGGGAAGGTTGATTGTAAGAGAGAGAGTTAAGGAGGGTCACGGTTCATGAAGAAAGATGACTTGGAGTTAGAATGGGTTCAGCCTGTTAGTCCCCCATTCTGATGGGGAGTGTTTGCTGTCAAGGACCGTGATCAGTGAAGTTGTTCACACAAGTGAATTTGTTCTACCTAGGAGTGAACCTGCCAATCATATCCAGATTACTGAATCAGCCTTTAGTCTCTGGGAGGAAGGGTAGTAAGGAGGGCCTAGCCAGGAGAGAAGAGAGATCAGTATATCACTCCATTCACAAAGTAAGAGCTCATAGATCCAAGGAGCCCACCCATCCAAGGAGCTGGGATTACCAGACCTTCATCATTAGACTGGTAGTTGTCGAAATTAGAATTAGATTAGGATGAGCAGATTACAGGAGCAACAAGGGTTATTCTCTGGTAGTCATGCACTAATGTCTCAACAGGTTTTCTAATTGGTTAAATGATACCTTGTGATAATGCCTCGAAACAGATAGCAACAATTTTCCCTTTCGATCCTAGTGGTTTGTTGATGTCATCAATTATCATTCCAGCGAGGATCTCGGGTCCCCACTCCACCAACCCTACAATCATGGTTCTGCAATTACTTACAGAGCCATCATCAAAATCTAACCCATCTGTTCCCTGTAACCATCCATACCGGCCCAGCCGTGGTACGATTTGTTGAGAAGAAGTGTTGAGATGGAGAAGATGAATATTTCAGCAGTCAAGTGGCGGCTTCAGCGCCAGTAGGGCCTTCATGCCTGCTAACTCCCGCTTACTGCAGCCATTAAGTTAACATGCAGCATTTGTATTTATCTGCAGGTCTGGGTGGTTAGCAGCAATCAAACCCCAAACACGCAGACAGACAGACAGAAGAGAGAGAGGAGGGAGACAGAGTCAAGGTAACAGGTTGATATGTCAAGAAAAACTGAGGTAAAGTGCTGACAGGCCAACATCTTAGCAGGTAACGCTTAAATCATTTTTCCTCCAAAACTTCAGTGGTAAAGGTTCAAAGAGATATAGCCATAATACAAATTTTCGGAGTAAGTAGTGGTGTTTGAAGTTATTTTATGGGATTTCGCTGTAAGGCCCAGAATTGATTTGCAGAAGGGATAAAAGGGAGATACTTTATCTTCGGAGCTTTGTCGGAAAAAGCTTAGCATCCATTGGTAGTTCCGCCAATATGTCTGCAGGCTATGGAGGTGGGGTGAGGGGGGGTTGTTGGCATTGACATTATATAGCAGAATGAATTGTGCTGAGTTTACACCTCCCGTTGCTTATGCTCTGCTCTTTCATAATCTTTCATGAACCATACAATGTTTTATTTAATGTCCTGGGTCAGAGAGAAACTTGAGAAAAAACATATTAATAATGAAATGTGTAGTACTGGCGAGGAAGAGGGAGAGAGGGAGAGGAGGAGAAAGAGAGGAGGAGAAAGAGAGGGAGAGGGAAAACTTGGTTTGATGCTTCTCAGCAAACAGGTCAGCAGGATCTTTTGAAGTCTTCAGCTTCAGTGCAGTCAATAGTTTAAAAACGTGTGTTATTTCTGAATGTGAGGCTAGCTAGCTTGGACTTTTTCTTCCTACCTGACAAATGCCAAATATCTCATCCTTGCTGGCCAGTGCCTTGGTGGTGTGGTTGACTATTCTAACAGTAAAGCAAGAAAACATGAACGTTTCTAAGGTCCTATACAGTTAAAACAATATATAGTTTTATATATCATATATTATATAATCATAATCATTACTTTTGGACAGGTCATCGTTGTAAATAAGAATGCATTCTTAATCAACCAGTACACATAAACGTTAAATAAATAAAAAATACTCATGCCAATAACTATTGTTGTAATAATGATAACGATAATATTATAAATCACCACGGGTCTAGTCTACTAGTCTCACTTAATTTGTCCTATTTATATTAGAACACAACAGGGAGCAGAGTAGCACAGGTTGCTGTCCTAATAACACACAGGACTAATAACTTGTGTATTCCCTGGCAAATCCTCATTTACAGTGAGTTTTAGAAGGGTTAGAGATAGCTAGCTCAGCTCCTGGCCTCTGCCTCCCGGCACTTAATTGCTTAATTGCAGTCATTATAGCTCACTCACCTGCTACCTCTGGCTTGGTGTTGGAGCTTCTAATTGAAAAAGAAAGCTCTGCTTTGAAACAATGGTGGATGGCTAGGTCCCTGGGGGCATGAAGATGCCTGTCTCTGATGCTGAGGGTTGTGATGTTACATGCACACTTTTACGCAGCCACAACACACACACACACACACACACACACACACACACACACACACACACACACACACACACACACACACACACACACGCACACACACGCACACACACACACACACACACACACACACACACACACACACACACACACACACACACACACACACACACACACACACACACACACACACACACACTCACATGTAACTCAGTATCTGAATTCCCTACATCTCTCCAGGACATTGGAGGGCTACCAGATGAAAGAGTCAGATCACAGAGCCTTGGCACCTTCAGAGGAAGGTCCAGGGGCTGTGTGACTTATTTATGACTCTCCTGGTGCCTGGTGCTCCCTGTCCTACACTCTCCTCTCTCTCTCCCTGTTCCCCCTTCTTTCCCAACACCTCCAACACCATCTCTCCCCCTGCCCTACACCCCCGTCTCCCCTGCTCCTTCTCCACCTCCCTGTCCTACTACGCTACCCTCTCCCCTGCTCCCTCTACCCCATCTCCCTCTCCACCTCCACCTCCCTGTCTTACATACCCTCGTACCCTGCTCCCTCTCACCCCCATCTCATCCTGTTTAAAAAGTAAACAATAGATTGGTGTGCTTCTGGTAATAATTGATGTGCAGGGAGAGAGAAAGTGGGGAAATGAGATGCCATTAACACCTGCTGCAGCTGCTCCACTAGGAAAATAGCACCCCCTGTGGTTTGCCTGTGTCACTGCATGCGGTGGGTCAAAGGTCATAGAGAGGATTATCATTTTCAATGTATATATATATATATTTTTACCTTTATTTAACTAGGCAAGTCAGTTAAGAACAAATTCTTATTTTCAATGACAGCCTAGGAACAGTGGGTTAACTGTCTGTTCAAGGGCAGAACAACAACTTTTTTACCTTGTCAGCTCAGGAATTCGATCTTGCAACCTTTTGGTTACTAGTCCAACACTCTAACCACTAGGCTACTCTAACTACATTAGAGTCATGTAAGTAGCTATTTCAGTTTTGGCTCGAATTTATATTTCTATCATATTTCTATATTTTAAAATAAGGTCCTTGTATACAGTCAGTTTCTCAAAAACCCGAAGGCAAGGCATGTTTAAACTTCATCTAGGTAAGATGCATTTGCTCTAATGCTGTAACAAGTCATTGGTTCAATGTAAACAAATATATTGTGGCATTACACTGCTGCTTATTTCACCTTATTTCAGTACAATGCCACCAATACAATGCAGCCTATTTAAATAAAGGTTAAATACAAAATAAAAAAAAATAAAAAATATGACTTGCAACATTCGTACACTGTTATGTCCTGTACAATAATCACCACGCATACTAAACAATCAGATGGCTGTTTTCGTTAAACACAAAATGGTATCATGTAGTACTTTGGGACTGTAGTACTCTGATAGCCAGAGTGAGTGATAATGGTTTGCATATTACAGGGCCATAAATAAAACCATTATAAGTATGTCTTTATTTATCATGATGGGTACACATTGTGTACATGATTTAGTGTGACTGCTAACTAATGTGCCATAAAATTACTATTCCATTTGCATCTTTCAAGACCTCGCTCGCTCTCAGCCATTTCTTTAAAAACATTTTTTTTTTAAATCAACCATGCAAAAATGTTAATTCCATATGCCTACTCCAAAACACACACCCTTCTTTTTTCTTTGTCAGAGGATTTTTGTACGGGAAATATTTTACTAACGGGCTTATGAATTAATCACCACCCAAACTGAATTGGATTTTTATACAAGGTGATTCTAGAAAGCCATGTCTCACAGAGCCTCCCGCCGCGTTTTATTCAGATTTCAGCATTTTCTGGACGAGTGCATCCCTCTATTTTCCTTGGTCTTATAATGCATCCTTTGTCATCATCGTCCCAGCCAGTAATGTAACTCCCTAGGAACTCCTCCTGGTGTAATTTACTTACCCAAGCCAGGCCCATTAATTTTCTATTATTGTGAAAAGATGATTTGTGTTTTGGGGGCCTGTCTATATGTTTTATTTAGTTCCTCAGCAGGGTAACATGAGGCGCTGGCTAATGGAATATAAAGTCACAGTCACACAGGCCTCATTCCCATTCTGACATTTAACTACCGAGCCGTTATGCACATGTGTTAATGTATCCTCCCCAAGCACCTTAATTCAACTTGAAATTCCTAATGGAACCCACTATCGTTGGTTGTGGTTGGTCTTCAGAGACGTCGAGGGGAAGGGAAGGGGAGGGGGGACAGCAACTTAACACGTCAATTCACTTGTCTGAGCTGTTCGTCTAGCGACTTAAATGCTCCAGTGGTTGTGTGTCTAGAGGGACACGGGAGAGAACATCTTCTGTAACAACCTCTCCTTGTCCTGATCTGTTTTAGTTAAGGGGGCGTCTTTCTTTGCCCCCTTCTTGTCTGACTGGTTGTACTTGTCTGTGGTAGACACAGTGATATAAGATTGGACTTGGCAGTACCAAATCACTGCAGTGGATGACTAGTTACATTTCCTCAGCAACAATGCAGTGTCTGTCTTTTACGATGCCTTTTGATACCTTGCGATGCCTTGACTGAGACTGACATTTGTTTAAGATGATCATTTGTCTAGTCTAGTGGCTGAGCAATTCTGCTGAAAAGTTTTTGTGGAGACTGTAGAGGTGAAAAGGTTGACCAGAGTTGGACACACAGTAGAGTACATATAACTCTATGATGAGTGACACGACCGGCCAGGCCGATGAGTTGGTTATGAATCAGAGACTCAACACACACTAGTTAATGATGACAGTGTCTCTTCTGCATGAGGGCCATGATGTTATGTAGTCAATAGAGTCTATCTTTCTGTCACTGTCTCCGTCCCCCTTCCTCTCTATCAGTCATCCAGAACAGTGGCCAGCCTTAGCCAGATGGTTGCTACTTTCCCCCACAGAAAACTGTTCAGAGGACACCAGCACAGATCTGACCATAACACAGTTTCCCTTCACAACTCTGGCCCGAAACAGTCCTGTTTATACTGCTTTATGTCAAGGAGGTACGAATAATAAAATCACATCTGAAGAAGAAAGATGCTATTAATAAGACACCTTGCTCAACAGTTGATCTAATGATGAGATGTATGATGGGACAGAGGATCTGACTGACACAGTAGAAATCAACACGGGTCCCATTGGAATATATGTCAAAATGAGGAACAACTAACCAACGTAGCTATACACTGAGTATACAAAAACAATAGGAAAACCTTCCTAATATTGAGTTGCACCCCCTTTTTGCTCCCAGAACAGCCTCAATTTGTCAGGGAATGGACTCTACTACAGGGTGTTGAAAGTGTTCCAAAGGGATACTGGCCCATGCTGACTCTAATGCTCCCATGGTTATGTCAAGATGGCTGGATGCCTTTGGTTGGTGGACAATCTTGATACGCACAGGAAACTGTTGCGCGTGGGAAACCCAGCAGCGTTGCGGTTCTTGACACACTCAAACTGTTGCTCCTGGCACCTACTAACATACCCCATTCAAAGGCACTTCAATCTTTCTTTCTTGACCGTTCACCCTCTGAATGGCACACATACACAATTCTTGTCTCAAGGCTTAAAAATCCTTCTTTTAACCTGTCTCCTCCCCTTCGTCTACACTGATTGAAGTGGATGTAACAAGGGACATCAATAGCTTTCACCTGGTCAGTGTGTGTCATGGAAAGAGCAGGTGTTCCTAATGTTTGTAAATTCAGCGTATATCACCTAAGCTGATTTATTAGTATAATCTGGGCGTGATTGCGTCGGTCGGGCCATTTGTATAATTACAGAGGTAATCTGTTTGTGGCTGCAGCACTTGATCATTTAAAGAGATGGTAGGGGTAAGGACGTGGATGCATTGTGGCATTAGCGGATATGGTTATTAGCAGGTTAATTAGGCAATAATTAAAGAGATACTTCAGGTTACTGTAGACTTTAGCACAATAAGGCTCTCAAGCAGGCTAATATAAAGCAGGGTGTTGGATTTAATCCCTGCATAATAATTTAAACTGGCATACCTTCCCTTCCAGACTATTATTGTCAACAGAATTTCACATGCTCCGATCGGGAATTGAGAATAGATGGTTTGATGAAGCTTACAAAGCTTTTAGACTGAACAATATTTGAGAATTGAGCAGCAGGCACAAATCACCCATCCAACGCACGGGTATGATCTCAACTCCCTAGATGATACATCCTCTATTTAAGGGTTCTGACTTGGTGTACAATGGTGTACAATTGCAGGGTCCAGTTCCTTATAGTTCCAGAAATCCCCATCAGTCTGGTTTCTACTACCACTCTGTCAGCAGAGCTGACTTGATGTGTTAGGTTCCACACCCAACATTTGCATAGGGAGTGACGTGTAAATGATCTGGCCTAGCCAGACAAAAAAAGCAATGTAATCTCCCCTCTGAGAGACATAGCCCAGCGCGGGAGATCGCATATTAAAAAAGGGACAGTCTAGCGATTTCAGCAATCGTGGTTTTCATCAGATTTAGAACTCTCAACACAAAAACATTTATAAATAATTTAGTAGAATTGAAACACGACCACTTTCTCTTGGTCACACAGGGACAAAATCACTTTGTGCGTAAAGCGGAATCTGCAGACATTTGAATGGTGTCTCTGCGTTGCTCAGAAGAGGCTTGGCAGGAAATGCTCTGTCGTCAGTTATATGAAATGTGCCCAAATTTGTATTGTCATTAAATATTATCATATTATTTATTTTACAGTAATAAAATGGTAAATTCTTACAGTAAGAGATTTATAATTAGATTGCTACTATATTTATAGAGAATTTAAGTATTTCAAGCCCTATTCTCCCACGTTTGTTGAATAGTAAAAATATATATACAGTACCAGTCAAAAGTTGGTTGAGAGAATGCCGAGTGTGCAAAGATGTCATGAAGGCAAAGGTTGGCTACATTTAAGAATCTCAAATATATTTTGATTTGTTTAACACTTTATTGGTTACTACATTATTTCAATCAAAACCCTAACCAACAATGCAGTTCCATTTTTTAAATAAAACATTTCATTCATACATTTATTTGACCATGCAGGTCATTTATGAACATTTGAACATCTTGTCCATGTTCTGTTATAATCTCCACCCGGCACAGCCAGAAGAGGACTGGCCACCCCTCATCGCCTGGTTCCTCTCTAGGTTTCTTCCTAGGTTTTGGCCTTTCTAGGGAATTTTTCCTAGCCACCGTGCTTCTACACCTGCATTGCTTGCTGTTTGGGGTTTAGGCTGGGTTTCTGTACAGCACTTTGAGATATCAGCTGATGTACGAAGGGCTAGATGAATAAATTTGATTTGATTTGAATAACAATTACATTGTGATATGCAATACTTTTCGTTATGGATGTTTGAGTTTCACTCTGAAAGCTTGCCGGCAGCAGCAGAGACATGCCACGCTTTGTTGACGATCGCCAACGAGCCAGGTCCGATGAACATAGACCTCGGGCGGGTGTATAGGTGTTTAGTTAGGCTGTTACAGGCTCAAACTGCTGCTTAAACTTATCAAATTATCTCAACTCAGTAATGGGAAGTAAACAACGGCAGAGAGTACAAGGGAACAACTTTGTGTTACAAAACCCTAGTGACAGTTACTGCTCTACCCTAGCAGACAGACAGGAATCAGCTTAGGGCTGGATGTGTGTCGATGGCAGCTTGACATTAGAAGGCTGATGTTGAACTGTGGTGGTATTCAGGTTCCTAGAGGAAGAGAGGGAGAAAGACAGAAATAGAAATAATGTTACTCGAATTGTCACACATACTTTGAATCATTATGACACAACATATTACCAATATTATATTACCAATGAGACAATAACAATACTTACTGCATGAGTACTGTCTCAAGCCATTACAGAGCAGGCCGGAGAAGCTGAGGCACGAGGAGAGCCACCCGCATGTAAAAAAAAAAAGCCCTACGCTTTACATTATATACTCCCTAAATGCCTAGTCCTTCATGGGAGTCAGACCCCAGGATCCTGGAATCAGCTCCACCATTCTGAAGCGAGTTTCAACTTCTCATGAATGACCAAGCATTTAGGGAGTATTGCGGCATGTATCTCAAAGGAGTAAACATCCGACGGAGTGAAACAGCATCCCTCTGGCTTTCTACGTGCAGACCATCTATCTGATGCCGTCTGGTCCAAACGAGTATGACCTTGTTGCAGCCCATAGCATTGAAGGCAAGGGAAGCCAGTGAGCGTGGCCAGTGAGCGTGGCAACAAAACAAGTCTAAAGAATTAGCTAGTCAGTGTTTAGCTAAACTGAGCGAGCTCAACTGTGAATGGTCCTGACACACCAAGGGAAGCCAGTTTAGATTTGGTGTAGCTCCTATCAAATCCCATTGAGAGCATTGACAGAAAATTGAATTGTTGCAACTCGTTGTGTTGTTCTCTGGTGGCAAAAATTGGCCCTTTCCTAAAATTAGCCATGGATGTAGGATGGGGATTGGGACTTGGGGTTTTACTTAATTGTCCGCACTGGCCCGTGATTATAATGGCGATTCTGATCAAACCATTAATTCATACATTGTTGTGCCCCTGGCCTGAGAGGATGGAAGATTAATATGTAGTTACATGTAGAAGGCTAATGTTAACTAGACAATTTTTCCCATGAATGGAAGTTAGGCTAGTGGGCAAGCATTTTGGCCAGGTAGCCTAGGACAACAAGAAATACAAGTGTGTTCTGTATAACAGAGTGATAGACCGTTTTGTCAACATGAAAGAGTAGGATGGCATTGGCATTTCTCTACAAGTAGGGTGAGTCAACATGTTTTTCTACTTGCACAAATGCGCACACACACTGGACAGAGGTTGCTATCTGGTTTTGTGATAGAACATAGGTATAGTTGAATTTATTCTGCCACTGTCTTCTTATTGTCTTGGCCTTTAGACTTATATATCACGGTCACATGGCATATGAATAAACAGGTTATAGAGTAAACAACGCAATTATCACAACACAGGTTGTAATATAGATTTTTTTTTGTCTTCCCCAGTGATTTCACACACGCACCGCTAATAAACGTTCACTATTTTGCCAACATGGTCTGTAAAGACACAAATCATAAACAGGCATGTCAACAATATTGGCAGACTAATAAAAAATAAACATTCATATATTTTGACTTGATAGAATATAGATATTTTTTTTTACCATAGGTGGGTTTGGTCTTCACTGGCGAAATTGTGCATCTACCCTTCTTTGTCTTTGGGAAGGAGAGGGAGTACCTGAGCAGGAGAGGGAGTACGTTTCTCACTGCCTGCATCCATCCACTGTTGTCATTCTAATGTAAGTCTGCAAGGTATGATCTCAAATAAAAATAAATGATAAAAAAATAAGCATAGGATACATTTGATGGGTTGCTGAATATTGATAGACACAAACAATGGAAAGGGCTTTGATACACTTGACTGTAATAATGACCATTTCGGTAGTTAGAAAAAATATATTATTTTGAAATGGCTTTACTAACCTTGCATGCATTTCCTTGTAGGAGAAAGGCAGTGTGCTTCGGCAGGAAGTGCAACATCACTCCTTCCATCTGCTCCACCCATTTCCTTGAGGGTTTTAGTTGGTGCCACTCTGCTCGACATCCCATGTGTTGAGGACTGCTGGCTCAAGATGGTTAATGCTGGTGACGGAAGAATGTGCTGCAGTGAATAGTTGCCACTCCGATCATGCCGAGCATTTGGAGGACTTTGGTCAGCATACAACCTGACACCAATATGGCAGCAGAAAGGACTAGATTTCCTGGTGGCACCCTCTAGATAGGCTGGCTGGACCATTCTCTCACATGTTTGCACGACTTGCAGATCTGCATGATGTAGAGCGCTGTTCCTCTCGCTGCTGACGTAGTCCCTGAACCCGCCGCACCACACCCAACACAGACTTGGAAAAGCTTCATCAGTTGGTACTGGAACAGAATACATGTATTTTCTCATCCGGACTGGCTGAATCCTCAGGCTAGCTGATAGTGAATAAATATACTATGTCAGACATTATTATAATGTCAGACATTTTTACAGACGCTGTAGGGCAAACAATGTCATCTTCTGAATCCTCAGCTGGGATGTTGTCCTCATCCTCCATGTCCTCTCCATCACCATGGATGTCCTCGTTCTCCTCCTCCTAACCCAGGTTCATCTCTTCATCTTCTCCAATTAATGTGCATTGCACAAACTGGGACTGTGCCATCCTAGACATATTTCAATATGTGCACAAATGAAATCTGCTCAGTTGTTATGATATCTGCTCAGTTGGTATTGACAGATTTTTCACTGTAACTGCCTGGTCATGAGGTGAGGTGAGCAGTATAAACGTGACATATGAGAAGACAAAGCAAGCATACTATCACATCCAAAGTAACTAGGGCAGAAATATAAAATGATGACTCACCAACGCTTCTTGTATTTGGCATTAGAAATTGCACCTGTTTGTCTTTATGACACGGTCCAGTTGGTCCCAATGCAGGTGAAGCGACCCACACTTCAGACTGTAGAGGTAAAGAGACTATCCGAGAAGGTCTCTCAACGGGATAAGGCTCATCCTGGGCACCTGGGTGCTAGAAAATTGAGATTTGGGGTGGGGGAAATGTAGAAAATATATTAATTATAATCTAAACATGCCAAATCAGTATTTAGGTATAATCTTTGGTCAACATCCATTGACTGTCTATTTTCACAGCAATTATTTATTATTTTACTATACTATATTGTGAATGTAATTTTCTTTAGGCTTAGGCCATTTTTTCCCCTTGGGGGATCAATCACGTCGAAGACTAATATATTTGCCTAACTCTTAATGTATTTATAAATACGAGCTTTCATGTATTACATAATACAAGTAATATTATGTACTATAGCTTACTGTATATTTCTGATAATATGTTATATTAATCTAGCCTTGCTTTGGTTGTTACCTAACTGACTAAAAGTGATTTTTTTTCTGTATTTTTCTAAAAACTGCATTGTTGTTTAAGGGCTTGTAAGTAAGTATTTCACTAAGGTCTACCTACACCTGTTGTATTCGGCGTATGTGACAAATAACATTTGATTTGAACAGGACCATCGGCAGCAATTATTTTAGCTGACGTTAGCTAGCTAGGCAAGTTAGAGAGGTAGCTGGATGTCTCCCATGTCTCAATACCAGCATTGTGTCTATATGTTTTTGGAACAGTCACAAGTTGACAAGCTGGATATAACACATTTGCTAAATTAACTGGTCAAAATAATATTTGGGTCATTATTAGATGATGTTTATCCGACACACTTGTCTAAATTGATAGGTCATGTGAAGGAAATGCTATAACCAACCACAGCCACATCTAGCTAAGTGGAAGGTTCACCATTTTCTAGACATGTACACATATTCATGAAATACAATAGATGGCCGTAATCCCCTCCAGACACACCTGGCTAATTTGATGGTTCATGTAATGATCTGACCTATATGGAGTATCTTGTTTAGACATGTAGCTAGGTAGCTAAACAAGGAACCAGCGTAATCCCAACTCATGCTACAACAAATACAAGCATTGTCAAAGCTGTAGTACGAATCTGCAAGTAGTTAAAGCTAATAAACTAGGTTCAATGTTAGCTAGCGAACATTAGGCTATAACTAGCAATGCAAATGGACTTCTGATTCGAATAATATTACTACACAGATCAACAATTTATAGTGAGTAAGCAAGCTAACTAACAGTAATTTGCAATTAAAAACTACTTGACAAAAGTAGAAACTTATTTCTGAAAATGTAGCTGTACTCTTACCCATATACATGGATGAATGCTTCATGGCAGACTGGAACCATTTCATTCAATTTTGTTTGTAACTACATCTTCTGGCCAGCGTTGTGTCAAGTCACTACGGTTCACACTGACCGTGTAGCCCATCACTTTTTCCAACTAATCTGTTGATAGCGCCTACTAAATTCAGTGCATCAATGTTGTTGAGAAAAGTAGCAAAACTTTTGTAGTTCTCGATGGCTAATGTTATATATTTCAGAAACGGTGCAGTAGAAAGGACTGTCAACACATACTGAACAGCTCACGTTATAGACAGAAGCATGCTACATTTCCCGGTGTAACGGTTGTCATAGGTGGAAGAAGGTGAAGAGGACCAAGTTGCAGCGTGTACGTGTTCATGGTAGATTTTCAGCTCCTGACAGGAAGAAGGCTCTGGAAGCGCTGGACAGCAGGGAGGCTCTGGAAGCGCTGGACAGCAGGGAGGCTCTGGAAGCACAGGACAGGAGGGAGGCTCTGGAAGCGCTGGACAGGAGGGAGGCTCTGGAAGCGCTGGACAGGAGGGAGGCTCTGGAAGCGCTGGACAGGAGGGAGGCTCTGGAAGCGCTGGACAGGAGGGAGGCTCTGCAAGTGCTGGACAGGAGGGAGGCTCTGCAAGCGCTGGACAGGAGGGAGGCTCTGCAAGCGCTGGACAGCAGGGAGGCTCTGGAAGCACAGGACAGGAGGAAGGCTCTGCAAGCGCTGGACAGGAGGAAGGCTCTGCAAGCGCTGGACAGGCCGGGAGCACCTGGAGGGAGGAGACAGAGAGACAGCCTGGTGCGTGGGGCTGCCACATGAGGCCTGGTGCGTGGAGGAGGCACCGGGTGGACCGGACCGTGGAGGCGCACTGGAGGTCTCGAGCACCGAGCCTGCACAACCTGTCCTGGCCGGATACTCCCCGTAGCCCGGCAAGTGCGGCAGGGTGGAACAGACCGCACTGGGCTGTGTTGGTGAACCGGGGACACCGTGCGTAGGGCTGGTGCCATATAACCTGGCTCGATGCTCACTCTAGCCCGGCCGATACGAGGAGCTGCGATGTAGCGCACCGGGCTATGCCTGCACACTGGGGACACCTTGTGCCTCACGACATAACACGGTGTCTGCCCGGTAAACCTCTCGCCACGGTAAGCACAGGGAGTTGGCTCAGGTCCCCCCCACAATACATTTTTGGGGCTGCCTCTCGGGCTTCCTTGCCAGCCGTGTTCCCTCAAAGTGCTGGCTCCGCTCTCCTGGCTGCCTCCACCTGTTCCCATGGGAGGCGATCCCTTCCAGCCAGGATCTCCTCCCATGTGTAGGAGCCCTTCCCTCCCATGTCCATGAGTCCATTCCACGCTGCTACTGGTGACCACGCTGCTTGGTCCTTTTTTGGTGAGTAGTTCAGCAACGGTTGTCATAGGTGGAGGAAGGTGAAGAGGATCAAAGTGCAGCGTGGTACGTGTTCATGGTAGATTTAATGAAGAAACTGAACACTAGAACAAAAAAACAACAAAGTGGCACAAACTAACCAGTTCTGTCTGGTGCAGACACACAAAGACAGAAAACAACTACCCACAAACACTGGTGGGAACAGGCTACCTAAGTATGGTTCTCAATCAGAGACAACGATTGCCAGCTTCCTCTGATTGGGAACCATACCAGGCCAAACACATAGAAATACAAAACCTAGACTACCCAACTCACGTCGTGACCAAGCTAAAACAGAGACATAAAAAAGGAACTAAGGTCAGGGCGTGACACCCGGCATGTCCAGCCCATCCATTGTCTCAGCCAATCATGGCTAGTGAGAAGGTTGTCATTTTTTCCATGGCTCAACCAACTAGGCTTGTAAATTAAAAATTGTATTCATATTTTTATGGATGGAATATAAGTTTATTATTAAGGAAAATGAAAGTTAACATGTTCCAGAAGACATTTCTGCCCCCAAAAATGCGTATTGATGAAAAAGAAATGTTTATGTTCAAATCCCGCTCCTGTGAAGTAGTGATGAGCAACATACGTCTAGTTTCCTGAAACTAGTTACATATGACGTAGAGAAATAGTGCATTGTGGGTAGTTGCAAAGATATCTGGAAATAAGTTAAAAAACACAAATACATAACTATGTTTGTAGTTATAGGTAAGCAAATCGGGACTGTAACTAAGTTACAAAGTCTTTGACCACACTGTGTTACTTTGGTGAGTAAAAAAATCATGCTTACTACCCCTTAAATGTGTAGATAATCCTCTAAGAAAACCAATGGTCCAAACCTCATTCTCTATCATAGTCCGTTCAAAAGTTATTGGTTTTTACCCTTGTATGATGGCCAAAATTAGGGTGACTAAATCATTGGAGGCCAGAGAAAAAAAGTGGTCAAGCATAAGGAAAATTGCACAGTATCACGTCAGCTAGGCTTTCTTGTTGAACTCGTCATCTTTCTTCTCGAATCCGCAGGACATTATAGCGGTAAGTCAGATATCGATTTTGAGACATGATGTGTAATATTTTCATATTTTAGTATACACTTTTTGTACGAATGCGAAATTCCTGTTCTTTTCCGAGGACTTCTCACAAAAACAAACATATCTCTGTGAAATGTCAACGGAGCACTGAGCATACTGCAAACGTTTCATTATCAAAGCCTTTTACATTTAATTCAGCTCGTGTCATGCTAATTTATCTTTTTGCAACCCGGGGTAACAACTTTGAAGACGACAACCACAACATGTAACATCCTCAAAAGTTGTGGCAAGAAAGCTGCACCGCTCTGGCAACAGAGGTTGGTGCTTATTATTCAATGTATTTGGTTATAAAATAATTTTGGGATATATCACCAAAGCACGTTTTCACCCACCCTGGGCAGAGTGGGTGGACACCCTATAATTCATTAATCGAACAGTGCATTTTATCTCTTAACTTCTTGCGGCAACCCATCCCGGATCCGGGATCGTGACTACGGCTCAAGCTCATTACCATAACGAAAAATGCAAAAAAATATTCTTAGAAATATTTAACCTCCACACATTAACAAGTCCAATAGCTCAAATGAAAGATAAACACCTTGTTCATCTACCCAGCAAGTCAGATTTCTAAAATGTTTTACGGCGAAAACATAGCACATATTTATATTAGACCACCACCGAAACAAAAGACGAGAGGCAGCCATTTTGTCCCAGAAAATATACAATTATAAAAGCAGGATTAAAAAATAAATCATTCATTAACCTTTTGAAAATCTTCATCAGATGACAGTAATAGTACATGTTACACAATACATTTTTTTTTCTCAATAATATGCCATTTATATCCATAAATCTCTGTTTACAATGACAACATTTCAAAAAATGCTACTCAAATGTCCGGAGAAATGATGATAGCTCCGACAGATAACGTCAGATAACAAGCAATAAACATGACTAAATATACATGTTCTACATATAGTTACAAAGATACACTTCTTCTTAATGCAACCGCTGTATTACATTTATTTTTAACGTTACAGAATTCGTTCACTGGCTATACAATGAGACGGCGCTCAGATATTAGCAGTATGTCTCCTCTACGTTTTGAGTCCACAGAAACCCAAAATAACCACATAAATATTCCCTTACCTTTGATGTTCTTCGATCAGAAGACGTAGAAGGAGTCATACTTACCCAATACATCGTTTGGTTTCACGTTGTGTGTCTCTGTATTAGCATATGCTAACAGCTTCAGCTGAAATGCACCCAAAATGACTTCTGGTCCCGCACTCTTGCGCATCAAAACTTCAAATTTACATATTATATGTCGACTAAACTGGTCAAACTATGTGCAGAATTGAGCTTTATGATGTTTTTAACATGTAAAACAATGATCAGCGTGAACAGACAAACCGCCTTCAATTGGTGTTTCTTGGAAAAGACGGTGCCCCAAATCGGCCGCGCGCAATAGAGTGCATGTATTTGAAAGTGACCCGACCATTTTCGCCCGCCAAATGACGAGGGCTCGCGGGATTTGAAAGCAGGCATCGCGCTGAACACATACATACTGTTCCCAGATCGGTAGCTGCCTGGGAAGGGTGGGGGCGATGACGTCAAAGTTGACCCAACTTTTCTCTTGACAAGAGAGAGTTTGGGAGAAAGGCTGCCCTGAGAGTTCTGCTTTACATACAGACATAATTTAAACAGTTTAAGAAACTTTAGAGGGTTTCTATTCAATAATAATTATTATATGCATATATTAGCAATTTTGGGAAAGAATATTTTCAGTTTACTATGGGAACGCACTTCCTCCAAAGGGGGCAGTATTGAGGCCTAGTCTTAAAACGTTGCAGCATACTACTGAGCAAGAGGACAAGTACATTAGAGTGTCTTATTTGAGAAACAGACGCCAAGTCCTCAACTGGCAGCTTCATTAAATAGTACCCGCAAACTACCAGTCTCAATGTCAACAGCGAAGACGCGAATCCGGGATGCTGGCCTTCTAGGCAGAGATGCAAAGAAAAAGCCATATCTCAGATTGGCCAATAAAAATAAAAGATTATGATGGGCAAAAGAACACAGACACTGGACAGAGGAACTCTGCCTAGAAGGCAAGCATTCCGGAGTCGCAAACATCATCCTTCATCCCTGCTGCCTCCTACTACTCAGGCCATTGATGTGGTCCTTCTGTAGCTCAGTTGGTAGAGCATGGCGCTTGTAACGCCAGGGTAGTGGGTTCGATTCCCGGGACCACCCATACGTAGAATGTATGCACACATGACTGTAAGTCGCTTTGGATAAAAGCGTCTGCTAAATGGCATATATTATTATTATTATATGCTGTCACGTCCTGACCTTAGTTGCCTTTTTTATGTCTCTATTTTAGTTTGGTTAGGGCGTGAGTTGGGGTGGGCATTCTATGTTTTGATTCTGTGTGTTATATTTCTAGGTGTTTGGCCTGGTATGGTTCCCAATCAGAGGCAGCTGTCAATCGTTGTGTCTGATTGAGAACCATACTTAGGCAGCCTGTTTTCCCACTATGGTTTGTGGGTAGTTGTTTTCCGTTTCAGTGTTTGCACCATACGGGACTGTTTCGGTTTTCATTTATTCTTTTTTCTTTTGTATTTAGTGTTCAGTTTATTAAAGGAAATATGAACACGTACCACGCTGCGCTTTGGTCTACTCCTTCTTCCTCAGATGAACATCGTTACAGATACTACCAAAACGAACTGCTTCCCAACTTCCTGATTTATTAACTGTCTTTGTTTACTTGTTTAATTACTTGTGTGTAATTCAGCTTTTAAATGCAATAACATAAGATTAGATGAGATAATATAGTACTTTTTTTTGTCTTTAAAGTGACACTCCAGTCTCCTTTGTACCTCATTTAACACCTGATTTACTTTATAAAAGGCACATCTCAATAGGTGGTCCAGGTAAATCATGACACAGCACAAGTTTGTGGTTGGCCTTTCCACTTTTGTTCTCTATTGCTCCTCAAGAAAGGGCCCTGACATCACAAATTCCCATCAGACCAGCTCCTTGAATGCGCTACTCCTTGAAGTTTGCCGTTGTTTCTAAAAACCACTATTTTGCTGAAAATGTATATATATATTTGACCCTTTACTGTATTTATACTTTGAATATCACTTTTCAACAGTAAAAGTTCCAAAATTGCAGGAGGATGTCTTTAAAGGAGAAATTGGTTTGCACATCTAAATAATACATACGACACCAACAAATACACAATTATTCCCTGAGGTATGGCTCTATCCCTGTTATGAGAATAGTTTGTGTAGATTTACCAGGGAAACATAATGATGTGTATAGCAGTAACATTTATTGGCAGCATCTTAACATAGTGAGACCTTGATAATCCAATAATTCAATAGCTTGTGTCAATACCACCTCTGAACCGAGTCTGTGTTCAAATAACTGCCCTGTCAGGCAATCTGTCAGAGGAGTAGCCAGGGGTCAAAGAGGATGATCTTGGTGCAGAGGTCAATGTCCAATGCGGTCCTCTAGAGGTGAAAGTGACAACCCCCTTAAAAATAGACACACACACAGACAAGCACGCGCACGCACACACTTCATCTCCCCTCTATGATTGACTTACAAATGGAGTGTCGTCTGGCCTCAAAGTGACTCTCAGCATTACATGTGGCTGCCAAGTCGATATGACTTTACCAGTGGCCTGGACTCCCTTGACAGGCCCTGCTTGGCTTCCTGACCCCAGTTTACACTGATCTGCTGTTCACAGACAGACACTTCTCTCTTCTTACCTCTCTATCTCCTTTCTTTCTTTCTCTCCTTCTTTCCTTCTTTCTTTCCTTCTCCAAACCCACAGCATTATTTCTGATCGCGTTAAGGTCTTCTTTGTGAGCACACACATAAGGTAGCCTACATGAATGCAGTATTGGATATCAACACAATAGTTGGCTCACTTCACCTTTGACCTGGGGTCCTTGTGCCTTCTTTTGGGACTGGAGAGCATAGGACAGATCCATACTTTACAAAGTACTTGCAAATTGACTGCCCAGGGGGGAAAGGACGATGCCAGCCCTTAATGGAGGCCTATAGTGTTGTCATCATACAGATGTAAGTAGTATGTGATTGGATGACTCAAATGTCACTGGATATGTTCCTATGTGGACATACAGTATGTAGAGACGTCTTCACTGCCAGGGTGGATGCAATGCAAACTCCCTCCCTCCTTCCTCCCTCTGTATGTCACTATCTCTCTCCCCTCTCCTCTTTCCCTCTCTCTTCTCTTCTTCACTTTTCTTCCCCGCCATCTCTCCCTCTCTCTCCATCCCTCATCACCCCTGTCCTTGATGATTATGTTGCCCTCTGACTCCAAATCCCGGAAGAGTGCAGGCAAGCAGCCGAGGGGGGAATTCAACATTGTTGCTTTCCTTTTTTAGGAAGCTACCCCGTAAACCTTGCAAGCTAATCCACAAATCCGACCTTGGATTTGAGCCACTGAGTCGGAGGGGAAAGTAATTGGGTTGTGGCTAATAATTGGATTTTCTGCTGCTTGGTCAGAAAAACGTAACAACCAATGTCCTAGCAGAGAGAGACCGGGATTTCTGTAAGCTCTTAGTTCAGAGGTGTGGCTGTAGCCCCAGGTTGCAACGTTATAAAATGATTAACATATACGATCGGCTTTCAGCCCCTGTGTTAAAAAATGTGCCTTGTGAAAGCTCAGTAATTTAGTGTGTAGTTTCTAATACCTCATTACAGGGACTGAAAGGCCCCCCAGACAGGAATAGTAGAAATAATGAGTTATCCAGATTACATCCGCTGGTGGGTTAGGGTGGAGGAATGTAAGAGGAAGGTGAGTGAAGCACACAGGCAACTATAGACCTGTTGTCGTTGAGACAGACTTAACAATTGGTGGTTGTCATTTTAATACATGAAAAGCTAGTGTGAAAATAGATCTGAACTCTCAGGTACTGGTAATAACACAATAGACTGAATGCACGTTGTTAATTTGTATTAATTTAAAAGTAGAATCAAGTTAACTTTGAGTTCTCTCCTGAATACTTTTTGTGTTTCTGAGAATCATTGTCAGTTTCTTACACGTTCTTTGAACCAAGTAAGAATGAAAATAGCCTGCAGTCTGTCTGTGAGACGTTAGCAGGTAGTGTATGTATCTGTATCTGCCTGGTTTTGCTATTGTTGTTGTCGTCGTTGCTGTGGACAGACCCACGTGTCAGGAAGGGAGTCTGGGGGTAGTGGAGGAAAGCAGAACTCTAATTAGAGTTTGGTAGAGAAAGAGAAAGTTTACAGGGAGCCGGAACAGGAGATGGAAATGAGCAATCTACCAATCTACCACACAGCGTGTCCATGGATGGAGTCAGGGGGACAGAGTCTTTCCTTCCTGCAGAGGCTTTGAGTCGCACAGCCCTGCATTGTCTGAGCTGAGAGACCCAACTTCAATCTGCTTTAAAGAAGTAGCGGATGGACGGCACCCTTTACACGGGTCCCTCGCTGGTTATAGGCACCCTGGTCGATAGCTGTAGAGTTTGTTTGTGTGGTGTGTGTGTGTGCAGATAGCTGTGGAGTCACCTTGGTATAGTGTTCCATTGTGAACTCGTTATGCCTAGAGATATACTGGAGACATGCTGGTTTGCCAATATACTATTCAAAGGGCCAGCATGCCACACAAGGTCTGGACCGCTAACACAATCCACAGGCTGCTGCAGATAGCAAAATAGACACCATGAATGTGGATGCATATCATTTTCCATGTACAGCACTAAATATAACACAACTGTCCATTATAAAGTGAAAGAAAATAAAAATGACATGAATCAATTCGTTTTAATATATTTGTGTTGACAAAACACAGAGCATTTTTATTTTTACTTTTAAAGAATCAGGATTTACTTGAAGGACACAGAGAACAATTGTTACAGTACCTTTTTGTGTTTTTGTGAAAAGGTTATTTGGAGAGTCTCACTACGGCAGCATTGTCCTTTTGTGGTTTCCAATTTAGTGAGGAGAAGCACAGTTCGTTGTCAGTGGAGGTGTGAAACTTGTCGAGGGAGCGTGGTCCTGAAAGTTTACAGGATTGGGAGCTTTTGGCTATGTTATTTCAAGACTGTGACGATCAAAGAAGGGCAATTTTTTGCTCAGGAGTTTAAAGAATTGGGAATCTATTTTGAAGCTAGAACAAGGGTCCTGTCCTGTGCATGGAATCCTAATTTCACAGCAGTAATCCTGGGTCCCAAATGGAACACTATTCCCTGTAGTGCAGTACTTTAGAGCCCTATGGGCTTTGGTAAAAAAAAAAAGTAGCATAGGCAGTAGCCTAAACCTAATGGAGGTATAATTGCCAGGGAAGAAATGTTACACTGCACCGCAAAACAACAATATCAAAATGGTGCATGTTTTGGTGTTTTTCCTGGCACTACACAGCGGATTCAAATAACCAACTCATCGAGCTTTGATTATTTGTATAAGCTGTGTAGTGCTAGGGCAACAAAGCAAAAAGTGCACCCAGGGGAGGTCCCAGGACCGACTTTCGGAAACCCTCGGCGAGAACATCCTCCGTGCCGTCATCTGAGATTGAGAAGCAGGTGAGAGAGTAAGGGGTTCAGCCTGGCAATCTGCTCTCCCTCAATTTATATATTATTAGGTAGGAAAGGTCAGAGCTAAAAAATCTTCATGGAGTGACTACAATTACCTATCATTTCAGGCAGAGAGGGAACAAAAAGCTGCCGCAAGCAGACATTTCCAGGAGTTATTTTCAGAAAGCCCTAATCTTGTCATGAAATAAGAGCGAATTGGAAACACTTGATGTAATGAAAAAAACATCCTGGACATTGTGGAGGCTGAAATTGGTGTGGTACTGAAAATTGCTATAATGTAACAAAGGGTAGAGAGGCATAAATGATGCGAAGACACACATAAAGGCTTGTGCGAGAGTGAGCACACACACACACATTATTATAGTGGCTATCTCATAAACCCTCAAAGTTCCAGAATGAGGGAAAATGGCAACCAATGTGGTCAGGGTGAAATCCAAACCAGGCTAATTGGAATGAATGTCGGTGAGCTGTCAACTTTACAGTAATGTACTGTTGACCCAAAGTTTATTTGGAATGTATAGTAACATACTGTATATTTTTTACTGTAATTTACAGCCTGCCAGTAAGCTACCGTAAAAACAAAAGGATTATTTTCAAAGTTCTCATTTCCTTATTTTACTTATGTATGAAAATAAAAGTAAGGCACTTCATATATCAAAAATTGTGTAATTGTATTATTGTCAACTTAAAATATTGTCATACGCTTATAAATACAGATTTTATATACATTGTCCGTATAAATAGCCTCTAAAATATATGAAACAGATCATAAATGTCTATTTGTTTTCTTATTGGAAAGCTGTGAGTGCTATTATATGACACAAAATCAGTTCTTGTTGCTTTTTAAGTTTCATTCCAGAACGCTGCATATCCATTTGCAAAAAAAAAACGTTTTCATCACATGAGGTTGGTGACACCTTAATTGGGGAGGACAGGCACGTGGTAATGGCTGGAGTGGAATTAGTGGCATGATTTCAAATACAATAAACACATTGGTACCATGTGTTTGATGCCATTCCATTCACTCCTTTCCAGACATTATTTTGAGCCATCCTTTCCTCAGCAGCCTCCACATATTTTCATATACATCTAAAATATATGAACAAAACCTCTGAGAACAGTGATATTTTACACACACATGAAGGTACCCATACGCAATCATTTCCCATGAAAAAACACAAATGTGGAAAAATTGGTGGATATAGCATTTTGAGAATCAACTTCCTTTACAACTTGGCTAAATAATATCATCAACTGATTTCAACCAGTGTATGGCTGTGGATGGACTACATTGTTTGAATGGAATGTTGGCCTATTGGCAGTTAATTGGAAAAAAAAATGGAACCATACCGCTAAAACTTACTGGCTAGCTAGCTAATTTCCTCTAAGATGTCACCATGACCATAACTCATGTTTAAAGTAATAGATACTTTGGGATACATAAAACAAGTGTAAAGAGCAAAGGTCAGTCCATTGGTAATCATTCATAGAAAAATATGTACTTATCTGGATAATTAACGTAATTTGACCTGTCCCAATAATTATTTTACATATTCAATATTATTATAAAAATTATAAGAGGCATCATCTTGTGATTTTTTTTTTTCCCAATGTCTTTTAGTCGAAAGTTACAGTTATGTTGCTGATAAGCCAATCTAATGATGATATCATGCATACTTTTTGTTGTAGTCCTGATGGGAAAATAAAGATGTGATTCACTATGAGGTAATCACCTTAATACCCAGTTAGCCTGCAGTAAGTCTGGACTAAGCCAAGTTAAAGATTCCGTCTCAAATGGCACTATTCCCTCTATAGTGCACTACTTTTGACCAAAGCCCAAAGGGCTTTCTTCAAAAGTAGTGTGCTGTAAAGGGAATAGGGTGACTTTTGGGACCAGCATAGACTCAACACTATTAGGGAGAAAGGTTCCAGGAATGAGCAAGGCTGTCCAATCTTTTTACTTCCTCTTTAGCCAAAAGTGATGGAGTGACTTTGTTCCTTCACAATTGTCTGAAAGAGTCCCCTCCTCGGTTTCTATTCTCTGTCAAAAGACCATTCTCTGTCCCACGACACAAACAAATCAATGTTCTTTTCTTTTTAATCTGTGGTTGGAAGAACATAATTAAAAAGGAGGACTGAATTGTTTACAAGCTTGAATCCTCTGTTCAATAAGCCTAAAACTTCATAAAAGCAATTTTTTTCTTAATAATATGTTCTTATCTACTTAAGACTGAAGCTGCGTCACAAATATCACAACTGTGCACTACCTTTGACAGAGCCCTATTGGCCCTGGTCAAAAGCAGTGCACAAGAATGAGAATAGATTGGCATTTGGGATGCAGACAGATGAAATGCTCTATTCTATCATTGAGGTAATTAGATTTCTCTATGTGAATGGCCTTTTAAAGTGCCCAGCACTCGGAGACAGAGAGAGTGACTAGCTGCTCACTGCTGAGCCCATATTTGTTCACTGCTGCCTCCCTCAGGCCGCTTGTATGGGCAACATGCTGCTGCCACAGAAAAAACCCACACCCACTCAACCGCCGTACAGCCAGCCCGCACTTCGCTAGCTGCCACATTCAGAAGCAGTTTTAAAGAAAACAACACCCATGGCCTCGACCTGTTTAATGCTGCTGATCATCTGCTCAATGACTCAGTCTCAATCCATCGGAGGAAATCACTTCTATCATGAATAATTACTGCAGAGAAACCAAATAGTGCCATTCATGTAGATCTAATTTGTTTTTAATTTGTTTTCGAATTATATAGACAATTTTATTGGTAAATGAAGCGCCTGACCCTGGAGTTTGAACTTGAGGAGTAACTAATATAAACTAATATAGTGTGTGTGTGTGTGTGTGTGTGTGTGTGTGTGTGTGTGTGTGTGTGTGTGTGTGTGTGTGTGTGTGTGTGTGTGTGTGTGTGTGTGTGTGTGTGTGTGTGTGTGTGTGTGTGTGTGTGTACGAGTGCGTGCGCAAGTGCGGGCATGTGTCGACACAATATAAATTGCATCAGTGTTGCTGTGTTGTGTTTGTTTCAATATCATACAGTATTCTTTCCAGATACACCAGTAGCTTAACTGACAAATGACAACAGCTTTATTTCTAAATGGATTCTTCATAATCCCGTGTCCCCAATAGATCACATACTGTAAGCACATGGCAGACTTCACTCACTTTAAGATTAAGTCATTTCTAATTAACTTTAAGTGGCTGATTTGCAAGAATGAATTAGCGCGCATTCACTGTCAAAATTAACCTAAATTAAATTTACGGGGTGCTTTCTATGCTGGCAAATAATGTTTGTGATCATTTAAATATATATGAATATATGAACCGTGTGTTTGTGAGTGATTTGGGAACAGTGCAGATACACACACATCGACTGAGGTATAGATTTCCCACTCTATTTGGGGATATCCTCTTAGCTGAAAAACTGTGATTATCTCATAAAGATCACATTTTATTCTGTGGATTATCATTTGAGCAAAAGCAAGAAGCGCAAAGCAAGACGGCAGCCATTGTCTTAGAGGGAGACAAAGGAGTTGGTGACATCACTAATAATAAAAAAAAATTAACAGCAGGCTCTAGCAGCCCATTATGTGGTACAGTTTAAGCCTGGAAAGGGGACCATATGCTTGGCTCTGGGCTATGCTGCTCACCTAACTCCTCACAGACTGACTGACTGGCCATACACACATTTCATATCACTGACAACCCACAACCCTCCTCTCTCCCACAGCCTTGTCAAGCGTCTGTTGTCAAACAATTAAGATCCTATTAACATATATTTTATTTATTGCCCTATCAACGTGGAAACACAAAGGCATGTAAATGCACTGGCCAGATTAGAGTAAAAGAGCATGGATGGCAGATTTCTCACTCATTATGACAGCTGTAGAATCAGGTCAGATTATATAGGCATAGACATTTTAACAGATTGGTTTCCTATTGATAGCTGCAATCAATTAAATAAACCGGCTTTGAACTATTCAAAAGACGGCTCTGATTTGATTTCTTTCTTCCTTGTTCGGTGGAGTGTATGATGTATGCATGGGATAATAACATGGAGAAAAAAAATCTGTTTTTGTAATGATCGTTTCACAAGTATCTTGTCACAGTTTTCCATTTCCTCTGGAGTAATTGGGATGCCCTCCCAGATTATCCGGTCTAAATTGCAATACTAATTACAAAGCCTAACAGTTGCCTCTGCATCAATAGTCTATTAGGATTAATTAAGATAGGAAGGGACAGATGAGGATTAAGCACATTGTTTGCAGTTTGACAATGCAGAGGTCAAACCATCAAGTTTCTGTTCTAGCTCCATTATATTAATCCCACTGTGTAATTTTCACAGTAAAAATGGGTGTTGATTATTATTCATTTCCAACTAACACACATACCAATTATTGGTAGAAAATGTACCACACAATAGAGTTTAATTATTTTTTTTTCTCCTAATCTCATTGTAATTTTCCCTCTCAAGGGATAGCAGCAGGACAAAGCACAAACGATTTGGTAATTGATTATGCTTCTAATTACAAAGCATACAATTAGCTGAAGTTATTGATAGTTGAGCAGCATGTGCCTGTTCTGCTAGCCCCTGGAGCTGTGATCTGTGCTGTCTGCCTTTGTCTGTTCCCAGAGGAGATGAGTGTCCTTCCCTGTTAATGAAGGAAATGACTTTTAAATAACAAGGGTGTCAGAGAGAGAGAGAGAGAGAGAGAGAGAGAGAGAGAGAGAGAGAGAGAGAGAGAGAGAGAGAGAGAGAGAGAGAGAGAGAGAGAGAGAGAGAGAGAGAGAGAGAGAGAGAGAGAGAGAGAGAGAGAGAGAGAGAGAGAGAGAGAGCCCGGCCTCTCTTTTTCACTCTGTCTCTCTTTCACCCCCTTCCTCCCCTGTTAGATGGCAAGATAGACCAATTTATTGGCAGCCAACTCAAATAAACTTACATGCCTTTTTCAGGGTTTGCTAGCTTTTAATGAAACATTTGTAAATAGAATGATAGACATTGTAGCCAAAAATATATATGGTACTGTATATCACATAAAACTATATATCACCATCATTCTGAGATAATCCGATTTTAAAGTAGTCCCAGAGTTAAGATGTTAAGATGTTTTAAAAAGCTGCAGCTAGAATTAGAGTCATGGATGCCTTGTTAATAAAAACCCTCAAATGGTTTTGACAGGATGTACTCTGGAGTATTGACGAGTGCGGTGAGAGAGGTAGACTAAGAGATAGGAGCGTACTCAAGCTCTCTTAATAGATTTCATAGACATAAACTGTAGCAGCACTTGAATCTTTAACATCCGGCCTTTTCAAATGCCTTCAAAGTAGAGCATCAAATACGGTTCTCATCTTCAGCTGTTCGCAGTACACAGGAAAGGAGGGGCCGGTAAAACGTTTAGCACAATAGCTTTTAATAGCTATAACAACGATATTATCAACCTGCTATTATTTTAACGAACTGTCCATTTTTTTTTTTATCTCTATCTGGATATGTGCATGGTTTTAAAAGAGAGAAAACCAAATAGCATAGAAACTTTTAATCTTTTAGGTGCACTAATATCTGACACGTTTTCTCTTATTATCTATTAATCTGCTCTAAAAAATACCCATCAGACTGTATTGTAGTAGTACATGTCTTATCAGGGAGTTAGAAGTAGAGAGAGAGAATTCGTCCCAAAAGGCACCCTATTCCTTACATACCCTTTTAATGGTCCCTGGTCAAAAGTAGTGCACAATATAGGGAATAGTGTGCCATTTGATATACACACAGAGACTTCAAGGCCTTTATTATGTTAGCTAGACTGTAGGGTAGTCTCTCTCTCTGTGTAAAAGAGCTTGAGTGCTAGGGGGCATACTTAGCCTCCAGTTCCCAGAGGAACAATGTTATTATTGATAATAAAACCCCATAAATACAGTGAGAGGAAAGCTTATGCCACTATAGAAAACACACTTCTCTGAGTGTATGCTCCGCTGAGACTTAGATACATAAAGTTCAAGTCCCCTTTTCCCTGGAACTCCAGTCAAAGTTTGCGACAAACAAATGAGGGTGGTAAGAACCATTGGTGAAGAAGGGGCACTGTGACTGTAAAGATACAACCACACAAAGTAAGAGGGCATCTTTGGTTGAAACTTTTTACTGGGCGTAGGGGAGGGACAGAATGAGGGATGCTAAACTACTGTCAAGACAAATATTTTGAGCTGAGCCCACTTATACACGGAGTATAGCAAACATTAAGAACACCTTCCATGTCTTAATTGTCTCAAGGCATGCACATCTTCCCCTTTATCTACACTGATTGAAGTGGATTTAACAAGTGACATCAATAAGCAATCATAGCTTTCACCTGTATTTACCTGGTCAGTCTATGTCGTGGAAAGAGCAGGTGTTCTTGATGCTCAGTGTGTAATGGAATGGAGAAAAAAAACACGATACACTGCTATGTACTAAAAGTGTTTCTTCCACCTCTTGCCCCCTGGCAACACAACACTTCTCCTTTGCTTCTCGGGCATAAAGAGTGCTTTGTTAGCAGGGCCATTACCAACAGTCTCCTCCGCACTCGCTGGACAACATATAGCTCAAGGGAGACAGCTATAGATTGTGTCCCGAATGGCATCCTATTCTCTCATAGTGCACTACTTTTGACCACAGCCCTATTGGCCCTGGTCAAAAGTAGTGCTCTATGTAGGGAATAAGGTGCCATTTGGGAAGCGACCAGGAGAGGGAGAAAAAGTGAAAGTTCATCAGACCCATCTTATCTGACCTCTCTCAGATCCCGGGGCAGAATGCATCAGGACACTAGCACTGAATAGACAGATTTTCCAAATGTTTTGAAATCCGTTTGGATGCTGAGAAAGAAAGAAAGAAAGAAAGAAAGGGGGAAAAGGGGCGAGAGCCTCGAATAAATGGATTTGGCCGACAAATGTAAGTAGTGTGATGCCCATTTATTCAGGAGAAGGGCATTATGGGACCCTTTTTATTGATGGCTGCACAAAAAGGAGGACAGAGTGGTCAAAATTAAGGGTCAATTGAAGACCTGGGAAGCTGGAGGGGTTAGGGTGGTGGTGGAGGGGGGGATTATAAATGAGCCCTTTAGCTTCAAGTCATTTCATTTTGGTGGCTTAAAGGAGAAGAAAGAGAGTGGCTAAGATGTTCTGTCTTAAATACTTTTCTTTTTCTCCCTCTGTTCTGTCCCTCCTCTTTTTTTTGTCTGTGTGCGGATGGTAGCCTTGCCCCCCACTTGGAATAGATGTATTACTTATGACATCCCAGTTTTCATCCGTTCAACATTTTTACATTAGAGTTAAATCTCTGCAGCTGGAATATCACGGCTGAGTTAGCTGGAGCCCATCAAATATTGAAACGTCGGGAGCCACTGGCAGTCAGGGGCTGCGTCCCAAATAACAACCTTTTCGCTATTGTGCTCTACTTTTGACCAGAGCCATATGGGCCCTGGTCAGAAATAGTGCACTAATTAGGGAATATGGTGGCATTTGAGACACAGTCAGGTTGAGGGGAGTTCATGTCCAAAGCCAACCTTCACATTCACAGTCATCCCAATAGGAGTGTACTACTACAGAAAAAAGCACTGATAAAAATTTCATTAAAATGAGCTGGGGATATTTGCTAGCATTCTCTCAAGCATCACTATGAAATCTTAATCTGAGTTAATGGAAAGCCTTTCGCAATTCAAACACATGTCGTGCATAATTTATAAATTATTGTCAGAAAAGTGAATCAGCTCTGAGATTTACTCTCCTTTGGATGGGTAGCGAGCCCGGAGGAGGCAGTGAAAAACACAGGTCTTTTTGACCTCTGATGCCGAAAAAGTTTACAACAGAGCTGTCGATATCATCAGGTAAACTGGTAATTTCTCCAAGACTGCAGCAGGCTAACACAGTCTACTAAGCTATGTGGAATGGTTTTAAGACGATCATACCAAGGATCATTTTGCCATTTGAATTTTTAGAATTTGTACATTTTTATAGTACTTTTTTAAACTTTATTTTTTTACATGTATTTAACTCCAGAGTCCAAGAGCTTTACACCACTCCAGCCGATGCTTGGCATTACACATGGTGATCTTAGGCTTGTGTGCGGCTGCTCAGCCATGGAAACCCATTTCATGAAGCTCCCGACAAACAGCTCTTGTGCTGATGTTGCTCCCAGATGCAGTTTGGAACTCGGTAGTGAGTGTTGCAACCGATGGACAGATGATTTTTATGCGCTGCTTACTTCAGCACTCTGAGGTCCCGTTCTGTGAGCTTGTGTGGCCTACCAATTCGTGGCTGAGCCATTGTTGCTCCTTGAAGGTTC
Organism: Oncorhynchus keta; assembly: GCF_023373465.1. NCBI lineage: Eukaryota > Metazoa > Chordata > Actinopteri > Salmoniformes > Salmonidae > Oncorhynchus > Oncorhynchus keta. Next base: position 15,828,068 of record NC_068446.1, read on the forward strand.
CACTTCACAATAACAGCACTTACAGCTCTAGCAGGGCAGAAATGTGTGAAACTGATTTGTTTGAAAGGTGGCATCCTTGAAAGTCACTAAGCTCTTCAGTAAGGCCATTCTACTTCCAAAGTTTGTCTATGGAGATTGCATGGCTGTTTGCTTGATTCTAAACATCTGTCAGCAACGGGTGTGGCTGAAATAGCCGAATCCACTAATTTAAAGGATATACAGTGTAGTTTGTAGGCCAAACCATTCAGACAATTTTGTGAGAAGACCAATTTTTGGGATGTCTTTTGGTCTGACAAACACAGCTCTAGCTCTGTCATCTTTCACCGCAGATTTGAAAGTGCGACATAGGCTGATGTGGTGGATTGAGACTTATTCAGTGCAAAAGATATATCTAGTTTAAACTGGCAGATTTTTATGGGTATTTTTTTATTATGCTAATTAAATTTCCACGGGGGCAACCTTAGGGGTTAACAGCCAAATTGTATTATTTAACATTACTATAAAAACAGTACTCACTTATAGGAATGGGTCATTGATTACAAATAGCTAGCTATCCCATAATGCCAAAAAACACATATATTCATCTTGCTCTTTGGTTTGGTAAATGTCTGTTCTATTGACTCTGACTGTGTAACGACTCTCCTCTTCGTCTGATGATGAGGAAAATGACTCATCGGACCAACACGCAGCGTGGTAAGTGTTCATTGTAAATTTAATTAAATAAAGTGAACACTGAATGACAAAAAACAACAAAGAGAGTGAACGACACGAAACAGTCCTGTAGTAAGGTGAAAAAACACAAAACAGGAAACTACCCACAAACACAGGTGGGAAAAGGCTACCTAAGTATGGTTCTCAATCAGAGACAATGATTGACAGTTGCCTCTGATTGGGAACCATACCAGGCCAAACACATAGAAATACAACACACAGAACAAAATATAGAATGAAAAACATAGAATGCCCACCCCAACTCACGCCCTGACCAAACCAAAATAGAGACATAAAAAAGGACGTGACAGTAACCCCCCTCCAAAGGTGCGGACTCCGGCCGCAAAACCTGAACCAATAGGGAGGGTCTGGGTGGACATTTCACCGCGGTGGCGGCTCTGGTGCGGGACGTAGACCCCACTCCACCTTAGTCTTGGCCCACATAGGTGGCACCTCTGGAGTGGCGACCCTCGCCACCGACCCCGAACTAGGCACCCTTACAGCGGGCCCCAAATAGGAGGGAGACTCTGGTGGCACCGGACAGGTGGGAGACTCTGGCCCTTCACTCCGGAGTGAAAAATAAAATAAAATAAATAGTGACACGAGGAATGAATACACAGTGAATAACAAATAATTGTATTCCTATTCATTTTTATTTATACAGGGGAAACCAATTGAGATTGGTGTCTCATTTACTATGGTGCCCTGAGGACACCAATGTATTGTGCCTGAGTAAAAGTAACATGGCTATATACATGGAGTACCAGTACCGAGTCAATGTGCAGGCAGGGGTACGAGGTAATTGTGGTAGCTATGTACATATACTGTAGGTAGGGGTAAAGGGACTAGGCAAAATGATAGATAATAGACAGTAGCAGCAGAATATGTGGCGAGTGTGAAAGTATGTGTGTGCCAGTATGCATGTGTGCACATGTTATGTGCGTGTGGGCGTATGTAATATGTGTGTGTTGGGGTGTCATTTTAAGTATGTGTGAGTGTGTGGGTACAGTCCAGTGTGTGTCCATAGAGAGTTAGTGCAAAAAACTTGGGTGGCTGGAGTCTTTACATTTTTTGGCACCGCCTGGAATAGAGGTCCTGGATGGCAGGGAGCTCGTCCCCAGTGATGTACTGGGCTGTACTCATCACCCTCTGTATTGGCCTGCAGTTGCCGTATCAAGTGGTAATGCAGCAAGTCAAGATGCTCTCAATGGTGCAGCTGTTGAACTTTTTGGAGGATCTGAGGGCCCAGGCCAAATCTTTTCAGCCTCCTGATCTTCCAAGTATTTTCCCCCTCCTAACTAAAAGCTTCGCTACGTTTCAAACATAGGCTACCACCGTCTCAACGGTGTAACTAGCAATGACAAAACCATTTTTTTAAAGAGCCCTTTTCTCCTTTCCTCCTTCATTTCTTTTCACTCGCTCTCTTTTTTTCCTATCTTCAATTACATATGATAGCCGGTGTTTGATTGGCCGTGAGGTCTGCGGTTAATTCATGGTGACAGGTTCCTCCTTTCTTTGCAAGCCGGGAGTAAGAGAAACATAGTGTTGCACTGGAGAACATTATCCCATAATGTAGCCTCAGTGTGTCCAGCAGAGAGCTAGGGGTTGTTCCCGCTACTCTACATGGCAGGAACAACCCCTGATTACAGTTAGCACATGTACCCTTCCCTCCCTCAAGACAACCAGACATAACCACTGTACTGTAGCTAACTGCACTGTAGGTAGGTTACTCACAGTTCACTTTCGTGTGAATCACTTTCAATTCCAACAATGTTTTCCAACCGCCACCAAAGTCTGCTGTCATTCAATCACATATTATGTTTGACTGCTGGTTCTATCCTCGTCCATTAAACATGAAATTAAAGATAAGATATTATAGATAAGATATTATTTCGTCATGTTGATAATATGGGATTTGAAAAGCATAATATTACTTATCTGGTTTACTTGGATAGCTGATAGCTGGTAAACTGGTGTACTTGGGTGGGCTGGGAGATTTACCTGGATGTGGCAGATAAAGCAGTAGTTGCATGCTTGGCTGCGTCTGGCCCTTATTCTAGGTGATAAAAGCATCAAAGAGGGACATGAATGTTGGATGTGCTGCTGAAGTATACACCGCTACACTGAAGCAAACTTATTTAGGACAGTGCTATTCAAATCAAATCAAATCAAATCAAATCAAATCAAATTTATTTATATAAGTACATCAGCTGATATCTCAAAGTATTAAAACCCCAAACAGCAAACAATGCAGGTGTAAAACACGGTGGCTAGGAAAAACTCCCTAGAAAGGCCAAAACCTAGGAAGAAACCTAGAGAGGAACCGGGCTAAGTCCTCTTCTGGCTGAGGATTATAACAGAACATGACCAAGATGTTCAAATGTTCATAAATTTGTTTAAGGCAGAACATGAAACTGGAGTCAAATGCCTTCATGTCAGGTAGTCCTGGGGATCCTATTAGAGTCTGAGGGCAGCCCTAAAGCATTTGTTTAATGTGGATAAATGGATGTAGATTGAGAGTTCTACTGCAATGTTTCCTCTGGCGCGTGCCAGATCCTCTGTAGGAATAAAAATTGATGACACCACAAAAGCTTAATAGGAGCAGTGAGCTAAGCACAGTGCAGTACACGTCATACTAACCTAGCATCGTCGAGCAGGCAGCACCACATTAACATTAAGGAGTTAGGCAACTGAACATCTAAACGGAAGTCACTTCCCTATAGCCTCTTGGAATAAACAAAAATGTGTCCGTCCATGGATGGAGGGGAAAACTCTAGTTTTAATACTATTGCGATAGTTCTGTTTTCTATTATAGTACCAGGTGATTTCTTTCACACACGCACACACGCACACACACACACACACACACACACACACACACACACACACACACACACACACACACACACACACACACACACACACACACACACACACACACACACACACACACACACACACACACACACACACACACACACACACACACACACAGAGGAGTGTGTGAGTGGAAACTTGACATAATCAGTAAGCGTAATCGCGTAAGTAAATTGGTACCACCAGTGATGTTTTATTAACTTCCGAAGTTGTTCTTTTTCCCCCCTCCATGCAGTTTAATTATGAGCACTAGTTAATTCATTGTGGCTGGGGATGGTTACCAGGAGACGTGTTGGGTGTCATTAAGATATCCCACAACTTCATCACCACTGCCACATCCATAATGCACCCACACTCCATGTGTGAGTAACAGGGCTTTATTTTAGAACCACTTTAATGGACAAAGTCAAGTGGAAAAAGGTCTGCCGCGGTTCCCGAGTGGTCTCCATGTCCCATCAAGTGGAAGAGTAAAGGAGTGTAAAAGCTACCTTAAGAGATGCCAGGCCGGGCTGGGGAAGCTGTCCAGAGCTGGACATCAAGGAGGAGGGGGAGGAAGGTGGAATTCTAAGCGGACAGAAGGAAGGTCACATGGTGTGTAGTGTGTGTGTGTGTGTGTGTGTGGGTGTGGGGGGATCGGGGGGGTCGGGGTGATGTGCAATGGGAGCAATTTCTCGACCTTCTAAGCTACAGTGGAGGTGATGTTGTTCATCTTTGGAAAGGTACTTATGTCAGGCAGAGCTAGGACTGGGTCCGCCAGGGGACCTGACCAGCACTCCCTCCTCTCCCATTCTCCCTTTGTCCAGGCAGGAAACCCCTCTGAGACACTCCTGGACTGCTTCTCACTCACCTCCACCACTAACTCAGCTTCACTTTACACTGCTCTGGCGGGACCCCTTATCACATACCACTCTCTCTCTCTCTCTCTCTCTCTCTCTCTCTCTCTCTCTCTCTCTCTCTCTCTCTCTCTCTCTCTCTCTCTCTCTCTCTCTCTCTCTCTCTCTCTCTCTCTCTCTCTCTCTCTCTCTCTCTCTCTCTCTCTCTCTCTCTCTCTCTCTCTCTCTCTCACCCCTCTCTCTCTCTCTCACCCCTCTCTCTCTCTTACCTCTCTCTCTCTTACCTTTCTCTTTCTATTCTGTCTCTCTGTTTTCTACCTCATTTCTTCTTCCCTCCTTGCCTCTTCAGTGACCTCCCATCACATCCATCACTCTTCTATTTCCCAGTCTTTCCTGTCTCTCCAGTCTACCCATCATCACTGTATCCCCTCTCTGTTTTTTGTTTGTTATGGTTTGTTCTGTGATATTTGGCGTGGTCTTTACTTATGAACAGTTAGCAGCCTCTGTGTTGGCTGATGTTTCAGCCTCTTATGTATTAATTACTGAAGTCAATTGTGGTGCTGGAGAGATGGGCTGAGTAGGGCTGATGACTGGTCCCCATAGACACTCATTGCTAGACACCAGACCTAAACACGTGCACATCCTGCTGATTACACATACAGGGTCCGTATAATACTGTTTGCTCATTTAAACCTGACTGCATTTTATTTAGTGTTAAAGATAATAAAACATGTATATAATGATAATGTATGATAAATGTCATTTTTGAAAATGCATTGTATCCTACTGTTGTGTTTGGGGAATAAATCACAAATATCCACAAACACAAAATCCAACCATATTGAATAAATTGGCTCACATCTCAATGGAGAGCGTTACATAAAAATGTATACAATTCTTGCTTATGGTGACTATTGACTTCCACTTTACTTGGCTGAGTGCTCTGGTGGACTCTGGTACATAGCCGAGTGGCAATGTTATGGCCCTGCTCCCAGCAGGGTGTGCATAGTAATTTGGTCTAGGTGCTAATGTGTGTGTTTCATGGCTGTACTCACAAGCTTGTTTGCACCCCTGGTTCCACCTGGGGTTGTTGTGAAGTCCTGTCAAAACCTAGGCTAGTGGAAAAAAACACTGTATGTGGAACAAAAACACCCATGCATGTTTAATTACAACAGGACACACACACACACACACACACACACACACACACACACACACACACACACACACACACACACACACACACACACACACACACACACACACACACACACACACACACACACACACACACACACACACACACACACACACACACACACACACACACATTAGGCAATTTTGTCATTTACTCATCTTAGCCTATAGTTACAATATATCTTAGGATTGCATTGAATTTATTTTGGGTACATGCATCAAACCAGATGTCAATTTGATCCCAGAGGATAACACTTGAAAGCATTCATTAAAACACTTAAGCAGAGTGTACAAAACATTAGGAACACTTGCTCTTTCCATGACATAGACTGACCAGATGAATCCAGGTGAAAGTTATGATCCTTTATTGATGTCACCTGTTAAATCCACTTCAATCAGTGTAGATGAAGGGGAGGAAACAGGTTAAAGGACTTTTAAGCCTTGAGACAATTGAGACATGGATTGTGTGTGTGTGCCATTCAGAGAGTGAATGGGCAAGACAAAAGATTGAAGTGCCTTTGAACGGGGTATGGTAGTAGGTGCCAGGCGCACTGGTTTGTGTCAAGAATTGCAACGCTGCGGGTTTTTCCACACTCAACAGTTTCCCATGTGTATCAAGAATGGTCCACCACCCAAAGGACATCCAGTCAACTTGACAAAACTGTATTTAGACTGTTCTGATGGCAAAATGGGGTATTCTCAATATTAGGAAGGTGTTTCGAAATACACTGAGGTTTTGTACACTCGGTGTATTTCAAAAGTGGTCCTCCTTATCTTAGAAGGCTTTACATTTGCCATACATTCTCAATATCTAATCATTTCATCATGGTTACTATAATTTAACCTTTATATATGGTTTGCTCTGGTAACTTGAAAATGTGAGTCTAGCTCCCACAAATCAAATCAAATGAATTAGCATGGCTTTCAGATAGCTAGCTTTGTGATAAGAAGAACACAGTGTATTGTTCTGTAATACTGCACAGGCCACAACACAGCAAAACAATAGAGTCATCAGAGAGAGGGAGGGAGAGAAGAAAGGGAGGGAGTGTTTGTGTTGTCTCACAGCCCTGACCTCTTTTTCTGACGTGTCACATTATGGTCGTACAGAACGTGTCTCCTTTGCATACAAAAGGTCAGGAAGATAAATCTAAAGCTGCATATATGACTCACATGATTCATCACGCAAAAACAGGGCCAAAGCGTTAGGCCTAATCAGATTTTTTTTTTTAAACATAAGATGAATCATCCACTCTAGCAAGATGAATCTATGAAAATGGGAGGTGGGAGGGGATTTGAGGTATAATACAAATATACAGCTTCTCATTAAAGTGATGGCAGTGCAGTGCTGTGGGCCCCCGGCTGCTGTAAAGGAGAGTGATAGTGTGAGTTCTATTATTTTGTACCCATCGTTGGTAGGGGTGTGAGGCAGGAGACTAATTTACCCCTGCAGGTCCCAAGGATATTTGTTGGCTTTGTGACACTGGTGCTCGTTAGATAATCCATGATGATGCAACACTGTGAAATCTAACTCACTGTCAGGCGGTGTGTGTGAGTTGTTCCTGGCTGTGTGTGTGTGCATGTGTGTGTGTCATTCCTGGCTGTGTGTGCAAGTCGTGTGTGTATGCCTATCTTTGTGTGTCTGTGTCGTTCCTGGCTGTGTGTGTGTGTGTCATTCCTGGCTGTGTTTACCCATTCGTTACACCCCTGCTGGGACACTAATTAAGGTCCATTCATGGCCTGTATCACCAGATGCCCCCGAAATGCTCTCGCTTACCAAACAAACCTGTGTGGACAGGTGCTTCAAACCCCTCCCTGCTGGTCAGGGCGTTTAATTAACTTACTGTTGAAATAAATGGATACACTTTTGAATGTTTGCTCTCACTTGTGTGTGTGTGTGTGTTTCAATTAACTCGATATCACAAACGTTAACCCCACGCCTTCTCTCTCTCTCTCTCTCTCTCTCTCTCTCTCTCTCTCTCTCTCTCTCTCTCTCTCTCTCTCTCTCTCTCTCTCCCTCTCTCTCTCTCTCTCTCTTTCTCTCTCTTTGTGAGAAGTATAACTTCCTCTCTGTAATGTGCAGTCTCTCACAGCAGCTGATATGCAGAACAGATAGAGATTCAGGAACGAAAGGAGGAGAGGTAAGGAGGAGGAGAGGAGGGGAAGGAGCGCAGCCATGAAGACAGGCATCACACCTCTCACACACACTGCTAATTAGAACTAATTATTAATACACTTTGATTTAGCCAGGCTCCTCCAGCATCAGGTGCCAAAATATTTATTTGACGTGTTTTACAAATGAAATGGAACAGATTGATTGATACAGAATACTTTTTCCTTCATCACTGGATTTAAAATCAAAGAGAGTTTGCTTTACTGGATTTCATCTACTGGATTATGAATGTCAATGTTTAATTATGTACATGTAATGATGTAGAGATACACATGTGTACAGTGAGATTGAGATTTTCTCTTTGCATTAAATTCAATTAGTGGATGTTGCATTTCAACAGACAGATAGTTGGATAAAACACTGCACTTCTGTACCACAGTTATTGCTTAGCAACATGAGGCCTCTTACTGTAATGTCTTCTGCGGAATTATCTCCCATCTTGATCATGTTTTAGATCTGTTTTTTTTTAGATTTGAGGGTTGATTGGATGGAGGGATGACTATTTGGTGAATGACACACAGGCCAAGAGGACAGAGGACGAGACTAAACACAAGGTTTTAAACTGCATTCACAGGCTGACCCTGTAATACCAGCCCAGTCACTTCTGATGACAAATGACAGATGCTGTGAGCACACTGAGGAGAGAGGAATGAAGGTGGAAAGAGAGAGGGATGGAGGTTAAGAGAAATAAAGAGCTGCTTTTTCCAGATATGACATCAGTCTTGACCCATAATAAAATAGAATAGAGCAGAATGCAATATCTGTATTTTAATAGGGTCAGGTGGACCCTTGCGTCCACTGGCCAGCTTTCAGTGTAAATTGTTATGTTGAACCTGGATGTCATAAATATGCCAGTACACCATAAGATCAAATGTTGTGTATTTCTATACACTCAGAAAAAAGGGTTCCAAAAGGGTTCTTTGGCTGTCCCCATAGGATAACCCTTTTTGGTTCCCGGTAGAAACCTTTTTGGTTACATGTAGAAAGAATCCTTTGGGTCCATGTTGAACCCTGTGTGGAAAGGGTTCTACGTGGAACCTAAAAGGGTTCTACGTGGAACCCAAAAGGGTTCTTTAAAGGGTTATCCTATGGGGACAGCTGAAGAACCCTTTTAGGTTCGAGATAGAACCTTTTTTCTAAGAGTGTAGGCAGGTCTACAGTACAATAATGACCATTCTTCAAGGCTCTGTCTGTTCACAAATCAAAGCTAATCTAAGAAAACAGAAGACACGCTCACTGATGCCTGGAAGGTGAGAAGGTTGAAGGAGTCGTTAGAGAGAGAGATGCTACAGTGTGTCTGTGGTCGGTGGTGGTTAACGCCCCCCCCCCCCCATCCTCCTCCACCCGTTTCCTACACCACCCTCACCCTCCTCTAGCCCTGCAGTAATATCACACCTAAATATAACTCACCCATTAAATTACTCTGACTCCTCCACTGATCCTTCTCTTGTTGTAGTATTCCCAGTTTGGGAGAGCAGCCTTCCACGCCTTGGACTATTTAACTCATCACAGAGGCCCAACGCTGCTGTGCACTAATACCCCTGAACCTGGTGTTGTCTCGCTGGCTAGTGCACAGCTCAGGCTCCCATCAAATATAATCATCACTCTCTCCTTTAACAAAACAAAGAAATCCTCCCTGGAAGTGTGTTTTGATGCAGGTTACCATGGTAATGAGTGTGTGGTGTATCTCTTCGGAGAGCTTGTTATGTGGCGGAGCAGTGCCGGGGCATCTCTGTGGCCTTGGTTCATCTGTCAAACTGGGTTTTTCTGCTTCAAAAAATAATGATCCAGGGCTGCACAGAGAGCCTGGGCTAAAGTATCTGCTTATTTAAGGTGGCTTTTGCTGCATTGTTCCATGCAGGTATCAGTAGCCTAACACCCCTGAGGAGAGGAGAAGAGGTCTATCTGCTATAGTGTTAGGCCTGTGGAGTGGTCTGCCGTGGGTTAGCTGTGGAGAGGAGAGAGCTCCGACACAGAGACAGACAAAAACAAACAAGCTCCGGTCACAAGTGCCAGATGGGCTTATTACCTTGTAAGAGATACAGGGGTTGTTATGCCTGTCTGTGGGAGTTTTTACCAACAATATAAACCTTGATTTCCTGCCACGATGGATTGTACAATGAATCTTATCAAATTTTAATCCAATTGTTATATGATGAAACAACCGGTTAGCTAACCAATGTGATGGCTTTGGCTATAGGGAATAAGGGTTAGGGCAGCGTTTCCCAAACTCGGTCCTGGGGACCCCAAGGGGTGCACGTTTTGGTTTTTGCCCTAGCACTACACAGCTGATATAAATAATGAACTCATCATCCAGATTTGATTGTTTGAATCAGCTGTGTAGTGCTAAGGAAAAAAAACAAAATATGCACCCCTTGGGGTCCCCAGTTTCTGAGTTTGGGAAACACTGGGTTAGGGGTTGTCACAGATTTTCCTCAGAGTACAGACAGGAGGTGGCACCATGGCAGGAGGTCTCTTCCAGACAGTAATGATGGCAGCAGGTGAGACAGTGTTAGACTGCGGCCTGTAGACACCGACAGAAAGCCCCCTGATACCTCCTCTCCTCTCTATTGGCTGGCCTGCAGAAGGACCCTCCCCTGTGGCTACCCAAGGCCAGTCGCCCCCCTCTCCTCCTTCCTTCTTCCTCCCCATTCTCCATTATAATTGAGCAGGGCTTTGAGATTTCTCCAGCCTGCCTGGTGTTTTCCCAAAGCACTGCAGCCTTAAACCCACTATTCTCTCCGTCTTAAATAATCAGAGCAGTGCATGAAGGGAAGGCTTTTTTGGACCCCTGCTAGAAAGCCAAGCGGACCAAATCAGGCAGGTCTGAGAGGGAGTCGCTTCCTAAGGGAAGGACAGAAGAGTTCATAGTAGACTAGGAAAGTAGAATTGGGTAGTAGATCTGTTAAAGGCTGGAAAAGAGAAAACAGTAACCCCACCAGGGTGTAACCTATGGCTGTGTTCCAAGAGGCACCCTAGGGCCTAGGATGACATGCTAGCTCATAGGGCTCTTGTCAAATACATGTAATAGGATGCCTTGTGTTTTTAAGATAAAATTATGTCCATACACTCTTCAGACTATATATATTTCCAGGACTGTGTTGAGTTATTTTGGAACCACCGACAATGTTTCACATGTGGACTCCTGTTTACAACCTGTTGCTACTGGCTTACGGCTGTCTGCAACGCACTTCGACCTGGAGCTTTTGGGCTGATGATGAAATGGTGAGTAAAAAAATATCTATTCTAGCAAGCTTTGTGATAACTTTGCCAAATATCCATGGGAGCCAATGTCTGGAGTAACCAGCCTGGCCAGGCTAACACAGATCGTGACTTTCGCCGACTTGTCAGGGGCTAGTAGCTTCATCGCTACGTAGGTAAAATTAGCTTGATAACTAGTGAGGTAGCTAATGCCAAAAGTGGATGAAGTGGATAGGTGAAATGTCAACACAGCTGGGACACCTTAGTTTCTGGAGACATGTTATTGACACGGCAGCGCAACAGTAGCAAGCAAAAGAGAGTAGCTAGCTAGCTAGAAGCAGTTGTTTGCTAGCTAACTATACACGTTTGGCTGGCTAACTAGGTAGCTAGCTAAGCATAGCTAACTGTGCAGTGGTGTCATGGCGTTGGAGAAGATGGCTGACGTTTTACGTGCTCCTAACCGAATATGTTGTGTTGTTAATTTTTTTGTGTTGTATGTAACTTTTTTAATGTTTTAAAACTTATTCTGAGCATAATGTTGCTGCTACAGTCTCTTATGAAGGGGTGGCAGGTAGCCTAGCGGTTAGAGTGTTGGACTAGTAACTGAAAGGTTGCAAGATCGAATCCCTGAGCTGACAAGGTAAACATCTGCCGTTCTGCCCCTGAACAAGGCAGTTAGCCCACTGTTCCTAAGTGTCATAGTTAAATAAAGGTAAAATAAAAAAGCTATACAAATTACCGAAAATAAACTTCTGGACATCAGAACAGTGATTACTCACCACGAACAGGCAGAAGCTTTTTTTTCCATTAACGAGTCCAACGAGCCCGACGTGAAGGACATACTACGTGAAGAAAAGACGGAGGTCGGGCTGCCTTCTGAGAATTTGTGGGCGATTGTAGGCAATCAGTGGAAAATAGAATTGACGACCTACGAGGAAGGTTAAACTACCAACGGGACATTAAAAACTGTAATATCTTATGCTGCACGTAGTCGTGGCTGAACCATGGATTACAGGCAACTTCCGCATTGAACTAAAATCTAGAGCTGACGCGTTCAAGGAACGGGACTCTAACCCAGAAGCTTATAAGATATCCCACTATGCCTTCTGACGAACCATCAAACAGGCAAAGCATCAATACAGGACTAAGATCGATTCATACTACACCGGCTCCGACACTCGTCGGATGTGTCAGAGATTGCAAACTATTACAGACTACAAAGGGAAGCACAGCCGAGAGCAGCCCAGTGGCACGAGCCTACCAGACGAGCTAAACTACTTCTATCCTTACTTCGAAGTAAATAACACTGAAACATGCATGAGAGCACCAGCTGTTCCGACTAGTCTCTGAATGTCCTCGTGAGGCCCAGCCAGAGCCCAGACTTGAACCCGATCCAACATCTCTGGAAAGACCTGAAAATAGTTGTGCAGTGACGCTCCCTATCCAACCTGACAGAACTTGAGAGGATCTACAGAGAATAATGGGAGAAACTCCCCAAATACAGGTGTTCCAAGGTTACCATGAAGACGTTACAGCCTCACCATGAAGACGTGAGGCTGTAATTTCTAAAACCTGTTTTTGCTTTGTCATTATGGGTTATTGTGTGTAGATTGCTGAGGGAAAAAAATGTGGAAAAAGTCAAGGGGTCTGAATACTTTCTGGATAATACCGATAATACAATACTATTCAATGTAGATATTTTGAGGACTTTACTGTGGTACTAACTGTAGTATGCTGTAGTATTTACAGTTAACTTTCGTATAAAACTGTAGTAAAAGAAAACTGTAGTATTTTCTATAGTAATTAATGTAGTGTTTTTGCGGATTGTGGTATACTGTAGTATTTACTGTAGTGTTATTGCGGACTGTAGTATTTTCATGGCCATTACAGTAGTGTTTAGTATAGTGTTTTTATTTGATTGTGTTTGACATAGAAGTGCAGGCTTTCTCCTTGAGGAAGCCTACTAGAGAAATACTAAAAGAGCAAATTGTCCATAAACTGTAGGTAGGTAGGACTGGGGTCTGTCATGAAGTCATTATATGGTCTATAATCGTGAACCATGCAGGTTTCTTACTTACAGGTGGCACAAATTGGGATATGGGGGAGGTAGTATTTACTATAGTTAGTGTTTTGAGGACATTACTGTAGTTTTTAATTCAGTGTTTTTAAAATGCAGTATACACATTCAATTGAGTAAGTTATTGTGAAGGTTTACCTACGTATGTTACTGTAAATACCATAATAACTCATACAAGCCCAGAAAACTGAGAAAGAGAGGATTCTCTCTCTCCCCCCAAAAAATGCAAATTAGGTCACTGATCATTATTGTCCAACCCTGCTAAAAGTAGAGTAGATTAGTGTCAGGACTACAAGAAGGTGGGACAATCATGGGTGGCTTGACCTGTGTGTTGATGTACTATACACAGTGGGTAGGATCCTGACAGCCTAAAGGGAGCAGGCCAGTGACAAGGCAGTCTGGTGAGGACAACAAAGGAGTTAACATGGTCCACACATACCAACGCAGTCGTGAAGAAGGCACGACAATGCCTCTTCTCTCTCAGGAGGCTGAAAAGATTAGGCAAGGACCCTCAGATCCTCAAAAAGTTCAACATCTGCATCATTGAGAGCATCTTGACTGGCTGCATTACTGCTTAATATGGCAACTGCTTGGCATCTGACTGTACCTCTTAATTTTTGTATTTGTATATGTAATTTGTTTCTTTTTTTTCTTTAGAGTGTGTAAATTGTAAATTGAGTGTTGTTGACAATATTTACAAAACAAATAAAAACAACAAACAAAGACTTTCTGTAAGGCAATAAAGGCAGATTGAAGCTCCGAACTAGCCTGCTCAGCCATGGGGGCAATAGCATACACAACAATGTCATCTGCATACAGGTGAAAGTACTTAATTTTTTAAAACTTTTTTTTTTACAGATAAACCAGTATTGTTAATGTAAATTGTAAAAAGACCTGGACCAAGAATTGATCCCTGTGGGACACCCTTTGTTATGTCCAGAAAACCTGATTGAACACCATCATTCAATACACACTGCATTCTTTCCGTTAAATAAGGTTGGTTCAGGTTGGTTCACAGGTTGGTTCAGGCCTATTGTAGAAAATCTCAGAATATGTAATGAGTGATCCAAGGTGTCAAAAGCCTTAGACAGGTCAATAAAAAGTCTGCACAGTGTTTGCTCCTTTCCATACAATGAATAACATAATTTAAAACCATAGAAGCACAGAGATGGTGCTATGACCAGGTCTGAAATCCATCTGATGATAATTTAGAATATATTTAATAGTTAAAAAGGATAAGTTGAGTACTTACCAAGGATTCTAAGATTTTAGCAAGGCAGGAGCGTTTGAAAATGGGTGATATTATTAAAGTCACACGGGTCAACACCTTAATGAAGGGGGAGTACATGGGCTGCTTTCTATAATAATAATAATTATTATAATATCAATAATAATGTATGAATGCATAAAAAGTAATAATACATTAATGCGTTCTAAATAATCAATATTAGTTCATAAAACATGTATTTTTTGTGTACAGTTGCATTATAGATTGCAGTTCTGTTAAGTGAAAACAAAAACTGTAGTTAACTGGATCGAGTCCTAAGGAAACCCTTGGTCTGCAAAGACGTGCCAGTGTAAGCAAGCCTCCGATGGGAAGTCAAATCAATGAGATGGTCTAGGCTCATAATTACTGCTCCTAAGGCAAGAGTAAGGAGAAATCAATGAAGTTAAGTATACAAAGCAAGAGGAGATGCCGCAGCGTTCGACACAAAGCAGACACACTTCATAAACCCCATTCACTCACTCAGCAGTCACAGCACCCTTCTCCCACTTTACACACACACACACACACACACACACACACACACACACACACACACACACACACACACACACACACACACACACACACACACACACACACACACACACACACACACACACACACACACACACACACACACACACACACACACACACACACACACACACACACACACCAAGGTATTGTTATAATTAACTCTAATAATGTGATTTAAAAGGGACAACAAAATAAAAAATGATTCAGTAATGATAATAAAGAAAAAAAAGATAAGCTTGGTTTGGAAATCGCCACGTTTCTCATTCATGAGTTATTGATTTAGCAATGAATCTATAAAAGAGCTGGGTTCTTTCCTTCCTCATTGTACTTCTCTTTGCATTTTTTCATTCACTCCAGTGTAGAAATGTAAATGCTCTTCACGCTCATCCTACTACATCCCATTCTAAAGCGGTTTTAAAGCCACTTTAAAGTTATTCTAATAGTATTTCCATCCTTCCCAAGTAAAAAAGCCAAATTACACTTTAATGACAAACGCCCCACTTTCCTCTTCTCTCTTCTCTTCCTCTCCTATATTAAAAGTGACTTTCTCATAGCTACTTTGCACGATGGCCGAGGCTGATCCCTGGCAGATCTGGTTCTGAAATAATCATGAACAGCTTTGTGCACTGTTGGGGGCTCTGATTAAAAGTAGTGCGCTATGTAAGGAATAGGGTGCCCTTTGGGATGCAGATGAATCTTCCATCAACAGAACCTCACTAAGCAGAAGCTAGAAGCTGATACTGCTGTATATCTTCCATCCACTCTCATTAATGAATGCATATGTCAATCTTATATCCGCACAAGTAGAGTGCTCTTTCAAACTACAACACAACTGCTCTCCTCTTCTCTTTTCTTCCATGTGCACAGATAGAGGATAGAGCCTCTGTGTGGCTGAAAGCAAGTTGCCTAAAAACTCTATTTCGCCATCAGTTGGTGGTGGTACTCAATCCATAGCTGGTTAAAATTCAGTAGTGCTGGTACTAGAACACATCCTTGTGGACAGCTTTTTCATTTGTCATACCCTGTGCACAGGCAGACAGTGTATCACTGATAGAAGTGTATTTCCATCTCCACAATGTGTTCTATCTGCTGCTTCAGAACCAGGGTTCAGGATAGACACTAATTTACCTTGATATATGCACATTGTTAATTGATACTTAAGCAATAAGGCCAGGGGGGGTGTGGTATATGGCCAATGTACTTGTGTATATGGCCAACATACTACGGCTAAGGGCTGTTCTTATGCACAATGCAACACTGAGTGCGTGGATACAGCCTTTAGCCGTGGTATATTCGCCACATACCACAAACCCCTGAGGTGTCTTATCGCGATTATAATCTGGTTACCAACATAATTAGAGCAGTACAAATCCATGTTTTGTCATACCCATGGTATGTGGTCTGATATACCACGGCTACCAGCCAATCAGCATTCAGGGATCAAACCACCCAATGTATAGTACATAATATAAACATAATAAACAATTTAAGTTGATTTCCAAAATACTATATCCAACAACTTTTTACATTTGTTTTTTTTTGGCAACACTTTGCCCCTATAACTATGTCACTAGCACAGTTACAACTGTGTTAACAACATAGTAGCATACGTTTTACCATGTAATTACATGGTAATATGGCTGTAGAGGAATCAGTTATTGCACAATTGGAACAAGGAATGTGTAATTACACATTCACTTGCTGCAGGTTATTCCACATGTGTGTAACGACTTATTACACTGTTTCTTGTTCCACTATATAACTCACGTTTTGTGATTGCATGTTTGAAAGACACCTGTGAATTACCATGTTAATGACAGGGTGTGACTGGTATTACATGTGTATTCATGGTCTGATTTTGGTTTGAGTTATTAACACATTTAGTGGTAGTTACATAGTAATAGGGGCAACTATGTTACTGTGTTTTTAATCATACATAATTGCTTATGGGTAACTTCATGAGTGTGTAAAATACTACTGTTCTCAGATTTTCTTATTAATAGATGTTAGATGTGTGTGAAAATGTTGTTTTTGCCAAACGCTATACATCCATTGTTTAGCTGGAATGGAGTGTTCGTATCCTATATATTTGACTGTGACATTTGGTTGTCTCACCTAGCTATCTTAACAAGATGAGTGCACTTACTGTAAGTCACTCTGGATAAGAGCATATGCTAAATGACTAAATGTAAAATGTAAATGTTTTACAAACAGATCTCATATTATAGTATTGCATTTTCTTAAACATTGATGTCATATATATTTCAATATCAAACATTTTGTTATGTTCCTTGACTGTGTAAAACCTAGCAGTACTACTTATTTCCCTGAAAGTGGGGCAGATATGTAGCATAAAAAATATTATTTGTCTCTCTGAAATTAAACCATCAAGGTATAGCGTTTTGGAATGAAAAGTCCAACATAAATGTTTTGCCTTTCAGTCTTTAGACCCGGGATTCAATTAAAGGCACATTATCGACAAGTACACTGCTCTGTCGACAATGTGCCTTTTACAGACGATTTCCTTTGCATTCGTGGAGATTGAATCCCCAGCAAATGCTACGGATGTCGACTCAAGCGTAAATTGCCTTTCAAAAGACATGTGGAGTGTGCTTGTCAACAATAAGCCTTGTAATGATGACTAAACCTACAGTAAAGGGAAAGGGGGACACCTAGTCAGTTGTACAACTGAATGCATTCAACTGAAATGTGTCTTCCTCATTTAACCCTCTGAATCAAGAGATGTTCGGGGGCTGCCTTAATCGTATGGTAGCAGAAACAGCCACATCCGAGTTCTTGACAACTTGAGCATTAACGCTAATGACAGTTCTTCTGTAGGTGTACATAGTTAATATTTAAAATAATAATTAGCAATGCAAATGTATCATTATCACATTAGAAATAACTGTGTGATGAAGGAAACTGGCCTGTCTCGTTACACTAATGGAATTAGCAGAATATTTGTAATCATGAATAACTAGTGACAATACTCTCAGTATATAAGGCGAGGCGAGACGAGACGAGACAAGGCGAGACCCAGATGCAGACATGGGAGGCAGACTGTTCCAGTCTTGATATTTATTAAACACTCCTGAAGGGGTAGGCAAGAGAATGGTCGTGGACAGGCAAAAGGTCAAAACCAGTTCAGAGTCCAGGAGGTACAGAGTGGCAGGCAGGCTTGAGGTCAGGGCAGGCAGAATGGTCATGCAGGCGGGTGCGGAGTCCAGAAAAAGGGTGAGGGTCAAAAACCGGGAGGACTAGCAAAAGAGAATACAAGCAGGAGTACGGGAAAAACACTGGTTGACTTAAAAGGCATACAAGGCGAACTGGCACAGAGACACAGGAAACACAGGGATATATACACCAGGGAAAAAGCAACACCTGGAGGGGATGGAGACAATCACAAGACAGGTGTAACCGATCAGGGTGTGGAACAGAATAACAATTAGTACCAAGGTAAGGGTTCTGCTGTCACTGTCTTTTAGTACTGTGCTGTGCTGTGCTTAATCAATATGGGTCAGCTTAATAATACCTACAGTAGTCTACACACCCATGCTGGAGTTTTGAGCCAAAATAAAAGTTTTAGCTTCACTGTCCAAATAAATACATAGGAGAGTTTATATGTCGTTTTGGCTAGTAGGGTAACACTAAGCCAACAGGTATAATGCTTTATCATTTATTATAAGCATGTATGAACTTTCATAATGTCTCATTATAATTAAGCAATAAGGCCTGAGGTGTGGTATATGGCCAATATACTGTACCACTCCTAAGGACTGTTCATAAGCACAACACGAGGCGGCGTGCCTGGACACAGTCCTTAGCCTGTAACGGTTTTCTAATGGTGAAGGAGAGTCGGATCAAACTGCAGCGTGTAGATTTCGATCCATGTTTAATAAAACAAACGTATCAAACGAATCAAAACACAAACTCAACAAAACAATAAACGTGATGAAAACCAAAACAGCCTATACTTTGTGTAAACTAACACAGAACAAGGACATCAGGACACTAAGGACAATCACCCACAACACAACCAAAGAATATGGCTGCCTAAATATGGTTCCCAATCAGAGACAACGATAAACACCTGCCTCTGATTGAGAACCACTTCAGACAGCCATAGACTTACCTAGAACACCCCACTAAACTACAATCCCACTAAATACACATCACATACAAAAACCCATGTCACACCCTGGCCTGACGAAATAAATGAAGATAAACACAAAATACTTCGACCAGGGCGTGACATAGCCGTGGTATATTGGCAATATGCCACAAATCCCGAGGTGCCTTATTTCTATTATAAACTGGTTTCCAATGTAATTAGAACAGGAAAAATACATACTTTGTCATACGTTATTCCACGTTCTCATATATTTTTTTAAATTTATTTTTATTTCACCTTTATTTAACCAGGTAGGCTAGTTGAGTCAACAACTACAGACCAGTATCCCTTCTTTCTTTTCTCTCCAAAACTCTTGAACGTGCCGTCCTTGGCCAGCTCTCCCGCTATCTCTCTCAGAATGACCTTCTTGATCCAAATCAGTCAGGTTTCAAGACTAGTCATTCAACTGAGACTGCTCTTCTCTGTATCACGGAGGCGCTCCGCACCGCTAAAGCTAACTCTCTCTCCTCTGCTCTGCTCTCATCCTTCTAGACCTATCGGCTGCCTTCGATACTGTGAACCATCAGATCCTCCTCTCCACCCTCTCCGAGTTGGGCATCTCCGGCGCGGCCCACGCTTGGATTGCGTCCTACCTGACAGGTCGCTCCTACCAGGTGGCGTGGCGAGAATCTGTCTCCTCACCACGCGCTCTCACCACTGGTGTCCCCCAGGGCTCTGTTCTAGGCCCTCTCCTATTCTCGCTATACACCAAGTCACTTGGCTCTGTCATAACCTCACATGGTCTCTCCTATCATTGCTATGCAGACGACACACAATTAATCTTCTCCTTTCCTCCTTCTGATGACCAGGTGGTGAATCGCATCTCTGCATGTCTGGCAGACATATCAGTGTGGATGACGGATCACCACCTCAAGCTGAACCTCGGCAAGACGGAGCTGCTCTTCCTCCCGGGAAGGACTGCCCGTTCCATGATCTCGCCATCACGGTTGACAACTCCATTGTGTCCTCCTCCCAGAGCGCTAAGAACCTTGGCGTGATCCTGGACAACACCCTGTCGTTCTCAACTAACATCAAGGCGGTGGCCCGTTCCTGTAGGTTCATGCTCTACAACATCCGCAGAGTACGACCCTGCCTCACACAGGAAGCGGTGCAGGTCCTAATCCAGGCACTTGTCATCTCCCGTCTGGATTACTGTAACTCGCTGTTGGCTGGGCTCCTGCCTGTGCCATTAAACCCCTACAACTCATCCAGAACGCCGCAGCCCGTCTGGTGTTCAACCTTCCCAAGTTCTCTCACGTCACCCCGCTCCTCCGCTCTCTCCACTGGCTTCCAGTTGAAGCTCGCATCCGCTACAAGACCATGGTGCTTGCCTACGGAGCTGTGAGGGGAACGGCACCTCAGTACCTCCAGGCTCTGATCAGGCCCTACACCCAAACAAGGGCACTGCGTTCATCCACCTCTGGCCTGCTCGCCTCCCTACCACTGAGGAAGTACAGTTCCCGCTCAGCCCAGTCAAAACTGTTCGCTGCTCTGGCTCCCCAATGGTGGAACACACTCCCTCACGACGCCAGGACAGCGGAGTCAATCACCACCTTCCGGAGACACCTGAAACCCCACCTCTTTAAGGAATACCTAGGATAGGTTCTCACCCCCCCCCCCCTTAAAAGATTTAGATGCACTATTGTAAAGTGGCTGTTCCACTGGATGTCATAAGGTGAATGCACCAATTTGTAAGTCGCTTTGGATAAGAGCGTCTGCTAAATGACTTAAATGTAAATGTAAATGTTGAGAACAAGTTCTCATTTGCAACTGCGACCTGGCCAAGATAAAGCATAGCAGTGTGAGCAGACAACACAGAGTTACACATGGAGTAAACAATTAACAAGTCAATAACACAATAGGAAGAAAAAAAACAGGAGTCTATATACATTGTGTGCAAAAGGCATGAGGTTGGCGAATAATTACAATTTTGCAGATTAACACTGGAGTGATAAATGATCAGATGGTCATGTACAGGTAGGGATATTGGTGTGCAAAAGAGCAGAAAAGTAAATAAATAAAAACAGTATGGGGATGAGGTAGGTAAAAATGGGTGGGCTATTTTCCGATAGACTATGTACAGCTGCAGCGATCGGTTAGCTGCTCAGATAGCAGATGTTTGAAGTTGGTGAGGGAGATAAAAGTCTCCAACTTTTTGCAATTCGTTCTAGTCACAGGCAGCAGAGAACTGGAACGAAAGGCGGCCAAATGAGGTGTTGGCTTTAGGGATGATCAGTGAGATACACCTGCTGGAGCGCGTGCTACGGATGGGTGTTGCCATCGTGACCAGTGAACTGAGATAAGGCGGAGCTTTACCTAGCATGGACTTGTAGATGACCTGGAGCCAGTGGGTCTGGCGACGAATATGTAGCGAGAGCCAGCGAGTGGTGGGTGGTATAAGGTGCTTTAGTGACAAAACGGATGGCACTGTGATAAACTGCATCCAGTTTGCTGAGTAGAGTGTTGGAAGCAATTTTGTAGATGACATCGCCGAAGTCGAGGACTGGTAGGATAGTCAGTTTTACTAGGGTAAGTTTGGCGGCGTGAGTGAAGGAGGCTTTGTTGCGGAATAGAAAGCCGACTCTTGATTTGATTTTCGATTGGAGATGTTTGATATGAGTCTGGAAGGAGAGTTTACAGTCTAGCCAGACACCTAGGTACTTATAGATGTCAATATTCAATATTCAAGGTTGGAACCATCCATGGTGGTGATGCTGGTCAGGCGTGTGGGTGCAGGCAGCGAACGGTTGAAAAGCATGCATTTGGTTTTACTAGCGTTTAAGAGCAGTTGGAGGCCACGGAAGGAGTGTTGTATGGCATTGAAGCTCGTTTGGAGGTTAGATAGCACAGTGTCCAAGGACGGGCCGGAAGTATATAGAATGGTGTCGTCTGCGTAGAGGTGGATCAGGGAATCGCCCGCAGCAATAGCAACATCATTGATATATACAGAAAAAAAGAGTCGGCCCGAGGATTGAACCCTTTGGCACCCCCATAGAGACTTCCAGAGGACCGGACAGCATGCCCTCCGATTTGACACACTGAACTCTGTCTGCAAAGTAATTGGTGAACCAGGCAAGGCAGTCATCTGAAAAACTGAGGCTACTGAGTCTGCCGATAAGAATATGGTGATTGACCGAGTCGAAAGTGTCAGGACCCGGTTACAAACCCGGGTCTCCGGAGTGAGAAACAGTCACTTAACCAACTGAGCCACGAATAGTCGGCAGAACCCAGAAGATGAGGCAGACACAGCAGTACTTGAGACGGTGTATTTAATGAAGTAAAAAGTGAAGTTCTTCAGGAAAACATGTAACTCCACAACCTCAAAAGGAATTCCATAAGAACAAAGGTAATCCTCCAAGACAAAAAGGTAAATCCACAAGGTGGAAGGAATAGCACAAAAAGCCTCAAAAGATACTCAAAAAACAAACAAACAAGAACAAAAAACAGAATTCCTCAAGAGAGTCCACCGGGATCAACAAGAGTACACAGAGTACTAGGGCTGGGTGCTAACATACAAACACAGAGCACAGAACTTAGGAAAACAAAGGGTTTAAATACAATCAGGGGAAACGAGGCACAGGTGCAAATAATAATGGGGTTCAAGCGAAAACAAAAGGTCAAAAGGCACAATGGGGGCCTCTAGTGACCAAAAACCGGAACAACCCTGGCCAAATCCTGACAGAAAGCCTTGGCAAGGTCGATGAAGACGGCTGCACAGTACTGTCTTTTATCGACGGCGGTTATGATATCGTTTAGTACCTTGAGCGTGGCTGAGGTGCACCCGTGACCGGCTCGGAAACCAGATTGCACAGCGGAGAAGGTACGGTGGGATTCGAGATGGTCAGTGACCTGTTTGTTGACTTGGCTTTCGAAGACCTTAGATAGGCAGGGCAGGATGGATATAGGTCTGTAACAGTTTGGGTCCAGGGTGTCTCCCCCTTTGAAGAGGGGGATGACTGTGGCAGCTTTCCAGTCCTTGGGGATCTCAGACGATATGAAAGAGAGGTTGAACAGGCTGGTAATAGGGATTGCTACAATGGCGGCAGATAGTTTCAGAAATAGAGGGTCCAGATTGTCAAGCCCAGCTGATTTGTACGGGTCCAGGTTTTGCAGCTCTTTCAGAACATCTGCTATCTGGATTTGGGTAAAGGAGAACCTGGAGAGGCTTGGGCGAGTAGCTGCGGGGGGTGGAGCTGTTGGCCGAGGTTGGAGTAGCCAGGCGGAAGGCATGGCCAGCCGTTGAGAAATGCTTGTTGAAGTTTTCGATAATCATGGATTTATCGGTGGTGGTTACCAACGTATTTAGAGCAGTAAAAATTAATATACCACGGCTGTTAGCCAATCAGCATTTAGGGCTCGAACCACTCAGTTTATAATGGCATTGATAAACTGGGTGGTTCGAGCCTGAATGCTGATTGGCTGACAGCCATGGTATATTAATTTTTACTGCTCTAAATACATTGGTAAGCATTTTATAATAGCAATAAGGTACCTCGGGGGGTTGTGATACATGGAAATATACCACGGCTCTGCGTTGCGTCGTGCCGAAGAACAGCCCTTAGCCGTGGTATACTGGCCATGTACCACACATCCTCGGGCCTTATTGCTTAAATAGCTATTTTTAATGGATTGAATATAGCTGTCATTTAGTCAGGGTTATTAAGAGATGATAATAAGACATTAAATGGGGCATCCGATGCAATATATGTGTTTGCGTTAAGTGGGTTTAGGGGTATTGAAAAATAAACAGCAGTGCTCTCTCAAACCAATTTTTTTTTATTTATTTTTTACTACATATAGGGTAGTATAAACAGGTTCACCAAGAGCAACTTAAATAAGTCTAATGCTCTTAAATAAGTGTAAGGCTTTTAAATAAATCTAATGCATTTTAAAAGCTTTGAGTGCCTGAGTCTTCTCCTCCTTACTCTCTTATAGAGGGCATCTCCGTTACTGAATGCCTGCATCCCAAACGACACCCTATTCCTTATAAGTGCACAACTTTTGACCAGAGTGCTATGGGCCCTGGTCAAAAGTAATGCACTATATAGAGAATAGGGTGCCATTTGGGACGTGCCCGGCGAGAGTAAATTAGAACCACAAATTATTAATCTACTAACACTAGTCAGTCCGTCAGTCAGTCAGCCATCAGCGGAAATAGTGCTTACTGGTGGTTAATGTACTACGAAGAGCTTAAAGTGCATTTATTTATTTGAAAGTAAATATTCTCCATGACTGATAACTAACCATAGATATCTCCCATCTGTCCCATCGGTCAGCTGCTATATGAAAAAAACAGAGTTAAAAAAAAATGCTAACCTTGACAAATTATCATCATCTACAGCACCAGTCAAAAGTTTGGACACACCTACTCATTCAATGGTATTTCTTAATTTTACTATTTTCTACATTGTCGAATAATAGTGAAGACATCAAAACTATGAAATAACACATATGAATCATGTAGTAACCAAAAAAGTGTTAAACACATCAAAATATATTTTATATTTTGGTTTCTTCAAAGTAGCCTCCTTGATGGCAGCTTTGCATGCTCTTGGCATTCTCTCAACCAGCATCATGAGGAATGCTTTTCCAACTGTCTTGAAGGAGTTCCCACATATGCTGAGCACTTGTTGGCTGAGTGAAGGAAAGTAGCCAACAAGTGCTCAGCATATGTGGGAACTCCTTTAAATAGTAAAATAGTAGTAGAGAAAAGTAGTAGTAGTAAAGAAAAACCCTGAAATGAGTAGGTGTGTCCAAACTTTTGACTTTCGACATCCACCCACAGTCTCTTGGCCATCCCCATTGGACAGTAAACTTTATGCCAACCTTGTCTCAGAGCATTTTGGATTATTATCTAAGGAAAATCTGAGACACTCCGTTCCTTATGACATCTTAAGTTTGGTATGGTATGTATTAATTTGTGGATGTCCATTACTCATTTCGTATGATTTCGTATATATATTATGAATTACAATTTGTATTATATGTTACGAATTAGTAAAACCTTCAATATGTTATGAACTTGCAAAACGTAGTATATGTTATGAATTTTAGTTAGGTGGCTTGTACAACTGAATGCCCTCAACTGAAATGTGTCTTCCTCATTTAACCCAACCCCTCTGAATCAGAGAGGTGCGGGGGGCTGCCTTAATCGACATCCACATCTTCGGTGCCCAGGGAACAGTGGGTTATCTGCCTTGCTCAGCGGCAGAATGACAGACTTTTACCTTGTCATCTCGGGGATTCGATCCATCAACCTTTTGGTTACTGACCCAACGCTCTGGTTGCTAGATGTTCGCGTTATACTCACAACCCGACCAACAACCCTACTTTCGCTTTTGCCTTAAGTAACCATCTGTCTTATGTAACCATACGTAACATACAGTATCATCCTAATTTGAGTGTCACAGATTTACATGTACTATGTTACGCCTAGTCTATGAGACCAGGCTGTTTATGTTTACTGTATTGCTCATCATTTTACATTTTAGTCATTTAGCAGATGCTCTTATCCACAGCAACTTACAGTAGTGAGTGCATACATTTCTATACTGGTCCCCCATGGGAATCAAACCTCCAACCCTGGCGTTGCATGCACCGTGCGCTACCAACTGAGCCTCACTGAACAATCTGAAGAACCGAATTGTAATTTAAAGTAGTTAGGTGATAAGTGGAAACTTGTCATCATCCTTGATCCATAAAACTTCTCTTTGTGAGCCATGCTGTAGGCCTCAGAGAGACAGAAAGACCCTTCAATCCCACTCTTTCCTTGTCACGCTCACCGCTCAGCGCCCATGGCATGCCCCGACTCGCCTTCTCATTGACTTCCAACCAACACTAAAGGCCAGGGCCAAAATAATTTGTGTCTGTTCAATAAAACATTAAAGACCATCATGCCATGTCCTGCTCATTCCCTCTGCCTTCCCACTCTCTCCCTTACTCCCCTCTCTCTCCCCTCTCATCCCTCGCTCTCAAAGGTCTTGTTAATGTTTCAAAACTGCACATAAGACAGACCAGCCAGACGATTCATTTGAAAGATACCCACAGGGCACCTGCAACATCTTTCTCTGGCTCTACTCGTCTTCTGTAGTTTTAACACCTAGCTCTACTCTGCTCTCTCGCTCTATTCAGAGAGAAGAGTGAAGGGGTGGAGGGTGGCAGGCCAGGCGCGGCAAGGGTAGGGGGTCGAGGGGAGTGGGTAAGGGGGAAAAAGCGTACAAAGTGTACCCTGCAGTTATAAAGAGCAGAGCTCTTTTCAAAAACAGCCTTTTGATGTGTGCAATATGTTGAAGCAAAAAGGGTTAAATGCTTTTAATGCAACAGTTTTTACTTGTGAGAGTGGCAAGAGAGTCAGTAATCCACACTAAGTGGAAAATCACTTCTTCAAATGTATGCTAATCTGACCTGTTTTTGGCACTCATTCCTAATGAGATCAGTATTAATGTTGGATGTTCTGTGCCTTACATATGTTATGATTAGGTCTATAATAGGTTCTGGGCATAGAATTACATATATAATTACTATATTCTATATCCGATCATTTATAGGATATCTATGGTTCTGGGTCTTTTGTGCTTCTATCTGCTGTGTTCTCGCTCACTTTGTATATTTATAACACTTTTAGAAAATATAAGTTGGTAAATACTTGGATGCTAATAAATTAATTTGATTCCAAAAGAGGGCGAATCATCACTTTGGGAAGACGGAGGACGTGTGCATTAAATAGTCATGTTGTCTTGCTATGATGTGCTTGCTGACTCGTGCAAAAGGCATATTGACGAGTCAATTTAGGATGCACAAACTAATGAAGTGGAGAAGAAAAATGCTTTTTTATTCATTCAACGCCTCTCTGAGACGGTCGATATCCTTAAAAAGTGTAATGATATCTTATCAGGTTTTAATTAATCATAAAAACCACCTTTTCGAGTTATTGACATTTACACTTCTCTGAGCACAAGAACAATTTCCGTCTCTCTCTGAATAAAAGCTGACAGCTGCTGGTTATTTCCAAAATGCTTAAAAAATGTTTTTCTAAGTGCTGAGCTATGAAAACCAAATGCTGGGTGCATTCATTTCAGATAAATAGTTTACGGCCAGGCGAGTAAATTATGTATTTGTTATACTCATTAATCATTTGATCAAAATATCCCAAAGCAGTTTTTGCCTCATTGTACATCATTTCTCTAAGTATGTCAGATGAGCCCCTAATTTATTTTCTACTCTCACAACATGTCTCTGTTGTAAATATGGATACTGGTCTTTCTACTTATTTATTTTAACATTTCATTTCTCAGCAGCAGAAATGTCTATTTGTTTCTAAGAAGAAGCATGATGCTATGAAAATAAATATTAGAAACTATAATGTACAGTCCTTAGCATACTGGAAGGACATACATGATTAAACAGGAACCAGAAGTTGTACATGGAGCCAGGGCCTAATTTGGTATCTGAGCATTGTGAGAGGGTTTAGCTAGAGTTAACCCCTCTATTGCAGCATGTTTTTGAGGCTACGGCCTGACAGGATAGTTTAGGCAGATCAGATGACTGCAGTGTTGCAGGTTCAAACCATATGTTGAGAAACCTGCTGATATACCCTCAGGCTTAGCCGTTTGTTGTCAATCGCTTTGGTAGGCATTCTTTTTTTTGACAACTGTATTAAATATGGGACAAAATGCAAAGTATACAAACTGATACTATCAACATATCAACGCATGCCACCACTAGATTTACCACTCTAGATTTGCTCATATTATTACCTTTAGTGAGTTAGGACTCATCACGGCGTGGATTGTATAACAAGTACCACAAGGTTCCAATTGAAGACCGGTTATTGTTACCATTAATATGAATGATATTTGCTTTTCTGTGAACAATTCTAAGTTTCAACTTCATTATGATGACATTACCTTTAAAAGTGTATCTTCTTCCTTTTTAACTAGCTATTTTTGGGTATTGAGGTTGGACATGGGTGGTGGTGGTGGGGTGGGGGTGGGGTGGGGGCAGAGGGATGAGGCATGGACGTCGCAAACAGGTTATTGGTTTATTGAAGGTTTTAGTTATGCTCAGTCGCCTGACAAGAAATCAAATATTCCAATGTTCGCTGCTGCCCCTCAGTATGATGTGCAATCGGTCAGGTCACAGCAAGACGTCCAGTGTGGTGGTGTGGGTCTCAGGGTGCTCCTGAGTTAGTCCATTTGACTAACCACTGCATGGGGAGATTGGATAAACACCATTCCTTCCACAACGTTTACCATCCAGACATAAACTATCAGGTTTGTGTCCCAAATGGCACACTGTTCCCTAAACAGCCCATGGGCCCTGGTCAAAAGTATTACACTATAAAGGGAATGGGATACCATTTGGGATGCTACCATTGGGGAGAAGAGTTTAATGTCTCACAAACAGGAGAGAGAAAAAATAATATGAGTTTTAACAATATTTACTAAATATATCATCACATTATAAATTCATAATCAAGGGCAAAATGCACCGAGTGCACAAAACCTTTAGAACACTGTCCTAATATTGGGTTGCACCACAGCTTCAAATAGTCAGGGCATGGACTCTGCAAGGTGTCGAAAGCGTTCCACAGGGATGCTGGCCCATGTTGACTCCAATGCTTCCCACAGTTGTGTCAAGTTGCTGGATGTCTTTTGGGTGGTGGACCATTCTTGATACACAAGGGAAACTGTTGAGCGTGAAAAGCCCAGCAGCATTGCAGTTCTTGATACAAACCAGTGCACCTGGCACCTACTACCATACTGCGTTCAAAGGCACTTAAAAATATTTTGTCTTGCACACATACATAATCCATGTCCAAATCCAATTGTCTCAAGGCTTAATAATTCTTATTCAACCTGTCTCCTCCTCTTCATCTACGCTGATTGAGTGGATTTAACAAGTGAATATGGCATCATAGCTTTCACCTGGATTCACCCGGTCAGTCTATGTCATGGAAAGAACATTATGTTCATAATGTTTTGTACACTCAGTGTATTGTTCATGTCTGTGTTAATATATCTCAGTTATCATTTGCATGTAGATGTTTATCTCTGGCATATCTCTCAGGGATATTTGTCAATTTATTCTGCTTTGCAGGCAAGTCAGCGTTCATCACCTCATCACAAGAGCTCTTTGAGCATTTAAAGCAATGGGCACTTCAGGGTGACTGGAGCAAGGAAGGAAGGAGGAAATTAAAGTACATTTTTATGGCGGGAGAAACTGACACCTATTGATAAATGAGCACCTAGCTGTTTGCTTGTAAGAATATCAATTAATTTCTTGTAACACGCAAGAGAAGTCATTAAAATAGGTGAGAAGACCTTGACTTCGCAATCTCAACAAAAGTGTAAAGGGAATGAGAGAGAGAGATGAGAGAGAGGGAGAGAAAGAGAGAGAAGGGTTGAGAGACATTGAGAAAGGGAGGGAGAGGGGGCAAAAATAGGGAGCGAGAGAGAGGGAGAGAGAGAGGGTTAGAAACTGAAAGATAGAGGTAAAGTGGGTCGTGGTCTCCACATCAAACCACCAATTAGCAAAGTAGCAACAGCGTTGGGCCAAACACTCACCTTCTTTATTAATCTACTTAAAGGACCCCTCCAGAGGAAGTTGCTGCCACTATTTCAAAGTAATTCCGGTCCTTGTGCGGGAAGGCTTGGTTAGTTTCACCCTCCAAACAACGACTTACAATATGGCTCCTTATAAATACTGATTAATCAATCGTGCACATCTCCACCTTCCTCTGTGTGCACAGGCCATACTATTTCAGTCACAGCCCACACTCCGCAAGTTGTATAAACAAACCTAAAAAGCGAGGTTAACTTCGCTAATTGCTACAGAGCACAGCAGAGCCAGCTACGATGAGGCGGAGGACAATCTATTCTCCTCCTCCCTCTTCTGCAGTGGAATTGAATGATCAACGATGAAAACATAGTGTATTGATACTACTGGAGTTTTACTTACTAAGCTAGAGGCTAGCTAACCTATAAAGCTAGCAACTGTGGATAAATGGTTCCAAAGTTGTTTCAAGCATAAGAGTACCTGTAACTATGCTAGCTAGCTACCATTTAGCTGTTTTTCTGTTAAGCTCAATATCTGTAGAGTAAAGGTTAGGTAGTTACTAGCTATTATACCCAAAATGTAGCTAGCTTGTTAGCTACTTGGCTAGCTATCTAACTAAACAACAGCTGGAACGACCTAGCTAGCTGTATGTTAACAATCCCCACTGGCTGGCTACTAGACAACCAATATAACAATGGGCCCTAATGCTTTTTGCAGGGAGCTAAGGATACTCTTGCCTGTATCAGTGATGGATGCTAGCTAGAATGTGGACCAATACTTTTATAGCAATACAGCTAGTAACTAATACCACAGGCCAACTTCTTGCACATTGTTTTGATGAGCCGATATTTATTGAAAACAGTAGTGGTCCTAAAACGGAACCTTGAGAAACTCTGAAACTTACCACTGATTTGTCAGAGGATAAACCATCCACGAGACAAACTGATATATTTCCGACAGATATGATCTAAGCCATGCAAGAACTTGTCTTCGTAGACCATAGCTTTTTCATTTTTGGGGGGAGAAATGGGAGATTCGATATAGGCTGAGACTTTAAACTTTAAACTTTATTTAACTAGGCAAATCAGTTAAAACTTCAACGGGACGGTTGAGCAAACGTAGGCTAATACAATTAGCATGAGGTTGTAAGTAACAAGAACATTTCCCAGGACATATACATATCTGATATTAGCAGAAAGCTTAAATTATTGTTAATCTAACTGCACTGTCCAATGACGCTCACCAAATTGGAAGTCTTCCGACTAGCTTGGAAAGACAGTACTGTGTAATATCAAAAAGCCCTCACTGCTGCTCAATCAGCCTACTTTTCCAACCGGATTGTGGGAGAATTAAAACTTTAAAGTTAATATAAACCAGCATTTGTCAAGTCAGGATGACCATTTCAGCAGTAATGAATTCATGAACTTCTTTGACGAAAATGTCATAATCTTTAGAAAGAAAATGACAGACTCCTCTTTGAAAATGCATATTTCTCCACAACTCAGTTGTGCTGAATCTGCATAGAACTTCCAGGACCTCAGATCAATGGAGCCACTCTAGTTTTTAATCCTGTATCTCTTGACACATTCACAGAAATAGTCATGGCCTCTAAACAAACAATTTTGGATTGTTTTTGGGCTCCCGAGTGGCGCAACGGTCTAAGGTATTGCATCTCAGTGCTAGAGGCATCACTACAGACACCCTGGTTAGAATCCAGACTGCATCATAACCGGCCATGATTGGGAGTCCCATAGGGATGCGCACAATTGTTCCAGCGTCACCCGGGTTTGGCCGGTGTAGGCAGTCATTGTAAATAAGAATGTGTTCTTAATCAGCACAACAGTTTTCAGCTGTGCCTACATAATTGCAAAATGGTTTTCTAATGATCAATTAGCCTTTTAAAATGGTTGCTGATAATGGGCCTCTGTACGCCTATGTAGATATTCCATTACAAATCAGTTTTAGTCATTTACAACATTAACAATGTCTACACTGTATTTCTGATCAATTTGATGTTATTTTAATGGACAAAAAAATAGCTTTTCTTTCAAAAACAAGGACATTTCTAAGTGACCCCAAAATTTTGAACGGTAGTGTATATATAAACATGCAAAATTAAACGCATACATATACAGCCTCATAACATGGTTAAAACAATAATGTTGATATCATGGCTGGTCAGTCCTTGCATCCATAGGTCTGTCTATTAATCTGAGCGTGGTTACATTTCTCCAGGCCCATCCCTTAGCTTTTTACAGAAACAGAGGCGGGGCAACCGTTTTGTTATTGTTTCATCTGTGAATTTACTGTCACGTCCTGACCTTAGTTTTTTTGTTACGTCTTTGTTTTAGTATGGTCAGGGCGTGAGTTGGGGTGGGTAGTCTATGTTCCTTTTTCTATGTTGTGGTTATGTGTTTGGCCTGGTATGTTTCTCAATCAGAGGCAGGTGTCGTTCGTTGTCTCTGATTGAGAATCATACTTAGGTAGCCTTTTCCCACCTGTGTTTTGTGGGTGACTATTTTTCAGTGTCAGTTCCACACGGAACAGTTTATTTTATTTTGTTTAGTTTATACACGTTGTTATTTTGTATTTCAGTGTTCAGGCAAATAAACATCATGAACACGTACCATGCTGTGCATTGGTCTGATATTTCCTACTCCTCCTCAGAAGAGGATGACGAAAACCTTTACATTTACCCTTAAAACAGCTGCATATTATCAAGATATCAAATTGTCACCAAAAAGAAGGTAAACAGTAGGCCGATAGCAAATGCAGCATACAGAATTAATTTTCACATGTAAATAGCAAATTCAGTAGTGCTCAAAGCAGCCATTCCATGAGCGCATAATTTATTTTTCAACTTGAATCAATGAGCCCAATCAGTAGGGGAAAACAATTTGGCTAATCTATACTTCCATATTTCAGAGTCCTATTCTTGAAGATCAAGGGGTATAACATTTATTGGAATGACTGGAATTCTGATTGACTTTGATTTTTAATGTAAATATATACTTTTATCTTATTATATATAGTAGAAAGTGATGGGTTAGAAGAAGTATACATAACAAAACCATAAAGTAAAATGTAACATCCAGATATGTAAACTTTAACACTGATTTATCCTGCAATAGATGTCGTTCAATTGGTAACCTACAATTTTGTCTTCTTCAAATGCCTCTTAAAGGGAAAGTAAATCTAAAAGTAAGTGAATGTAATCAGATTATGTTACTGAGTTTGGGTATATGATTACAATTTTGGACAGGTAGCTAGTAACTGTAACGGATTACATTTAGAAAGTAACCTACCCAACCCTGATTTTCTCTGTTGATCATTCTAATGTTATAACTTCTAATAGTAAATGTATCCACTGGTGAATTGGGAGAGAGTGGAGTGATTGCCATCTAAGAGCCAACATCTTTTTTTTTGCAGCAGTGTAGCCTGCTAATAGTTGTCGTCTCTGATGGATTGAGAGATTCAAGGAGCTATCAACGTTGAGTAACATAGTAGAGGCAATGCATTGAATGTTTACATTCATGCACTTCTAAATTAATTTTGTAACTTTGTCCCAGAAGCATTTACCTGCAGAGCACTCCCACATCATATGAAGGAATGTGCCTCAGTGAATATGAAGGACTCAGTGAACAGTTGGGAGTTGGGGCCAATTTCATTGTAAAACCTTTCCTTGCTATTAAATACAGGCTGTGAACTAATTTAAAATGTATAAATTGATGCTTCGGATTACGGGATTCCAAGGTCATATTTTTTCCATATTCTGTTCCAGTTAAAGGGTTGTTCAGATTCACTTAGATGTTTATATAATTACAGAGATCACTCCTTTCGGGAGTCCACATAATTTATTTATATGGTTCAGTAGTTAGGTTGCCCAAAGGACTCCATGGGCCAGCATAGCTGACATAAGTTGTAAAAATAAACATTGAAAAATGGATTTACCTGGTAATGTGTGTGTGTCATTCAAATCTTGGAATGTTCTCCAACCTTTACTGTCCATGATATCGGCATGGGTACGGATTCCCCATTTGAAGAATTGGGGGATGCAAAAGGCTGCCCTCCAGATTGTAAGGCATTATTGTGAAATATATGTGCATTGCATTTTTGATGCCCCGTTACAGTATTTTACAATTTTGTGCCAAATAGAAATTGTGTGAAGAATAATAGGACCAAAGCATAGTTTACATTGTTTAAGGGATATACTGTATCAGTGAAGACCACCTCTTCCAAGGCAATATGAAATACCATATTTCTCTCTATACTCAGCCAGGGGGGGAAGAATTTAGGATGGGAGGAAATGCTAGTGCATGGAAATAGAATTAAAAGTTTGGTACGGATACTCCCCCTACGTCTTTCCCTCTTTGCAAGTTTGTTAATTTTATCCGGGCTTGCTTACCAAGCAATATCATTTTTTTTACCCACTATGGATTTGATCCCAATAGCCAGAAGGTAAGAGACAAGGGAAGTATTGATCTACAGAAATTCAGCAGTGGTAATATATTAGTTTTGATAATAGATCTGCCAGTTAAAGCAACTCGGATATTAAATCAAATCAAATTGAATTTGTCAAATGTGCCGAATACAATAGGTGTAGACCTTACCATGATATGCTTACTTACAAGCCCTTAACCAACAATGCAGATTAGTAAAAAATTGTTTTATTCAACCTTTATTTAATTAGTCAAGTCATTTAAGAACAAATTCTTATTTACAATGACGGCCTACCCTGGACCAATTGTGCGCCACCTTATGGGACTCCCAATCACGGCCGGATGTGATGCAGCCTGGATTCGAAGCAGGGACTGCAGTGACGCCTCTTGTGCTGAGATATATAATGCTGCCGACAGAGATGGTCGCCTCGCTTTGAGTTCTTATGAAACTATGCAGTATTTTGTTTTTTTTATATATTATTTCTGACATTGTTACCCCAGGAAATCTTAAGTCTTATTATATACAGCCGGGAAGAACTATTGGATATACAGTAAGAGCAACGTTAACTAACCAACATTATGACCAGGAATACATCTTTCCCAATTTGGATTCTCTTTTCGGGCCACCACCCAGGACAATGGATATAATTCCAGTAGTCAATCCTAAACAATGGCACCGCAGAAGGGGCAGACGAAGCGGCCACCTGGTCAGACTCGGTAGACGTGCACATTGCCCACCGCTCCCGAGTATACTGCTAGCCAATGTTCAGTCTCTTGACAACAACGTAGATGAAATTCGAGCAAGAGTTGCCTTCCAGAGATACATCAGAGATTGTAACATTCTCTGTTTCACCGAAGCATGGCTCTCTCGGTATATGTTGTAGGAATCGGTTCAGCCACCGCGCTTCTCCATGCATCGCGCCGACAGAGATAAACACCTGGTGGGGTGTATACTTCATGATTATCGACTCATGGTGTAATCATAACAACATACAGGAACTCAAGTCCTTCTGCTCACCCGACCTAGAATTCCATACAATCAAATGCCAGCCATTTTACCTACCATGAGAATTCTCGGCCATCAAGGAACTTCATGCAAACTGGGCATCAGACCGTCCTAGAGACATTAACAACACTCAGGTGTGTCCTATTTACTCATTATGATTTACTTGTTAAAAGATGTATGTTTTCTGTTGTCCTTTGCAGAAGCTTGAATTGTGTGCCCTGGGTGAGTTTTTGAGACTTGGTGTTGTTTGTGGTCCAAGTGTTACTGTGATTATTCTGTTAACATTTATCAGTAAAATAGTATGTTTATCCTTTAACCACTGACCTCGTCTGGTCTCATCGCTGCACCTGGATCCAGCCTTAACATGTCTCAATATTTTGATGTGTTTAACACTTTTTTGCTTACTACATGTCTCCCTATCTGTTATTTCATAGTTTTTATGTCTTCACTTTTATTCTATAAGAAATCCCGCTATGCCCTCTGATGAACCATCAAACAGGCAAAGAGTCAATACAGGACTAAGATTGAATCGTACTACAACGACTCTGATGCTCATCGGATGTGACAGCACTTGCAAACTATTACGGATTACAAAGGGAAGTACAGCCGCGAGCTGCCCAGTGACACGAGCCTAACAGATAAGCTAAATAACTTATATGCGCGCAACGAGGCAAACAACACTGAAGCATGCATGAGAGCATTAGCTGTTTCGGACGACTGTATGAACATGCTCTCCATAACCGGTGAGTTAGACCTTTAAACAGGTCAACATTCACAATGCCGCATGGCCAGAAGGATTACCAGGACCTGTACTCTGAGCATGCACTGACCAACTGGCAAGTGTCTTCACTGACATTTTTAACCTGTCCCTGAGTCTGTAATACGAACATGTTTCAAGCAGACCACCATAGTCCCCGTGTCCAAGAACACCAAGGTAACCTGCCTAAATGATTACAGACCCATAGCATTCACATCTGTAGTAATGATGTACTTTGAAAGGCTGGTCATGGCTCAGATCAAGACCATTATCCCTGAAACCCTTGACCCACCCAAATTTGCATACCGCCCCAACAGGAATACCTACGTGAGAATGCTATTCACTGACTACAACTCAGCATTCAACACTATAGTGCCCTCAAAGCTCATCACTAAGCTAAGGACCCTGGGACTAAACACCTTCCTATGCAACTGGATCCTGGACTTCCTGACGGGCCGCCCTAGGTGGTAATGTTAGGGAACAACACATCTACCACGCTGATCCTCAAAACAGGGTTCCCTCAGGGGTGCATGCTCAGTCCACACCTGTACACCCTGTTCACCCATGACTGCATGGCCAAGCACAACTCCAACACCATCATTACGTTTACCGACAACACATCAGTGGAAGGCCTGATCACCGACAACAATGAGACAGTCTATAGGGAGCAGGTCAGACACCTGGATAACATCCTCTCCCTAAACATGATCAAGACAAAGGAGATGATTGTGGAGGGCCGAGCATCGACGGGGCTGTATTGGAGCAGGTTGAGAGCTGCAAGTTCCTTGGTGTCCACATTACTAAAAAACTATCACGGTCCAAACACACCAAGACGGTCGTGAAGAGGGCACGACAATGCCTATTCCACCTTAGGAGACTAAAGACAGTTGGCATGGGTCCTCAGATCCTCAAAAAGTTATACAGCTGCACCATTGAGAGCATCCAGACTGGTTGCATCACTGCCTGATATGGCAACTGCTCTGCCTCTGACCGCAAGGCACTACAGAAAGTAGTGTGTACGGTCCAGTACATGACTGGGGCCAAGCTTCCTGCCATCCAGGACCTCCATACCAGGCAGTGTCAGAGTAAGGCCCAAAACATTGCCAAAGAATCCAGCCACCCTAGTCATAGACTGTTCTCTCTGCTATCGCACGGCAAGTGGTACTTGGAGCGCCACGTCTAGGTCAAAAGGCTTCTGAACAGCTTCTACCCCCAAGCCATAAGACTCCTGAACAGCTAATCAAAACGCTACCTGGACTATTTGAATTGTCCCCACCCACCCCCTTTTTACGCTGCTGCTACTTTGTTTATTATCCATCCATCATCACTTTACCTCTACCTACATGTACATATTACCTCAATTACCTCGACTAACCGGTGCCCCCGCACATTGACTCTGTGCCGGCAACCCCTATATATATAGCCTATATATAGCCTCATTATTGTAATTTTATTGTTGCTCCTTAATTATTTGTTGTTTTTACATTTTTCTTATTTTATTGAGATATATATATATTTTTAACTTTTGTTTTTTTACTTCAGTTTATTTTTGTAAATACTTTCTTTACTCTTTTCTTAAAACTGCATTGTTGGTTAAGGGCTTGTAAGTTACATTTCAAGGTTCAGAGAATGTGACTAATACAATTTGATTTGATTTGAATTATGGATTTACAAATTCTAGCTGTTGGAGCGAAATAGATCTGCTAGTTATGTCTTATCGCACAATGAATGTCCCACACCTTAATGATGTTTTGTATGGGCAAGTTTTAGGATATAAGTCCATTAATTCATAGTAAATTGCAAAAGAAAGCCACAAAAAGGTCACGCGTTTCAATTCATGCCACTGGAACCGGAAAACAAGGAAAGTCTTTGTTGAACTGAAATTGGTACTTAATGCAGGTAAAAACCAAGTATATGTTATTTTCCAAATTACTTAAAAATACATCTAATGATTTATGCATACGTACATTAGACGGTGCCCTCATTGATTGTGTCCCCATTTATACAGTACATATCTAGGCATGTGGATTGATGATAGGCTTTCCTTCAAAAAGCATGTTGATGAGTTAGATCGGCGTTCCGTCAACGGGACAGTTCTAAATCATGCAGCGCATTATGTCAAGATCGCAGATTTGAGAGAAACAACAAATGTCGGTATATATAAGTGTCTATATCGGCTGAAAGCTTAAATTCTTCTTAATATACCTGCACTGTCCAATTTACAGTAGCTATTACTGCAAAAAAATGCCATGCTATTGTTTGAGGAGAGCTCCTAACAACAAAACGCTTTTTTTCACTGCGATAGGTTTGATAAATTCACCTCTGAAGGTGGAATATGTACTTACATTCTGATATCTTGCTCTTATTTATCATCCAAAAGGTCCCAGAGACACCATGAAGTGTCGTTTTCTTAGATAAAATATTTTTTCATATCCTAAAAAGGTCCATATAGCATGCACAATCGATTTTGTATTTCCACTTGTTCAATTTGCAAAGAAGGGAATCTGTGAAAATCTCACCCTAAACGTTGTTTCAACGAGTCAAATCACATTTGAATCTATTCCTCAGAGATTCTAGAAGGTAACAAGACTTCACTATTTAATTTGGGGTGTAGTATATCCTATTGGACACCATATTTGGTCAGAGAGCGACGCCTTCATGGCACACCAATGACGAGGGCGTCCTTCACTTAAACAACTGTATCGATGTCAAATATGCACCAATCGGGTTCAAACAAAGCTAGCTAGATAGCCAATGAGATGGGCTTTACGGGAGTAAACCATATGTCGTAAAATGTAGCTACTAACCTTGTATGACATCAAGCCTTTTAATTTTAGACAGAAATTAGAAGGATATTCAGAATTATGCGGTTATGAAAACTGGTTGTTTTGCAAATGTTGAACTTATAATATGCCTACTAATACTTGGAAAGCTACATCAAAGTCCAAGTATACAGATTTGACGATATTATTGCAGAAAAATTGAATATGAATGTGAATGTCTCCTTCACGATTTGCCAAACTGTACCTGGGAACTTCACACTAAAAGTCTTGTTGTTCACTCATACTTCAAGTTACTTTGCACATACACTGCTCCCATGTTGTGGACACTATCGGAATTACAACCAGAGTGCTGGCTAGAACTATGACCTTTCTCTTGCATTTCAAAGATGGTGGTAGAAAAAGACTGGTTGTTTTTTTCTTTGTATTTTCTTCTACCAGATCTATTGTGTTATATTCTCCTACATTAAATTCACATTCCCAAAGCTTCAAAGTGCTCCCTTTCAAATGGTACCAAGAATATGCATATCCTTGCTTCAGGGCCTGAGCTACAGGCAGTTAGATTTGGATATGTCATTTAGGTGAAAATGTAAAAAAAAGTGGGCTATCCCTAAGAAGTTTTAAGACATTATCATTAAATAGCAGAAAACAAATCATTCAGTCAGACATTCATTCCAGTCGTAGACTATGGCGATATCAAATCCAATTTTATTTTCAAGTGTTTTAATGTCACATGCACGTACGTCAGCTACTACAGCGACTGAAATGACTGCAACACTCAACATAGAGCTGGAGTTAGTTTCAGAGTGGGTGGCAAGGAATAAGTTAGCCCTAAATATTTCTAAAACTAAAAGCATTGTATTTGGAACAAAACACTCACTACATACCCTAAACCTCAACTAAATATTGTAATAGATAATGTGGCAATTGAGAAAGTTGAGATGACTAAACTGCTTGGAGTAACACTAGATTGTAAACTGTCATGGTGAAAACATATTGATGGGGAGAAGTCTGCCAATAATAAAGCGATGCTCTGCCTTCTTACAAGGCAGGTCCTACAGGCCCTAGTTTTGTTGCACCTTGACAACTGTTCAATCGTGTGAAAAGGTGCCACAAAAAAATACTTTTTGCAATTGGCTCAGAACAGTGCAGCACGGCTGGCCCTTGGATGTACACAGAGAGCTAACATTAATAATATGCATGTCAATCTCTCCCGGCTGAAAGTGGAGGAGAGATTGACTTCATCACTACTTTTATTTATGAGAGGTATTGACATGTTGAAAGCACCGAGCTGTCTGT
Source organism: Oncorhynchus keta (assembly GCF_023373465.1). Classification (NCBI taxonomy): domain Eukaryota; kingdom Metazoa; phylum Chordata; class Actinopteri; order Salmoniformes; family Salmonidae; genus Oncorhynchus; species Oncorhynchus keta. The sequence continues at coordinate 15,867,947 of NC_068446.1, forward strand.
CTAAACTACTGGCACACAGCTCGGACACCCATGCATACCCCACAAGACATGCCATAAGAGGTCTCTTCACAGTCCCCAAGTCCAGAACCGACTATGGGAGGCACACACTCTATTCCACATCAAGTAACTGACGCAAGCAGTAAAATTAGATTGAAAAAAAACAGATTAAAAAACACCTTATAGAACGGCGGGGACTGTGAAACAACACAAACATTGGCACAGACACACACACGCACACACACACACACACACACACACACACACACACACACACACACACACACACACACACACACACACACACACACACACACACACACACACACACACACACACACACACACACACACACACACACACACACACACACACACACACACACACACATACGATAACAAAAGCACAAAACATGGATTTAGTACTGTAGATATGCAGTACTGGAGTAGGGGCCTGAGGGCACACAGTGTGTTGTGAAATCTGTGAATTTATTGTAATATTTTAAAATTGTATAAACTGCCTTAGCTGCTGCTACTCTTCCTCAAAAACAAATATGTGCCCAAATACAGTGAAATGCCTTTTTTGCTAACTCAAATCCCAACAATGTACATTTTCATTAACAATGTAATATTTGAAAAAAACTCAAGAAATAAGAAGAAATATGAGGAACACAATAAGTAAGTAAGCATACTATACTGTATACAGGGTCAGTCACAATACCATATTTACAATATGTAAGGAAACTGGAGTCATATGTGTTGGGGTAAGGTTACTAGAAAACAGTATATAAGATAATCTGAGTAGAAGTAGCTTGTATGTGAGTTGGTGTGTGTGTGTTTAGAGTCAGAATAAATGTATGTGCATATTACGTGTGAGTGAGCAGATGATGGAGTGAGCGTGAGTGGGTAGGCCCCTGTAAATGTGCATAGAGAAAAAAATACAAATAAAAAGTCAATAAAGATACAAGGTTAACTCAGATAGTCAAATCAAATGTATTTATATAGCCCTTCGTACATCAGCTGATATCTCAAAGTGCTGTACAGAAACCCAGCCTAAAACCCCAAACAGCAAGCAATGCAGGTGCAGAAGCACGGCGGCAAGGAAAAACTCCCTAGAAAGGCCAGAACCTAGGAAGAAACCTAGAGAGGAACCAGGCTATGTGGTGTGGCCAGTCCTCTTCTGGCTGTGCCTGGTGGAGATTATATTAGAACATGGCCAAGATGTTCAAATGTTCATAAATGACCAGCATGGTCAAATAATAATAATCACAGGCAGAACAGTTCAAACTGGAGCAGCAGCACGGCCAGGTCGACTGGGGACAGCAAGGAGTCATCATGCCAGGTAGTCCTGAGGCATGGTCCTAGAGCTCAGGTCCTCTGAGAGAGAGAAAGAAAGAGGAGAAAGAGAGAATTAGAGAGAGCGTACTTAAATTCACACAGGACACCGGATAAGACAGGAGAAGTACTCCAGATATAACAAACTGACCCTAGCCCCCCGACACATAAACTACTGCAGCATAAATACTGGAGGCTGAGACAGGAGGGGTCAGGAGACACTGTGGTCCCATCCGATGATACCCCCGGACAGGGCCAAAAAGGCCAGAGATATCCACACCCACTTTGCCAAAGCACAGCCCCCACACCACTAGAGAGATATCTTCAACCACCAACCATTCTGAGACAAGGCCGAGTATAGCCCACAAAGATCTCTGCCACGGCACAACCCAAGGGGGGGCGCCAACCCAGACAGGAAGATCACGTCAGTTACTCAACCCACTCAAGTGACGCACCCCTCCTAGGGACGGCATGAAAGAGCACCAGTAAGCCAGTCACTCAGCCTCTGTAATAGGGTTATAGGCAGAGAATCCCAGTGGAAAGAGGGGAACCGGCCAGGCAGAGACAGCAAGGGCGGTTCGTTGCTCCAGAGCTTTTCCGTTCAACTTCACACTCCTGGACCAGACTACACTCAATCATATGACCCACTAAAGAGATGAGTCTTCAGTAAAGACTTAAAGGTTGAGACCGAGTTTGCGTCTCTCACATGGGTAGGCAGACCATTCCATAAAAATGGAGCTCTATAGGAGAAAGCCCTGCCTCCAGCTGTTTGCTTAGAAATTCTAGGGACAATTAGGAGGCCTGTGTCTTGTGACCGTAGCGTACGTATAGGTATGTACCGGCCCACTGAGCTATTTTGTTAGCTATTTATCAGTTTTATTGCTTGGGGATAGAAGCTGTTCAAGAGCCTGTTAGTGCAAGACTTGATTCACCCGTACTGTTTTCCGTGTGGAAGTAGAGAGAATAGTCTATCGCTTGGGTGGTTGTAGTCTTTAGCGATTATGCTGGTCTTCCTACCACACCGCCTGATATAGATGTCCTGTATGGCAGGAAGCTCGGCCCCAGGGATGTACTGGGCTGTCCGCACCACCATCTGTAGTGCCATGCGATCGAGGGAGGTGCTATTGTAATACCAGGCAGAAATGCAGCCATTCAAGATGCTCTCAATGGTAGAGATGTAGAGCTTTTTGTGGATTTGATGTCCCATGCCAAACTTTTTCAACCTCCTGAGGGGTAAGAGGCGCTTTGTGTTTGGACCATTTTAATTATTTTGTGATTTGGACACCGATGAACTTGAAGCTCTCAACCTGCTCCACTGCAGCCCTGTTGATGTGGATGGGGGAGTGTTCACCCCCTGTTTCCTGTAGTCCACGATCATCTCCGTGGTTTGACTGACGTTGAGAGAAAGGTTGTTTTTCTGGCTCCACACTGCCAGGTCACTGACCATCTGTAGGCTGACTCATCGTCGCTGGTGATCAGGCCTACCACCGTCTTGTCGTCAGCAAATTTGATGATGGTGTTGAAGTCATGCGTGGCCACGCAGTCGTGGGTGAACAGCGAGTACAGGAGGGGACTAAGCAGATACCCCTTTGGGGTCCTTGTGTTGAGGGTCAGCGTGGCAGAGGTGATGTTGCTTACCCTCACCACCTGGGGCCGCCCCATCGAGAATCAGTTGCAGAGGAAGGTGTTCAGGTCCAGAGTTCTAAGCTTGGTGATGAGCTTGTTGGGGAAAATGGTGTTGAACTCTGCGCTGTCAATGAACAGCATTCTCACATAGGTATTCCTCTTATCCAGGTGGGTGAGGGCAGTATGGAGAGCAATTGAGATTGCGTCATGTATGGATCTGTTTGGGCTGTATACAAATTGGAGTGGCTCTAGGGTGTCTGGGATGGTGGAGTTAATGTGTGACATAACCAGCCTCTCAATGATTACTTCATGATTACAGAAGTGAGTGCTACAGGGCAGTAGTCATTGTGGAATGAACCTATAGAGTTATTGGGGACAGGAATAATGGTGGTCATCTTAAAAAGTGGGGATTATAGACTTGGACAAGGAGAGGTTGAAAATTACTGTGAATATGCCTGCCAGCTGTTATGCGCATGCTCTGTGAACGCGCCCACGAATACCTTTGGACAGCGGCCTTGTGGGTGTTGACCTGCTTAAAGACCTTTCTCACGTCAGCCTCAGAGATCGAGATCACCCAGTCCTTTGGGTTGGTGACGGCCCTCACACCCGGTACGATATTGTTGTTGTTGTCAAAGCGTGCATGAAATGCATAGAGTTTATCTGGTAGAGAGGCATCATTGGGCAGATCACATTTGTGTCATCCTTTGTGATCCGTAATGGACTGTAGCCCTTGCCACATGTGGCGGTCAGCGGAGGCTGTCTAATATGATTCCACCTTATTCCTATATTGTCCTTTTCCTCGGCCGTAGCATCAGTGTTGTCTATAATAGCTCTGTGTACATTAGCCCTCTCCTTTAGATTAGCGCCAACCTCAGTGTTAAACCAGGGCTTTTGATTGGGGAAGCAGCGAAGACTCACCCTGGAAAAACGTCACCGATACATTTTCTAATGAAGCCGGTGACAGATGGAGAGTTTCGTCAATGTTATCGGCAGAGTCTCAAAACATATTCCAATTAACACTAGTAAAGCAGTCCTGGAGCATAATCTCTGATTCTGGTGACCATTTCTCAATGGAGTGAGTCATGGGTACTTCCAGGAAGGAAGCAGGAGTACGGAGTCATGATCTGATTTGCCAAATGGTGGACGAGGGAAGGCCGTGTACAGCGGTTCTTCCTGTAAAAGTTGCGTCGTACTGCATTACAGCTTGTGGCATGCCGCGGAATGGTATGGCAAGTTGGAGTGCAGGACGTCATAGTATTTTACTGTCAACCATTGTTGTCATTAGTGCTAGTTCGACCATCAGAGGGCATCTCTGAGAAGCTAAGTTATTGAAATGACATGGAGCTCTAGGCCTAAGTGTCCTGTTAGCTGTTTTAGCGTAACTTACGTATTGGCATAAAGGCCTACTTCCAATATACAGTATATTGATCAATCATTCATTCATTTGTGCATGTCATCACACGGCGTACAAGTCATCCATGTCTTTAAAGTAAAGCATTTTAGTTCAAAAGAAATAACAAAGGGAGCCTTGAATAATTAAACAATGAATAAACTACAACATGTTAACTAAAGTGATTGAATTTCAGAATGCATTTGACTGTTGGTAATATTGGCTGTACTAGAGACTTTAAAACGTAAAATATAATAAATATTATTAGCTAAATTGTACTGGAAATAATAAAAAACAATATGCTTTACTAGACTACAGGTCATTTTGTTTGTGGGTACATTGAGGAGAGAAGATTCAAGTTAATGTCAAGTTTATTAGGCTATTGCTATACCATCACGTTCTTAAAACAACTCCAGCACAAGAAGAGAGAAACAAGGAACAGAGAAACAATGAACAGAGAAACAGAAACATAACACTTAACAAAAATATGGCTTATGCAGAGGGTGTGCAGTTGGTTCGATAAAGATGGAATTAAGGTTTTATTATAGGCTAAGAGCAGTGAAAATGTGATGAAGATATTTATTTTAAAAAAGCTAATGTTTGAGTCCAAGAATATTAACTGCTGAGCTGATGTTCAAAATTTATTGTCAGTTGTATGAAATAATAGCAGATACAGTAAGAATAAACAACAAAATAATCTGAAAATAGCTAAATTGGTTCGGAGCTTGCAAACGGCAGCCATCCAGTACGGCGCCATCTTAACAGTTATTTGTCACATATTTCATAAACAACAGTGAGGGGTCCTTTTCCAACAATGTAGAGTTAAAAAAATGTAATAGTGACACAAGGAATAAATATATAGTGAATAACAAATAATAATAACGAGTAAAAATAGCATTGATATATGAATGCAGCTGCCACTGCATTGAAGCTACTGGATGCAGTTTATAATAGTGCATTACAGTTAGGTACATCTGCCTTAAGCTATTTTGCACCTTGCAAATGGTCTACATTTCACAAGCACCTTTACTTGGTTATATACAGTATTTTGTAGGTTAAATATATATGTTAACTATGTTTTGTAACTTTCCCCAGGTTGTTTCTGTAAATGAGAATGTATTCTCAGTCAACTCACCTGGTAAAATAAGGGATACAATTTGTATTTTAGGTATTTATTTATTATTATTATATCATTATAGCATATGGTATGGTATGGTATAGTAGCAGCAGTATAGAATAGTAGTAAAAGTACAGGAGTATACTATTGGTAATTGTACAGTAGTAAGCTGGTACCATACAGTGCATTCAGAAAGTATTCATACCCGTCAACTTCCTTCACATTTTGTTGTGTTACAGCCTGAATTGTAAATTGATTAAATATGTTTTTTTTAACCCGTCTACACACAATAACCCATCATGTCAAAGTGAAAACCTTCACAGCGATTACAGCTGTGAATCTTTCTTGGTAAGTCTCTAAGAGCTTTGCACACCTGGATTGTACAACATTTGCACATTATTCTTTAAAAAAAATGTCAAGCTCTGTCGTCGGTTGGTGATAATCGCTTGACAGCCATTTTCAAGTCTTGCCATAGATTTTCAAGACGATTTAAGTCAAAACTATAACTCGGCCACTCAGGAAAATTCAATGGAACATTCAAAGAAACTCCAGTGTTTCGCCTTGTGTTTTAGGTTATTGGCCTCGTGGTGAAATCCCTGAGCGGTTTCCAACTGTGTTAGGAAGGACGCCTGTATCTTTGTGTCACGCCCTGATCTGTTTCACCTGTCTTGGTGATTTGTCTCCATCCATCTCCAGGTGTCTCCTGTTTTCCCCATTAGTCCCCAGTGTGTATTTATCCCTGTGTTTCCTGTCTCTCTGTGCCAGTTCGTCTTGTTTTGCTAAGTCAACTAGCATTTCTCCTAGCTCCTATATTTCCCAGTCTCAGTTTTTTCATAGCCCTCCTGGTTTTGCCCCTTGCCTGTCCTGACGCCGAATCTGCCTGCCTGACCAATCGGCCTGTTCTGGCCTCGAGCCTGTCTATGCCCTTGTACTGTTTGGACTCGGACCTGTTCACTGAACCCTTGCCTGTCCTGACCTCGAGACCTGCCTATCTGTAACGGCCGTTGTTGGTGGAAGAAGAAGAGGACCAAGGTGCAGCGTGGTATGTGTCCATATCTTTTAATAAAGAACTTGAACACTGAACAAAAACAATAAACCGACAACCGAAAACAGTTCTGGCTGGTGCAGACACACAACATTAAACAAAATACAATCACCCACGAAACACAATAGAAAACAGGCTACGTAAATATGGTTCTCAATCAGGGACAACGATTGACAGCTGCCTCTGATTGAGAACCATACCAGGCCAAACACAGAAATAGCAAATCATAGAAAAACAAACATAGACAACCCACCCAACTCACACCCTGACCATACTAAAACAAAGACGTAACAAAAGAACTAAGGTCAGAACGTGACACTATCCCCTGGCACTGTTTGGACTCTGACCTGGTTTCTGAATTCTTGCCTGTCCCCGACCTGCCTTTTGCCTACCCCTTTTGGTGTAATAAATATTGGAGCTCAACCATCTGCGTCTGGCCTTGTGCCCTTATATCTTTGTAGTGACTGTGTGAATTGATGCACCATCCAAAGTTTAATTAATAACTTCACCATGCTCAAAGGATATTCAATATCTGCTTTTTTAAAATTATGACCAATAGGTGCCCTTCTTTGCGAGGCATTTGAACTTGCAACCTTTCGGTTACTAGTCCAACCCTCCAACCACTAGGCTACACTGACACCCTATTGACTCAAGACATTTCAGCTTTTCATGTGTAATTAATTTGATAACATTTCAAAAAACATAAATCCACTTTGACAATATGGGGTATTGTTTGTAGGCCTGGGACACAAAATATGAATTTAATACATTTTAAATTCAGGCTGTAACAACAAAATGTGGACAAGGTCAAGGGGTGTGAATACTTTCTGAAGGCACTGTATATTGTTGTATTTAGTGAGAATGAGATAGGATTCTTATGACAGCAGATGTAAAGTAAACATATAATGCCAGAAGCAGCATCATTACGAAGAGAGAGAGAGAGAGAACGTGTCACCGTTTCGATGGAAACAAACATTGCTTTGGGCCTCTCTGTAAACAGTAGCTATCCAGCTGCTATTTCGAGTGAAGGAGCTCAACCTTGTCACAACAATTCCTTAAAAGAGGAACAGTTTAATGTCAACATTAATTGCCTCATGAAAACCCTTCCAATCCATTGAGAAATCGTTTGTCCCGCTCTCTGTACCAGGGAAGTGCAATACACAATATAAACCCATTACATCAGCTGAGGATGCAGCCTCAGACGTAGCATTAACCCACTACAATAGACTGCTCTCTGCGGTGCATATTCATCTTTTTACAAAGAGGGGTCAAAGCTTTGCTCTGGATGTGTTTCTCTTTGTAATTTCCGGATAAATAATCGTTCCTGCTGACTAATTTGCATGGGGCATGTTATAGTCTGAGTCCCAAATGGCATTCAATGGGCCCTGGTCAAAATGACTGCACTAAATAGGGAATAGAGCATCATTTGGGATACATCCATAGATTGACAGAGGTATCCTACGTCTCATCAGACGCCCACTGTGAAGTTGATCCCTCTCAGTAGTGGATCCCTCTCTCTGATTAGGAGAAGCATGTCCAATTTACTGTCAATGGAAATGTAATTATCTCACTGTACTACCGCTCTTCACCTCTCCTCCTCTTCCCATCGCAATGAGACACTTGACAACTTAACACAAAAAGATAAAGCCAATTACTTTGCCAGGAGCACAGTGTTAGCTCCTAATTGGCTAAGATTATACATTTGAAGAGGACCAATTAGAGTGTGCCTTGCCCTCACCTTTTAAGTAGAAAAAGTAATTTACTCTAATGGAGCTCAGTGCCAAGGTGTATGTGGAAGTGTTTTCCACCTCAGTAACGAACAGAGTCAGATGGTCAAGACCTGAGGCCTCACACTAACCTAGTACTGCATGAACCCTGTGTAGAAGTGAAGACTGTACTTCATTTATCTCAGTCAGCTGATCCTGCAGTCTTTCTCTTGCGTATTGAGTAAAATAATAGTATTTTCTTTGTGTTCCATATGTGATTGTATTTCCAATGTTTGCTTATGTAATTGCTCAATAACAACATGAAAAACATTGCATGGGCCTATAATATATGCAGTTGCAAAGCTGGTTGTAATCAAAAGCATGAATCTTTGAGTTTTCTTTTTCAAATGGTGCTTATTATATATATATATATATACTGCATTTGAAGCTTTGATCTAAGGCACACAGAGACATACTCCCCTTAATGAATGAGATGCACTTTTAAGTTACTTGTCATTTCCGAAAGAACTTAAAATAAACAATCATATTAATCAATTACTTTTTCCAGTCTGCCACTTCTCTTCCCGTAGTTCAATTGCACAACATGAGAGGCGTGCTCATACAGTAGATGAAAATAGAATGAGAAGTTTACAGAAATCGGTGGTAGGTATTTAATTGGAGTTTGTGTGCGTCTGTGTGTATGGCTCGGAATCTACCAGTAAAATGACTTGCGAAATGCTTTGACATGCTATAAGATTTGAATAGTGGAGGATTTAAATATTCATAAGTCTTCTGCAGTGTCACTCTTTGATCTGTTGGGATGATTAACGATTTGGTTTGTTATAGAAAATAACACTAAACGGATTAGGGAAAGCCGGCCCACTGTAACCGCAAATTGTCTAACAGATTGAGGAGTAAATTCTACATTTTAAAGGGTAAACAGTTCATTTGAAAGAAGAAAATACAATATTGTATTTAATAAGTCTAATGAGACAAGTAGACAGAGAAAGACTGTAAACACACACTGAAATCTAGAGATAAAAAAGTCTAGCATCTCCATATGAGAATGACATCACATCCCCAAATAACTTTCATCGTTTATTGTGATGATTAGGAATGGGGAGGCTCTCTAAGTCTCTTCTTGATGCCATTTTAGAAAGGACTGGCAACATGAGTATGTGTACGATGTAGGTACAGAACTATAGCATCAGGGACTGCCAGCCCAGGCCCCGGCCGGGTTGGACTGAACCACCCCTCATCTCTGTATACACATCAACCTTAATTATTGTCCCCTATACCCTAATACACATTACTACAAAGACTCTGTGAGCTTGATCAAGATGATTTAAAACAGGTATAACTGAAGGATAAGCAGCCTCCTCTCTTTCCTTGTTCTCACAGCCAGTCAGCCTCTGGTGATATATCTAAAGCAAGGTAGGATAGATACACTGCCCATGTCAATTCCAGTCTAAACATATCTGCTATGGACCTAAGACCAAGATGCCCAGCAGATAGAAAGTGTCCAGGCAGTTCAGGTTGGAAACCAATTGATATGGTAATGATTTTGGCAGAATCAAGACCAACATATAGTGCATTCAGAAAGCATTCAGACACCTTGACTTTTTCCAAATGGTGTTACGTTACAGCCTTATTCTAAAATGTATGAAATAAAAATGTTCCTCATCAATCTACACACAATACCCCTTCATGACAAAACGAAAACAGCGTTTTTGATTTTTATGCACATTTGTTCAAATTAAAAACTGAAAACCTTATCCACATAAGAATTCAGACCCTTTACTCAGCACTTTGTTAAAGCACCTTTGGCAACAATTACAGCGTCGAGTCTTCTTGGGTGTGACGCTACAAGCTTGGCATACCTGTATTTGGGGAGTTTCTCCCATTCTTCTCTGCAGATCCTCTCAAGCTCTGTCATGTTGGATGGGGTCTCAGGTCTCTCCAGAGATGTTTGACCTGGTTCAAGTCGGGCTCTGGCTTAGCCACTCAAGGACATTCAGAGACTTGTCCTGAAGCCAATCCCACATTGTCTTGGCTGTGTGCTTAGAGTCATTGTCTTGTTGGTAGATGAACATTCGCCCCAGTCTGAGGTCCTGAGCATTCTGGAGCAGGTTTTCATCAACGATCTCTCTGTATTTTGCGCCGTTCGTCTTTGCCTCCATCCTGACTAGTCTCCCAGTCCCTGCCACTGAAAAACATCCCCACAGTATGATGCTGCCATCACCATGCTTCAATGTGGGGCTGGTGGCAGGTTTCCTTCAGATGTGATGCTTGGCATTCAGGCCAAAGAGTTCAATCTTAGTTTCATCAGAGCAGAGAATCTTGTTGTTCATAGTCTGAGTCTCTTTAGGTGCCTTTTGGCAAACTCCAAGCGGGCTATCATGTGCCTTTTACCGAGGAGTGGCTTTCGTCTGGCCACTCTAACATAAAGGCCTTATTGGTGGAGTGCTGCAGAGATGGTTATCCTTCTGGAAAGTTCTCCCATCTCCACAGAGGAACTCTGGAGCTCTGTCAGAATGACCAGCGGGTTCTTGGTCACCTCCCTGACCAAGGCCTTACTCCCCCAATTGCTCAGTCTGACCGGGCGTCCAGCTCAAGGAAGAGTTTTGGTGGTTGCAAACTTCTTCCATTTTTAAGAGTGATGGAGACCACTGTTTTCTTGGGGACCTTCAATGCTGCAGAAATGTTTTGTACCCTTCCCCAGATCTGTGCCTCAACACAATCCTGTCTCAGAGCTCTACGGATAATTAATTCAACCCTAGGGCTTGATTTTTGCTCTGACACGCACAGTCAACTGTGGGACCTTATATAAACAGCTGTGTGCCTTTCCAAATCATTCTATTTAATGAAGCTGCCAGTTGAGAACTTGTGAGGCATCTGTTTCTCAAACTAGACACTCTATTTACCTGTCCTCTTGCTCAGTTGTGCACCAGTTCCTCCCACTCCTCTTTCTATTCTGATTAGAGCTAGTCTGCGCTGTTCTGTGAAGGGAGTAGTATACAGCGGTGTACAAGATCTTCAGTTTCTTGGCAATTTCTCACATGGAATAGCCTTCATTTCTCAGAACAAGAATAGACTGACGAGATTCGTAAGAAAGGTCTTTGTTTCTGGCCAGTTTGAGCCTGTAATCGAACCCACAAATGCTGATTCTCCAGATACTCATCTAGTCTAAAGAAGGCCAGCTTTATTGCTTCTTTAATCAGAACAACAGTTTTCAGCTGTGCTAACATAATTGCAAAATGGTTTTCTAATGATCAATTAGCCTTTTAAAATTATAAACTTGGATTAGCTAACATAACGTGCCATTGCAACACAGGAGTGATGGTTGCTGATATTGGGCCTCTGTACGCCCATGTAGATATTCCATGAAAAATCCCATAAGTTTCCAGCTACAATAGTCACTTACAACATTAACATTTAAAGGAGACTGTATTTCTAGACTGTATTTTTGATCAATGTGATGTTATTTTAATGGACAAAAAATGTGCTTTTTTTTTCAAAAACAAGGACATTTCTAAGTGACCCCAAACTTTTGAACGGTAGGGTACATGGGCAGGAAGAGTGTAGTATTGGACCTGTACAGTATGTATAATACTGAACTCCTTACCAGGAGAATAGTAGAACTGGTATTAGGCCCAGTAGAAGTTGTAGTAGTCTCCTTCATAAAAATAGCTTTAAAATGATGTGGGCCTAATCCTATATCTTTAGTTTTGCATTCACAAATTAAACCTTTGAGTTAATCATGTATTGATGTCATTTAAAGATTAAAGTAAAGCTTGACAGTAATTTGACACTTTTTGATGTCCATAACGCATTGGGAGGAGGGGTAACGTCAAGGTCACATAACACTTTATGTTATTTAAATGTGTCAGATGTGAAAATGAAGTTAAATGTATGGACGAATGAAAGATAAATATGATTAAAACAATTATAATCCCTATGTGCATGACACGTTTTCAAGAAAAGGCTTAACGTTGAATTATCTAGAGACGAAAATAAACTGCAAGATTTTAATTTCATTTAGTATTTATTTTGCTTCATGTTTTTAGAAACATCTTATTACAGGGGTCCAATATTCTAAGTTAACCAGGCAGATGATATGTCATATTTTATCAGTCGATGTACTTTAATTTACTTTGAGCATGGCCTATTTCTTTGTTAGAAAGTATTAATGTCGTCTCTAGTCGAATGGAATATTCAGCAGGAAGTGGACATTTTCGGAATATTTTTGGTCCTATAATTACATTAAGTACGATATTAGCTTTATATGAATGTTTAAACATCCCATCCTATTTAAATGTCATTATTAGCATGCTGAGAACAGAATAAATGTGTCCAGTGCATCACCTGATGCTTCAGCGAATCCACCCCAGCTGAATGTAAAAGGCTTGTAAAATGCTTACTTAATTAATTAGGGTTGCACTGTGCTTACAATACAATGCTTTCTTCATCTTATAAATATTCTAAATGTAGATTGGTTGGAAAACAAATACGAGACACAGCTCTGGAGCTTGTTTCTGTGTGACATGAATGTTTCATTAGTTTGTGAATGTCGAAAAGTCATTCCAATTTCTCCCCTCGCTCTAAGCAGCACCAAACCCACACAGACTCGCATCACATTCATCTCACCGCTAATTGCTCCCTAAAGGCTTCCTCATGCTTCGGTTCGGCTGGGGCCTAACCGAGCTCGGCTAGGTGAACCGAACAAGTGTGCTCCCATACTCCCTTTAATGTGCTACACATAGGATTTTATTTGTATTTTTGCATTGTAATTTCAGAAAATGTTCATGATATAGCTGGTGCTCAGAGGTGCAACTTACACTGGGGACGGGGGGACATGTCCCCCCCACATTCTGAAATGGCATTTTTGTCCACCCCAGTTTTATCATTGGAATATGATACAAAACAAAGGCAACGGTGTGCTTTAGGACCATGCGGATGCTGTTTGGAGCATTTATCTGACTGGATATAAAAAAAAGTAATAATAATTATGTCCCCCCCACTTCTAAAACCAAAGTTTTGCCGCTGCTGGCGCTAATAGTGGAATAATAGTGTTTCACAGTTACTTACCCACCAGTGTTGTGATTGGCTGTGATATACCCCTATTGATTTCTCCTGATGGAGAGGCATCTGTTGTCAAACTTGAAAACATGTTATGACTTTGTGGCTGTATTATCTAGTGGACAAAAGCAAACACATTTCCTGGTTGCTAAACTTCTACACTGTTCGCTCAACTTCAGTTTATGTGAGAAAACAATAGTTGAATAGTGTAGAGATTCATTGTACCATCTAAATCGCTGTGAGATATATTTTCAATAACAAAAAATATAGTTTTTACAGCTGTTTGAAACCAGGAAATGATAGAGCAATTTCCACTAGATATCACAGCCTCAAAGTCAGAACAGCTTTCCCGAATAGCACAGCCAATCACAACACTGTGAAACACTATCATTCCACTATTGGCGCCAAATATATTATGGATATTTTATGAAATTTAAAAAAATCCAAAGTCTGGCACCTTTAAAAGACCTTTGCTTGAAAAATGTCCATCTTGAGATGCTGAAACCACTATACACTACCTCAAAATAGTCTAAATTAATCCACGATAATTCAATAAATCTGTCATTAATTTAGATGTTGCGGAGATCTCAGTCAAGCAATTTTATTTAACTCATGAAACAATTTGGTGTGTATTTCTCAACTGAGAAAAAATGCATGAAAACAAGTTGTCTATTGTTGAATGACAACAATGACAACAAACACGAAAGTGCCAATATGTAACTTTTTAGCCACCAGGAAATTGGGGCGGCAGGTAGCTTAGTGGATAGAGCATTGAACTAGGAACTGAAAGTTTGCAAGATCAAATCCCCAAGCTGACAATGGAAAAATCTGCTGTTCTGCCCCTGAACAAGGCAGTTAACCCACTGTTCCTAGGCCGTCATTGAAAATAAGAATTTGTTCTTAACTGACTTCCCTAGTTAAATGAAAAATGGCAGAGTGAATCCCTCCTGTTAACCAATGACTGACAAAGGGGCGTAAACTTTGCCTCAAGAAAAAAGGATATGTGTACGAAAAGCCAAAAAAAAAAAAAGAAAATGAACAAAAAATGAACAAACTGTTTCGGATGGGAAGCATGCAGACACCTTGAGTCAGCTGATGCTGACTGTATAACAGCCTTTTGGGTGAGACGTGTGTGATGATTTAGACCACTAAACTGTCCTCTTTCTCACTCTTCACCACTAAGGTTACAGCCCAAATGGCACCCTATTTCCTATAAAGTGCACGACTTTTGATCAGCTATGGTCAAAAGTAGTGCACTACAACAGGAATAGTGTGCCATGCAGGACACAGCCTAAATGTCCTCCTACAGTACCCTCTTCACTCTTCACTAGACTAGAGGGCTGTTGACCTTTCTATTGCCCTTAAATACCATAGACCAACAGCTTTTTCTCCAAGTAACTCCATGTTGATGGCCAGAAAGCTGTTTCTGCGTCTAAACTATTGCATTTGCGGTCTGGGGTGGTGGTGAGTGGGTAGGTTGGGGGATGAGGAGGGTAAGGAGGGAGGTTGGAGGGGTGAGGAGGTGTTTGACAGTGGGTCAGTGATGATGTGTCTTCTAAAGTTGTTGTCTGTGGCTGACAGCTGAGCTACGTCCCAAATAGCACCTTAGTCCCTATATAGTGTATAGGGCACCATAGGGCTCCGGTCAAAAAGTAATTCAGTATACAGGAAATAAGGTGCTATTTGGGACTTAGCCCTGATGTACTGAGCCATGAATTGCCTGTTTTAACATTTTCTCCCAGCGTACCGACCAATGTTTCAGATTGTTGTGGCATGTTGTAAGAGACAGAGACACCTACTCGCTTTTCCGCCACCGCCTGGTCTTGATCAATGAAGACGATTCTTCCAGCGACAGCAGCAGGCAGAAAAAAAGGCCTTATTGACATGTGCTGTCTGTGGCCTGGGTGGGTCGATGGCGACCGGGCAAGCCTCGTCTGACTGAGCAAACCCCCTAAACATCTCAGCCTTGACCATGTGACCATGGGATTCATTGATTGTAGAAACGACAATTATTGGGGAAGGTGTCAATCCGTGTTTATTTTTCCTCCCAAGGGAGTCGGATAGGTGGAAGGGTGGGAGGGACGGAGTGGGAGTGAGAGCGAAACTTGAGACTTGAGTCAAGCGGAGGGAACTTTTTTGGTTGTTGCAACAATTAATATTCGCTCTTCTGATGCAAATATGAATTACCCAAAGATTTACATTGAATTAATAACTGGATAATTTAGACATGGTAGTCTACTGTATGTGTGTCTTGTGTTGTCTTACCACTACTATAACTGGACCTATGTAACACGTATATCATTTCCTTTCAGTCTACATTTTAATCTACATGATGCACAAGACAGCTCAACCAAGCGTAATGGTGTAGATCTTGCCTGGATGACCCGACCTCTAAAATGAGCCCCCCTCACCCTCGGCCTGTCTTGTCAATATCGTCCCTTCAGAGTGCAGGAACCCCTGACAGGTCTGATCTAGTCATTGTGCCTTTTAAATATCTCTCCACACTAATCAGAATGACTCTCTGTTAAATAAACCATGAAAAAAGCTTTCCCACTAACGGTGCACTGGAGTGGAAGGAAGTCATCTAGCAGCCTGTAACGCTACACGATTAATCAACAGAGTGGATTCTGTTAACCACTAAAATACCTTTCTTTCTATACACACCCTGTACAAATAGTCAATGCACTTCAATTAAATTAAGTAGCAATAACATCTATTTTTATTTTATTTTAATGAAGCATTTGTTATGTTCTCGTTCTGATAAGAGTTAGAGGATGGTGGGGGTCTACTGAAGATTCTGTAAAGGCCCAGAAGAGACTCCTGCCAGGGATAATCAGAATATGTGCTAGCTACGCCAGGCTATAGATAGGGTGGGTGGTACTGAGAATGGTGAGATGTTGGCACCCATTGGTCTAGGTCCATTTAACAGGCTCTCTGAGACCTCCTGTCCGTACATGGTCTACGAGTCCACTCAGTAATGCAATGTAGCATTAAATGGGTTGAATCCTCACTTAGTGGCTTGGGAGAGAGTCTTAACCATAGCCATATCTCTGTTGGTTAACAGTGTGGTAGACCTGTGGTTGAGCAGTTTTGTAGGTTGCATTGAAGTGGCTGGAATTTATAGGTTGCATTGCAGTGGTGGCAGGTAGCCTAATAGTTAGAATGATGGGCCAGTAACCGAAAGGTTTCTAGTTTGAATACCCGAGCCGACAAGGTGAAAAATCTGTTGTTGTGCCCTTGAGCAAGGCACTTAACCCTCATTTGCTTCATGGCTGACCCTGTAAAACAACACATTTCACTGAACCTATCCTGTGTATGTGACAATAAAACATCTTATATTTTTGGGTGATGGACGATAAAATAATTCCAATAAGAAGAGATTTTAGAGTAAGTGACAAAATGATGGTGATCATAATTGGAACACATGATTAATACATGACAATGTACATTTTGCGAAAATTATTTGCCATAAGCTATGAGAAATATAAAATAAACTCGGCCTTCTATTTCTGGTCAGTGTGTGAAAACAGTATTGATTTAGTCATCTCCCCCTTTTCATGCTGAATGATGTAAAGACTATGTCACTCCCCATTGCCTTTCCCAGAGACCATGTTCCATCAATCCATCCAGCCATTTATCCATCCCCACGGCCAAATGACAGATGCCATATATTTCACCTTCTCAGCCAAAGTGGGCCAGGAAGTGGAATGAGTTGGAGGGAGGGGGAGAGGAAAGTGACACATCTGAAGGTGACAGTTTTTTACACCTGGGAACAATGGTTTTGATAGGTGTCCTACGTGTTTCTCTGCTGTGAAAAGAGACCCAAAATGTGCAATAATAGACACAATTAGCTCACACTGCAAAAAGACCCAGGGCCGTATCACAAGCCGGGACGAATCCCAACTCTGAGGCTACCTCCAGGGAGGTGACAGCAAGACAGTCCATACTACCGTCTCTAGGTCCACCATGCTTCGACACATCAAGGATACAATTACTGGACCCCAAAGCTTGTGTGTCTGGTCTTGTCCCAACATGCATACTCACAGCTTTGTCGGGAATTGGAAAGGTGCTTCGATTTTTCCATGTTGGTATCCCATAGGATATCGCCTACACTTCACACTACAACCAGAGTACAAAGAACAAGACACGAATATTCTCTATGATATATCTTCCCTATGACAGATGGTGGTAAGAACACAAATGACCAGCTTTGCAAATATAGAAATCATTTTCCCCTTCGAAATCCTTGTCTTCCCACTTTAAACCAAACTGATTGTACATATGTGAGTCGTCTTAAAAAATACATCAGAGATAACATCAAAATTGGTGCCCGATTTATCCTGTCAGAGTTTCTCCCTCCCTTGTGTTTCGTAAAGGAAAGCATGCAGCTTCAAGAGAGGAGCCACATCCAATTTATGTGTCGTTACAATGTGAATGTGTAGCAGCATGCAGACATGCTTTCCACCCAATGAACTGCAACGGCAGCTGTAGTTTGACAGAGTACAGCGATGTGGAGTGTGATGATGGAACATTTTGGTCATTTTTATGGTATACTTCATATACGGCTAAAGACACGGCTGGGCAGAACAATGTCCCAACGATTCCTATTCACTGCCAGATTCCAGCGACAAGAGCTTATGGCTGCATCCCACATGGTACCCTGTTCTCTATATAGCATGGGTCCTGCTCAAAAGTAATGCACTATATCAGTAATAGGATGCCATTTGGGATGCAACCTATCACTGCCTCAGGAGATTATATCTCTGTATGAAACAGCCTCTTTTATGTCTCGTCGCAAAGATAACTGTCTGTCCATAAAGAGAAGGAAAGGGAGGAAAATCAATCAAATCATGCATCTAATAAGGTGAGGAGCATTAAAGATGGCTTCCCTATTCTCCAAAGCCTTCAGGGGAAAATTGAGAAACAGTAGCTATAGTTACTCCTCCTCTCACAGGTACTATGCGAGGGACAACCCACCACACACCCCCATCCTCTCATTCTCTCCCCTCCGCCTTGCTTGCTCCCTTCCCCCTTCCTCCCCAGGTCGGGCTGTGGAGCTACGGGCCTGGCTCCTGCCTCCTCACTGGGTTCCCCTCCACCTGGCTCTGTCCTGCTCCCCTCCCTCCCTGGGTCAGGGAGGTGTGGGACTTGTTCCTGGCAGGTAGGGGGATTAGTAAAGCCAGATCCAGCCTGCCATGTCTCAAGGCCTCTAAAGCCCAGTTGGCTAATTAAACAGTAACTGTCGAGACATGGTTCTCCTCTTGTTTCCCCGTCTCATATTTGGAGTAGGGGGTGACCCTGTGGGTGGACTGGGCTGGCTTCCAGCTCTGCTCTAAACGAACATAGAGGTAAAAGGGATGTGTGATGTAGCGGCCAGATAGAAAAGGAGGGACGGGAGGACCGATGGGAGGGGAGTAGGAGTCACATGGGAAGAGCCAGGTCAAGCTATTTAAGTCAATATCCCACACCCCCTTTGACAGCCAGAGTAAGACCTTTGTGTTCCATGAGGCCAATGGACAAAAATGAGAGAAGGGGGGCAATGTTGACATCTCCTCCTCCTCTACCTCCACCAGCCTCCTCCTCCATTAGAGTAAGTCTGCGTACCAAATGGAACCCTATTTCCTACATAGTGAACTAATTTGGACCAGACCCCTATGGGCCCTGTTCAAACGTAGTGCACTATATAGGGAATAGGGTGCCATTTAGGATGCAGACTAACAGTAAGGTTGGAGCTTGGGAGCTGGAGGGTCCTGTAGCAGGCATGTGTCCGAGGGGCTCCCAGGAGACCAGGCTTTAGGATGAAGGGCTCCACTATTGTTGACCTAGCCCCGGGGCACATGTGTCACCGCCACGGCCATCAACCACACCCCTGTCATCACATTTGCACTTCAAAACCAAAAGGTTCCAACACACCCTGGGAGACTCAGAGGGGATAGAGGGATGGATGGGGGATAGATGGAGGAAGAGAGAGAGAGAGAGATAATTATCAGCCTACAGCCAAACAAGCAGATGTAAACAGGTGGAAAGAGAAGACACCCCCTTTGTGTTCCTTATGATAATATTACTGGACCGTATCTGTTCAGAGGCTTACATCAGATCAGATTGTAAAGTGCTTTAGGTTACATGTTGGATATAGATTATCTGAAGAACATACCCAGATGAGATACGGCAGATAGCATTTTGCACCGAAGCGTTGCGCATACTATGCATTGGTTATTGTGAGAATGAGGTGAGCAGTGTAGATTCTCCCCAAACATACGGTATCCCGCAGGGATTTTCATGGACCTCAAAGTTCTCAGAATGTGTCTCTAGATTTTTGAATGTCTTATTTGGTCACCTATACCAAAACGTGATGAATTCAAAGATAACAATAGGAACCACTGGACAACACAACACACAGGAGCTATATTCAACACCCCTGGTTGGTTTAGGGTCAGTAGCCCCAACTCTGCAGGCTCATAAATTGTCCCTTATCAATAATTTATTTAATCAATTGTTACCCCTGGCGAACACGTCCCACCATAAAAAGTGAATTATCAGTGGGCACAGTCACCAGGGAAAAACCCTGACTGTCTGTGACTGAGAGAAGCTAGCTCATCTCAGCTCTTGCTTTCTCTGACGTTGTTCTATAGTGTTATGGGGCATGAAGTGGGAGGGGTTATTATCTTTAAAGTGTACAGTCAATGCTATCTGGGGTCCTGTTGGCAATGCTCTTGTAGGGATTATTTAAAACTCAACAATGCCCTGGGCATATTGTATCCTCCGGAGAGCTCTTGGCCGAAGTAAATCTATAATACAACACAGAGAGAGAAATGATGACCCAGATTTACAGGTCCACGGCCTATAAAGTCTTCCGATTATTGTTATTGATAAATTAGACAGGGCTGAATGAAAGATTAGGTTTTTGATAACAGGTTAAGATAACTTTGGTAGAACAGGATCATACATAGGGGTGTGTCTGCGTCAATATTCAATAAAAATAGCAGCGATGTCATAAAGCCTGTGTGTAGCTGGTGTAGAGGAGTCAGGCGCAGATATGAGTAATAAACGTATTCATTCAAGATTCCACAAATACAACACAAAATATTAGAGCCCACAATAACGGACCGTATTACAAAACAAACAATCACTCACAAATAAACATGGGGGAACAGAGGGTTAAATAATGAACAAGTTATTGGGGAATTGAAACCAGGTGTGTAAGACAAAGACAAAACAAATGGAAAATGAAAAGTGGATCGTCGATGGCTAGAAGGCCGGTGACGTCGACCCCCCGAACGCCGCCCGAACTAGGAGAGGGACCGACTTCGGCGGAAGTCGTGACAAGCGAGATGACAATATTGTGAGGTACCACTGAGACGCAATAGGTGACAAATTGGATCACGTAATGGATGCTTTCAGTAGGTTTACTAGCTAGCTAAATGTTTTGCCAGAAGACACAATTGCCAGCTTGAAAGATGACTGCTGTCTTCTCTGAGCTCTTTAGAGTGCATGTTAAAACCTGAAATGGTAGGTACAGTCATCATTCATGGCTACTGGCAGTGTCATTCCCTTTGCTGGTTGCCAGCCAGTGAATCAACATTTGGTAGAGGAGGGAGAAGAGGGCACTGGTGGGTTTAAAGGGCTCTCTACCACAGAGATGATGTTGTTCATTGAGCTGTAAAGTTCTGGAGGCAGTGAGAGAGTAAGTTACCACCCGGATCAGTTGCCTTTAACCTTATAAAAGTACTTAACGTGGTCATCACCTCTGCACGCAAGTGCACTCATGATCAACATACATATGCACACACACACACACAAACAGACACACACAAACAGACACACACAATTCACTTACACACATTAATTATTGTGCAAATAAATACACACCGACAAACACATAGACTCAAGCACACACACACACTTCCTTATAAATGCCACACTAATATATATACAACACTGTAATATATGTCCATCACTGTAATGGTAAAAAGGTGGTTCTGTTTTCACTAAGGAAAAGTGGTAGTGGTCGTGGTGACGGTGGCACCATGTCACATCATGTTACACATTACCAACTCTGCTTTGCAGAACCACATCTACAACCACCAGTCAGCCAGGCAAGGCAATGCTCATGCCATCAGAAAATCACAAATCATAGCTCCTGACGCGAACCATTGCACAGAAGCCAAGTGCCAAAGGGCTCTGGACAAAGCAGCAAGTATCCCAGCATTAGACTTTAAAATGATTTGAAAAAATGACAAAGGGAATGGACAGAATTGGCCTCTGAGGCGAACATTGACAGAGCTTCAATCTTCAATGAGATGGAAAAAGGAGAGAAAGAAAAAGGAAAAGGAGAGGGATTAAGAAAGGGAAAAACTGCAGCATGGTCCACTCATCCATCATTCCTTTTTGTCTAAAAGGTCAGGTTGATTTTGTAGGTTGGGATTGGTAGAAGAGCGGTGGATTGCAGATGCAGTGAACAGCAGGGCGTTTCACGCTGCCATGACCAGCTAAGGAGGGCTCCTTTAAAACTCATCTGCCAGTAAACATTTTGGCCTGACTCTGGGTCATCTCTCCTGTCTGAGCCCAGACCCGGCCGAGCGTGAAGATGAGGGTGTACCTTCCTGCACACACAGACCCTCAGATGGAAGGTTAGTCGGTCAGTCCCTCCACCTCTCCTTACCCCCTCCTTGTGCCCTGTTAATTGTCGGGATGTTGTACAGTTACAGTACTTGACTCTGTCCTGGAATCTTTTAAACTGCACCACAGGTTTTCCTTGAGTGAAGGTTTTCCTACACTCTCTGCCTGCTAAAGGGCTCTACCCAAATGGAGCGACGGAGTGTACAGTAGTTTGCGTACAGTTCTACGTACTTTTATGTTGCTGAATTTTCGAACGTACTGTATACGACGTTCCATCGCTCCGTGTGCGTAGAGTGTGTAGCAAGCTTAACCAGCACGACACTGATATGTGCAAAAACAAACAAATCCTGATCATACAGGATTTTGACTGTGCAACATCTTCTATGCAGAATGTTTTTAATTGGGTGATAATGCCCGAGAATCCAATCAAATCAAATTTATTTATATAGCCCTTCGTACATCAGCTGATATCTCAAAGTGCTGTACAGAAACCCAGCCAAAAACCCCAAACAGCAAACAATGCAGGTGTAGAAGCACGGTGGCTAGGAAAAACTCCCAAGAAAGGCCAAAACCTAGGAAGAAACCTAGAGAGGAACCAGGCTATGAGGGGTGGCCAGTCCTCTTCTGGCTGTGCCGGGTGGAGATTATAACAGAACATGGCTAAGATGTTCAAATGTTCATAAATGACCAGCATGGTCAAGTAATAATAATCACAGGCAGAACAAACTGGAGCAGCAGCAGCAGCACGGCCAGGTGGACTGGGGACAGCAAGGAGTCATCATGCCAGGTAGTCCTGAGGCATGGTCCAAGGGCTCAGGTCCTCCGAGAGAGAGAAAGAGAGAAAGAGAGAACTAGAGAGAGCATACTTAAATGCACACAGGACACAGGATAAGACAGGAGAAGTACCCCAGGTATAACAAACTGACCCTAGCCCCCCGACACATAAACTACTGCAGCATAAATACTGGAGGCCGAGACAGGAGAGGTCAGGAGACACTGTGGCCCCATCCGATGATACCCCCGGACGGGGCCAAACAGGAAGAATATAACCCCACCCACTTTGCCAAAGCACAGCCCCCACACCACTGGAGGGATATCTTCAACCACCAACTTATCATCCTGAGACAAGGCCGAGTATAGCCCACAAAGATTTCCGCCACGGCACAACCCAAGAGGGTTGTTGAGAAGCCAGTGTTTTGAGGATATATTAGCAGGGGTGTTGTTAGGCCCAAGACGAAGGCATTATCAATTTTATACAATGGGTTACCCAAAAAAATATGATTATTTATTCATACTATTTCATCCTTCCACAAGATTTAGTCTCGAAAAAATCAAGGGTTGCTACCCAAGCCGGCTGGTTGTTCGTACCATCGGTTGGGTTGCGAGAGACGCAACCCAGTCGTTCAGTCTTTTTGTTCTGTATCTATGGATGCGACCCAGTCGTTCCTTCTAAACATTCCATTCTTATACTGGCTGGCAATGTTCTTATCCCTTGCTTGATCAAACTTGGAGACATAACTCAAATGGGTACTGAAGCCTAGTGCATGTAAACACAAGGCAACAACTTGTGCATGCCAAATTTAACCTTTGTGCGCTCTCAAATGTTTTAATTATAATACAGTATATGCCCCTACTTTTTCTGTTTTCTATTTGTAGCCAATCATGTTAAATATTATCTACTATCAATAGTGACTGTAAATAATAACCACACATGCAACTGCCAATTAAGTGTTTATACCCTCACGTTAGCCGACATTTCATATCATTCCATTCCATTACACAAAGATCTCCGCCACGGCACAACCCAAGGGGCGGCGCCAACCCAGACAGGAAGATCACATCAGTGACTCAACCCACTCAAGTGACGCACCCCTCCTAGGGACAGCATGAAAGAGCACCAGTAAACCAGTGACTCAGCCCCTGTAGTAGGGTTAGAGGCAGAGAATCCCAGTGGAAAGAGGGAAACCGGCCAGGCAGAGACAGCAAGGGCGATTCGTTGCTCCAGAGCCTTTCCGTTCACCTTCACACTCCTGGGCCAGACTACACTCAATCATATGACCCACTGAAGAGATGAGTCTTCAGTAAAGACTTAAAGGTTGAGACCGAGTTTGCGTCTCTCACATGGGTAGGCAGACCATTCCATAAAAATGGAGGTCTATAGGAGAAATCCCTGTCTCCAGCTGTTTGCTTAGAAATTCTAGGGACAATTAGGAGGCCTGCGTCTTGTGACCGTAGCGTACGTGTAGGTATATACGGCAGGACCAAATCAGAGAGATACTGTAGGTAGGAGCAAGCCCATGTAATGATTTGTAGGTAAGCAGTAAAACCTTGAAATCAGCCCTTGCCTTGACAGGTAGCCAGTGTAGGGAGGCTAGCACTGGAGTAATATGATCAAATTTTTTTGGTTCTATTTTGCACTAACTGAAGTTTATTTAGTGCTTTATCTGGGTAGCCAGACAGTAGAGCATTGCAGTAGACTAACCTAGAAGTAACAAAAGCATCGATTAATTTTTCTGCATAATTTTTGGACAGAAAGTTTCAGATTTTTGCAATGTTATGTAGATGGAAAAAAGCTGTCCTTGAAACAGTCTTGATATGTTCGTCAAAAGAGAGATCAGGGTCCAGAGTAACGCCTAGGTCCTTCACAGTTTTATTTGAGACGACTGTACAACCATTAAGAGTAATTGTCAGATTCAACAGAATATCTATTTGTTTCTTGGGACCTAGAACAAGCATCTCTGTTTTGTCCGAGTTTAAAAGTAGAACATTTGCAGCCATCCACTTCCTTATGTCTGAAACACAGGCTTCTAGCGCGGGCAATTTTGGGCCTTCACCATGTTTCATTGAAATGTACAGCTGTGTGTCATCCGCATAGCTGTGAAAGTTAACATTATGTTTTTGAATGACATCCCCAAGAAGTAAAATATATAGTGAAATCAATAGTGGTCCTAAAACGGAACCTTGAGGAACACCGAAATTTACAGTTGATTTGTCAGAGGACAAACCATTCACAGAGACAAACTGATATCTTTCCGACAGATAAGATCTCAAGCAGGCCACAACTTGTCCGTGTAGACCAATTTGGGTTTCCAATCTCTCCAAAAGAATGTGGTGATCGATGGTATCAAAAGCAGCATTAAGGTCTAGCAGCACGAGGACAGATGCAGAGCCTCGGTCTGATGCCATTAAAAGTTAATTTACCACCTTCACAAGTGCAGTATCAGTGCTATGATGGCATCTATAACCAGACTGAAGCATTTCGTATACATTGTTTGTCTTCAGGAAGGCAGTGAGTTGCTGCGCAACAGCCTTTTCTAAAAGTTTTGAGAGGAATGGAAGATTTGATGTAGGCCGATAGTTTTTATATTTTCTGGGTCAAGGTTTGGCTTTTTCAAGAGAGGCTTTATTACTGCCACTTTTAGTGAGTTTGGTACACATCCGGTGGATAGAGAGCCGTTTATTATGTTCAACATAGGAGGGCCAAGCACAGGAAGCAGCTCTTTCAGTAGTTTAGTTGAAATAGGGTCCAGTATGCAGCTTGAAGGTTTAGAGGCCATGATTATTTTCATCATTGTGTCAAGAGATATAGTACTAAAACACTTGAGTGTCTCTCTTGATCCTAGGTCCTTGCAGAGTTGTGCAGACTCAAGACAACTGAGCTTGGAAGGAATTTGCAGATTTAAAGAGGAGTCCGTAATTTTCTTTCTAATAATCATGATCTTTTCCTCAAAGAAGTTCATGAATTTATTACTGCTGAAGTGAAAGCCATACTCTCATGTGGAATGCGGCTTTTTAGTTAGCTTTGCGACAGTATCAAAAATACATTTCAGATTGTACTTATTTTCCTCAATTAAGTTGAAAAAATAGGATGATCGATCAGCAGTAAGGGCTCTTCGATACTGCACGGTACTGTCTTTCAAAGCTTGTCGGATGACTTCCAGTTTGGTGTGGCGACATTTCTGTCCCAATTTTCTGGAAGCTTGCTTCAGAGCTCAGGTATTTTCTGTATACTAGGGAGCTAGTTTCTTATGGGAAATGTTTTTAGGGGTGCAACTGCATCTAGGGTATTGCGCAAGGTTAAATTGAGTACCTCAGTTAGGTGGTTAACTGATTTTTGTCCTCTGACGTCCTTGGGTAGGCAGAGGGAGTCTGGAAGGGCATCAAGGAATCTTTGTGTTGTCTGTGAATTTATAGCACGGCATTTGATGCTCCTTGGTTGTGGTCTGAACAGATTATTTGTTGCAATTGCAAACGTAATAAAATGGTGGTCCGAAGGTCCAGGATTATGAGGAAAAACAAGATCCACAACATTTATTCCATGGGACAAAACTAGGTCCAGAGTATGACTGTGACAGTGAGTAGGTCCAGAGACATGTTGGACAAAACCTACTGAGTCGATGATGGCTCCGAAAGCCTTTTGAAGTGGGTCTGTGGACTTTTCCATGTGAATATTAAAGTCACCAAAAATGTGAATATTATCTGCTATGACTACAAGGTCCGATAGGAATTCAGGGAACTCAATGAGGAACGCTGTATATGGCCCAGGAGGCCTGTAACAGTAGCTATAAAAAGTGATTGAGTAGGCTGCATAGATTTCATGACTAGAAGCTCAAAAGACGAAAACGTCATTTTTTTCTTTGTAAATTTAAATTTGCTATCGCAAATGTTAGCAACACCTCTGCCTTTGTGGGATGAACGGGGGATATGGTCACTAGTGTAATAAGGAGGTGAGGCCACATTTAACACAGTAAATTCATCAGGTTTAAGCCATGTTTCAGTCAGGCCAATCACATCAAGATTCCCTGTAGATCAGAGATTAGTTCATTGACTATAATTGCCTTTGAAGTAAGGGATCTAACATTAAGTAGCTCTATATTGAGATGTGAGGTATCACGATCTCTTTCAATAATGACAGGAATGGAGAAGGTCTTTATCCTAGTGAGATTACTAAGGCGAACACCGCCATGTTAAGTTTTGCCCAACCCAGGTCGAGGCACAGGTATGGTCTCAATGGGGATAGCTGAGCTGACTACACTGACTGTTTTAGTGGCAGACTCCACTAAGCTGGCAGGCTGGCTAACAGCCTTCTGCCTGGCCTGCACCCTATTTCATTGTGAAGCTAGCACCCCTCCAGCTAGGATGGAGTCTGACACTACTCAGCAGGCCAGGCTTGGTCCTGTTTGTGGGTGAGTCCCAGAATGAGGGCCAATTATCTACAAATTCTATCTTTTGGGAGGGGCAGAAAACAGTTTTCAACCAGCGATTGAGTTGTGAGACTCTGCTGTAGAGCTCATCGCTCCCCCTAACTGGGAGGGGGCCAGAGACATTGACTCGATGCCAACACATCCTTCTAGCTGATTTACACGCTGAAGCTGTGTTGCACTTGGTGACCTCTGACTGTTTCATCCTAACATCGTTGGTGCCGACGTGGATAACAATATCTCTATACTCTCTACACTTGCCAGTTTTAGCTTTAGCCAGCACCATCTTCAGATTAGCCTTAACGTCGGTAGCCTGGTAAACAGTGTAACAATGTGATTCGTTTTAAGTCTAATACTGCGTGTAATGGAGTCCGTGCGAGGGGATTTATACTAACATTACTATCTGTACTTACTGGTGGCACAGACGCTGTTTCATCCTTTCCTACACTGAAATTACCCTTGCCTAACGATTGCGTCTGAAGCTGGGCTTGCAGCACAGCTATCCTCGCCGTAAGGCGATCGTTCTCCTGTATATTATGAGTACAGCGACTGCAATTAGAAGGCATCATGTTAATGTTATTACTTAGCTTCGGCTGTTGGAGGTCCTGACGAAGCACGTCCAGATAAAGCGTCCGGAGTGAAAAAGTTGAATGAAAAAAAGTTGAGTGAGGGAAAAACCAAAAATATAAACGGTAATTAAAAAAGAGAAGAAAAAAAAGTAAAAACCGTAAAGTTGTCAGGTAGCAAAGTAAGGTTGGCAACAAAACGCACAAAACGCACAGCAACACTTAAAAAAGTCTGCAAGATGTGACCGGAAATGGCGTCGTCTAATTTGATTCTAATTGTACACTAATCTTCAACATTACCATGAGTTGAAGAACTGAATGTGTCAATTTTTTTGTCTTTCCAACCATAATATTCTTGAATACTCCCCTAACATACAAATTTTGTTGTGTTACAGCCTGAATTTAAATTGAGATTTTTTTTGTCACACACCCCATAATGTCAAAGACGAATGATGTTTTTCAACATTTTTACAAATGACACTGAACAAAAATATAAATGCAACCTGCAACAATTTCTGAGTTACAGTTCATATAAGGAAATCAGTCAATTGAAATAAATAAATTAGGCCCTATTCTATGGATTTCACATGACTGGGAATACAGACATGTATCTTTTGGTGTCAGATACCTTAAGAAAAGGTAGGGGCACGGGTCAGAAAACCAGTCAGTATCTGGTGTGACCACCATTTGCCTCATACAGCGATACACATCTCCTTCACATAGAGTTGATCAGGCTTAACGGATGACAAGTCTGGTGAGTATGCAAGCCATGGAAGAACTGGGACATTTTCAGCTTCCATTTTCAGCTTCCAGGAATTGTGTAGAGATGCTTAAGACATGTGGCCATGCATTATCATACTGAAACATGAGGTAAAACATTTAAACGCGTTAACCCTCGCCAGGCTGCAGGCCCAGATGGCATCCCTAGCCGTGTCCTCAGAGCATACGCAGACCAGCTGGCTGGTGTGTTTACGAACATATTCAATCAATCCCTATCCCAGTCTGCAGTTCCCACATGCTTAAAGAGGGCCACCGTTGTTCCTGTTCCCAAGAAAGCTAAGGTGACTGAGCTAAACGACTAAACGACTATCACCCCGTAGCACTCACTTCTGTCATCATGAAGTTCTTTGAGAGACTAGTCAAGGATCATATCACCTTCACTCTACCTGACACCCTAGACCCACTCCAATTTGCTTACCGCCCCAATAGGTCCACAGATGATGCAATCGCAATCACACTGCACACTGCCCTAAACCATCCGGACAGGAGGAATACCTGTAAGAATGCTGTTCATCGATTACAGCTCAGCATTTCACATCATGGTACCCTCCAAACTTGTCATTAAGCTTGAGACCCTCAGTCTCGACCCTGCCCTGTGCAACTGTGTCCTGGACTTTCTGATGGGCCGCCCCCAGGTAGTGAGGGTAGGAAACTCCACCCCGCTGATCCCCAACACTGGGGCCCCACAAGGGTGCATTCTCAGCCCTCTCCTGTACTCCCTGTTCACCCATGACTGAGCGGCCATGCACGCCTCCAACTCAATCATCAAGTTGCAGACTACACGACAGCGGTAGGCTTGATTACCATCAATGACGAGACGGCCTACAGGGAGGAGGTGAGGGCCCTCTGAGTGTGGTGTCAGGAAAATAACCTCACTCTCAACTTCAACGAAGGAGATGATCGTGGACTTTAGGACACAGCAGAGGGAGCACCCCCCTATCCACTTTGATAGGACAGAAGTGGCGACGCTGTAGAGTTTTAAGTTCCTCGGCATACACATCACAGACAATCTGAAATGGTCCACCCACGCAGACAGCATGGGTGGACGGTGCCTTTTCAACCTCAGGATGCTGAAGAAATGTGGCTTGTCACCAAAAACCCTCACTAACTTTTACAGATGCACAATCGAGAGCATCCTGTCGGCTGTATCACCGCCTGGTACGGCAACTGCTCCGCCCACAACCATAAGGCTCTCCAGAGGGTAGTGAGGTCTGCACAACGCATCACCGGGGGCAAAATACCTGCCCTCCAGGACACCTGCACTAGCCGATGTCACAGGAAGGCCAAAAATATCATCAAGGCTAACAACCACCCGAGCCACTGCCTGTTTACCTGGCTTATCATCCAGAAGGTGAGGTCATTACAGGTGCATCAAAGCTGGGACCGAGAGACTGAAGAACAGCTTCTATCTCAAGGCCATCACACTGTTAAACAGCCATCATTAACATTGAGTGGCTGCTGCCAACATATTGACTCAAATCTCTAGCCACTTTAATAATTAAACACTGGATGTAATAAATGTATCACTAGTCACTTTAAACAATGCCACTTTATATAATGTTTATAACATTACCCTACATTACTCATCTCACATGTATACTCTATACCATCTACTGCATCTTGCCTATGCCGCACGGCCATCGCTCATCCATATATTTATATGTACATATACTTATTCATTCCTTTACACTTGTGTGTATAAGGTAGTTGTTGTGAAATTGTTAGATTTCTTGTTAGATATTACTTCACGGTTGGAACTTGACGCACAAACATTTTTCTACACTCGCATTAACATCTGCTAACCATGTGTATGTGACCAATAACATTTTAATTGATTTGATTTGAGGTGATGGCGGCGGATGAACGGCACAACAATGGGCCTCATGATCTCTGTGCATTCAAATCGATAAAATGCAACTGTGTTAATTTTCCATAGTTTATGCCTGCCCATACACTAACCCCACCGCTCCCATGGGGCACTCTGTTCCCAGCGTTGATATCAGCAAACCGCTCGCCCACCTGACGCCACAAACATTGTTGCCATCTGACGGTACAGTTAAAACCGGGATTCATCTGTGAACAACACACTTCTTCAGCGGCCATCAATGATAATTTCAACGCTGAAGTCGGGTTCGATGTCAAACTGTAGTTAGGTCAAGACCCTGGTGAGGAAAGCGAGCACGCAGATGAGCTTCCCTGAGCTGGTTTCTGACAGTTTGTGCAGACATTCTTCGGTTGAGCAAACCCACAGTTTCATCAGCTGTCCAGGTAGCTGGTCTCAGATGATCCCGCAGGTGAAGAAGCCAGATGTGGAGGTCCTGGACTGGTATGGTTACACGTGGTCTGCGGTTATAATGCCTGTTAAACGTACTGCAAAATTCTCTAAAACAAAGTTGGAGTCGGCTTATGATAGAGAAATTAACATTAAATTCTCCGGCAACAGCGCTGGTGGACATTCCTTCAGTCAGCATGCCAATTGCATGCTTCCTCAAAACCTGAGACATCTGTTGTGTTGTGTTGTGTAAAAAAACTGCACATTTTAGAGCGGCCTTTTATTGTCCCAGCACAAGGTGCACCTGTGTAATTATCATCCTGTTTAATCAGCTTTTTGATATGCCACACCTGCTAGGTAGATGGATTAACTTAGAAAAGGAGAAATGTACACCACATGACTAAAAGTATGTGGACAGCTGAGTCCAATGGTGGTGAGCTTTACACCACTGCAGCCAACACTTGGAATTGCGAAAGATAATCTTAGGCTTGTGTGCGGCTGGTCGGCCATGGAAATCCATTTCATTATGCTCTCGACTAACAGTTATTGTGCTGACGTTGCTTCCAGAGGCAGTTTGGAACTCTGCAGTGAGTGTTGCAACCGAGGACACACAATTTTTTACATGCTACGTGCTTCAGCACTCGGTGGTACCGTTCTGTGAGCTTGTGTGGCCTACCACTTCGCGGCTGAGCTATTGTTGCTCCTAGACGTTTCCACTTCACAATAACAGCACTTACAATTGATAGGGGCAGCAGGGCAGACATTTGACAAACTGACTTGTTGGAAAGGTGACATCTTATTACGGTGCCACATTGAAAGTCAATGAGCTCTCCAGTAAGGCCATTCTACTGCTAATGTTTGTCTATGGAGATTGCATGGCTGGGTGCATGATTTTTTACACCTTTCAGCAATGGGTGTGGCTGAAATAGCACGGGCACATTCCAACACTCAGACATAATTTACAAACTAAGCAACTACATTTTTAGTGAGTTTGCCAGATCAGAGGCAGTAGGGATGACCAGGGATGTTCTCTTGATAAGTGCGTCAATTGGACAATTTTTCGAACTTGCTAAGCATTCAAATATAAAGAGTACTTTGTGTGTCAGTGAAAATGTATGGAGTAAAAACTATAGATATTTGTTTTCGGAATGTAGTGCTGTAAAAGTAGTACAAAATATAAGTAGTAAAGTACAGATACCCCCCAAAAACGACTTCAGTAGAACTTTAAAGTATTTTTATTTAAGTACTTTACACCCCCGACAGAGAGCATGACTTAGCCACAGAGGATTACTGGCTTCTTCAAAAAAATAAATCAAATCACAAGTGTGTGGGGAAGCCTGAAATTTGGGCAGCATTAAGCATCTAAAATACGTGTGAAGATAATGTGTCTTGAGTCTAATTTAAAATGTTGCAACAAGAAGAAGGGGAGCGATGGTGGCGAAGAAATCGTGTGTCTCTCTCCAGAATACATGCACTCAGCTCACCAGAATAATGCTCAGCTGTCTGCCGCCAATTCTTCCGCATGTATTGTTTCATTCTATGAATTCCCCATTACATATGTCACCAGTAGGCCCAGTAAACATACTGTTAATCCCCATCATTTGGTTACATACATTTCTATTAATGCATGTATTAATTACAGTAATTTACTGTTCTCATTCTCGGAGTGAAAACGTTGTTTGCAGAATTCCCATCCTGCTACACTTGCGAGAAACACATTATGAGTTGTGTCAATCTTTTAATTTATTTTGTTTGGAGTGCTCCATGAGCAATGAGCAATGTGTGTGGTTTCTCTGTCCTGATAACATTGAGGGAATGTGGGAGCCTGGGCGGGCATAGACGTATAGAAGTAGACCTACCACATTGTCAAATAAGTCTGTTTTTTAAACATTAAACATTGCGTGTGATAGTTCCTCTTTATTTGACAAATCTTTCCAACACTCCTGGCTACTTGAAAATCTATGGAAAGTCCTTAAAATGGTTGTCTAGCAATGATCAACAACTCATTTGACAGATCTTGAATCATTTGAACAATCCAGGTGTGGAAAGTGACTTACCCAGAAAGATCGCTGCCAAAAGGTGCTTCTACAAAGTTTTGACTCAGGAGTGTGAATACTTACTGTATGTATGTGAGATACTTCTGTATTTATTTTTCAATAAATCTGAAAAAATGTCTAGAAACATGTTTTTACTTTGTCATGATGGGGTATTGTGTGTAGATAGGTAAGAAAAACATATATTTAATCCATTTTGAATTGATACAGTATACTCAATGGGGAGAGCATGAATGATCGGGAAAAAAACAGGATGTTGTCCAGGTAGACGAACACAGACCGGTTTAGCATGTCCCGAAGCTCATCATTGACCAAAGCCTGGAAGAGCCTGGTCGTTGTTGAGTCCAAATGGCATGACCTGGTACTCATAATGTCCACTGGCTGTGTTGAAGACTGTCTTCCACTCATCCCCCTCGCATATCCGAACCAGGCGGTAGCCATTTTGAAGGTCCAACTTGGAAAACATGGTAGCCCACTGGAGAGCTTCAAACGCAGAGGAGAGGAGAGGTACGAGGTAACGATTTTTGACAGGGATATCGTTAAGTCCCCGGTAGTCATTGCATGGGTGCAGGGTCTTGTCCTTCTTCTACACAAAGAAAAACCCTATGCCGGCAGGAGATGTAGTAACAGACGGCCCCAGTGGTTGGAAACTCCTCTATGTACTCCTCCATAGCTTTGGTCTCGGACAGAGAATACAACCTACCCTGAGGTGGTGTAGTGCCTGGGAGAAGGTCAATGGCACAATCATAAGGACGGTGCAGGGGAAGGTAAGTAGCATGTGCCTTACTGAACACTTCCAGGAGGTCATGTGATTCAGTAGGAATAGCAGAGAGATCCACAGTCTTGCTAACATCCTGATGAGGACGACTTGGGGAAGGCTGTGCTGCTTGAAGGCAGTGAGAATGGCAAAAAGGACTCCAACCCAGGATGGAGCTTGTGGTCCAGTCGATCACAGGATTGTGTTTTTGTAGCCAGGAAAATAACACCACAACCGAAACATGGGGAGATGCAATGAGGAGGAACTGTATGATCTCACTGTGGTTACCAGGAACCCGTATTTGAACGGGCACAGTACTATGGGTGTCTTCCCCTATAGAGTGGCCCTAACATCCATGGGCACAGAGAGAGGCTGAGTGGGAATACTAAGCTCCGAAGCTATCGTGGCATCATAAGATATTCATCAGCCCCAGAGTCAATGGGCACTCAGAGAGACTTAGATTGGTCTCCCCATAGCACAAGACCAAAAGGGGTTTGTGGGTGATGGGAATTAGGAAACCCCCAGTCTGACTCACCGTAGTACTGGTACCCACTAGAGACATGGGTTTCCTAATAGGGCAGGTAGCTATAAAATGTCCTGCCCCTCCACAGTACAGACAACAGTTATTATTCATCCTCCGTGAACACTCCCAAACTGATAGCCTAGTTCTTCCCAGGCTCAGGAGTATCCAACTCACCTGTTGTAGATTCACGAGAGAGCTCGTGAGACTTCGACTCCTCTCGGAAGGGCTGCATTCGGAAACCTCAGGATTCCATAGGAGGTGAACGCTCCATATCGGGTGCATGAGTGTGCCCGAGACCAGACCTCCTCTTACTCTTGCATTTCCTTAGGCATCCATCAGTTTTAATGGTTAAGGCGATAACCTTGATTCTCTAGGTCCACCGGCAGTTCCTGAGCAGCTAGCTCATCCTTTATCTCCTCAGATAATCAGTGCAGAAAAGTATCGAACAGAGACTCCGGATTCAAGGCACTCTCGGCGGCCAACGTCCGAAGGTCAAACCACACTACGGGGGTTTTGATGTAAGTCAAACAGTTTGCTGGCCGCCTTTCTCCCGGATACCGGAGACTCTAAAACATTTTAAACCTCTGCCATTAATTCCTCCAAATGACCGTAAATGGCATATTGTTGTTCCCAAACTGCCGTAGCCCAGGAGAGCACCCTTCCCAACATTAGCGTAATTATATGCTTACTTCTGGAGGAGGTAAGCGGGATTCAGGGGAGTCAGGATAGGCTGTATAAACTCACCACAGATAGTGAAAAAATTACTGGGTGATTGGGGTTTTTCAGAGGTGGCAGACAGTCTGAGCTAACTCCCTGATTTGCTCGATAATAGCCTTTAACCCATGGTCGTGGCGTTCCGTCAAGGAACTGAGCCCTTCCAAAAGGCCCAGTAGCAACTCCTGATGTCTCCCAATGGTGGCTCCCTGCAGGGAGACAGCGTGGATGAGCTGGTCCAAGTCTGCTGGGTCTGTCAAGGCCAGTTTGTACTATCAAGGCACAAGGCGAGACTCAAATGCAGACACAGGAGGCAGATGGTTGGAGTCTTACAATGTTTATTTATCCAAAGGGGTAGGCAAGAGAATGGTCGTGGACAGGTAAAAAGGTCAAAACCAGATCAGAGTCTAGGAGGTACAGTGTGGCTTACAGGCTAGTGGGCAAGGCAGGCAGAATGGTCAAGGCAGGCAGAATGGTCAGGCAGGCAAGGGTCAAAACTGGGAGGACTAGAAAAAGAGAATGCAAAAAGCAGGAGAACGGGAAAACGCTTTTTGACTTGGAAACATACAAGACGAACTGGCACAGAGAGACAGGAAACACAGGGATAAATACACTGGGGAGAATAAGCGACACCTGGAGGGGGGTGGAGACAAGGTGGAGACATTTTATGTATAAATGTATAGTTTTTCTTAAATGTTCTTACTGTAAATGTACAGCATTGTACTGGCACCAGAGTTGCCAGCTTAATAATGTAATTTTGCTTTACAGCAGAGACTGCTGTAATATATTTTACAGTACTATTTTACTTACTGTGAAATATGACAGTATCATCCCTGCTGTAAATTGGCAACTTTGGTGCCAGTATAATGATGTAAATTTACAGGGAAAAGCTTTACTACAGTGTAGCCTAACTTCTAGTGTTGTGTCGATCCCCAAAAATGTAAGGTACTCAGTATTTAAACTTTTCATGCTAATGGTCGCCCTAGTGTGACGTTTTTTATGCGCGTGATGTCAGAATGCACTCACTGTTCCAAAATGTGATTGTTACGCAACAGATTGTTAAACCACGCTGTCCTGAAACCAAGGCACACTGCTTGCTCAATATCTATAGGCTACGTTTCAACTCATCAATTTCCATTTTTTTCTAAAAAGTTTTATTTTCAAACAACAGTTTAAAAACCTTTTAAGGATCTGAGTCCCGCTAGTGGGACAACTTCCGGTGAAACTGGAGGGCACGCAATTCAAATAAATAATCATAAATATTATGGATTTTTAAAGTTTAGGTACATAAAGTGTCTTATATCGGCTGAAAGCTTAAATTCTGTTTAAATTGAGGTGTGTTCCGCCTCATTAATTCAAATAGAAGTACCCCATTTCACTGTTGCAGACTATTTACATTTTAGGCATTACTGAGCCGGATAAACTTCTCTCTTCTATGAGAGCCAAAGCTCAAACTTCTTCCTCTCTGGCACACTATCCTGCTGGCACCCGCATTGCCTTCATTACTGATAATATCTTTGGACATGTGTGCATTTCTATCAATCTGTAAAGTAAATGCCTTATTTGTCACGCCTTGGTCATAGTGTTTTGTGTTTTCGTTATATATTTGGTCAGGCCAGGGTGTGACATGGGTTTATGTTGTGTTTTGTATTGGGGGTTTTGTAGGTATTGGGATTGCGGCTGAGTAGGGGTGTAGCATAGGTTGGCTGCCTGAGGCGGTTCTCAATCAGAGTCAGGTGATTCTCGTTGTCTCTGATTGGGAACCGTATTTAGGTAGCCTGGGTTTCGCTTTGTGTTTCGTGGGTGATTGTTCCTGTCTCTGTGTAGTGTTCACCAGATAGGCTGTAATTAGGTTTCACGTTCCGTTTGTTGTTTTTTGTATTTATTAAGTTATTTCATGTATCGCTATTCTTTCATTAAAGACATGAGTAACCACCACGCTGCATTTCGGTCCGACTTTCTTTCTACAAACGAAGAACGCCGTTACATTATTATGTTATTATTAAAGTCTCTGTATGTTGTGTTGTCATTTCTACTGTAGCACATCGTATGTATGTATGTATGATAATGTATTTACTGTTTTATTCATGTTTTCAAGTACTGGTGGAAAATCATGAATTCTGATTATTGCATAGATTGTAATGGACACATATGTGTGTAAAATACTTTTTTGAAGGTTATACCGATTATGATGAGCTAATGTTAAGTCAATTGCCAGCTATGTGTGGCGCCATGTTTGTTGACTTCATGCAATGCATTCTGGTTGTCACGAAAACGTCTGTCAGACCACAGATGTTATAACAAAACAAGGTGAAGGAATGGTTCACTCGTCTTTCGAGTAAACTTCCAGAGGTGAATGATGGAAGTCAATGATGGTAGACGACACCCCCTGTAACATGCATACTGCAAACAGACCCAACTCATTTTCTAACCTCTTAACTTTGGTTGACGCAAAAAAAAACAAATGGTGAGTGGAGAAAAAACTGTTTGGCCAGTTCAATCATAGCTGGACATTATAAGTGGTCTAATCACACCAGTTTGAGCGTATGCTGCAGGGACCACTGTAGAATGATCACACCTATTCAGTATATTCGTATGTGTCAAAGGGTTAAAGGGATTTCTATAGATTTAAAAACAAATAAAGAACTCTGTGAAAACTCCCTGACCAATTCTGTCGGCCACCCACTGGGTGTGTTTTCAGGGGTTGAATTAAATCTATTCAGTACATGTAAGGCAGCCACATTTGCATAGCTCGCTACACATTTGCCTAAGGTGTCACGGCTCTTGTCGGAATTAGTGGACCAAAGTGTGGTAAGTGTTCATGATAAATGTATTACTCAAAACACTCGAAACAAAATAACAAAGAGGGAAAACGGAAACAGTCCTGTCCGGTACAGACACTAAACAGAAAACAACTACCCACAAAACCCAACCGAGAAAGGACAACTTATATATGATCCCCAATCAGAGACAACGATAGACAGCTGCCTCTGATTGGGAACCACACCAACATAGAAATAAAGAAACTCTAATGCCCACCCTAGTCACACCCTGGCCTAACCAAAATAGAGAATACAAACATCTCTATGGCCAGGGCGTGACATAAGGTAAGTCCTAATAACAGCTACTGAGAATTCTGAATTGGGCCCTATGAGATGTTGAAATTACCTTTGTAAACTACGACCACTGGTCTCAGAGGTGGATTTTAAAATAAAAAATAGGAAAGAGCAAAACGGGGAAATAATCCAGAATCAGAGCCCTCAGTAGCTAAGTACCTCTTTACTTCCCTCCATCCACTCGAGAGAAGACTCAATTATATTTTTTTGTTGCCATTATGGTTGGAGAACCACAACTAACTGTCTTCTAAACATTACACTGCACAACACACAGGTCAGTCTTTAAAGTGCATTCTCTATGCATACCGTGAAGCCATAATGTACAGAGTATGTAAGTGTTCTCTCTACTTTCTTTGTCAGAGTGATAAAGAGGTCATTTTAGTGATCAGATAGGATGGCAGCAGTCAGGCAGGCAGGCAGGCAGGCAGGCAGTCAGCACAGATGTGAGCTCAGACACAAGTCCCCTCCTCAGCCCCCGCTCAGCTGCTGGAATGCCCCTGGGACAGGCACAAACATCTGGAAGGAATATCCAATGGGAGTGATACAGTAACCAGAGTAATGAAAAATACATTCACCACCATGCCATTGTTTAAAAACAAGCTTACCTGACATGATATGGACTGTTATGATGCTCTTTGATTTGTGTTATTCTGCTTAGCTAATAAGCTATGTGTACATGGGTACAGAATCAACAGCAAATACCATCATAAAGCAGACCACATGGACAAGGCCAGGATGTCACTGTATCTATGATTCCCCACCAGACATGGCATTTTATCTACTTTGATCCTCTCTATTCAAAACACCTGTTTAATTAAAGTTCACTTCTAATTGGATTTTTGTTGCATAGGAGCAAATGTAATTTAGTTGCAGTCACCGAATATAATACGTTTACAATAACTGGAGCTTGTCATTGCGTGGTTATATGCATCTAGATATCTGAATAAATAAAAAGAGAAAGCTTTGAGATAAATTCTGCTGCAAGTAGTGTAATATGGTATATTTTTCCACATTTGAGTACTTTTTTAACAAAAATTGTATCCCATAGCCATATTAAAAGTCCTTTGTACGGTTTTGTACTCTCAATTATGAATATATTATGTGCTTAAGGTTAGACACACAAGCTAAAGAGACTGTGACACATTAAACATTAAACATTTTCAGAAGGACACAAACTGCTTAAAAGCGTTGGTTGACAAGGTCAGATGAGTGGTGCAGAATGTGAGTCAGTAGGACAGCTTTAAAAGGAGGGTTTTAATGTGGCTGGCTGTGCTGTTTAAAGATTGTTTGCATCCCAAATGGCACCCTGTTCCCTTAGGGCTCTGGTCAAAAGTAGTGCACTATATATGGAATAGGTTGCCATTTGGGATGCATGTATTGTTTAGAGCTCAGTGATGTGAGACTGTGCCACCAGGGATGGCCTCAGGGATCTTTTATAATGAGCTTTTGAAAATGTTGCAAATAATGACATTTTTTCTACTTATATGTCCACTTATAAATGTATAAACAAATCCCTGTAGATAGCGAAGGGATTTACAATACTACTGCTGTTGTATCACAAGAGCAACAACCACTCATGATGATAATAGTGTTGATAATTACTTTTCAAAAAGCCTGACACAAAAATGATCTTATCACATTCATATCAAAATCTGTCTGTTTTGATTGAGGGTCCGGTGCTTGCAGGGTGTTTAGACGTGATACAGTGAAGGATAACCTTGTGTGTAGGTACGGCATACCACTGGGTCTGTCAAGCTGATGTTGCCTTGTAGTACTGCACACACAGCCAATCATTCCCATAAATGTTCTCTTTGCCAGCGTCTGCTATCTGCTAGCACTGCTTAGCTGGCAGTGAGATCTCTAAGACCTGGCCTTGGCTGTTTGGCCCTGGCCCGTCACTCCATCCCCTAGCGGTCTTTGCTCTGCTGCATGCCCCAGTGCATCCTGGGACAGCAGTGAGGCCTCGACCCGGACAGCCAGCCAGTCCTCTCGTCCCCTTGGGACCTCCTCATTATCTGTCATTAAATGTTTTAAAGTTTGCATAATTGATCCTTCCCCAATAAGTCGTGATTGATTTATGGCGGTCTGGGCTGTAGTGGTTAAAAATTCATAACCCTGCTATGTGTCTTCACAATCCATTAGGCGTTCCTGGACCCAGAGTTCTCTCATTGATTGACCTTGTCTGAGAATCTCATAGACTTCATTTTCCCCCGCTCCCTGCTATATAGTGTGGGAAGAGTTATGTTTTAGTCTTTTTCCCTTGATTGCTTGACTTTGATTTTATCTTACTCCTACTGTCTCAATCTATCTCTGTCTCATTCTCTTGGTCTCTCTTTCTAACTCATCCCTCCCTCTCACTATCTCTCTCCCTCTCTCTGTCTCCCCATCTCTCTCTCTTCCCTCTCTTATACGCCCCCCTCTCTTTCTCCCTCCGTCTAGATTGAAGACTTTACTCAGAGGGAGACGATGAATAAATAAAGCATGGTCCATAAACAGCTTTTCACTATTATTTAAGCTTCCAGGGCCTGGCACTCTGACAGTCTCCCTCTCCTGCCATCAAATTCAAGTGTGTAAATTTTCTAAAAGGCTCTGAATGTTTTATGATGATTTCAGGGAATGATGGAGTAATAGCTGAATAGTGAAGCTATTAGTTTTAATATTTATATTGAGTGCTTTGAATCATTAATGTAACAGGATGTAAAATCAGAGCTGCGGGATGTATGTGCTTCACAACCACAGCC
This sequence comes from Oncorhynchus keta, assembly GCF_023373465.1. Lineage (NCBI taxonomy): Eukaryota > Metazoa > Chordata > Actinopteri > Salmoniformes > Salmonidae > Oncorhynchus > Oncorhynchus keta. The sequence continues at coordinate 15,908,584 of NC_068446.1, forward strand.
ACTTGGTCAAAAATATTTGTTTTGTTGGGGAGCGCAATGCAGGCTGCAGTCATCACCTAACCGTTGTGATCTAGCTGGCTGCCTATCGGGGTGAGGGGCGACACGCTCCTCCTCCATCCATTTTAAAAGCACTTCTTGAAAAGAGTTTCTTACAATATAGAGAGTGTTCGTGAGACAAGCAACACATCTTTTAAGCATGTTGGCGTTTAGAATTCAGAGGTTAAGTCCTCTGCTACTGGATACTGAATTTATTTATCCTCAAGCCTAGTAATGTCGTGTGTGTAATACTTAGCCTACTGTAGATATTGTAGTTCACTAAACCTTTTTATGCAGTTTCTGTCAAAGCATAAAACTACAGAGCTTGGAAATAAAACTAATAAACCGCCTTGCCTAATGTTAACAGTGTAGCGGAATACATTTACACCATATCAGAAAATATACTACTGTCAACATTACACTTTATTTAATTGAGCATGTATTTGATCAACATAACATTTCAGGATTTAATGAAATAAAATGTGTTTTTTCCAAAAAATGCAAAAACATGCAAGGGTTTTAACATAAGAGTTTGTATCGTAAGTGCTGTATGCATCATGACGCAGCTGCAACAAAAGAAGGTTCCCCTCGGTCAAATCCTTCCAGAAATATAGAGCCACAGTTTGGTGTTGCTCTTTCCCATTGGCACAGGGAGCTAGAAAAAAAGGCCTGATGCATTTTCTGCTCTGCAGAGCTCTGTGGAGTTAAAGGCCAGTTTATTCTTGTGGGTATCAGAATTGTCCGTCCTGAGGGAGACCAGACTCTTTCATGCACAGTTAGTGCATTTGACTCAGCCTGGAGATGCTCTCAGATGGAAAAGCCATGTTTAGAGGACATCTTATGAGACATTAAAGCACTGCTGCTCCATTGTTTTAGCTCTTCCTAAATGTCACTTCCCTCTCTGGAGCCTGCCCTTCAGTAGAGACACAGTACAGCACGCGGCGACGAAGCGGCTCAGAGAAAAGCTTTCTTCTTATTTTTGTTCCCACATAGGGTCCAACTGCCCGGATGGACATCGTGTGTAACAAGTTCAACGCCACTTCTAGGTCACTATATTTTATTTTCCACAAAAACAAGTAGGTAACATGCAACATGTGTATTAGCTTTGTGAGTTGGAGTTTCAATGTATTTGATAATGACAGCTGAAAAGGGACCGGATAGTGTTGTGGAAGTAGCTAGCTACATGTTTGGCTAGTCTGGTGTTCCATGCTTTACGGCTCTAGTTTTTAGCCACAGAAGCAGAAGCAAACATGTCTCTCTATGAATTGCACTCGCTTGAGCTTGACCAGCAAGAGCTTGATCTGCTCTTACTGGTCGGGAGGAGAAGAAGAAGACAAATGACTGAGAAAATGGCAAGGTTATCCACTACAAGAGGGGAAGATGGAGAAATGATGTCTCATGTCCAACCTATACGAAGCTTTGTTGAGGAAATACATTTTTAATACTTTCTGATGTGGGTTGACAAAATCGATGACTTTACTTCAGCGGCCTGTCCCTAACATCTCGCCCGAGAGAACTCACAGCTTGTCCGTGCTGCAGAAAGACTGTCTGTGACCCTTCGGTCTGTGGCGAGTGGCAGCACACAGCAAAGTATCCCTGTGAGTTATAAGCTTGGAGTATTGCTTATAAGAAACAGTTTGTGCCATTGTCCCGGAAGTGTGCCAGGCTATATGGCATGTCCTGAAGGAGGATTTTGTTGCTTATCCCTCCATGGCAAATATGGGCAGAAATCACTAGAGAGTTTGGTGCAGAAGCTGTCGACGGAAAACCTATTTGGATCTAATCTCTGGCAAACTCGGGCAGAGAGTACTACAACTACAAGGGCTTTTTCTCAATGCATGATGGCAGTCTGTGATGCAAAGTACCGCTTCACCATGATAGACGTGGGCACATATGGCCGGTTGGGAATTGCGGGAATCTTCTGACGAAGCAAGTTCAGCTTTCAACTCATTGCAGGCTAGCTGCTGCTACCAAGGCAAGAGTGCTTGCCAGGGACCCAAACAAAGGGCCAATATGTCTTCGTGGGAGACGAGGCATTCCTACTGTCAATCCTGGGCTGTATCACATCCAGCTGTGATCAGGAGTCCCATAGGGCAGCGCAGAATTGGCACAGCGTTGGCCGGGCTAGGCCGTCATTGTAAATAAGAATTTGTTCTTAACTGACTTGCCGAGTTAAATAAAAAATGCCTCTGATGGTAAACATGATACGACCATATCCGAGTAAGATACACTAAATACATGTGACTATACATATGATGTGAAAATTATACCAATATACCAATATAGATGTTGTAATTATAAGCCTCACATAAAATGAATCTGGCATCTCAGTAAGAGGCCTATGTCCAATGCACAGGCGGCTACACAGTTGATGCAGTACACATTTTTTATTTAACCTTTGTTTAACTAGGCAAGTCAGTTAAGAACAAATTCTTATTTACAATGACAGATAGCGTAGCCTAGTGGTTAGAGCGTTGGACTAGTAACCGGAAGGTTGCGAGTTCAAACCCCCGAGCTGACAAGGTACAAATCTGTCGTTCTGCCCCTGAACAGGCAGTTAACCCACTGTTCCCAGGCCGTCATTGAAAATAAGAATATGTTCTTAACTGACTTGCCTGGTTAAATAAAGGTAAAATTAAAAAAATATATATATAAAAAAATACAGCCTGGATTCAAACCAGGGTGTCTGTAGTGATGCCTCGAGCACTGTGTCTTAGACCGCTGTGCCACTCAGGAGCCCAATACTAATGGAAAAAATTATTTCATTCAAAGGTTCTTCTGGCCTTGATGATGCCAAGAAGATCTACAACTACCACTCAAGAGCCAGAAGAATTTCATTGAACTGCTTTGGAATCCTTGCTGCATAATGGGGATCCTGTGACAAGCCCTTTAGGTTGCCCCAGAGAAAGGCCTGCATGGCCCACCACAGACGGTACAGCCACCCAACATTTGTTGACCTACCTACTGGGGACGTGCTTCCAGGAGAACTGAGGACAATGGAGACAGGTGGTACAAGGAGACACCAGCTTCCTGGGCCCAAGAAACATGCCAGGAGACAGGTCAACCAGAGTGCTATAGATGTGTGCAACAACCTCAAGGACTACTGTACTTCCTGGCCTTTTAATGGAGACCATCCTGCTATGGTTTATGGGTGAGACTGAGTGTCCAGCTGTAGACGCTAAGGAAAGACTCCCAAGACCTTAACCTCATCTACAAAGCAGTACTTTTACTGAATGACTTATTCAGAACAGTAATATGTTCTGCCACAATAACCTTTTCTACATAGCTCTTGTACAAAGCAGTACATTTAATGAGTGACTGATTCTGAACAGTAATATTTTCTGCCACAAGTACAAATAGCCAGACAGAGACATTTGAAGACCTTTTAGATATTTTGTCATGACCATAAAGGGAAATCGTGCAATATAATCCATAATGTAATACACAGGTGAAAGGTGTGATGAAAGGGTAAACAAGAGACAAAACACAAAGTAAATACCAATAAATTACACACCACCTTAACATGTGAATGAGAAAATAAGTTTAAAAAAATGAAATAAACATGCAAACTCCCAGGTAAATTACCCACCACCTCAACGTGTGACTAACAAAAATGCACACAATGCCAGTTATTGAGGTGAGACGGAGGGCTCTGTCTCACCCAAGTGCGGACGGAACGGACACGGATCGATGGTTCTCCATCATGTCCCTGACAAACGGGAGACATTGATCAGCAGGAATGGGCACCACCTGTGGCACGGTGACGTCATAGACTCATCGAAGGGTTGTAGAGGTTCTTGTCTTGTCTCACCAGCTGGCACAGACACTCCTCAAAACTGCACAGAGACATAGACATAATTGTGAGTAGCAAATCTCGAAATTAAACCAAAAAAAAAGGAAGCTTGCAAGTAGTAGAGGCGAATAGCAGCAAATCCATCTATTCTGAGTTTATACCAGAAGGGACACAAGTAAAGATGTGATGTAGATACATGGCCTTCAAAAAGTATTCAGACCCCTTCACCTTTTCCTCATTTTGTTACGTTACAGCCTTATTCTGAAATTCAAATCAAATAAACAATTTCCTCATCAATCTACACACAATACACCATAATGACAAAGCAAAAACAGGTTTTTAGAATTGTTTGCTTATTTATATATTATTTTTTAACAGAAATAACTTATTTATAGTATTCAGACCCTTTGCCATGAGATTCTAAATTTAGCTCGGGTGCATCCTGTTTCCACTTGATTGGAGTCCACCTGTGGTAAATTCAATTGATTGGACATGATTTGGAAAGGCACAGACTTGTCTATGTAAGGTCCCAAAGTAGACAGTGCATCTCAGAGCAAAAACCAAGCCATGAGGATGAAGGAATTGTCCGTAGAGCTCTGAGACAGGATTGTGTTTTATCCACCATTTTTGCCTCCACTAACGAATCCTATCATCGTGTTTGTTTCCGTGTGAGTGTTTTGGCCACACGGTACTGTTGCGGTTTTGTATATTCACGTTGTTATTTTCTGTTTAGTGTTCTGAGTTTGAATTAAAAATCATCATGAACACTTACCACGCTCAAGGTCCTAAACGATATCTTAACCGCCATCGATAAGAAACATTATATATATATGCCATTTAGCAGACGCTTTTATCTAAAGCGACTTACAGTCATGTGTGCATACATTCTACGTATGGGTGATCCCGGGAATCGAACCCACTACCCTGGCGTTACAAGCGCCATGCTCTACCAACTGTGCTACAGAAGGACCACTAATTACTGTGCAGCTGTAATCCTATCATCGTGCAGCTGTATTCATTGATCTGGTCAAGGCTTTCGAACTCTGTCAATCACCACATCCTCATCGGCAGACTCGACAGCCTTGGTTTCTCAAATGATTGCCTCGCCTGGTTCACCAACTACTTCTCTGATAGAGTTCAGTGTGTCAAATCGGAGGGTCTGCTGTCCGGACCTCTGGCAGTCTCTATGGGGGTGCCACAGGGTTCAATTCTTGGACCGACTCTCTTCTCTGTATACATCAATGAGGTCGCTCTTGCTGCTGGTGAATCTCTGATCCACCTCTACGCAGACGACACCATTCTGTATACTTCTGGCCCTTCTTTGGACACTGTGTTAACAACCCTCCAGGCAAGCTTCAATGCCATACAACTCTCCTTCCGTGGCCTCCAATTGCTCTTAAATACAAGTAAAACTAAATGCATGCTCTTCAACAGATCGCAACCTGCACCTACCCGCCTGTCCAACATCACTACTCTGGACGGCTCTGACTTAGAATACGTGGACAACTACAAATACTTAGGTGTCTGTTTAGACTGTAAACTCTCCTTCCAGACCCATATCAAACATCTCCCATCCAATGTTAAATCTAGAATTGGCTTCCTATTTGACAACAAAGCATCCTTCACTCATGCTGCCAAACATACCCTTGTAAAACTGACCATCCTACCAATCCTCGACTTTGGAGATGTCATTTACAAAATAGCCTCCAATACCCTACTCAACAAATTGGATGCAGTCTATCACAGTGCAATCCGTTTTGTCACCAAAGCCCCATATACTACCCACCATTGCGACCTGTACGCTCTCGTTGGCTGGCCCTTGCTTCATACTCATCGCCAAACCCACTGGCTCCATGTCACCGACAAGACCCTGCTAGGTAAAGTCCCCCCTTATCTCAGCTTGCTGGTCACCATAGCATCTCCCACCTGTAGCACACACTCCAGCAGGTATATCTCTCTAGTCACCCCCAAAACCAATTCTTTCTTTGGCCGCCTCTCCTTCCAGTTCTCTGCTGCCAATGACTGGAACGAACTACAAAAATCTCTGAAACTGGAAACACTTATCTCCCTCACTAGCTTTAAACACCAACTGTCAGAGCAGCTCACAGATTACTGCACCTGTACATAGCCCACCTATAATTTAGCCCAAACAACTACCTCTTTCCCTACTGTATTTAATGTATTTATTTATTTTGCTCGTATGCACCCCATTATTTTTATTTCTACTTTGCACATTCTTCCATTGCAAATCTACCATTCCAGTGTTTTACTTGCTATATTGTATTTACTTTGCCACCATGGCCTTTTTTTGCCTTTACCTCCCTTCTCACCTCATTTGCTCACATCCTACATCCCGACTTGTTTATACTGTATTGTTGACTGTATGTTTGTTTTACTCCATGTGTAACTCTGTGTCGTTGTATCTGTCGATCTGCTTTGCTTTATCTTGGCCAGGTCGCAATTGTAAATGAGAACATGTTCTCAACTTGCCTACCTCGTTAAATAAAGGTGAAATAAAAAATAAAATAAAAATACCACGCTGCGCTTTGGTCCGATCCTTACTCCTCCTCAGATGAAGAGGAGGAAATCCGTTACAGTGTTGTTGTATGTTTTGCTTTATCTTGGCCAGGTCACTGCTTTGCTTTATGTTGGCCAGGTCACAGGTTTTTATGGTAGAGTGGCCAGCGGAAGCCACTCCTCAGTAAAAGGCACATGACAGCCCGCTTGGAGTTTGACAAAAGGCACCTAAAGACAAGATTCTCTCTGGTCTGATGAAACCAAGATTGAACTCTTTGGCCTGAATGCCAAGCGTCACATCTGGAGGAAACCTGGCATTCCTTTACACTTGTGTGTATAAGGTAGTTGTTGTGAAATTGTTAGGTTAGATTACCTGCTAGATATTACTGCATTGGTCGGAATAAGAAGCACAAGCATTTCGCGACACTCGCATTAACATCTGCTAACCATGTGTATGTGACAAATTAAATGTTATTTGATTTGATTTGGCACCATCCCTACGGTGAATCATGGTGGTGGCAGCATCATGCTGTGGGGATGCTTTTCAGCGGCAGGGACTGGGAGACTAGTTAGGATCGAGGCAAAGATCAACAGAGCAAAGTACAGAGAGATCCTTGATTAAAAACCTGCTCCAGAGCGCTAAGGACATCAGACTGGGGCAAAGGCTCATCTTGCAACAGGACAATGACCCTAAGCACACAGCCAAGACAACACAGGAGTGGCTTCGGGACAAGTCTCTGAATGTTCTTGAGTGGCCCAGCCTATGCCTGGAATTAAACCAAATCGAACATCTCGGGAGAGACCTGAATATATCTGTGCAGCAACGCTCCACATCCAACATCACAGAGCTTGAGAGGATCTGCATAGAAGAATGGGAAAAACTCCCCAAATACAGGTATGCTAAGTAACGGGTCTGAATACTCATGTAAATGTGATATTTCAGTTTTTTATTTTTAATAAATTAGATAAAAAATTCTAAAAACCTGTTTTTGCTTTGTCATTATGGGGTATTGTGTGTAAACTGAGGAGGGAAAACCGATTGAATCAGTTTTACAATAAGGCTGTAACGTAACAAAATATGGAGAAAGTCAAGGGGTCTGAATACTTTCCGAAGGCACTGTACCTGGGCAGGAGTTCCGTTGCAAAACTCACTCAATACTGCCCCTCAGTCTTTGCAAGAAATGATCCGTAATGTCTCAATTTCCAGGTTGATAAAAATTGCATTATATGACTGAGCGTATAACACACATCCTTTTGTGACGACATTGCAACACTCGACTACTCTCCGTACCATCCATCTCCGTAGTGTCTGGATTGGCCTTAAGGCACACACACACACACAAACTGCTCTCTATGGATGATAGTTTGTTAGAATGATGGCTTGTCAGGATTCTGTTTTGGGTCTGATTCAGGAAGAGATGCAGTGACTGAAACAGATGTTTTATACAGACTGCCCCTCTTACTGTGTGTGTTTGTGCGTGTGCACAGCTGTGTTAGGGCGTGTATTTGTGTGTTCCCATCCCCATGTGCGTGTGTCTGTTAGCACCTGTGTGTGTGTAGCGAGACCACTCTCCCCCATTTCCCTGAATACATGAGACTAGCATTAGAACGACTTGTGCTCCATGATAGGATTCATTAGTGGAGGCAAAAATGGTGGATCAAAGAGCATCTTGCTGTCTCTCCTTCTCTCTCTTCATCTCACTCACTCTCTCTCGACACCTAGTCTCCAGTCCTAATTGCTACGATGGGTTTGTGGTCGACACAAGCACTTCTTGCTCGGCCTTGCAGAATAATCTTGTTTCTTCCGGTATGGAGTAGAATATAAAGAGATGTATCATAATCTAATTCCCTTGCGCTCTGCCTGATGCCTGATGCAAGGTACCAGGTATGATAGCACTGCAGTTCCACATTTAATGGAATTAATTACAAAAAATATAAACAAAATGCAACAATTCCAACGATTTTACTGAGTTACAGCTTATATAAGGAAATCAGTCAATTGAAATAAATAAATTAGGCCCTAATCTATGGATTTTATATGAGCCAGGCCCAGCCAATCAGAATGAGTTTTTCCCCACAAAAGGCTTTATTACAGACAGTTTCATCAACTGTCCGGGCGGCTGGTCTCAGACAATCCCGCAGGTGAAGAAGCCAGATGTGGAGGTCCTGGACTGGCATGATTACACGTGGTTTGCGGTTGTGAGGCCAGTTGGACGTACAGTCAAAATTTCTAAAACAACATTGGAGGCGGCTCATGGTGAAAATGAAAATGAAATTCTCTGGCATGCTCCCTCAAAACTTGAAACATCTGTGGCATTGTGTTGTGTGAGAAAACTGCAGAAACTGTGTGGCCTTTTATTGTCCCCAGCACAAGGTGCCCCTGTGTAATGATCATGCAGTTTAATAAGTTTTTTGATATGCCACACCTGTCAGGTGGATGGATTATATTGGCAATGGAGAAATGCTCACGAACAGGGATGTGACAATTCACATGTGAACAAGTGTTTTTGGAACTCTTCACATTTGATCATTCACATGTTAAAACATGGTTTTAACATAAATTAGTAATTATACACACAGTGTATCCAACAAACATTTTTGACATAAATGACTACATTGATTATGTTTATTTATTACAGCAATTATTATTCAACATGTCCTCACCTGGGATTTGAACTCACAACCACTTGGTCCATGGCATTCCGATCTTTCTGCTTCACTACCACGCCTGTGTTAATGACTGATATCACCTGTATTTTTTTACTTTGGACTTCAAAATGAATTACAGGTTTGTTAAAAATAAACTTAAGAAAAACAATTATATTTATCATAGTGATTCAGGAGTAACATTAAAACAGAATAATATTTATAAAAATAAAAAAAATCTTTATTTAACCAGGTAGGCTAGTTGAGAACAAGTTCTCATTTACAACTGTGACCTGGCCAAGATAAAGCAAAGCAGTGACCTGGGCAAGATAAAGCTAAACATACAACAACACTGTCACGGATTTCATTCATCTGAGGAGGAGTAAGGGTCGGACCAAAGCGCAGTCTGGTAAGTGTTCATGATGATTTTTAATTAAAACTCAGAACACTAAACAGAAAATAACAACGTGAATATACAAAACCGCACCAGTATACCTAAGTATGATTCTCAATCAGAGACAACTAACGACACCTGCCTCTGATTGAGAACCATACTAGGCCGAACACAAAAACCAACATAGAAAAAAAACATAGACTGCCCACCCCAACTCACGCCATGACCATACTAAAACAAATAATAAAATAACAGAACTATGGTCAGAACGTGACAAACACAGAGTTACGAATGGAATAAACAACCATAAAGTCAATAATACAGTAGAAAAAGTCTATATACAGTGTGTGCAAATGAGGTAAGATAAGGGAGGTAAAGGCAATAAATAGGCCATGGTGGCGAAGTAATTACAAAACACCAATTAAACACTGGAGAGATAGACGTGCAGAAGATGAATGTGCAAGTAGAGATACTGGGGTGCAAAAGAGCAAGATAAATAAATAAATACAGTACGGGGATGGGCTATTTACAGATGGGCTATGTACAGGTGTAGTGATCTGTGAGCTTCTATGACAGCTGGTGCTTAAAGCTAGTGAGGGAGATATGAGTCTGCAGCTTCAGTGATTTTTGCAGTTCGTTCCGGTCATTGGCAGCAGAGAACAGGAAAGAAAGGCGGCCAAAGCAGGAGTTGGCTTTGGGGGTGACCAGTGAGATATACCTGCTGGAGCACGTGCTACGGGTGGGTGCTGCAATGGTGAACAGTGAGCTGAGATAAGGCGGGGCTTTACCTAGCAAAGACATGTAGATGACCTGGAGCCAGTGGGTTTGGCAATGAGTATAAAGCGAGGGCCAGCCAACGATAGCGTACAGGTCGCAGTGGTGGGTATATATGGGGCTTTGGTGACAAAACGGATGGCACTGATGGTGAGTTGGTGGACTGAAGATATCCAATTGGGGGCTTGAGGAGAGTGTTGGTTATATCCTTCCTGTATTTTGTAAATGACCCCTCCTGTCTCAGCCTCCAGTATTTATGCTGCAGAGATCGGGGGGACGGTCAGTTTATATCGAGGGTATGTTTGGTGTCATGAGTGAAGGATGCTTTGTTGCGGAGGAAGCCCTAGGACCATGCCCCAGGATTCTAGATTTAATTTTGTCCCCAGTCCACCTGGGAGATGCAGTTTAATGGCCTGAGTCTGGACCATGTCCCAGGTTTACATGAGGAGCCTTGCTGTCCCCAGTCCACCTGGCCATGCTCCTGCTCCAGTTTCAACTGTTCCACATATTCAACCATGCTGGGTCATTTATGAACAGAACAACACGTTCTGTTATAATCTCCAGCACAGCCAAAAGAGTGTTGCCCTAGGACAGTGCCCCAGGACTACCTGACATGATGGCTCCTTGAACTAGGTCCCCATTCCACCTGACTGCTGCTGCTCCAGTTTCAACTGTTCTGTGACCATGCTGGCAGAGATCGTCATGTTCTGAAGAGCATGTATTTAGGTTTACTTAGGGAGTATTTAAGAGCAGTTGTACAGCAGGCCATGGAAGGCTATATAAATACATTTGATTTGATTTGATTTATGGCATGTGATAGACTGCGTCCAATTTGTTGGAGGTTATTTTGTTAACACAGTGTCCAAAGAATGGGCCAGAGTGAGGGATGCAGAATGGTGCCGATTCTAGATTAGAGGTGGATCAGAGAATCACCAGCAACAAGAGCGACACCATTGATGTATGGTGAGAGTCGGCCCAAAAATGTAACTCTGTGTCACCCCATAGAGACTGCCAGAGGTCCGGACAACAGGCCCTCTGATTTGACACACTGAACTCTATCAGAGAAGTAGTTGGTGAACCAGACAAGGCAGTCATTTGAGAAACCAAGGCTGTTGATTCTGCCGATAAGAATGTGGTGATTGGCAGAGTCAAAATCCTTGGCCAGGTCGATAAATAAAGCTGCACAGTACTGTCTCTTATCGATGCCGGTTATGATATCGTTTAGGACCTTGAGCGTATCTGAATTGCACCTATGACTAGCTCTGAAACCAGATTGCATAGAGGATAAGGTACGGAGGGATTCTAAATGGTTGGTAATCTGTTTGTTAACTTGGCTTTCGAAGACCTTAGAAAGGCAGGGTAGGATAGATATCATTCTGTTGCAGTTTGGGTCTAGGGTGTCTCCCCCTTTGAAGAGGGGGATGATCGCGGCATTTTTCCAATCTTTGAGAATCTCAGACGATACGAAAGAGAGGTTGAACAGGCTAGTAATAGGGATTGAAACAATTTTGGCAGATAATTTTAGAAAGAGAGGGTCCAGATTGTCTAGCCCGGCTGATTTGAAGGGGTCCAGATTTTGCCGCTCTTTCAGAACATCAGCTATCTGGATTTGGGTGAAGGGGAAATGTGGGAAGCTTGGGTGAGATGTTGTGGGGGGTGCTGAGATATTGGCCGGTGTAGGGGTAGCCAGGTGGAAAGCATGGCCAGCCGTAGAAAAATGCTTAATGAAATTCTCAATTATAGTGGATTTATCGGTGGTGACAGTGTTTCCTAGCCTCAGTGCAGTGGGCAGCTGGGAGGAGGTGCTCTTATTCTCCATGTACTTTACAGTGTTCCAGAACTTTTTTGAGTTTGTGCTACAGGATGCATTTTTCTGTTTGAAAAAGCTAGCCTTAGTTTTCCTAACTGCCTGTGTATATTGGTTCCTAACTTTCCCTGAAAAGTTGAATGTCTCGCCAGGACAGGGGCTATTCGGAGATGCTTTAAGGAATACCTAGGCGGTCACCCCCCTAAAAGATTTAGATGCACACAGAATGAATTTTTTGCTGGTCAAGGGCATTCAAGTCTGGAGCGAACCAAGGGCTATATCTGTTCCTGGTTTTAATTTTTTTGAATGGGGCATGCTTATTTAAGATGGTGAGGAAGGCACTTTAAAAGAATAACCAGTCATCCTATACTGACGGGATGAGGTCAATATCCTTCCAGGATACCCGGGCCAGGTCGATTAGAAAGGCCTGCTCGCTGAAGTGTTTTAGGGAGCGTTTGACAGTGATGAAGGGTGGTCAGATGACCACAGACCCATTACGGATATAGGCAATGAGGCAGTGATCGCTGAGGTCTTGGTTGAAAACAACAGAGGTGTATTCGGAGGGCATGTTGGTTAGGATGATATCTATGAGGGTGCCCGTGTTTATGTTTCATTTGTGTGAGTTTGAGGGCATCAAGCTTAGATTGTAGAATGGCCGGGGTGTTAAGCATGTCCCAGTTTAGGTCTCCTAGCAGCACGAGCTCTGAAGATAGATGGGGGAGATCAATTTACATATGGTGTCCATGGCACAGCTGGGGGCAGAGGGGGGTCTATAGCAAGCAGAAACGGTGAGAGACTTGTTTCTGGAAAGGTGGATTTTTAAAAGTAGAAGCTTGAATTGTTTGGCTACAGACCTGGATAGTAAGACAGAACAATGCAGGCTATCTCTACAGTAGATTGCAACTCCGCCCCCTTTGGCACGTCTATCTTGTCGGAAAATGTTATAGTTAGGGATGGAAATTTCAGGGAATTTGGTGGTCTTCCTAGCAGAGTATGCTAAAGCAGTGAATAAAACAAACTTAGGGAGGAGGCTTGTAATGTTAATATGCATGAAACCAAGGCTTTTATGGTTACAGAAGTCAACAAATGAGAGCACCTGGGGAATAGGAGTTGAGCTAAGGCACTGCAGGGTCTGGATTAACCTCTACACCACAGGAACAGAGGAGGAGTAGGATAAGGGTACGGCTAAAAGCTATAAGAACTGGTCGTCTAGTACGTTCGGAACAGAGAGTTAAAGGAGCAGGTTTCTGGGCGCAATAAAATAGATTCAAGGCATAATGTAAAGACAAAGGCATGGTAGGATGTGAATACAATGGAGGTAAACCTAGGTATTGAGTGATGTTAAGAGATATATTGTCTCTAGAAAAATTTAAACCAGCTGATGTCACCGCATGTGTGGGAGGTGGAACTAAAGGGTTGGCTAAGGCATATTGAGCAGGGCTAGAGGCTCTACAGTGACGTAAGACAATAATCACTAACCATAACAGCAATGGACAAGGCATATTGACTAGTGAGTAATTAGGCTGGCTGTAGACACGACGATTCAGCGATGGAGGAAGTCTGTTTTAGCCTTCTCGTGCGGTTACACCGATAGTCCAGTAGTGATGGATTAGTAGGGTTCCGTGTAGCAAAGGGGTCCAGTCGAATTGACAAAATAGCTATAGTGGCCCAAGAAATTGGCCGATGGATCTCTTCAGCTAAGAGTCCAATATGCAGCTAGCGGGCCGCGGCTAGCAGATGGACTTTCAGGGGACGTCGCGGCGGAGGGGCCTGTGGGGAAAAAACTTGGGCAGATTACGTCGGTAGTCCAGTCATGATGGATAAGCAGGGCTTCGTGTAGTAAAAGGGGTCCAGGCCAATTGGCAAAATAGGTTAGCGGCCTCAAGAAACTTGGCCGATGGACCTATTCAGCTAACAGTCCGATATCCTCTTGAAACTCTGGGGGCAGTATTTCATTTTTGGATGAAAAACGTTCTTGTTTTAAACAAGATATTTTGCCACGAAAAGATGCTTGACTATGCATATAATTGACGTTTCCAAAACTGCAAAGATATTATCTGTGAGTGCCACATAACTGATGCTACAGGCGAAACCAAGATGAAACTTCAAACAGGAAATGCCCCAGATTTTGGAGGCGCTGTGTTCCAATGTCTCCTTATATGGCTGTGAATGCGCCAGGAACGAGCCTACCCTTTCTGTCGTTTCCCCAAGGTGTCTGCAGCATTGTGACTTATCTGTAGGCATATCATTGGAAGATTGGTGTCCTCCGTCGAAATTGGTGCGTAATCTCCAGCTGCATGAGGAGAAACCAAACTTGAATCAAATAGATATGTGAAAACACCTTGAGGCTTGATTCTAAACAACATTTGCCATGTTTCTGTCGATATTATGGAGTTAATTTGGAAAAAAAGTTTGCCGTTTTGATGACTGAATTTTCTGGGTTTTTTCTTAGCCAAACGTGATGAACAAAACGGAGCGATTTTTGGAAAAACTGAACATTTGCTATCTAACTGAGAGTCTCCTCATTGAAAACATCCGAAGTTCTTCAAAGGTAAATTATTTTATTTGAATGCTTTTCTTCTTTTTGTGAAAATGTTGCCTGCTGAATGCTAGGCTTAATGCTATGCTAGCTATCAATACTCGTACACAAATGCTTGTTTAGCTATGGTTGAAAAGCATATTTTGAAATTCTGAGATGACAGTGTTGTTAACAAAAGGCTAAGCTTGAGAGCCAATATATTTATTTAATTTCATTTGCGATTTTCATGAATAGTTAACGTTGCGTTATGGTAATGAGCTTGAGGCTATAATTACGATCCCGGATACGGGATTGCTCGTTTCAAGAGGATCACGGCTAGCAGGCTAGCAGATTGTGAATATTTTGTGAATATGCCCCACGAACATTAGACAACTGTACAGAAAACCCTCAAATTGCTGAAATAAGAAAATTAAATCAATGATGAGAGAATAGTCAGATTAATTGATAACAAAAATACCAGTACAGCTACTATTTCTGGGGTCCAGCAAAACCTCTTAGAGCTCCCCCTCTATACTGCCCCCGTTGGAGAAAGTGCGTATCCATAGTAAACTGAAAATATTTTTTCCCAAAATTGCTAATATATGCATATAAAAATTATTATTGAATAGAAAACACTCTAAAGTTTCTAAAACCGTTTAAATTATGTCTGTAAGTAAAGCAGAACTCTCAGGGCAGGCTTTCTCCCAAACTCTCTCTTGTGAAGAGAAAAGTTGGGTCAACTTTGACGTCATGGCTCCCACCCTTCCCAGGCAGCT
Source organism: Oncorhynchus keta (assembly GCF_023373465.1). Lineage (NCBI taxonomy): Eukaryota > Metazoa > Chordata > Actinopteri > Salmoniformes > Salmonidae > Oncorhynchus > Oncorhynchus keta. The sequence continues at coordinate 15,923,845 of NC_068446.1, forward strand.
ACCGATCCAGGAACAGTCTCTATCTGTTCAGCGCGATGTCAGCTTTCAAATGGCACGTTCATTGTGAGAATCCCGCGAGCTCTCGTCGTTTGGCAGGCGAAAATGTTAGTGTCACTCTCAAATACATGCACTCTATTGCGCACGGCCGATTTGGGGCACGTTCTTTTCCAAGTAACAGCAATTGAAGGCTTGATTGTCTGTTCGTGCTGATCATTGTTTTACATGTTAAAAACATCATAAAGCTCGATTATGCACATAGTTTGACCAGTTTAGTCGACATATAATATGTAAATTGGAAGTTTTGATGCGCAAGAGTGCTGGACCAGAAGTCATTTTGGATGCATTTCAGCCGAAGCTGTTAACATGTGCTAATACAGAGACACACAACGTGAAACCAAACGATGTATTGGGTAAGTATGACTCCTTCTACGTCTTCTGATGGAAGAACATCAAAGGTAAGGGAATATTTATGTGGTTATTTGGTGTTTCTGTGGACTCCAAACGTAGGAGGAGACATACTGCTAATATCTGAGCGCTGACTCATAGTATAGCCCAGTGAACGATGTCTGTAACGTTAAAAATAAATGTAATACAGCGGTTGTATTAAGAAGAAGTGTATCTTTGTAAATATATGTAGAACATGTATATTTAGTCATGTTTATTGCTTGTTATCTGACGTTATCTGTCGGAGCTATCATCATTTCTCCTGACATTTGAGTAGCATTTTTTGAAATGTCGTCATTGTAAACAGAGATTTATGGATATAAATGGCATATTATTGAAAAAAATTAAATGTACTGTGTAACATGTAATATTACTGTCATCTGATGAAGATTTTCAAAAGGTTAGTGAATTATTTATTTTTTAATCCTACTTTTAAATTAAATGTTTTCTGGGACAAAATGGCCGCCGCTTGCTTTTTGCTTCGGTGGTGATCTAATATAAATATGTGCTATGTTTTCGCCGTAAAACATTTTAGAAATCTGACTTGCTGGGTAGATAAACAAGGTGTTTATCTGTCATTTGAGCCATTGGACTTGTTAATGTGTGGAGGTTAAATATTTTTAGGAATATTTTTGCGTTCCATGCGCCACCTTCCAGCTGAACGTGGGGGGGGCAAATTGGAACCCTAGTCCCCTTCTGGTTAAGGCAGTTATACAATTTTAAAAAACATTACAATACATTTCACAACAGATTTCACAACACATTCAGTGTGTGCCCTCAGACCACTATTCTAATAACATATACAGCATCTACAACACAAAATCCATGTGTGTGCAGTACGTATGTTATCATGTGTTTGTATGCATGTGTCTGTGCCTGTGTGTCTCTTCACGGTGCCCCCTGTTCCCAGGGGCAGCAGGGTAGCCTAGTGGCTAGAGTGTTGGACTAGTAACCGGAAGCTTTCAAGTTCAAACCCCCGAGCTGACAAGGTACAAATCTGTCGTTCTGCCCCTGAACAGTTAACCCACTGTTCCTAGGCTGTCATTGAAAATAAGCATTTGTTCTTAACTGACTTAGTTAAATAAGTTTTAAAAAAATAAGGTGTATTTTTATCTGTTTTTTTACATCAAATTTTACTGTTTGCATGAGTTACTTGATGTAGAATAGAGTTCTGTATTGTTATGGCCAATATTCCCTCAAATTTGGCTTAGAGCAAACTTGAACTTTGTGAAAATTCTGTGCAACTTCCAGCCGTTGTTTATTGTGAACACTGAGGCTGTACCTGCTTTAAGTTATAGTTTTAAGTGGCCATGTAGGTTACTGTGGCTATGTGATCATAATGTGTGACGCACTTAAGCATAGTGGGTGCGGAGTCAGGCTCAGGAGGCAGAGAGTAGTGCTTTATTTAGGCACGGGGAAAAGTTGTGCGCGCCAACACTCACGGCCGCAACAAACACGATACCCAGGACCTAACAAGTCCAGAGGGAAAACCCCAAAACAAAACACACTAGAAATACACTACCACACACAAACACAGTGGGAAAAATAAGCCCGCACAAAAAGCAGGCGGGTTGACCAGCTTAAATATCCCAACTAAACATAAACAAGAAACAGGTGACAAAACCAACACAAAGGGGAAAATGGAACCGGTGACGACGACTGCCGAGCACCACCCGAATAGGAAGAGGAGCCACCTTCGGTAGGAGTGGTGACAGTACCCCCCCCCCCCTGATGCACGGCTCCAGCAGCGCCGACACCGGCCTCGAGGGCAACCCGGAGGGCGAGGCGCAGGGCGATCCGGATGGAGGCGATGGAAATCCCTCAACAGTGACGGATCCAAGATGTCCCCCACCGGTACCCAGCACCTCTCCTCCGAACCGTACCCCTCCCAGTCCATGAGGTACTGCAGGCCCCTCACCCGGCATCTCAAGTCCAGAACAGCACGTACTGTGTACGCCGGGGACCCCTCGATGTCCAGAGGGTGCGGAGGGAACTCCAGCACCTCACCTTCTTGCAGGGGACCAGCTACCACCGGCCTGAGGAGAGACACATGAAATGAGGGGTTAATACGATAATAGGAAGGGAGTTGTAATCGATAACACACCTCGGTTATCCTCCTCAGGACTTTGAAGGGCCCCACACACTGCGGCCCCAGCTTCCGGCAGGGCAAGCGGAGGGGTATGTTTCTGGTCGAGAGCCTCACTGCAGTGGCGGTCAGCAGCCCTCTTCTGCCGTTTACCGGCTTGCTTGAGGGATTTCTGGACGGCCCTCCAGGTCTCATTGGAGCGCTGCACCCACACTTCCACCTCATGAGCCTCGGTCTGACTCTGATGACACGGTGCCAGGACCGGCTGGTAGCCCAACACTCATTGGAATGGTGACATGTTCGTGGAGGAGTGGCGGAGTGAGTTCTGACCAACTCCGCCCATGGGAGGTACCCTGACCACTCCCCTGGCAATACGACCTCAGAAACCTACCCAACTCCTGGTTCACTCTCTCCACCTGCCCATTACTCGCGGGGTGATAACCAGAGGTCAAGCTGACCGAGACCCCCAGCCGCTCTATCAACGCCCTCCACACTTGGGACGTGAACTGGGGACCCCGATCAGAGACGATGTCCTCCGGCACCCCGTAGTGCCGGCAGGACTTAGAAAACCGATCCACAACAACCAGGACCGTAGTGTTCCCCTGAGATGGGGGAAGATCGGTCAGGAAGTCCACTGACAGGTGAGACCACGGCCGCTATGGATCAGGGAGGGGCTGTAACTTCCCTCTAGAAGGTTGCCTAGGAGCCTTACTCTGGGCGCGCACCGAACAGGAAGAGGCATAGAACCTCACGTCCCTAACCAAGGGCGGCCACCAGTATTTCCCCCTAAGACCCCGCGCTGTCCTCGCCACCCCAGGATGAACCGAAGAGGGTAGTATGTGAGCCCACCGAATCAATTGATCACAGACAACAAGCGGCACATACTTCCGACCTGTAGGACATTTTTGAGGTGCAGGTTCCAACCGTAACGCCCGCTCAATGTCCACCTCCACCTCCCATACCACCGATGCCACCAGCTTAGAAGCTGGAAGGATGGGAGTGGGATCGATGGGCCGATCCTCCGTGTCATAGAGACGGGACAGTGCGTCGGCCTTCATGTTAAGGGCACCCGGTCTATACGAGATAGTAGAAGAACATGGCCCACCTTGCCTGACGCGGATTCAGTCTCCTAGCTGCCCGGATATACTCTAGATTACGGTGGTCAGTCCAGTTGAGGAAATGGTGCTTAGCCCCCTCAAGCCAGTGTCTCCACACCTTCAGGGCCCTGACTACAGCTAACAACTCCCGGTCCCCCACATCATAGTTAAGCTCCGCCGGACTGAGCTTCTTCGAAAAGAAAGCGCAGGGGTGGAGTTTCGGTGGCGTACCAGAGCGCTGTGGTAGCACGGCCCCAACCCCAGCCTCGAATGCATCCACCTCCACTATGAACACCAAAGAGGGGTCCGGGTGAACAGTGAACAGCACCTTCAACCGATTGAGGCTCCGTCAGTCTCTGCCGACCACCGTAAACGCACCCAACCCTTCAGCAGTGAGGTAATGGGGGCCGCCACCTGACCAAAACCCTGGATAAACCTGAGGTGGAAATGCGATAACGGCTCGTTTGGAGAACACACACTTCTCAGCCTTAATGTATAGGTCATGCTCCAGCAGTCTCCCAAGCACCTTGCGCACCAGAGACACATGCGCGGCACGTGTGGCGGAATAGATCAGAATATCATCGATATATACAACCACGCCCTGCCCGTGCAGGTCCCTGAGAATCTCGTCTACCAAACGATTGAAAGATGGCTGGAGCATTCTTTAACCCATACGGCATGACAAGGCACTCATAATGGCCCGATGTAGTACTAAATGCAGTTTTCCACTCGTCTCCCCCCGAATACGCACCAGATTATACACGCTCCTGAGGTCCAGTTTCGTGACAAAACCACGCTCCGTGAAATGATTCCACCGCCGTGGCAATGAGAGGTAGCGGGTCACTAAACCCCACTGTGAGGGAATTGAGACCTCGAAAATCAATGCACGGACGCATACCTCCCTCCTTTTTCTTCACAAAAAAGAAACTCGAGGAGACGGGGAGGGCCGAATGTACCCCTGTCGCAGAGATTCCGTGACATATGTCTCCATAGCCAATGTCTCGTCCTGTGGGGGACACGTGACTCCTGGGAAGCGCAGTGTTTACCTGGAGGTTTATCGCACAATCCCCCTGTCGAAGGGGTGGTAATTTAGACTCCCTCTTCTTACAGAAGGCGATAGCCAAATCGGCATACTCAGAGGGAATGCGCACAGTGGACACCTGGTCTGGACTCTCCACCAACGTGGCACCGATGGAAACTCCCATACACCTACCTGAACACTCCTCTGACCACCCCTGGAGAACCCCCTGTCTCCATGAAATCCTGGGATTGTGACTGGCCAGCCAGGGAATCCCCAGCACCACTGGAAACGCAGGGGAATGGACAAGGACTAATCTGCTCCTTGTGATTCCCCTGCGTTACCAAGTCCAGTGGAACCGTGGCCTCCCTGACTAGCCCTGATCCTAATGGTCGGCTATCTAAGGAGTGCACGGGGAAAGGTGGGATCTATCGGCACCAGCGGAATTCCCAGCTTCCGGGCGAGTCCGTGATCCATAAAGTTCCCTTCTGCGCCTGAATCGACTAGTGCCTTATGCTGGAAAGAGGGAGACAATTCAAGAAAAAAACATGTGACCAACAGGGGGCTCAGGGTGAGTTTGATGCTGGCTCAGCTGGGGTGACCGAGAAGTGTTCTGCCTGCCCTCTCGACTCCCAGACGGGCTCCTCCAGCACCGGTCGGCCGTGTGTCTTCTCCGACCACTGCTGGTGCAGGAGGAGCCACCTACTCCAGTACCCCTTGAAGCAGCCCCTCCCTAACTCCATAGGAGTAGGAGAGGGAGGGCTGGGAGGTGGAACTGACAGGACCCCTTCTGAAACCCTGCAGGGCTTAACATTAACCTATTTATCCACTTGTCCTTCTGACAAGGAGGTGATGGAAAATGTTGTTGTGTTGTTTGATGCAAGATACCACTTTACAAAATAAAATGCATTATTATTCCCATACCATTTCTACAGTGAATCACACAAATTATGCCTATTGGCAACTCAGCTTATTCAAGCCTGTCTCAAAATAAAACAGTGCCCTCTTTACCTGAATTGCTTTTCAAAGATGTCTGGAAATGTATACGTTTTGTGCTCTTGTAGGAAGCATAATCTATAACAGCTAATAACTAACTACAGTGAATTGCAAAAGTATTCATCCCGCTTGGCGTTTTTCCTATTTTGTTGCATTACAACCTGTAATTTAAATGAATTTTTTTAATGGACATATACAAAATAGTCAAAATTGGTCAAGTCAAATGAAACAGATAACTTGTTTAAAAAATAATAATAATAATAAACTGAAAAGTGGTGTGTGGGTACGTATTCACCTCTTTTGCTATGAAGCCCCTAAATAACATCTGGTTTAACCAATTACAAAATTACAAAATGAGTTCAATAAATTCCACCTGTGTGCAAAGTGTCACATGATCTGTCACATGATCTCACTATACAGTCGAAGTCGGAGGTTTAAAACTCGTTTTTCAACCACTCCACACATTTCTTGTTAACAAACTATAGTTTTGGCAAGTCGGTTAGGACATCATGCATGACACAAGTCATTTTTCCAATAATTGTTTACAGACAGATTATTTCACTGTATCTCAATTCCAGTAGGTCAGAAATGTACATATACAAAGTTGATTGTGCCTTTAAACAGCTTAGAAAATCCCAGAAAATGATTTCATGGCTGTAGAAGCTTTTGATAGGCTTTGACATCATTTGAGACAATTGCAGGTGTACCTGTGGATGTATTTCAAGGCCTACCTTCAGAATTAGTGCTTCTTTGCTTGACATCATGGGAAATTATGTCAGCCACGACCTCAGGAAAAAAATTGTAGACCTCCACATGTGAGGTTCATCCTTGGGAGCAATATCCAAATGCCTGAAGGTACCACTTTCATCTGTACAAGCAATAGTACACAAGTATAAACACCATGGGACCATGCAGCCGTCATACCGCTCAGGAAGGAGACGCGTTCTGTCTCCTAAAGATGAACGTACTTTGGTGTGAAATGTGCAAATCAATCCCAGAACAACAGCAAAGGACCTTGTGAAGATGCTGGAGGAAACAGGTTCAAAAGTATCTATATCCACAGTAAAATGAGTCCTATATCGACATAACCTGAAAGGCCGCTCAGCAAGGAAGAAGCCACTGCTCAAAACCGCCATAAAAAAGCCGGACTACGGTTTGCAACTGCACATGGGGATAAAGATCATACTTTTCAAAGAAATGTTCTCTGCTCTGATGGAACAAAAATAGAACTGTTTGGCCACCATTGTTATGTTTGGAGGAAAAAGGGGGAGGCTTGCAAGCTGAAGAACGCCATCCCAACCGCAAAGCACGGGGTGGGAGCATCATGTTGCGGGGGTGCTTTGCTGCAGGAGGGACTGGTGCACTTCACAAAATAGATGGCATCATGAGGTAGGAAAATTGTGTGGATATATTGTATGGATATATGCATCAACTCAAAAATAGAATACTTGAATATCCCAAATAATAATGGGATATTGGTATACATGGAAACGTGGTCAGTGATTGACTTAATGTAAATTATGCATTATAAAGTAAAATATTCTCAATGATATTTGACAGCTGGGTTTTCATATGTATCAAATGTTGAACATTTGCATCCCCATTTTGTCACATTTATGTCACGAGTTCATGTTTTCGCATTCTGAAATATTATCACGTTATCACATTAACTTCACAAAATATCACATTGTTACATGTGATCACAAGTGAAATTCATGTGGTTTTCCATAAGGGTATCATTATAAACTCTTCTCACTGTCAACTGAGTATATTTTCAGCATCTTAACAATGAATTACTTAAAAATCATACAATGTGATTTTCTGGATTTTTGTTTTAGTTTCTGTCTTTCACAGTTGAAGTGTACCAATGATAAAAAATGACAGACCTCTACATGCCTTTTAAGTAGGAAAACCTGCAAAATCAGCAGTGTATCAAATACTTGTTCTCTCCACTGTATGTGACTAACAGAAATAGAATAATTAGTCCCTGAACAAAGGGTGGTCAAATTCAAAAGTAAAACTCAGTATCTGGTGTGGCCACCAACTGCATTTAAGTACTGCAGTGCATCTCCTCCTATGGACTGCACCAGATTTGCCAGTTCTTGCTGTGAGATGTAACCCCACTCTTCCACCAAGGCAACTGAATGTTCCCAGACATTTCTGGGGGAAATGGCCCGAGCCCTCACCCTCCGATCCAACAGGTCTCAGACGTGCTCAATGGGATTGAGATCCGGGCTCTTCGCTGGACATGGCAGAACACTGACATTCCTGTCTTGCAAGAAATCATGAACGGAATGAGCAGTATGGCTGGTGGCATTGTCATGCTGGAGGGTCATGTCATGATGAGCCTGCAGGAAGGGTACCACATGAGGGAGGAGTACGTCTTCCCTGTAACGCACAGCATTGAGATTGCCTGCAATGACAACAAGCTCAGTCCGATGATGCTGTGACACACCGCCTCAGACCATGACGGACCCTCCACCTCCAAATCGATCCCGCTCCAGAGTACAGGCCTCGGTGTAACGCTCATTCCTTCGATGATAAATGCAAATCCGACCATCACCCCTGGTGAGACAAAACCGTGACTCGTCAGTGAAAAGCACTTTTTGCCAGTCCTATCTGGTCCAGCGGCTGTGGGTTTGTGCCCATAGGCGGCATTGTTGCCGGTGATGTCTGGTGAGGACATGCCCTACAACAGGCCTACAAGCCCTCAGTCCAGCCTTTCTCATCCTATTGCGGACAGTCTGAGCACTGATGGAGGGATTGTGCGTTTCTGGTGTAACTCGGGCAGTTGTTGTTGCCATCCTGTACCTGTCCCGCAGGTGTGATGTTCGGATGTACCGATCCTGTGCAGGTGTTGTTACACCTGGTCTGCCACTGCGAGGACGATCAGCTGTCCGCCCTGTCTCCCTGTAGCGCTGTCTTAGGCGTCTCACAGTACAGACATTGCAATTTATATCCTTGGCCACATCTGCAGTCCTCATGCCTCCTTGCAGCATGCCTAAGGCACGTTCACACAGATGAGCAGGGACCCTGGGCATCTTTCTTTTGGTGTTTTTCAGAGTCAGTAGGTCTCTTTAGTGTCCTAAGTTTTCATAACTGTGACCTTAATTGCTTACCGTCTGTAAGCTGTTAGTGTCTTAACGACCGTTCCATGGGTGCATGTTCATTAATTGTTTATGGTTCATTGAACAGGCATGGGAAACGGTGTTTAAACCCTTTACAATGAAGATCTGTGAAGTTATTTGGATTTTTACAGATTATCTTTGAAAGACAGGGTCCTGAAAAAGGGACATGTCTTGTTTTGCTGAGTTTAAGAACATCACAACCAGGGTCTTTGCAGATGTCATATCATGTCCCAACTAGGTGTATTGTCAAGATACTGTAAGAGACAATCCCAGAAATCTGTATGTCGATCTACACTACAGTGTGTGAGACATGCAGTCAAGTAGGTCCCAGTCCCAGTCCACTACGGCGCTATACTACAGCATCCCACTTTAACACTAGATGACTGATTGACAGGCCACAGTAGTCTCTCTGAAGAGTGTGAACCTGTGAACTTGGTTAATAAAACATTAGAGACAGCATGAGAGGACCAGCTGAGAGGGGTGGAGTGGGGAAGGCAGGCGGATAAGGAAGGGGGAGGCAGGGGGAGAAGAAAGGGGGAGGCAGGAGGGAAGGCAGGGGTCACTGATGTTCAACGGCCTTACAAGGACCCTCCACTACACTATGAATGTGTCCCAAATGGCTCCCTGTTCTGTATAGTGCACTTCTTTTGATCAGTGACACATAGTCAATAGTATTGCACTCTAATGAGAGAATGGTGCCTTTTGGGATGCATTCTACCTCTCCTGGATCTCCCTACCCCTTTAGAATACATCACAGGGGATCTGCACGGCACGACGCCGAGCGAAGGGGAGCGGGCCTCATTAAAATCAAGGCGATCACATGCAAGGACCAGAGGAAGAGGGGTGGGTACACCTAGCACAAAGCACCAGAGACTCCCAGGTAATCATCTCTTTGAGGAGAAAGTCGCAGGAGAACATAGGGATAAAGCCTCAAACGGTTAAAACAATGGACGTTTAACATCAGCCTTTTGCTCTCTCTTCCTCTTCGTTCCTCTCCTATAGTACTCATTCATTCAGCCTGTTGCTTCAAAGCTAAGCAGAGAGTAGAGGAGCGAGAGAGAGAGGCCCCTGTCTTCTATTGGAAGTGAGCCATGCCAAGTTCACCTGGTTTTATTCCTTAGATGTCCTTGTTTGGTGGATAAATAGAGACTGGCAGGTATCTGTTTAATGTTTCCTCTCTGTTTAGGACTTATAGAGGATTCAATGCGCCCTCTGAAACATTCCTACACATACACATCCTTCCTTCCCCTGTGCTATTTTCTAGATAAACATCCACATTTTTAAACATACAATAATAAATAACACTGGATATTTGCAGCTAAAATGCATAATTGGGGCAAGACAATTAATTATTTTATTTAATATTTATTTTTCATCATATTTCAATCATTTGCATGGTTGATTGTGTAAAGAACTGGGGAAGAGCCAGATCAGTTGATCTGCATAGCAGGAAATGCAAACTTAGTGTATTCAAGGTTTGAAAAAACATCTACATTTTTTCTAATTTCCACTTTAAAATGTCAGATTTGATATGACCTAATGAAAAATGTATCAACACTACAAAAAATGTCCATGAATTATAATCCACATTAAGATCCAAAACAAATTAAGATCCAACATCTGTAGGCTCATTGCGTTTGTTCAGCCTCTCCGTCGCTCATATTTCATCTTTCCATCTCTTGATTTACAGAGGGCTTTGGCTGTCTTCCCAGTCATGTACTGAAGCTTTGCAGCCTTGCAGGGACATGCAGTGTGGCTGTCAGTGTGTGGCGTCCCAAATGGCACCCTAGCACTACTTTTGACCAAAGCCCTATGAGCCCTGGTCAAAAGTAGTTCACTATATAGGAAATAGGGTGCCATTTGGGACGCAAGCAAGTGTGGCACCTCACATCACTATCGCTTCTTATGGGTGACATCAACACCAGGAAGGCTCCGATGAGGCTTTACATTGCAATAGTCTTAATAGTTCCTGAAAATAGAACCCTACCCCTGTCCACAATGTTCAGGCCCTCCCCTAACTGAGCCCGGTTGCTTCTACCAAATCTATTCCCTGGCCCTGCTAGAACCCAAAACCTCCTCCATTAGTATATCTGTTTGTTCTTCGCTCCCTGCACTGCCTGCCCCCTACACTCTGTATGCATAGAAATATTTGATCTTGGGTGTTAGTATTTGGGCAGCCTGCTCAATGACATGAGAGAGCTGTTAGCTGTTACCTAGCTAGCAGTTGGGGTTGGAGCCATTCAGGATGAGGGAGGACAACAACAACAAAAATAATGAGCATGGCCTTATTTCTTACAGCATATCATTTCACAAAACTAGGCATATGTCGCACGTCACTACTTCACAGGAGAGCCATCTGAACATAAATATGATCAAATAAATCAATCAAATCCATTTTTATTTGTCACATGTGCCGAATATATCCTTACAGTGAAATGCTTACTTACAAGTCCTTTTTAACCAACAATGCTGTTTTTTTTAAAATACCAACAAAAAAATAAGAACAAGAAATAAAAGTAACAAATAATTAAAGAGCAGCAGTAAAATAACAATAGCAAGGCTATATACAGAGGGTAACAGTACAGAGTCAATGTGCGGGGGCACCGGGTAGTCGAGGTAATTGAAGCAATATGTACATGGAGATAGAGTTATTAAAGTGACAAACCATAGATAATAACAGAGAGTAGCAGCAGCGTAAAAGAAGGGAGGGGGGAGCAATACAAATAGTCCAGGTAGCCATTTGATTATATGTTCAGGAGTCGCCCAGCCCGGCGGTGATACAATCTTCGGCAAAATCATTCGCAAGGAGATTCCTGCAAAAATATTATTTGAAGAGGCTTGGGGGTAGAAGCTGTTTAGTTGCCATGCAGTAGCAGAGAGAACAGTCTATGACTAGGGTGGCTGGAGTCTTTGACAATATTTTTTCGGCCATTCTCTGATACCGCCTGGTATAGACATCTTGGATGGCAGGAAGCTTGGCCCCAGTGATGTACTGGGCCATTTGCACTACCCTCCGTAGTGCCTTGCGGTCAGAGACCGAGCAGTTGCCAGGCAGTTATGCAACCAGTCAGTATGCTCTCGATGGTGCAGCTGTAGAACCTTATGAGGATCTGAGGACCCATGCCAAATATTTTCAGTCTCCTGGTGGGGAATAGGTTTTGTCATCCCCTCTTCACAACTGTCTTGGTGTGCTTGGACCATGTTAGTTTGTTGGTGATGTGGACACCAAGGATCTTGAAGCTCTCAACCTCCTCCACTACAGCCCCATCGATGGGAATGGGGGCTTGCTCTGTCCTCCTTTTCCTGTAGTCCACAATCATCTCCTTTGTCTTGATCACATTGAGGGAGAGGTCGTTGTCCTGGCACCACACGGCAAGGTCTTTGACTTCCTCTCTATAGGCTGTCTTGTCGTTGTTGCTGATTAGTTCTACCACTGTTGTGTCATCTGCAAGCTTAATGATGGATTTGGAGTCATGCCTGGCCGTGCAGTAATGAGTGATGTGTTGTTACCTAACCTTGCCACCTGGGGACTGCCCGTCAAGAAGTCCAGGATCCAGTTGCAGAGGGAGGTGTTTAGTCCCAGTGTCCTTAGCTTACTGATGAGTTTTGAGGGCACTATGGTGTTGCACGCTGAGTTGTAGTCAATGAATAGCATTCTCACATACAGTGGTTCCTCCTTTAAAAGTTACGAGCTTACACCCCGGCACTTACAGGTACCCAGCGTCACAGCTTCATTGCTCCAGACCACCGCAAGGGGGAGTTAGAGCACTCATTATGCATTTGGGTTCCAAGGTTTTTATATCACCAATCATATTGATTGGTTCCAATGACGAAATTGACGCGAGCGGAAGCAAATGTAAGTAGTTGTAACATCATAACGAGTCAAGTAAAAAATGTACAATTGAGAGGAATATTTTAGTTAATGTAGAGACAAACGATTGTGCATATTTTTTTGTCTTAAAATTAATTTACAAAAATTGCTATTTAGCAAGTTAGCTGACTCGCTAACAGTAGCCAGCTAGCTAGCAAGTGTTATGACATGAGTATCAATTTGTCATTTGTGTTGTTTAATGTTTTAAGGACTCCTGAGAAAACCAGCAAACAAGGCTGTCATCTTGTGGAACAGTGGATGTAAATAATCTAGCTAGCAAAGCATTTACTGCAAATTGAATGTACAATTGTGTTAGCTTGCCTTGATTATATTTGCCATGCAATGCAGCTGAAGTACCATAGCTAGCTAACTATTGTCATCCCTAAAGCCAACACCTCATTCGGCCACCTTTCGTCCCAGTACTCTGCTGCCTGTGACTGGAACGAATTGCAAAAATCGCTGAAGTTGGAGACTTTTATCTCCCTCACCAACTTCAAACATCAGCTATCTGAGCAGCTAACCGATCGCTGCAGCTGTACATAATCTATTGGTAAATAGCCCACCCATTTTCACCTACCTCATCCCCACAGTTTTTATGTATTTACTTTTCTGCTCTTTTGCACACCAATATCTCTACCTGTACATGATCATCTGATCATTTATCACTCCAGTGTTAATCTGCAATATTGTAATTATTCTCCTACCTCCTCATGCCTTTTGCACACATTGTATATAGACTCCCCTTTTTTTCTACTGTTTTATTGACTTGTTAATTGTTTACTCCATGTGTAACTCTGTGTTGTCTGTTCACACTGCTATGCTTTATCTTGGCCAGGTCGCAGTTGCAAATGAGAACTTGTTCTCAACTAGCCTACCTGGTTAAATAAAGGTGAAATAAATAAAAAATGTATTTGCTTATTGTGTAGTGGAGGATAAAAATAATTGTATGCCTGTGGATGTGTAGCTAGCTACAGCATGTAGCCGATCTGTGTATGGATCCTAAAACTTTTGGTATGAATATTAGGTTCTGAACTATCTATGAACCTCAGCTATCACAGTTGCTGTATCGACTTCAAGTCTGAATGGCATTAATGAAACCTATGGATTGAGTAGAATATAATAACTTTATTATGCCAAGGATGCAAGTCCTATATACATGTACTGTAGTTATTACCACGCATGGGATCAACACTGATCATGTACTCTTCCTTGGCAAACAAATGTGCGGTTCATGTATGAATCTCTGTGAGACATTATTTTTCAGTCATATCCAATACCAGGTGTATCAAACTCCATTCTTTGAATGATGCTGTGTCTGCATGTATGTATTACAATTATACACTTCAGCAATGTTTACCACTCCTGCTCTTGGGACATCAATGATTACACATTGTAACTATGCAGTCGATTAGAAACATGATTGAAGTAAAGGCAGATTTGTAATTTATGCAGTATATACAGAAATAAACCTATGCATATCAAACTCCCTTCGTCTGCATTAGTCTGAGAACACAGGATAGGTATAGTATTCCAATGAGATACTTCATTTCAACCAGTGGAGAATGTGAAACGCTTTATTGAAAGTTCATTATCCAGGTGTTACAAATACATAATACATGCATTGTAAATATTATAATTGTAATATTATATTATGAATACAAGTACAATCTCTACTTCAATGTACATATTTTACCTTTTATTTAACCAGGCAAGTCAGTTAAGAACAAATTCTTTATAATGATTCTTTATAATGGTGTGCATTATAAAAAAAGAGGAATGAGGGGAGGCAGGGAGAAAGGTGTTGAAGACAGAAAAGGAAAGAGATAAAACAGAGGAGCAGGGAAGACAGCATATGATTAATGAATTACAGTGCTACCCTAATATTCTCTCAGTTCATCACAATTACATAGTGCCTCCAGCTGTGTCTCCTAACCAGCCTTGGCTCCCAGTCGGCCCAAAGTGTATCTTAAGAGTGGGTGAGGTGGTGATGAAGGGACTGGCTTCCTCTCTCACATCAAAACATACCTGCAGAGGAGAGACTGATGGATAGAGAGAGAGCATAATTAAGCTTGATTTTTTTTATTCTAACACGATCAGTCATCATAATCAGGCGGTGAAATGCAAAACTGACCTGGAATTAGTCATTCTGGGACTACTACATCTCTATTTGTATTTCAAAGTAAAGCATCTCTTTAATAATACTTCCCGTATAATATACAGTTGAAGTCGGAAGTTTACATACACTTAGGTTGGAGTCATTATAACTTGCTTTTCAACCACTCCACACATTTCTTGATAACAAACTATAGTCTTGGCAAGTCGGTTAGGACATCTACTTGGTGCATGACACAAGTCATTTTTCCAACAAATGTTTAAAGACAGATTATTTCACTTATAATTCACTGTATCACAATTCCAGTGGGTCAGACGTTTACATACACTGACTGTGCCTTTAAAAAGCTTTGAACATTTCAGAAAAGGATGTCATGGCTTTAGAAACTTCTGATGGGCGAATTGACATCATTTGAATTAATTGGAGGTGTACCTGTGGATGTATTTCAAGGCCTACCTTCAAAATCAGTGCTTCTTTGCTTGACATCATGGGAAAATCAAAAGAAATCAGCCCCCCAAAAATTGTAGACCTCCACAAGTGAGGTTCATCCTTGGGAGCAATTTCCAAACGCCTGAAGGTACCACGTTCATCTGTACAAGCAATAGTATGCAAGTATAAACACCATGGGACCATGCAGCCGTCATACCGCTCAGGAAGGAGACGCGTTCTGTCTCCTAAAGATGAACGTACTTTTGTGTGAAAAGTGCAAATCAATCCCAGAACAACAGAAAAGGACCCTGTGAAGATGCTGGAGGAAACAGGTACAAAAAGTATCTATATCCACAGTAAAACGAGTCCTATAGCGACATAACCTGAAAGCCCGCTCAGCAAGGAAGAAGCCTCTGCTCCAACACCGTCATTAAAAAGCCAGACTACGGTTTGCAACTGCACATGGGGACAAAGATCAAACTTTTTAGAGAAATGTCCTCTGGAACATGTGTATGTGACAAATACAATTTGATTTGATTTGAGCGAGCCACTCGGGTGGAGAATGATGCGAGGAAGAGGTTGAGGAACGAGATGGGAGTAACAACAATTTGTTACAAGTTGAGGAGGGGGGCTGATCGCTGACAATAGACTATTCAACCGTTACTGAAGAATAGTCTAATAGCTAAGCTAGGTATGACCCCCCTCCTTATCACAGACCAGATTTGCCCTAACGACCAAGGGGGAGTGAGAGTACTGATTATGCTTTTTGGTCCCAACGCACTACTGTGTCTCTAACTGACAATGAATGGAAAATATAAACCAAATAATGAACTGATAATTGTTCACGATTTTAAATGAAACAAGCAGGGATCAGGTTTCAAACCCTCAACCTTCTTGCCCGAACATGCTCAAGCTGCAGAGTCAATAGAGAGCGTCCTTGCGGTAGCTTGCTACTCAAAGGAATAAAGTAATGACTTTTAAAATAAGTTACCTTACACGTTATGTTGGCTGACAATTTGTTAGCTACGCTGTCCTTACAAACCACATATCAATACAGCAGTATGTACCGGTATGTTAGCTATCTACCTAACGTTAGTAGTTGTACATCAAACTTGACAGTATATTAACTATAGGCTAACTACCCAACGTTTATTGACTTGATTATTCCCGACATTCTTAGCTTAGCTAAATGGTATAGTCATTGTGCGTTCTCAATGGACATTCAGGTGCTTTCGGAAATTTGCTCTGGCTATCAACTCTGATTTCAGAGCACTCTCGTCTGAGTGTACGAGAGCGCAGAATATTGAATTTACGAGTGTTCAACACCCGTTGAATATAGCCGGTGTCAGGTAACCTCAGCAAAAAAAAAAGCGTAATTAAATTGTTTCCAGCAGCACAGTTACAGTCAACAACGCTCTGGATAACACGAAAACAGGCTAAATAGCCCTGCTAGGGCGAGTAAAATGGTCAGAGTGGTCTCATTTGTGTCTGGGAGTAGGTAGCAAGCTAGCCAACGTTAGATTGGGTGCTTGAC
Source organism: Oncorhynchus keta (assembly GCF_023373465.1). Classification (NCBI taxonomy): domain Eukaryota; kingdom Metazoa; phylum Chordata; class Actinopteri; order Salmoniformes; family Salmonidae; genus Oncorhynchus; species Oncorhynchus keta. The sequence goes on from NC_068446.1 coordinate 15,940,561, forward strand.
TGCCGTTGTAAGGCCAGAACGCTTAAATCAACCTTACTCTTTGGACCGTATGTGCAGTGTGCGCTCCTGTTTGAATTTACAAACTGACAATGCTCTGAATTTATGAGCGGAGACACTCCAGATTGAATTTAACTAGGCAAGTCAGTTAAGAACAAATTCTTACTTACAAGGACAGCCTATTCCTTCCTCCCCGTCGGGGAATTGAACCCCGGTCTTTAGCTAAATAGCCCAGTACTGTACTGCCGACCGTCACGTTGTACAGCACCATATTCTCTGTTCCATCCTAACAGAAACCCAGAGCGTTTTTCATTTTTCATGGAAAGAAACACCATAATATCAATCAAATTAAGTAAGCAATTACCAATCAAAAGTTTGGACACACCTACACATTCTAGGATTTTTCTTTATTTTTACTATTTTCTACATTGTAGAATAATATCTGAAGACATCACAACTATGAAATAACATACTGTATATGAAATCAGTTTAGAACCAATTCTTATTTACAAGGACAGCCTACTCCTTCCTCCCCGTCGGGAAATGAAACGCCGGTCTCCCGCGTGCCTGCATTTAGTAGTACAGACATGGCCTGCTCTCCCTTACTTACGGAATTAGGCACTTTCACATGTTTACGACAGTATGTATTGTAGGCTATGTTTACTTCAGACTGCACAGTAGCCTAATAAACAAATGCAGGTGGCTTATATCTTCAAAATTGCTTTAAATGCTTTATTATCAAAATAATAATGTAAACGCATATACTGTACAGTGCTATATTTCTTCATCAGCATCTTTATGCTTTCATTAATATAATAATAATGATAAAAATACTCTTTCAAAATGTTGATTTAGTTATGGAACCATAATGAATTACTCTGGGAAGAAATATCACTGATTTACAGAAATATTGGAACAAAGTGTCACGATCGTCGTAAGAAACGGACCAAAATGCAGCGTGGTATATGTTCATGATGATATTTTAATTAAAGAAAGCACTGAACACTGAATACAAAACAAAAAATGAAAACCGACCGTGAAGCTATAAGAACTGTGCTGACACAAGCAACTAACATAGACAGACAATATCCCACAACCAACAATGACAAAACAGGCTACCTAAATATGGTTCCCAATCAGAGACAACGACTAACACCTGCCTCTGATTGAGAACCATATCAGGCCAAACACAGAAACAGACAAATTAGACATCCAACATAGAATGCCCACTCAGATCACACCCTGACCAAACAAAACATATAAACATACAAAGCAAACTATGGTCAGGGCGTGACACAAAGGTGTCTAATGAAGGGAAACCATTTAGAATCCCCAATCTTCTTATGCTGTAGCCTACTCCCAAACGTCACATTGTACAGTGCCATATTTTCCATTCCATCCTAATGGAAACCCTGAGGGTTTCATTTTTAGTTTTTCTCCACCATACCATAGTAGGGTGATTAACACCATACGCTTGCGTCCCACTTGGCCAAAAACCTCGGAAAATGCAGCACGGCAAATTCAAATAAATTGATCGAAAAATCACACATGTAAGATACTCAATTAAAGCTACACTCGTTGTGAATCCAGCCAACTTGTCAGATTTTAAAAAGGCTTTTCGGCGAAAGCATAAACAGCTATTATCTGATGACAGCACAACAGTAAACAAAGCGGAGAGCATATTTCAACCCTGCAGGCGCTACACAAAACGCAGAAATAAAATATAAAACATGCCTTACCTTTGACAAGCTTCTTTTGTTGGCACTCCAATATGTCCCATAAAAACATCACAATTGGTCCTTTTGTTCGACTAATTCCGTCCATATATATCCAAAATATCTATTTATTTGGCCCGTTTGATTCAGAAAAAAACAGCTTCCAAAATGCGCACCGTCACTACAAAATATTTCAAAAGTTGCCTATCAACTTTGCCAAAATATTTCAAACTACTTTTGTAATACAACTTTAGGTATTTTTAAATGTTAATAATCGATCAAATTGAAGACGAGTCTATCTGTGTTCAATACAGGAACACAACAAACCAAGCTACGTTTCAAGTCTTGCGCAACTCTCAACAGTGTTACGCAGTTCCTAGTTGGCCCTACTTCTTCATTGCACCAATTAATAACCTCAACCAAATTCCAAAGACTGGTGACATCCAGTGGAAGCGGTAGGAACTGAAATCCAGTTCCTAAGAAATATCGTTTGCCAATGAGAACTCAGTGAACAGACAGAGACCTCAAATAAAAATTCTGAACTGTTAATCTACTAATAATATTGAAATTGGGCACGCTATTTATCCAAAAGTGAAAATGCTGCCCCCTATACCTTAAGAAGTTAAAATCAATCCCATATACTATGTTATTACAAAAAAGGTTTTAAATGCTCTGGTAATGCCAATATGGAAGACTATAAAAATGCTTCTCAAAGATGCCCTCTGGTGGTCAAACTAGCACGAACTTGCATTAAAACTTCTTCAGGATCGATGTCCCTTCCACGGGACGGTTGACCTAACGTAGGCTAATGCAATTAGCATGAGGTTGCAAGTAACAAGAACATTTCCCAGGATATAGACATTTCTGATATTGGCGAAAGCTTAAATTCTTGTTAATCTAACTGCACTGTACAATTTACATTAGCTATTGCAGTGACATAATACCATATTATTGTTTGAGGGAAGTGCACAATTTTGAACATGAAAAGTTATTATTAAATAAATTAGGAAGATTTGGGCAGTCATTGATCCTAGGTCCTGACAGTTTTATGCAGACTCAGGACAACTGAGCTTTGGAGAAATACGCAGATTTATAGATGAGTCCATCATTTGCTTTCTTATGATCATGATCTTTTTGTCAAAGAAGTTAATGAATTTATCACTGCTTAAGTGAAAGCCATCCTCTCTTGGAGAATGCTGCTTTTTAGTTAGCTTTGCGACCGTATCAAAAATAAACATTTTATTTTTCATTTTTCTCCTTAATTAAGTTGGAAAAATAGGACGATCGTGCAGCAGTAAGGGCTCTTCGATACTGCAAGGTACTGTCTTTCCAAGCTAATTGGAAGACTTCCAGTTTGGTGTCGCGCCATTTCCATTCCAATTTTCTGGAAGCTAGCTTCGAGGCTCGGATATTTTCTGTATACCAGGGAGCTAGTTTCTTATGACAAATGTTTTTTTGTTTTTAGGGGTGCAACTGCATCTAGGGTATTACGTTCCTCAGTTAGGTGGTTAACTGATTGTTGTACTCTGACATTCTTGGGTAGGTGGAGGGAGTCTGGAAGGGCATCAAACAATCTTTGGGTTGTCCGAGAATTTATAGCACGGCCTTTGATGATCCTTGGTAGGGGTCTGAGCAGATTATTTGTTGCAATTGCAAACATAATAAAATGAGTGTTTACCTATTTGCTTATGGTGATATACTGCTCATTGAGTGCGGTCTTAGTGCCAGCATCGGTCTGCGGTGGTATGTAGACAGCTATGAAAAATACAGATGAGTTAGATAGAGTATCTCATGATAAGCTGTAGACCACCCTATCTCAGGCGAGCAAAACCTCGAGACTTCCTTAGATATCATGCACCAGCTGTTGTTTACAAAAATACTTTACATAGATCACCACCCCTTGTCTTACCAGAGGCTGCAGTTCTATCCTGCCGATAAAGTGTAAATCCTGCCAGCTGAATGTTATTCATGCCGTCGTTCAGCCAAGACTCAGTGAAACATAAGATATTACAGGTTTTAATGTCCTGTTGGTAGTTTAATCTTGCTTGTAGGTCATCAATTTTATTTTCCAATGATTGCACATTGGCCAATAGAACAGATGGCAGTGGGGGTTTACTAGCTCACCTACGAATTCTCAGAAGGCTTCACGCAAATGACAGCGATTTGGGCCTGTTCCTGGGAAAGCAGTGTATCCATCACGTCGGACTCGTTAAGAGGTTAAAGGAAAAAGCTTCTACCAGTTTGTTGTGAGTAATCACTGTCCAGAAGTTATTTCCGGTCATATGAGACGGTAGCAGCAACATTATGTACAAAATACGTTGCAAAATAAATGATAAACAATGCAAAAAAACTAACAAAATTACACAGTTGGTTAGGAGCATGTAAAATGTCAGCCTTCCTCACTGGCACCATTCTAAATTCTGTATACCAGGCGCCAGACCAAAGATCTGGTACCATTCTACATTCAAACGTGAACTTTCGTGTGCTTTAATTACAAACATGTATACCATCTGTAAATACAAATAAAATTATTAAATTATTAGCCTAGTTGGTTTAGCCATGGAAAAAGTCAGCAACCTTACCACTAGCCATGATTGGCTGAGATAATGAGTGGGCTGGGCATGCCGAGAGATGAGCTCATATTGGTCTGCCATGTATAACACGAACTGGTCAGTATGAGTAGGCAATCCTTTCTAACACTGCTTTTTTGAAAGATATTATGTAGTAAAGTGTTGCAAAGTGTTGCTCTCCACTTTCTGGAGGACCGAGTTTTGAAATCAGTGGAATTAGAGTATGTCTTATGGTTGACGAGGTTCAAGCACTTCTAACCAGATCCGAGGGTAGCACGTACCTGATTTGAGGAGTTAGCAAGGTAACTTTAGTCAACTCTTGAGTTCAACTTGGGATAACTGGTCATACAAAAGTGGTTCACTTTTTTGCCAGGTAAATGTGTATGGCAACAAATCCTTCAGAATGAACCTGCTCAGGGGCAGGCTAATTTATGGCTAACTCTACTTACCCTGAATGAAATGACAGAACCGTGAGATTGCGTCACCATCTCCTTCATTTGAGGAAGACAAACGATTAAAACACTCTCCTCCAGTCTCCATGCTTTCTTCCTGTTTTTGTTCATTTAATGCCAGCGTCAGTTTCCATGCCAGCGAGGGAGAGACACACAAGGTGGTCTCCATATATGTTTACATGACTATGACAAAATCTCACTGTTTACATCAGTATAGATGTAGAGCTAATAGTTGTTTTATTTTAACTTTGACTCTTATTGTACCGGTCAGGTGCAAGACTGCTCCTCCCTTGGATGGACCTCTACTTATAGTGAACATATAGAATATCTGCTATTATTTTATTCATTTGAAATGATGACTAATTATCTTAGTGCTTAAGACTGAGCATTGCATACCAGTTGGCGGACTGACGTGGTATGATGTAAACATATTTCACACCGCTTCAAGCTTTAAAGGGCAATTGCACTTCCTGATTTGGCCTCGTTTTAGATTTGTTTCATTAAGAAATGTTACTGGTCATGACTGAATTCAAATGTGAGTTGGTTTCATGGTGTGGATTGTTCTGGGTGTCTCATATGTGTTCGCAGTTGGAAAGAGTTAGACTAATTATTTTGCCAATTAGCTTCAGCCGGCTGGTGTGCAACATTGGCAAAGTTGGTTTGACTTCAGTTAGCCTGTCTCTTGGGCTAGTTAGTGACCTTCAATACATTACACAATGTAAATGAGACAACATTTTCATGTTGCACACCTTTTAGTTTTCTCATTAGATGCTTTCAATATTTGAATATTAATTTATACAATTTACTGTTCTGCCCTCCCAAGCAAAAAGGCAGTAACTGCTCATATAGTGCAACTGAGACAAACATTTTGTATTCATGTTGACCCTGACCTCTGACTTGACCTTTGACCCTTAAACAGCAGTTTCTGCCTTCTTCCTGACACTTTTGAATGAATGAATAAATAAAGAACAGCTTTAAGAATACATTTTAAACATATTTATATGTTCATATTCATAAGAAGACCCAAATGACATTTAGCTACAATTAATAAAATGCTGAATAGTTACATTTCATTTTTAAGTAACATTTCATTTTTAAGTAAAACTTCTTCAGTGCTCTTCCATATCACTCCTCATCCTCAGCAATGCTGTTCACAGCCAAGTCATTCCAGAACTGCCTTCGACTTGCAGGCATCAGAGGACACATCTTGGTGATTATGTCCATCTGCTTGGACTCTTCTATCTCTCTATCCTGGGTACGTAGTTTCGAGGGTGTCTCTAGAGTGACTTTCTTCATGATGAAGTCAAGCTCTGTGAAGTCCTTTTCTTCATGGGAAACATTGTAGATGAGGCTCCTGGATCCACTCCTCAACTGGATCTCAGCCATCTCTTCCAGCTTTGGTGCTGCTGCCTTCTTCAGCTTGACGATGGAATGGCCAGCTTTCCATGCCAGGATGTTTTCCTTTTTCATTTCGACCACCTCCATCTTGCCTGCATTGGAAGTGGCGACCACACGGAGTAATTCCCCGAGGTTGTACACCACACCTCCAGGTCGAGCTTTCATTTCCTGTTCCACGCCATGGTGGCAACTGTCTGCACTCATGAAGGTGTGTCCTGGCTTGAAGAACTTGAGGGTGATGTCCTCCATCAAAGTTGAGTCAGCAATGACAACGCTCACCAGTTAGGTTAGGAGGCACCAGTTTTTGTTTTGAGAAGTGCAGTTATCCAACCAATACACTGCATGCTTGACATCTCTCTCCCTCTCCAGTGCTGTCACGTAAGATGAAGTAATCTCCTCTGCCTTCCGACCAGCTGTTCCTTCATGCCATACCACTGAGATAGTTTTCTTCTTATTTTGAGACTTCTTTCCAATGGTGGCGAATGTCTCGTGACAGGCCACGATTCTTCTTGTGAACAATGCTGTTTTCACACCTGGCATGCGAGGGAGCATGATGACTTTTTGCATATCAACGCTCCTCACAGAACAGTCCTCAGGCCAATCTTTCTGCGCATCAGCCTGGTAATGGCTTCTGCTCTGCCCTGCAGACTTATTATGTTCCTCATATTTCCTACATTGCATGCGGTCGGGGTTGGTGATGGTGAATTCAGGTGCTATACATGGCTTGTTGTCTTGGCTGGCTTGGGTTCCCATGGCCTCATTCTCCCTGTGCGCCATCTTCAGATGATGACCCTGCACCAAACAGAGCTCGCACTCCTCCTCTCCAAGCTTCACAAAGCTGATGTTCTTTCCCTCTACCGCCTTGCGATAGGTTTTCGTAACCGCAGCTGGCATCTTTGTTCTTCTCCCTGTAGTCATTATGCATGAACCGAACATTGACGTCACTAGGGAGGTAGAGGCGATGTGGGGCATGCTCTCATCTGTAGTGGCTGATTTGGGGATAGAAGGACTCAATGTGTTGCAGGATTGGATTCATGTTCAAGTTGCTCGCTGAAACTGTCTTTCCCCTCTGATCCTTTGGTGGAATCAGTTTGGTGGTGATTGACTTGCCCATCATCGTGACGATCAACCTGTCATTTTTGGGGTGGTAGCTCAATCTTGTCAGAGAAAAACACTTTGCACACCTGTTGTGCAGAAACGCTCTGGTTTGGAAGATGCTACAGAAATGACCTGCTGCGTCGACTGTCAGCGCCAACAGTGATCTTTTTCTTAGATTGCTGTGCCACCATGTGGAAAATCCATGTCTTCCTCTCCTTATACTTCATCTCCCAATACTTTTCCCATATTTCCTTTTGCCTACCCTCTGAAATATTCTGAGTACATTGCCCCTTGCATTTGGGCCCTCATGGCTTACCCATCGGGGGATCTTGGATTTCTTGTTTGATAGGTTGTCTGGAGTTGTTTCCACGGGCTCAGCTGCCACTTGTGCTGGAACATCTAACTCTGAAGGTGGATGATAATCTTCATCATTATCATCATGATTGGAAATTGATTTCTCATCTGATAGACTGATGTCTAAGTAGTTAGACACCACCCACTAGTTCTCTATTTCTTCAAATAGTGTTGACCCTGTGACTTCAGTTAAAGGGGGTAGATCAGGAATCTTTGTTGGAATGTGGCCCACAAACTCAACTGAAATAAATAGAGCAACTAATCAGGGACATGCATCCGAATGATTCTATTCTGTCATGGATGATAATAATTAATACTGACATTTTGTGGTGTGCAAACAAATGATCATAATCCTTTTCAGTGTCATCACTCTGTTCATCTATTCATTTCATACCTGCTCCCAAAAAGGCTCTTACATTTGTACCTTTATTTACAAATATAACAACAATTGCATGGATGGACATTGACAGGAATTAAACCTAGTATTGACGTGGGTGTACAGTCCTAACACAGCCTCACATGGCAACTTTGATGCGCATAGATACAGATCATCTAGACCACACGGATTGGTGGAAGTCATGCAAAACTCTTTTGTTCCGCATTCATGTAATGATGGCACTGAAGCAGACACATTGAGCACACATTTGGCATGTCAAAGCGTGTTGTACTAATTACACATGCCACCAACAAAGGTGATGGATACAATTTGGGTTTTTAACTTTCCTGACCGGGACAGTCACGCAATACTGGAATTTAAAAGAAAACCAGAAACCCTGAACATGTGAGTAGATATATTATGCTGTGTGTGTGCTCATCCGGAAAACGAGTGTGCGTGGCTTTTGACAATTCAGTATGGGGTGCACGTCCAACTGACCGTCAGTTAGCTAGAGTGGTGTAACGTTACAGATTCAGATAACCCATGGAATGTCAGAATACAACTATAGGGATTATGTTCATTCTAGGTATAGTAGATTGACTCTAGTATAAACTACTGATCGTCTCTTATGGGAGCATGTAGCACAAATCTATTGCTTCATGCTAATGCTATTTAGGTAGGTTTTGACGTTTTGGTAGGGGCACGTCAGTTTTAGCTAGGTGGCTGTCACTGGCTCGAAATCGTGTGTACGGTGTACTGATTCAAAGAAACCGTCAGATGAAATTTCAGAATATAATTCATTGTATGGCTAATAGATTGAAGTTAGAATCAATTGCAGATCTCCTCTTATGAGAGCAGGTAGCATTGTTAGTCTATGAAAAATGACATTTACTCATTTTCGACCAAATGAGCAGTTACTGCCTTTTTGCTTGGGAGGACAGTGTTGATTTGAGGGTTTTAAGTCATTGAAATTTGGAGCAGTTGGAAATGTATTGTCATTTACCAATGGTCCCTAAATAGCCCCATAGGGATATCCAAAGTCAACCCAAAGTGACCACGGTTATCACTATATTACTATATGCAGCTGCACTCCGAATTGATGATTACTTGTGTGCTGCCAACTGTGGATATGTGGGCAGGATTGAAACAAACCCAACCTTCATTTACATAGTGGTGCAGTCCACAAGTTTCAAAAACTCCGTTTTGGGTGAGACTGACTTTATTACAAAAATGATCCTATTTACACTTTGTAATCAATTTTGACAGCAGAATAAATGTCTCTGACTCATATCGATGGCACATGTTTTCTAAATGAGAGGTTGGTTTTTGGGGAAGTTTCTCTGTAACATGTTAAATGTTTGATAGTGAACAGTATGAATTCTATAAACTCAGATGTGGAGTATTTGATTTGATATCCATGCTGGATTCAGAATAATGGAACCATACTGTATGTGAAGTGATAGATAGTGATTTACAAAGAGGTATACAGGTGATATTGGCGCGAGGAAAATTGTTATTAAACACACACACAAACACATGCATGCACGCATGTGCGCGCACACACACACACACACACACACACACACACACACACACACACACACACACACACACACACACACACACACACACACACACACACACACACACACACACACACACACACACACACACACACACACACCATCCCATCTCCCTCCCCAAAAGAGCGCAGAGGGGTGTCCTACGAACCAGGTTTGAAGAGTTGGCAAGGTAAATTTAGTCAACTCCAAGTTCAACAAGAGATAACTAGTCATACAAATGTAGATCACCTTTTAGTCAGGTACATTTCTAGGGCAACGAATCCTTCAGAACTAACCTGTTCTCGGTCAGGCTAACTCAGGAATAACTCCATTTAACCAGAATGAAGTGTCTGAACCGCAAGTTGAGGACCAATTAAATCAGATTCCCTCCCTCTCGCAAAGATAATTTGAGAAGGAAGAATTATGAAATATTTTATTAATCTAATGTGTGGTAGTTGCCTGGCACCTATTGCCATGCCCCGTTCAAAGGCACTTAAATATTTTGTCTTGCCCATTCACACTCTGAATGACACACATCTGTGTCTCAATTGTCTCAAGGCTCAAGGTCTCCTCCCTTCATCTACATTGATTGGAGTGGATTTATTAACAGGTGACATCAATAAGGGATCATAGCTTTCACCTGGGATTACCTGGTCAGTCTATGTCATGGAAGAGCAGGTGTTTTTAATGTTTTGTATACTCAGTGTATATTTTGGTAGAGGAATATGACTGTACAAGTCTCTGTGTGTGTTGATACTGTAGAGGAATATGGCAGTACAATAATCTGTGTTTTGGCTGACTTACAAATAGATCATCATGTATTATACATGTGTAGTCTTTCAGCTATGCATAAAAGCCAGATGCTCGTTTTATCAGTGGGGTCCTGTGTGGTAAACATGCTGGAACGAGATGCTGGGGAAAAAACTAACAACAAATGCTTTTTGTTGTTTTGTTATCAATATGAGCCATTTTGGAACAAACAACAAAAGAATTGATTGAGTTTCTTAACAACATGAGCCCCAAAACTGGTGCTTCCTGGTTGTACTGTGTTACTTGGCTCCAAAACAAACACACAAAAGACTGCTGTTGTGAGGTCTGTCTCTGTCTCTCTGTCTCGGTCTATCTCTCTGTCTGTCTATCTCTCTGTCTGTCTGTCTGTCTGTCTGTCTGTCTGTCTGTCTGTCTGTCTGTCTGTCTGTCTGTCTGTCTGTCTGTCTGTCTGTCTGTCTGTCTGTCTGTCTGTCTGTCTCTCTCTGTCTCTCTCTCTCTCTCTCACACTAACTCCCTCACCCCCATTCTTATTCTTTTTGTGTTTATGTGAATGTGCTTTCCAAGTGTCTTTAGTAACAGAGATCTTTCAAACAAAGAGCTATGACATATGGATTGGAGGTACCACCATGTCTCAGCCCATCTCACCATGTGTCACCCGGTCTCATCCCTACATAGTGGTGAGAGAGAGAAAATGTGCAGCCATGTAGACCAACCCCTGGCTTCCAGCACACACGACTCTGCTGTGCTCGGCTGCCACTCGAGAGTTAGAGAGAAACCTGATAAATAAATCAACTTAGAGGCCGGCCGGGCATAGAGTGAGAGAAGAATCTTTCACGCCTCTAAGCCCCAGTTAACATCAAGGACCCAAAGACACCACAAAATTAAATATATTCACTTATCTGAGAGAGCTCAATATCCTCATCATTTTCTTTAGCTGTCCAAGATAAGAGTCCCAGGACTTTTCCCCCCATTGGCCTTCAATCTGCACCTATTTGAACCCTCATACTCATTGATTGGAGGGTCTTTTTTTGAACTGGCCCTTTTTATGTGGAGATGGACATCTGAAAACATCAGGGAGCTTAAAATTAGCCCCTCTTTACAGATAGCCAGACACAGTTATTAGGGCTTAATTGAACACGACTGACTTTCCTCCAACAGTCTTTTTAATCCACTCTGAAAAGTTATTTGCATATTTTCTCAAATTTTGTCTGTTTTTCTTTTTCCATATAGCAACTTTCAAATGGAGGCTTTTGACAACAGGAAATTTAACAACAAGCAAAGTACTGTACAGTGCTGTTGTGTGTTGGGATTAGAGATTAGAGACAGAGTTGAGGGGATGTAGCTGTGTGTTTACTGTGTGTTTACTTTAGAAAAACATTTCATCCCATTTTCCTATCACTTCTTCCTCATTCCGTTTGTTGATCTCAGCATCTGGCTGTTAAGTTTGCAGCAGTTTGGCAAGACCGTGTTCCAGGTTGCGTCCCATAATGGCACCCTTTACCCTACATAATGCACTACTTTTGACAATAGTAGTGTACTGCATAGGGAATAGGGTGACAATTTGGGTCTCAAACCAGTCTAGTACATAACCTGGGTGGGAGTTGATGTGTCTTTAGGCACATTTTCCCTCCCTGACAGGGGCTGGTATATACGGAGGTGACAGCATCTGCTGGGAACTCTTTCTTCCTTTGTGGTTTAGATAAGTAAGTGTTGAGAAACACCCTTGTGATTAGAATTTCCTTCAGATATTTCTATCAAGATTTCATAACAGAGCAGCAGGCAGACATACAAGACAGGCAAATTCATCTCACCTGACTGAGAGATGAGATCCCTACTGTCCAAAGGAATAGAGAAGCAGGTTATTTAAAATATTTAAACCAAGCTGTTTGGCATTGTTTGTCATAGTGGTGTATTGTTTGGTGATTACATTTGCTGGCATAGTTTGCATCATTATACATTTGCAGGAGAAGGATTCTGCCAAACACTCAGCTACACATGTGTTTCTGTGTGTGTGTGTGTGTGTGTGTGTGTGTGTGTGTGTGTGTGTGTGTGTGTGTGTGTGTGTGTGTGTGTGTGTGTGTGTGTGTGTGTGTGTGTGTGTGTGTATATGCGACACTTCTGGTGTGAAACCACGGATGTCACTCTGAGGGAACGGAAGGAAGTGACACAGAAGGAACACCCCTGCTACGCTGTCATCGCCATCCATACCAGTGTATAATTTCACTGTGTCTGCATTACACTTCACAGGTAGACGACACACACAACTACAACAATAACCTGCATCGGCCTGTCATCTCCTAAGCATCTGTTAATGTTGTTTCTACCAAACAATTATCTATTCTGAAGATGGAAAGAAGAGCACGATTCTCCTTCCCCCCCAATCCTCTAGCTATTTCATATTTTCACCCATCTGCAACAAAATAATAATTTACATTTCCTTTGGCGGGGGGCGGCTCTCTCCCTCCTTCCCCCTCCCTCTCTCTCTCCCTCCACCCCCATCTCTCTCTACCAGGAGCTTATTTAACCCAAGGTTAGCTGACACCAGTGTGGTGGTTGGCTGGCCCTGTTCCAAAGCCCCATTATCACAGAGGTCAGCCACCTAATCTTGAGAAGCTACTCTTCTCTGCTCTTCATTAATGCTTTATTAACAGGCTACAGTGTACTGCAGGGAGATGGCTCTACACTGAGGATAATTGGGATTAATAAAAAGGGCCAGAGAGCCCTGTAGGAGGAGGTGAGGAGAGAAAGGGCAGGGGTTGAGAGGTAGGGGGGCAGGGGGCACCCCTCATCAACCCCTACATAGTGAACTGGTCTCCTCTTTAACAATTAGTTTATTTGCATATATGGAATGTTAAATGGGATAATTAAAGGGACATGCTCAAGTCCCCAGACTAGATTTTAATTGATGTGGATTTTTCTTATATTATTGGAGGTGAAGAGAGTTGCTGTATTTTAAAGATAATGTGAAAGTAATTTTATAACATATCATACTTTTTCTGTACTTAATAGTAAGGACAATACAAATATTGTCTGAAAGTCCAGAAAATACATAATATTAGTATTATTCGTTCAACGATTCGGTCAAGAAGGAAGCAAATTCTCATGGACCTTTACTTTTGGTAATCATCTCTTTTCCAATTTACATTTTCATTCTCAGTAATTCCCATACAAGGTTGTTCCTATTTCCTCACATGACCTCTACTTAAGTATAGTGTCTGGTACATCCTCCCTCACGTACATATGCTCTCTCTCACGCACTCTCTCTCTCTCTCTCTTTCTCACTCTCGTTCACGTTTACTCTTTCTCACTCTCATGTTTACTCTCTCTCCCTCACACTCTCTCTACCCCCCCCATTCTCTCTCTACTCTTTACACTCCTTCTCTTCTCTCTAATTGACTTCATGCCTGATCATGTTGAGGAACTGCCTGCCTGTGTCTCTCTCTCTCTCTCTCTCTCTCTCTCTCTCTCTCTCTAACACTGTATTCTCCTGTGTCCTCACTCTATTAACACAGAGTATATCCACATTCTGCTGTCTGTTACTAGACCAGCTCGGGGATGATGCTAGCCTGTTCCACCTCCAGGCAGGAAGAGATGATTCCACCCTCCTCTTTCCCGACCCAACGTTACAATTAAGAACAACATTATGAAAATCTTAGATCAACATCAAAGTTAGGTATAGGCTGTAACCTCTTTAACTACTTACAAGGTCAGCAAGCAAAACAAAGAAAGACTCAATAAAGACTATATTAATTTGTGAATACACCAAAAAGCCCAATTGCATCGTTCCACTTTGTGTTACTTCTGTAGGCCTACATACAACATCGACGGGTGGGTCCCATGTTGTACAGAGTGTTGTGTTGGAACGTTGGAGTGTTATGGTGGAACAGAAAATATTGGCAGCAGAAAAAACACTCCTTCCTGCTCCACATGAAGCCTCCAATGGTGTAAGTACAGAGGATTTAAATCGTTACTTATTAATAAAGAAATTCTCAATTCTTTGATTCCATCTTTTCAAGTAGGTATCCCAATTATGCGGAATAATTCAGAGCCCTTTAAGCAATTAGTTCAACTGACCTAGATAAATGTGGCTGGAATTCAGCTTTCTTTCTTTTTTTAAAATCCACTTCAGAAAATGGAACAACCCCAATTTCCAGACATTTTTTACCTGGCTTCAGGATAATCCACCGTATTATGCTATTCCCTAATGTGCTCTTCATTATACATTCAATGTTTTGTTGTGGGGGAGCATTTCATACAAAAAAAAGTTGTATATAGTTTGTCCATTTCTCTGCTCATGATAATAACCGTCACTGAAGTGCAGTGGTGTCACATTGAGGGTAAAAACAACAGGATGTTTACACCCAGAAAGAACATGACTGGACTTTGATTTCACCACAACCCAACGTTGTATGTGTCCTAAATGGCAACTGATTATTATACAGTGCACTGCTTTTGACTAGGGCCCATAGGGATCTGGTCAAAACAATGGCACTATATGGAATAGGGTGCCATTTGGGATGCACTTTGGAGTGTAGCCTATGTGATGTAGAATAGCCTCAGTAGATAGCAGCCGTGGCAAAATCTACTCCAAGATCTTTCAAGGTATCACTCTGTTCCCTTTAAACCAGAGTTAAACATGTCATTTACCGAGCCCTCCTTGTGGAGCTTGTCTGTAGCTGTTGCTGTGAGCTTCCCTGAAGCAGATACACAGATCCTTAGCACAGGCACTTTAGCACTGTGGTTAATGGTGCACCCGTACCAGGATCACTCTCCTGCCCAAGCTCCCTGTGTAAGTGTACAGCTATTGAATAGTGTTACAGGACCATTTGTGTGCCTAAGTGCTCTGGCTGCAGTTACCCACAGCTTTGGTGTGTTACCCTCAGAAATAACGATGATCTTAATGATGCCACTGTCAATGAATAATTAACCATGATGTAGCCACTGAAGTAACTTTTATCCAGAGCTATCTGAGGTTACAGAGGGCTGCAGAGTTTACCACTGAGCAAGCTGGAATGTGTTCTCATTCTAAACTATATTTCGATGTTGCCCATTTACTTGATTTTCAGCACTACCAGTAATATTCCAATGCACCAATTCTATATGGAGCATCACACACACATAAATACACACACGCACGCACGCACGCACGCACGCACGCACACACACACACACACACACACACACACACACACACACACACACACACACACACACACACACACACACACACACACACACACACACACACACACACACACACACACACACACACACACACACACACACACGTTTAATTTGTATTGATGGTCTCAGATGTTTCTTGGTTTGCTCATTTTCACCTCATTCTCACCTCATTCACACCTAGTGATGTATCTGCCTGCGATTAACACTAGGTCATAACTGTGCTCCATGGTTGACAACCGCAAGCACCTAGAAACACAGTACTGTACTGTATATCGAGCGGACAAACAGCCATACGACCTTACTGTCACCTTTAACAATGAATTTAGTCACTGTTCATTGTTAGGCTGGTGATTTCTGTATTCCTTTTCAAGGCTTAGCAATTAGATCATGATAATCATCATCAAGCATTCATGCATGCTTACAGAATAATCATGTTTACATGACTGTCCTCAGAACACACATTATTTTTGTAATTACAAATAGACTTCTTCAAATACGTATTTTTATGTCAGGAACCTTTGGGTAACACATGATACTTACTACACACGGGTGTAGTCGGCAGGATGAGCTTTTCTTCTCTTTGACATTCAATCCCCCACATTACTCAAAAATCAATCAGTCTGATTTTTTTGGCCCTAATCTGTGACCTAAACATGTCACCTTCCATGTTTTCTCATGTGTCACCATATTGTGCCCACATATCTTGCCAATGACATGCCTGCTTTAGAATTCACCAGGAAGTGATGTATTGTATCCCTCTGTTTACAATGACACTCTTTAAATAAAGCACACATTTAACATTGGGCTCAGCTCAGTGCTTGTAATACTCAGAACGTCAGTATGGCAGCAGCGACTGCCTGAATTCGTTGAATGCTTTTAGTTGACTGGGTTAAGCAGCTGAGAGCAGCTCTTTCTCCTCCACCCATATTCTACAGTATTCCCCACAGGCCAAACTAACGTCTCCTGGTACTGTTAGCCCTCTTTATCCTGAGACTCCTCTGACAGAACAGACTTCAGCCTACTCAGCTACATTGCTACTTCCCTATGGTCTGCATCCCAAATGGCACCTTATTCCTAAATAGTTCACTACTTTTGACCGGAGCCCATGGGGTTCTGGTAGTGCACTAGGTTGCCATTTGGGGCACACATTATGGCATCACCATTGAGTCAGCGGCGACATAAACACACAGGAAAGATGAGGGAGATCTGCACGTTCATCCATTATTTATGAATGTGTTTAGCAGCAAGGATATAAATGCTTCTTCCTTACTTGGCCTTTTGTACCCCATCCTCAGACTGTGGGATCTGTTCAGAGATAGAGATGGAGATGATTCTGGGTATTTCTACTTGTGGTTATTCTTTATGTATCCAGTATGACATGGTGTTCGTATGGGCCATGGGGAACAAAGATTGCAATTATTTATGATTCAAATGATAATTTACATAATATGTGTACAACTATGATTGTATATGCATGCCATGTGTTAAGAAAACATGCACAGCACAACAATTGACTTATAAGGTTAACTGTCTGAGGAACTGGTTCAACAGGGGTTAAGCTGTATGTATGTGTATACCATACCACCAATGTATACAGTACATGCAGTCTTTACAGACCATACAGTAACAGCAAATTGCCTTGCTTAACATGTAGCTCATGATCATGCCAGAGCCAGATGTGTTTCCAGTGACCACGGTGAAGAACAACCTGAACAGCAGAACAAGAAGTGCAGTCCTCCAGCCTCTTGGGAAGAACCAAATCCATCTCCACACAAACTCCCCCTCAATAAGTTGGCCTGTGTGTTGTAATCAGAGAAGCGCAGGTTTGGGTGTGAGTGGAGTTTGTGTGTATTTGTGTGTGTGTGTGTGTGTGAGTGCATGTGTGTGTGTGTGTGTGTTTGGAAGTTTGAGTGACAAGGTCTCGCTCTTGCCTTTTGTTTGAATTAAGAGAGGATAGACCGCAGAAGGTTTGGTATATTGAAACCTCCATTTGCATATTTGCCGGCGTTATTAAAGGGATCAGTTTTAGCCATGCAAGCCACAACAAACAGAGTGGGAGTACAGAGGAGCAGCATGGTTTAATATTACAGATGACACCCAGGGAACGACCTCACCCACCCCCTGCCCCAGCTCAGAGACTGATTAGAAGCTACTTAATTAGGAAAGCTTCCCATCTCTCACACTTCCCAACTTTCACACATCCCTCCCGCCCTCCCCTCTCTCTCTCTCTCTCTCTCTCTCTCTCTCTCTCCATCCCAGCATCTCTCCACTAACTTCTCCCCTCTTCTCTCTATGTACGCCTGGAGTTTAGTCATAGATTCAATATTTACCTGGCTCTCATCCTGTACTTTTACCAGGGGTTTCTACACAGAGGATCTGGTGTGTGTGTGTGTGGGGGGGGGGTATTAATCATAAAATCTGCTTGTGGCTTGAATGCAGGTGCAAACCAATAACCAACTGGCATTTAGAGGACTTTCATTAATATTTTGTCACAGATAAAATTGGATGTCTGTTGTGTTTAAACACCTGGATCATGATGAGGGTTTTACATCTCCCTCTGTTGACAGCTCATAATCTTTGTATTCAGTGAAACAGAGGTACTATTGTGTACTTTCCAAAAACGAAATGCCTGTTATAGTTTTCCATTGCAAAACGTTTTGAATAGTTTCACTACTATGTGCCCTAATGTACCTGACCCGCTAGGTTAGGACTTGACTTGAGGGCCTTTTTGTACCTGTTGTTAGTGTTAAAGGTCAGGGGTCAACTGTCAGGGTCTATCCTCTAGAACAGTGGTTCCCAAACTTTTTATTGCCCCGTTGTAAGGGTTTTCCTGTGGTGAAGGAGAAGCGGACCAAAATGCTGCGTGGTGGTTATTCATGTTCTTTAATAAAGGAACCAGACATGAAATAACTAACAAAACAATAAATGTGCGAAAACCTAAACAGTCCTATCTGGTGCAAACACAGAGACAGGGACAATCACCCACAAACACACAGTGAAACCCAGGCTAAGTATGATTCTCAATCAGAGACAACTAATGACACCTGCCTCTGATTGAGAACCATACTAGGCCGAAACATAGAAATACCCAAAACCTAGAAAACAAACATAGACTGCCCACCCAACTCACGCCCTGACCATACTAAATAAATACAAAACAATTGAAATAAAGGTCAGAACGGGACAGTACTCCCCCCCCCCCAAAGGTGCGGACTCCGGCCGCAAAACCTTGACCTACAGGGCAGGGTCTGGGTGGGCGTCTGTCCGCGGTGGCGGCTCTGGCGCGGGACGCGGAACCCACTTCACCAGTGTCTTAGTCCGCCTCATTGTCCGCCTCCGTGGCTCTCTAACCATGGCAACCCCTCTCAATGACCCCACTGGACAGAGGGGCAGCTCGGGAGAGAGGGGCAGCTCGGGACATAGGTGCAGCTGCTCGGGACAAAGGGGCAGCTGCTCGGGACAAAGGGGCAGCTGCTCGGGACAGAGGTGCAGCTGCTCGGGACAGAGGTGCAGCTGCTCGGGACAGAGGGGCAGCTGCTCGGGACAGAGGTGCAGCTGCTCAGGACAAAGGGGCGCCTCTGGGCTGAGGGGCTCTGGCGCCTCTGGGCTGAGGGGCTCTGGCGCCTCTGGGCTGACTGGCGGCCCCTGGTTGACTGGCGGCCCCTGGCTGACTGGCGGCACTGGCGGCTCCTGGCAGACTGGCGGCACTGGCGGCGCTGGGCAGACGGGTGGCTCAGGCGGCGCTGGGCAGACGGGTGGCTCAGGCGGCGCTGGGCAGACGGGAGGCTCCGGCGACGCTGGAGAGACGGGTAGCTCAGATGGCGCTGGGCAGACGGGAAGCTCCGGCAACGCTGGAGAGGAAGGCTCTGGCAGCTCTGGACTAAGGAGCTCTGGCGCCTCTGGAATGAGGGGCTCTTGCGCCTCTGGACTGAGGGGCGGGAGCTCTGGTAGCGCCGAACAGGCGGGAGACTTTGGCTGCGCTGGAGAGGAAGAAGGCTCCGGCAGCGCTGGACAGGCGGGAGCACCTGTAGGGGTGAGACGGAGAGCCTGGTGGGGGGGCTGCCACCGGAGGGCTGGTGCGTGGAGGTGGTACCGGATAGACCGGACCATGCAGGCGCACTGGAGCTCTTGAGCACCGAGCCTGCCCAACCTTACCCGGTTGAATGCTCCCGGTCGCCCTGCCAGTGCGGCGAGGTGGAATAGAACCGGGGACACCGTGCGCAAGGCTGGTGCCATGTAAGCCGGCCCAAGGAGACGCACTGGGGACCAGATGCGTAGAGCCGGCTTCATGGCACTTGGCTCAATGCTCACTCTAGCCCGGCCAATACGCGGAGCTGGTATGTACCGCACCGGGCTATGCACCCGCACTGGGGACACCGTGCGCTCCACAGCATAACACGGTGCCTGTCCGGTCTCTCTCTCCCCCCGGTAAGCAGATGAAGTTGGCGCAGGTCTCCTACCTGGCTTCGCCACACTTCCTGTGTGCCCCCGCCCAAGAAATTTTGGGGGCTGCCTCTCGGGCTTCCTTGCCAGCCGTGTTCCCTCATATCGCCGGCTCCTCTCTCCGGCTGCCTCTGCTCTCCTAGCTGCCTCCACCTGTTCCCATGGAAGGCGATCCTTTCCCGCCAGGATCTCCTCCCAGGTGTAGCAACCCTTGCCGTCCAATACATCGTCCCATGTCCATTCCTCTTTGCGCCGCTGTTGCTGTTGCCCGTTACCACGCCGCTTGGTCCTGTTGTGGTGGGTGATTCTGTAAGGGTTTTCCTGTGGTGAAGGAGAAGCGGACCAAAATGCAGCGTGGTGGTTATTCATGTTCTTTAATAAAGGAACTAGACATGAAATAACTAACAAACCAATAAATGTGCGAAAACCTAAACAGTCCTATCTGGTGCAAACACACAGTGAAACCCAGGCTACCTAAGTATGATTCTCAATCAGAAACAACTAATGACGCCTGCCTCTGATTGAGAACCATACTAGGCCGAAACATAGAAATACCCAAAACCTAGAAAAACAAACATAGACTGCCCACCCAACTCACGCCCTGACCATACTAAATAAATACAAAACAAAGGAAATAAAAGGTCAGAACGTGACACCCGTACCCCTTCAAACATTCAACCTACAGCTGCATACCCCCTCTAGCACCAGGGTCAGCTCACTCTCAAATGTTGTTTTTTGCCATCATTGTAAGCCTGGCACACACACACTATACGATACATTTATTAAACATGATAATTAGTGTGAGTTTTTGTCACAACCTGGCTCATGGGAAATGACAAAGAGCTCTTAGAGGACCAGGGCACAAATAATAATCAATAATTTTGCTCTTTATTTAACGATCTTATATATAAAACCTTATTTGTTAATCGAAAATGTTTGAATAACTCACTACAGGTTAATGAGAAGGGTGTGCTTGAAAGGATGCTCATAACTCTGCAATGTTGAGTTGGAGAGAGTCTCAATCTTAAATCATTTTCCACACACAATATGTGCCTGTATTTCATTTTCATGCTTGTGAGGTCCGAGAATCCATTCTCACATAGGTACGTGGTTGCAAAAGGCCTGCAAAAGGTGTCTTAACAGCGTAATTTGCCAAGGCAGGATACTCTGAGCACAGCCCAATCCAGAAATCTGGCGGTGGATTCTGATTAAATTACATTTTCACAGAACCGCTTGTTGCAATTTTGATGAGGCTCTCTTGTTCAGATATCAGTAAGTGGACTGGAGGCAGGGCATGAAAGGGATAATGAATCCATTGAATATAGTTGCGGAGAGTCCCTGTAATCCTAGATTCAGATCATTCAGGCGAGAAAAAACATCTCCCAGAGAGGCCAGTTGTGTGAGAAACTTGTCATCATGCAAGCGGTCACACAAGTGAAAATGATGGTCAGTAAAGAAAACTTTTAGCTCGTCTCTCATTTTTTTTTTAAACGTGTCAATACTTTGCCCCTTGATAACCAGTGCATTTCTGTGTGTTGTAAAAGCGTTACATGGTCGCTGCCCATATCATTGCATAGTGCAGAAAATACACAAGAGTTCAGGGGCCTTGCTTTAACAAAGTTAACCATTTTCACGGTAGTGTCCAAAACATCTTTCAAGTTATCAGGCATTCACTTGGCAGCAAGGGCCTCTTGGTGTATGCTGCAATGTACCCAAGTGGCTTCGGGGGAGCAACTGCTTGCACGTTACCACTCCATGTCTCCCTGTCATGGCTTTTTTGCCATCAATACAGATACCAACACATCTTGACCACCAAAGTCCATTTGATGTCACAAAGCTGTGCAGTACTTTAAAAAGATCCTATCATCTTGTTCTGGTTTCCAGTGGTTTGCAGAAGAGGATGTCTTCCTTAATTGACCCCCCATAATTGTAACAAACATATACCAGGAGCTGTGCCAGGCCCGCCACGTCTGTTGACTCCAGCTGTAACGCATGGAATTCACTGGCTTGAATGCAAAGCAGTAACTGTTTCAAAAAACCTCCTGCCATGTCACTAATGTGTTGTGAAACAGTGCTGTTTGATGGAGGCGTTGTCTGTATAGTTTTTTTGGCCTTTTCCCCCAGCATTGTCTCAGCCATGCCTGCGGTTGCAGGAATAATTAAGTCCTCCACAATAGTATGGGGCTTGCCTGTCCTAGCCACTCGGTAGCTCACCATATAAGACACTTCTAGCCCCTTCTTATTAATTGTCTCTGTTTCTTTTATACATGTCTTACTACTCAAAATTCTTCTTAATTCTCTTCTTAAAGCTCCCGTGGCTTATTTTTCAATTTTTTTTTATTTTTTTTTTTATTAAATAATTTTTTTCATTTATTAAAAAATATATATATAACTTTATATACATATATATATATATATATATATTCTTCATGTGAATCACATTTATATTTGGTGTACACGTACCCAAGTTTGGGAATACATGATCTAGAGTGATGATTCTAGAGACCGCTCTCCTCAGACACCAAGGCCAGGGTTTAGCAGGGTTCTACTGGGTTTCACAGGTCAGACCCCCCAGCTGCCCCAGGGCTAGAACGCAATTACCTGTTTATAGGACACTGTTGTACCTACTGTAGCTGCATATGCTAATGCATTCCCCCTCAAGACTCCTTGTGGTCCTCTCAGTGCAGATGTTTATCAAGGAAGCTGGATAGTCTTAAAGTATATATTTCACCTCTAAGACCCGAAACCTTATGTTACCTTCCAGAATTAATGCTTATACTAAAAGGGGAAGTTTACCTAAAATCCCAAATTTCCCAAGTGATTCCATACATTGAAACTAGTTACCTGTAGGTGGAGTTTGCCTTCTCCCCCTCTCTGTCCCTGCAGTCTAGACCTGGAAAGCTGCAAAAATAGGTCACGTGACTCAGGACTCAGTCAAAGAGAGATTGAGAAATCTGCGAATTCTGGACACTTTCTTTGTTTTATTGAAAGCCTATGGCCAAATTAACCATTTTTTAATCAAAAGTATTATCGCTTTTGAGTCAGGAAATGTGTACTTTTCCAATTAAAACAATTGTGATTATTTTATATCATTATTTTATGTGTGCGCTCTCAGAGGGCAAACTCTGTGACATATTTGGAGCTTGAAGTCACAGATGTGAGTTTTATGGGGGGGAAGAAGGAGCTGGTGAAGAAGGTGAAAGACATCACAGGTAGCCTAAAGTTAGTTCTGAAAAGTGGAAATCTGAAGCGATGGCGGCAGGTGCAAGCTGGTGTTCGGTCCTAAGCTGCACTTTGTATAAGAAATCTAGGGAAGAAGGTATAACATTTGACTGTATTCCGTTGAAGGATACATATAGATGCAGAAGCTAGTAACGATTTAAAGAAAAATGGAAATACAATGTAAACACTCCTGCATCCAATCTTGCAAATCCACCCATGTGTCGTAAGCCCTTCATCGATGATGACTACGAAAAAGTAATAATAGGAAAAAAACACAGAAGAAAAAAAACTCAGACACAGCTGTTCTTTCTGTATTCCCATCGACTGGACATGGTGCCATGCCAAAATACAGAGGCCTTTTTTGAGAAGTGTCAAAGTGAGCGTACGGAGGAACTATGTAGTCTAATCATTGCAGTTAGTGTCGATGTTATTGTGTTGTAAGCATTGCACCATGTCATGAACAGTAGACATAGCCTATTCAAAGTTCAAGAATAACAATGTCACATAATAAGTTGAATGGACTCACTCTGTGTGTAAGAATAGTGTTTAACATAATTATTTAAAATTACTACCTCATCTCTGTAACACACACATAGAAAGATCTGCCAGGTCCCTAAATTGAGCATTGAATTTCAAACACAGGTTCAACCAAAAAGACCAGCGAGGTTTTCCAAATGCTTTTTTTTTTTAAAGCAGACATTGAATATCTCGTTGAGCATGGGGAAGTATTTAATTACACTTTGGATGATGTATAAATACACCCAGTCACTACAAAGATACAGGCGTCCTTCCTAACTCAGTTGCCGGAGAGGAAGGAAACCACTCGAGGATTTCACCATGAGGCCTATGGTGACTTTAAAACAGTAACAGAGTGCTTTGATTGCAGAAAACTGAGGATGGATCAACAATATTGCAGTTATTTCATAATACTAACATAAATGACATAGTGAAAAGAAGGAAGCATGTACAGAATAAAATATTCAAAAACATGCATCTTGTTTGCAATATGGCACTAAAGTAAAACTGCAAAAAAAATGTGGCAAAGAAATGTAATTTTTGTCCTGAATACAAAGTGTTATGTTTGGGGCAAATCCAACACAACACATTACTGAGTACCACTCTTCACATTTTCAAGTATGGTGGTGGTGTCACGATCGACGTGGTGATCATACTCGGACCAAGGCGCAGTGTGCGTAGAGTTCCACATGTTTAATTAACCTCTTGGTCCTACCTGGCATGCAGGCGTCCCATCTAGAGCTCTGGAAATGCAAATGCACTACGCTAAATGTTAATAGTATTAGTTAAAACTCAAACGTTCATTAAAATACACATGCAGGGTATTGAATTAAAGCTACACTCGTTGTGAATCCAGGCAACAAGTCAGATTTTTAAAATGCTTTTCGGCGAAAGCATGAGAAGCTATTATCTGATAGCATGTAACACCCCAAAAGACCCGCAGGGGACGTAAACAAAATAATTAGCATAGTCGTCGCTACACAAACCGCACAAATAAAATATAAAACATTCATTACCTTTGACCATCTTCTTTGTTGGCACTCCTAGATGTTCCATAATCACCATTGGGTCTTTTTTTCGATTAAATCGGTCCATATATAGCCTAGATATCGATCTATGAAGACACTGTGATAAACGGAAAAAAATAGCGTTTCATAACGTAACGTCATTTTTTAAAATTCAAAAAGTCGCCGATAAACTTTCACAAAACACTTCGAAATACTTTTGTAATGCAAGTTTAGGTATTAGTACACGTTAATAAGCAATAAAATTCATCAGGAGGCGATGTCAATTCTATAGGTGTCTGTTTCGAAAAAATGTCTTGGAGAGAGCTCGACCAAAACATCCGGTCGGAGACCGGAGGGAATCGATTCCCTTGATTCAGTTAGACCAAGAATCAATTGCGAATCAAATGACAAGACTCTAGACAACGTGTGGAAGCTGTAGGCCCTGCAACCTCGGCCTCATTTAATTTGATTAACTTTGAACAATGCCTTGAAGTCGCGGATGGATATTTTTTTCCATTTTCAGTGATCAGATATTCCTGCACTTTTCGATGAAACGCACGTTCTGTTATAGTCACAGCCGTGATTTAACCAGTTTTATAAACGTCTGAGTGTTTTCTATCCACACATACTAATCATATGCATATACTATATTCCTGGCCTGAGTAGCAGGGCGCTGAAATGTTGCGCGATTTTTAATAGAATGTTCGAAAAAGTAGAGGGTCGACTTAACAGGTTAATGAAACTCACCAAAACAATACAGAACAAACAAAACGTGAAGTCAATGCAGTGCTCACAGGCACTACACAAAAACAAGATCCCACAACAAACAGGTGGGAAAAGGCTGCCTAAATATGATCCCCAATCAGAGACAATGACAGACAGCTCTGATTGGGAACCATACCAGGCCAACATAGAAATAACAAAACTAGAATGGCAACCGTAGTCACACTAGTTCCTGAGTGGTCTAGTTACCGTTTTAACGTAAATCGGCTTGAAAATCTATGGCAACACCTGAAAATGGCTGTCCAGCAATGACCAACAACCAACTTGACATGTTTTCACCTTGTCATTATGGGATATTGTTTGTAGATGGGTGAGAATAAAAATATATTTAATCAATTTTGAATTGAGTCTGTAACACAGCAAATTGTGGAATACGTCCGGGGTATGAATATTTTCAGAATGTATGGTTCCTGTTACTTTGACTATTCACAAGTCCTCGCAGTCTTCCACTTCCTGAAAACCAGTGTAGACCCCATAAGGCAATGGATATTTTGCACGGATGGCATTTACCACGTAGCATGGGAGAGGAATCCGGACTCCTGGGTCCAGTGTCTTATCACGGAAGTCCACCTCCAAAACGATGCGGTATTAAACCAGTCTGAACTTTCTGCAATGACAAATATAGATCAAAATGAAAAGTGGATTTGAGAATCTGGAGCAGCAGTCATCTACTTTTGAAAACCGTTTCTTATTTTCTGTTCTTAGATTTTGCTGTTCAATGTGTAGGCCTATATTTCCTATATCCTACTCAAATAAAAGATGCCAAAAACATTGTCATAATGTGAAAACATATCTGGACAGTGTTTAGGCTCATATGAAAACATCAACCCACTAACTATCCAGCTCATAGAGGTTTATGAGTTTTGCTACTAACTTGTTGGATACAGATTTTTTTTCCAGAACACCAGAGTTGATGTGGACAGCAAAATCCCTGTGGTAGTGAAAGCAAACTAACTGCTCCTCATCATCGATAAGTTCCTCCATATGTAATCAAATTGTCTGCAGCATAAGCAGTCTTCATGAGTCGGCATTGGAGCACAGTTACCACAACTGAACCACTAATCTGCGTTGATCCTGGGGTTGGGCCGGGGCCCTGCTATTGCTGCAGCCTCGGTGGCTAGTGGTCATGGTCATCTGAAGCTCAATTTACCTAAATTCTTCGTCAGAATAGGTTCAAATAAATACGGTTTGAAGACACCATCCAGTAGTTTTCTTCATCACTCGTGAGAATTTTGTTGTAGTGTCTTAACACTTAGTACTTATTTATGTAATAATAATAATAATAATAATAATAATAATATATGCCATTTAGCAGACGCTTTTATCCAAAGCGACTTACAGTCATGTGTGCATACATTCTACGTATGGGTGGTCCCGGGAATCGAACCCACTACCCTGGCGTTACAAGCGCCATGCTCTACCAACTGAGCTACAGAAGGACCGTAATAAGAAAGGACCGTAATAAGAAAGACTCTGAATACAAGCAATTGAACTGGAGCTTCACATTTACTCAAACAGGTTAGTACCAGAATAACGTAGAACAATACTGCGCATGACCAAGGGCGCTTCATCCTTAAAGGGGACATCAGTAATTAACAGAACATAACATTTGTCATCAGACATGTTTATACTGTAGGTTTTTGTTGCATCTGGTTGTGAATAAGGGCCTGATGTAGTTTTACGTAAAGGAATTCCCCCAAGAGAGCGCATAAAATCATCGCAATCGATTTCGGTGGAGAAGTTCACATTTTCGTGACTCAATGACGTTAGTACTTTAGACGTTTTTAAATGATAATTCGACTGTACGCTTTCAATAAAATAAAGAATTTATCCACAATTAGTAGATTTCTCAATTGCTCTTTGAGTAACAATGGAGAAGAGCTAGCAGTGCACAAAGACACGTCACGAGCCACTTGACCCATTTGAGCAGCTTTTCAGTTCTAAACTACAGAGGGAGAGAGGTGAACTCAATCTCCACCTAACTACTTTTGATAGATATATTGTGTTATATTCTCCTACATTCCTTTCACATTTCCATAAACGTCAAAGTGTTTCCTTTCAAATGATACCAAGAATATGCATATCCTTGCTTCAGGACCTGAGCTAAAGGTAGTTAGATTTGGGTATTTCGTTTTTGGAAAAAATGTTAAATAAAATGTATTTGAGGTGCAGAGTAAACCCTGGTTCAAAACCCTGTAAGTCCCATGTGCATAGACTTTGAACACTGTGGCTAAAGGACAGTGACCTATACTGTCTATGAACCAAGTGCACTGACTCTTTATAGAACATATTTGAATTGCCATAATACACTGCTCAAAAAAATAAAGGGAACACTAAAATAACACATCCTAGATCTGAATGAATGAAATATTCTTATTAAATACTTTTTTCTTTACATAGTTGAATGTGCTGACAACAAAATCACACAAAAATGATCAATGGAAATCAAATTTATCAACCCATGGAGGTCTGGATTTGGAGTCACACTCAAAATTAAAGTGGAAAACCACACTACAGGCTGATCCAACTTTGATGTAATGTCCTTAAAAGAAGTCACAATTAGGCTCTGTAGTGTGTGTGGCCTCCACGTGCCTGTATGACCCCCCTACAACGCCTAGGCATGCTCCTGATGAGGTGGAGGATGGTCTCCTGAGGGATCTCTTCCCAGACCTGGAATAAAGCATCCGCCAACTCCTGGACAGTCTGTGGTGCAACGTGGCGTTGATGGATGGAGCGAGACATGATGTCCCAGATGTGCTCAATTGGATTCAGGTCTGGGTAACGGGCGGGCCAGTCCATAGCATCAATGTCTTCCTCTTGTAGGAACTGCTAAAGACACTCCAGCCACATGAGGTCTAGCATTGTCTTGCATTAGGAGGAACCCAGGGCCAACCGCACCAGCATATGGTCTCACAAGGGGTCTGAGGATCTCATCTCGGTACCTAATGGCAGTCAGGCTACCTCTGGCGAGCACATGGAGGGCTGTGCGGCACCCCAAAGAAATGCCACCCCAGACCATGACTGACGCACCGCCAAACCGGTCATGCTGGAGGATGTTGCAGGCAGCAGAACGTTCTCCACGGCGTCTTCAGACTCAGACTTCAGTCTGTCACATGTGCTCAATGTGAACCTGCTTTCATCTGTGAAGAGCACAGGGCGCCGGTGGCGAATTTGCCAATCTTGATGTTCGCTGGCAAATGCCAAACGTCCTGCACGGTGTTGGGCTCTAAGCACAACCCCCACCTGTGAACGTCTGACCCTCATACCACCCTCATGGAGTCTGTTTCTGACCGTTTGAGCAGACACATGCACATTTGTGGCCTGCTGGAGGTCATTTTGCAGGGCTCTGGCAGTGCTCCTCCTGCTCCTCCTTGCACAAAGGCGGAGGTAGCGGTCCTGCTGCTGGGTTGTTGCCCTCCTACGGCCTCCTCCACGTCTCCTGATGTACTATCCTGTCTCCTGGTAGCGCCTCCATGCTGTGGACACTACACTGACAGACACAGCAAACCTTCTTGCCACAGCTCGCATCGATGTCCCATCCTGGATGAGCTGCACTACCTGAGCCACTTGTGTGGGTTGTAGACTCTGTCTCGTGCTACCACTAGAGTGAAAGCACCGCCAGCATTCAAAAGTGACCAAAACATCAGCCAGGAAGCGTAGGAACTGAGAAGTGGTCTGTGGTCACCGCCTGCAGAACCACTCCTTTATTGGGGGTGTCTTGCTAATTGCCTATAATTTCCACCTGTTGTATTACATTTACATTTACATTTAAGTCATTTAGCAGACGCTCTTATCCAGAGCGACTTACAAATTGGTGCATTCACCTTATGACATCCAGAGGAACAGCCACTTTACAATATTCCATTTGCACAACAGCATGTGACATTTATTGTCATTCAGTGTTGCTTCCTAAGTGGACAGTTTGATTTCACAGAAGTGTGATTGACTTGGAGTTACATTGTGTTGTTTAAGTGTTCCCTTTGTTTTTTTGAGCAGTGTATATAGATATGTTGATAAAGGACATCCTTGTCTTAAACCCCTAGATAATGTAATATTCTGTCAACAACACAACTATGCATCCAGCGACATATTAATTTAGTTGCATTTAGATTAGACTGCTCTCAGGCTATGTTTGTAAAGCATACATTAAAGGGATACTGGGAGATTTAGATGAACTCATAGATATGTTTGTGTCTCTGTGTGAAGTTTGAAGAAAATCAATGTTAGCTTATTGCATTTGCTGGAAGTCTCCGGGTACAATAGCCAGCTCCTCTCAAAAGCAGGGAAATAGACCTAATTACTCCAAAGTTAGGTGGTTGATAATTTACAAAGCTGTATATAGTAATCAATATTTTATAAATTCACACAGCATGCACACAAATCATATTGGACAAGTCGTAGACAGCTAGTACTATCTAACTCAAACCTGATGCGCTGTCACATTGTCAGAGCTGGCCAGCAGTGTTGATATGAGACGTCGAGCACAATCTATCCTTGCGCCTATGGTAAATTAGGCGCAATTACCCCTTGACTTCTTCAACATTTTCTTTCGTTACGGTTTTATTCTAAAATAGATTTTCTCATCAATCTACACACAATACCACATAATGACAGAGCAAAAACAGGTTTTCAAAGATTTTGGCAAATGTATTAAAAATATAAAAACTGAAATGTCACATCGTATTCAGACCCATTACTCAGTACTTTGTTGAAGCACCTTTGGCAGCAATTACAGCCTTAAGTCTTCTTGGGAATGACTCTACTCCCATTCTTCTCTGCAGATCCTCAAGCTATGTCAGGTTGAATGGGGAGCATCGCTATTTCAGGTCTCTCCAGAGATGTTAGACCGGGTTCAAGTCCGGGCTCTGGCTGGGTCACTGAAGGACATGCAGAGACTTGCCCTGAAGCCATTTAGGGTCGTTGTTATGTTGGAAGGTGAACCATTGCCTCAGTCTGAGGTCCTGAGTGCTCTGGAGCAGGATTTCATCAATGATCTTTTTGTACTTTGCTATGTTCATCTTTCCCTGCCGCTGAAAAACATCCCCACAGGAAGATGCTGCCACCACCATGCTTCACTGTAGGGATGATGCCAGGTTTTCTCCAGATGTGACACTTGGCATTCAGGCCAAATCTTGGTTTCAGCAGAGCAGAGAATCTTGTTTGGCCAACTCCAAGCTGGCTGTCATGTGCCTATTACTGAGGAGTGGCTTCCATCTGGCTACTCTAGCATAAAGACCTGATTGGTGGAGTGCTGCAGAGATTGTTGTCCTTCTGGAAAGCTCTCCCATCTCTACAGAGAAACTCTGGAGCTCTGTCAGAGTGACCATTGAGTTATTGGTCAATTCCCTGACTAAGGCCCTTCTCCTCCTATTGCTCAGTTTGGCCGGGCAGCCAGCTGAAGGGAGAGTATTGGTGGTTGAAAACTTTTTACATTTAAGAATGATGGAGGCCACTGTGTTCTTGGGGACCTTCAATGCTGCATACATTTTTTCGTATCCTTCCCCAGACCTGTGCCCGTCTCGGAGCTGTACGGACAATTCCTTCGACCTAATGGCTTGGTTTTTGCTCTGACATGCACTGTCAACTATGGGACCTTTATATAGACAGGTTTGTGCCTTTCCAAATTATCAGGTATCAAGTTAATTAACCTCTTTGAACTCCCCATCCCGGATCCGGTATCGTGACTACGGCTCAAGCTCATTACCATAACGCACAATGCAAAAAAATATTCTTAGAAATATTTAACCTCCACACATTAACAAGTCCAATAGCTCAAATGAAAGATAAACACCTTGTTCATCTACCCAGCAAGTCAGATTTCTAAAATGTTTTACGGCGAAAACATAGCACATATTTATATTAGATCACCACCGAAACAAAAGACAAGCGGCGGCCATTTTGTCCCAGAAAAAATAAAATTTAAAAGTAGGATAAAAAAATAAATAATTCACTAACCTTTTGAAAATTTTCATCAGATGACAGTAATATTACATGTTACACAGTACATTTAATTTATTTTCAATAATATGCCATTTATATCCATAAATCTCTGTTTACAATGACGACATTTCAAAAAATGCTACTCAAATGTCCGGAGAAATGATGATAGCTCCGACAGATAACGTCAGATAACAAGCAACAAACATGACTAAATATACATGTTCTACATATATTTACAAAGATACACTTCTTCTTAATGCAACCGCTGTATTACATTTATTTTTAACGTTACAGACATCGTTCACTGGGCTATACAATGAGACGGCGCTCAGATATTAGCAGTATGTCTCCTCTACGTTTGGAGTCCACAGAAACCCAAAATAACCACGTAAATATTCCCTTACCTTTGATGTTCTTCCATCAGAAGACGTAGAAGGAGTCATACTTACCCAATACATCGTTTGGTTTCACGTTGTGTGTCTCTGTATTAGCATATGCCAACAGCTTCAGCTGAAATGCATCCAAAATGACTTCTGGTCCAGCACTCTTGCGCATCAAAACTTCCAATTTACATATTATTTTCGACTAAACTGGTCAAACTATGTGCAAAATCGAGCTTCATTATGTTTTTAGCATGTAGAACAAAGATCAGCGCGAACAGACAAACCGGCTTCAAATGCTGGATCATGGAATAGAACGTACTCCAAATCGGCCGCACGCAATAGAGTGCATGTTTTTCAGAGGGACACGAGCAATTTCGCCCGCCAAACGTCGAGGGCTCGTGGTATTCTCACAATGAATGTGCCA
Source organism: Oncorhynchus keta (assembly GCF_023373465.1). Classification (NCBI taxonomy): domain Eukaryota; kingdom Metazoa; phylum Chordata; class Actinopteri; order Salmoniformes; family Salmonidae; genus Oncorhynchus; species Oncorhynchus keta. Next base: position 15,972,756 of record NC_068446.1, read on the forward strand.
TTTGAAAGCAGGCATCGCGCTGAAGAGAAGACTGTTCCTGGATCGGTAGCTGCCTGGGAAGGATGGGGGCGATGACGTCAAAGTTGACCCAACTTTTCTCTTCACAAGAGAGAGTTTGGGAGAAAGGCTGCCCTGAGAGTTCTGCTTTACATACAGACATAATTTAAACGGTTTTAGAAACTTTAGAGTGTTTTCTATTCAATAATAATTTGTATATGCATATATTAGCAATTTTGGGAAAAAATATTTTCAGTTTACTATGGGCACGCACTTTCTCCAAAGGGGGAAGTATATTCAGCCCGAGCTCTAAGAGGTTTTAAGACCCAAGTGCAGACTGTGTGAAGTAACAATGTTTAATGTAACAGGGGCAGGCAAACAGGTCAAGGCAGGCAGGGGTCGATAATCCAGAGTAGGAGCAAAGGTATAGGACAGCAGGCAGGCTCAGGGTCAGGCAGGTGGGCTCAGAGTTAGGACAGGCAAGGGTCAAAACCAGGAGGGCGAGAAAAGAGAAACTGGAAAAGGCAGGCGCTGAGACAAAATGCTGGTTGGCTTGAACAAACAAGACAAACTGGCACAGACAGACAGAAAACACAGGTATAAATACCCAGAGGATAAGTGGGGAAGATGGGCAACACCTGGAGGGGGTGGAGACAAGCACAAAGACAGGTGAAACAGATCAGGGCGTGACAGAAATCATGTTGTTACGTAAGGTTCTTGGTGGAGGGAATGCAACACCCTGCTACAACTCAACTCCCAGTGGAGTGAAAAAGGTATGTGTTCGTAGGTGCGGGGGAAGGACGAGAGGCTGAGAAAACGGTAAACTGGGGAAAGGGGGGTGGACGGAACCAAAGCAAAGGACTTAAAAGTTAAAGAGATCCCTCTCCTACCTTACCTACATACACACTACTTACCTATCTTAGCACCACTTGGCGCGCTAAACAAAATACAGGGGGTGGTCCGCCCAGGTCTTACCTAGTGTGCATAGACAGAGTAAATACTACTGGTTATGTATGCCCACAGGCCTCTTGCCTAAACACTCTCAAGGTGCCTTCCCCTTCCCCCCCTGGGAACAAATGAAACAGAATAATTCACCAAACTTAGTGAACAATTTAAATAAACCTAAAAACACTCAATCCTATGGTATACACATGCCTCTGCAGGAGAGGCTACAAAATATTTTACAACAACACTTTCTGACCAACAACCAACACAGCACACACAAAGAAGCTCCCTCCTAACAAAGGAACACTGGCTTTTCAAGCTACGGAAGAAGTCAGTAATTGACAAGCCAGCTGTTTCCCCTGACGAGAGGGCGGGGTCAGAGCTCCAATCTGCAATGGGGCCGACCAATCGGCTGCTTGGAATCCAAGACGTCTTCCGGAAATACACACATACAAACCCACAACAACACATAAACTGGGGAAGGTAACACATGTCCAATCAATTCAATTTACCACAGGTGGACTCCAATCAAGTTGTAGAAACATCTCAAGGATTATCATATGTATTTAATACATTTTAAAATGAGGATGTAATGTAACAAACTGTGGAAAAACTCAAAGCGTCGGAATACTTTCCAAATGTACTTTATGCTTAGAATACAATAAATAGAGTACAAGGTCCTAACAACCAAAGTTTATTTCCCTGCTTTTGAGAGGAGACTTCCAGCTATTGAGCTAAGCTAAGAATAAGCTTATGTCAATTATCTTCAAACTGCATGCAAAGACATAAAAATTATATCTGTCAGTTAATTTGACTCTGGGTAAGTTAAAAAAAAGGCCTAATCCCAAAATCTTGCAGCATCCCTTTAAGGACTGATTGGGAAGCCACTCAGAACTAAATTGTGTTTGCTCAATCCACATACAGTCCAAAAAAAACGAATAGCAAAGATAAATGTGTATGGGTTGTAAGAGAGTATAATTATGTGTGTCTCAGGCAAATTATTGGTAATGAGTCAAGAGACTGCACTCGTTCACATACATTAAATCAGCTATCATTAAATACATTAAAAACCATCATTACCAAATTAGGGCTTTGATTAATCCCGTTAATGACACGGTGGAGCTCGTGGGAAAAGACACGGCCTCAGATGTCTGTTCGCCTCGCTGTGATGAAACATTGCCTGCATAAGATCTCTTTTTTTCTCTCTCTCTCCTTGCTCTCTTCTGCGCTCTCTCCCATCTCTGTTTCTCCCCCTGTATTTCCTCTCTGTACCTTTCTCTCTCTCTCCTCTGTTTATCTCTCTTTCTCTCTACCTCTTTCACCTCGGTCTCTCTTTCACTCTCCCCACTCTCTTCCCACTCTCTCTCTCTCTCTCTCTCTCTCTCTCTCTCTCTCTCTCTCTCTCTCTCTCTCTCTCTCTCTCTCTCTCTCTCTCTCTCTCTCTCCCTCCCTCTTTCTCCTTATGGTAAAACAGGGTTGCTCTTGCACAGCACTGCCACTTGAAATGCAAACGAGGAGAATGCATGCAGCCGACTGCTAATGAGAACAGATCCCCATGATAAGGAGAGGGAGAGAGAGAAGGGAAGTGGGTGAGAGAGAGAGAGAGAGAGAGAGAGAGAGAGAGAGAGAGAGAGAGAGAGAGAGAGAGAGAGAGAGAGAGAGAGAGAGAGAGAGAGAGAGAGAGAGAGAGGGGGGGGGGGCAAACGGAGAGAAAGAGACAGATCGGAAAAAGCAAGAGAGTGAGCAATAGAGAGAAAGCGAGGGCTCGGGCGAGAAAAGGAAAGCGAAAGAGGGAGAGACGGTTAATAAATGGGTGAATACATTAAAAAGGTGAGGGGGAGAGGAGATCTGAACGGAGGATAAGAAGCGGCAGAAGGAACTGTGATGTCCCCAATTAGGAGTGGTGTCACCCCCTGTCTGGGCCTCAGTAATAAAGCCCTCACTCTGTATTCTCCCTCACATGGGTCCCTCCCTTACACTCTGTTAACATTTTAATGTCCTGGCCGTGGAGCCCCACATTAATTACCTGGCCGTTTCGATGAACCTCTCAATGTCCTTCATGTTTGCCTTAAAATGGAAATCTGAGCTCTGGATTAGGACCGTTACATTAAAAACATAATACGTACTATTTACCCAACTAGCAAGCATCTGTAGCCTATTAATACCGTGCGATGCAGCTGGTGCTGTCTTTCCTTCTTTCCTTATTGACTGTTTGGATATCGCCCCAAAAAAGGTTACTATGATGTGATCCCTGTGATATTCCATGTTCTGTCTCTTTCTGGCCCTCTAATAGACAGCCTACTGTTTGAGAGAGGTCGTGCTATGTTTCACTTTTATTTACAGGTGTTTTAAATGTACGCACATCCCCTCCAATCAATTCTTAACAGGCAGATCCAGTGATTTAAGGCAATGTCCCAAAACAATTTCTGCTAACATGGTCACTTATAATAAGAATAATAACCGTATCGAAAGGCATGTCTGTGTATGAAAAGTCTATATTTCTTGGCTTTTACTTCTGTCTCTTTATTTGTCTCTTTCTGGCATTTCTCTGTGGAGAACAATCGTCTTGTTCTGTGGTCTCTTACGTATCATAGTAGATAGGAAATTGCAGCGGAATGGACATTCTTCAGATACACTGACTCCAAATTGACAACTTTCATCTGGTCGAAACCACGGTTGCTGTATTGTTTTCAGAATGTAGTGAACCCAAAAAGAAAGGGTAACCCATTTTGGTGTGTGCATGTGTGTGTGTATGTGGCTGTGTGTGTTCATTCGTTCGTGCACGAGCGTGTGTCACCGGAGACGTGTTCTTTGGGTGGTAATATACAAGAGAGGACCCTAGATAAAGGGGAAAGATTACATTTGTCCCCCTGTGCAGCAGTGCAGAGCTGCCTGTGAGAGGAGGCTGAGAGAGGAGAGAGTCAGAGAGAATGTAATGGTTGTATTACTGCATTCCACCATGCATTATTAATGTTAACGTGATCAGGACAGGTGGACAAACCCAGGAGAGATATCACTGCTTAATGAAAAGACCTCGTTCTTTTTCTCTCTTTCTTTCTTTCTTTCTTTCTTTCTTTCTTTCTTTCTTTCTTTCTTTCTTTCTTTCTTTCTTTCTTTCTTTCTTTCTTTCTCTCTCTGTCTCTTTTTCTTTCGCTCCCCTGCTCTCTCTCTCTCTTTCTCTCTGTATATCTCTTGTCATATCTCTCACTTTATATCTCCCTCTCTCTCTTGCTCCCCCCTCTCTCCCTCTGGAACAGGCCGTAGCAGCTGTTATTGTTGCATCGAGAGGTGTTAGCTCCTGTGCCACAGTGGGTAAGGTAGCCCCTCTATTTAATTTACAAATAACATAGCCTCTCCTAATTGACTCTGTTCATAGACCAGCGCTGTGGTTGCGCCTGTCTACATTTTAAATGAGGAGGTAAATAGGTTTTAGTGCTACATGGATAATTTGTGTTTCCAGTCAGTCGGAGCATATCAAAATTGTCAGTCGATAAATTACCCCGATAACTGTTTTTTTGATATATAAAAATGTACATATCCTTTCCAGGAATTGAAATGATGAAATGAAAATGACTGGCCTTTGCATGGTGAGTCTTCGACATCTTTCTGGGCAATAAGATGAATACCCATTAGTTAAAGGATACCGGCATAGACATAAATGAAAACATCATGTTGACACACAAGCCCCCCCACACACACACACACAAAAAAGTACAATACAGCCACTTAAAATGGAATGATTTGGTTGAATGCCAGAGGGGGCCAGTTGGGAAAATGTGTCTCTTTCGGAAAAGCGTAGGAACTAGCAAAACAGTATTTAACACATGGCCAGCAGAATGCTCTCCGACTATTAGAGCTGTATTTTATAATGCAGTGTATAACGTTATGCATTTTGTATAGAGTGTGCACTAAGAAGTTGTCGCTGCTCACATTCCGGTAGACTGAGAGTTTTCCTCCATCTCGGCAAGAACTGGCTAGATGAGGAAACTTTGAGCTGCTCTTTCATAAATATAACATCTAATCAGAGATGATTTGTTTTAGTTGCACTATTATCACCAATATAATGTACCAAATGTACACTATTCAGAACATACACAATTCAGACACATCAAACTATGTCCAAATGTACACTATTCATACACATCGAACTCAATCCAAACACACAATATTCAAATGACTTAAACTATAAAAAAGAAAACATCCTTTTCACCCACGCAAAGGCCCTATCTATGCTCTTTATGAACCGATTCTATGTTGAGCTGAGGTAGCATACAGTCTTTTCAGTCGAACACACTCTACACTCTACAGTGCATCTGTTATATTTTCTGGTGTTTTAGAGGAGATCCAAATATACAAGGTAACACACTAAAAACCTACTTGACTTCTTTATGAATCAGTGTAAACAATGATTTTACTTAGGAGAACATTGAGTCAGTCTGATGTCCTTCTTCATGTCTAGAACGGTTCTGAGGCCTTCCAAGTCCACTATAATATGCTATAATACGTTTTAAGTCCTTTACTGCCCCCTGCTGTGTTGTGGTGGTATTACAGGGATACATCAGAGCAGCTGACAGTGGTTGTATGGCAGGCAGGTGGCTCCTGTGGGAAATGCACACCTCAGTGAATACAGATCCATTGTAGCTCTAAGAGCACTGATCTAAAGAAGGAATGAAATATATGCTTGTCGGTAATCAAAAAGCAATTTTACTGGCTTAGAGATGGACACAGATGGGTTTTGTCAGTTTCCATTATTTCATTGAAAGCATAAAGCATAGGTATGATTGTGCTACACAACAGTTCTTCTGTCCCTGCATGCACACCCATGTGAATTATTTGAGGGAGTAGGCCTTTACACAAATGTGTTAGTTTAGGTACCAGTAAAATATTTGACAAAATAATTGAGAACACTAACATGCACACTAACATGCGCACGTACACACACACACACACACACACACAGACAGACAGACAGACACACACACACACACACACACACACACACACACACACACACACACACACACACACACACACACACACACACACACACACACACACACACACACACACACACACACACACACACACAGACGGACGACAGACAGACAGACAGACAGACAGACAGACAGACAGACAGACAGACAGACAGACAGACAGACAGACAGACAGATATATATATATATAGAGAAACATAAAATATATATATATATACAGTTGAAGCCGGAAGTTTACATACACCTTAGCTAAGTACATTTAAACTCAGTTTTTCACAATTCCTGACATTTGATCCTAGTAAAAATTCCCTGTCTTAGGTCAGATAGGATCCCCACTTTAGTTTAAGAATGTGAAATGTCAGAATAACAGTAGAGATAATTATTTATTTCAGCTTTTATTTATTTCATCACATTCCCAGTGGGTCAGAAGTTTGCATACAGTTAATTAGTATTTGGTAGCATTGCCTTTAAATAGTTTACCTTGGGTGAAAAGTTTCGGGTAGCCTTCCATAAGCTTCCCACAATAAGTTGGGTGAATGTTGGCCCTTTGTTCCTGACAGAGCTGGTGTAACTGAGTCAGGTTTGTAGGCCTCCTTGCTCGCACACGCTTTTTCAGTTCTGCCCACACAAATGTTCTATAGGATTGAGGTCAGGGCTTTGTGATGGCCACTCCAATACCTTGACTTTGTTGTCCTTAAGCCATTTTGCCACAACTTTGGAAGTGTGCTTGGGGTCATTGTCCATTTGGATGACCCATTTGCGACCAAGCTTTAACTTCCTGACTGATGTCTTGAGATGTTGCTTCAATATATCCACATAAATTTCCTTCTTCGTGAATCCATATATTATGTGAAGTGCACCAGTCCCTCCTGCAGCAAAGCAACCCCACAACATGATGCTGCCACCCCCGTGCTTCACGGTTGGGATGGTGTTCTCCGGCTTGCAAGCCTCCCCTTTTTTCCTCCAAACATAACGATGGTCATTATGGCCAAACAGTTCTATCTTTGTTTCATCAGACCAGAGGACATTACTCCAAAAAGTACGATCTTTGTCCCCATGTGCAGTTCTAAACTGTAGCCCGTGTTGGAGCAGGGGCTTCTTCCTTGCTGAGCGGCCTTTCAGGTTATGTCGATATATAGGACATGTTTTACTGTCGATATAGGTACTTTTGTACCTGTTTCCTGCAGCATCTTCACAAGATACTTTGCTGTTGTTCTGGGATTGATTTGCACTTTTCGCACCAAAGTACGTTCATCTCTAGGAGACAGAACGCGTCTCCTTCCTGAGCGATATGATGGCTGCGTGGTCCCATGGTGTTCATACTTGCACACTATTATTTGTACAGATGAACGTGGTACCTTCAGGCATTTGGAAATTGCTCCCAAGGATGAACCAGACTTGTGGAGGTCTACGATTACTTTCCTGAAGTCTTGGCTGATTTCTTTTGATTTTTCCCATGATGTCAAGCAAAGAGCCACTGAGTTTGAAGGTAGGCCTTGAAATACATCCACAGGTACACCTCCAATCGACTCAAATGATGTCAGTTAGCCTATCAGGAGCTTCTGAAGACATGACATATTTTCTGGATTTTTTTCAAGCCGTTTAGAGGCACAGTCAACGTAGTCTCTGTAAACTTCTGACCCACTGGAATTGTGATACAGTGAATTCTAAGTGAAATAATCTGTCTGTAAACGATTGTTGGAAAAATTACTTGAGTCATGCACAAATTAGATGTCCTAAACGACTTGCCAAAACGATAGTTTGTTGACAAGAAATGCATGGAGTGGTTGAAAAACGAGTTTTAATGACTCCAACCTAAGTGTATGTAAACTTCCGACTTCAACTGTATATATGTATATAGTATATTTATATATACTGTGTATATATATATATATATGAGTGTACAAAACATTAGGAACACAATCCTAATATTGAGTTGCACCCCCTTTTGCTCTCAGAACAGCCTCAATTCGTCAGGGAATGGTTTTGAAGCGTTTCACAGGAAGGCTGGCCCATGTTGATTCCAATGCTTCCCACAATTGTGTTAAGTTGGCTGGATGTCCTATGGGTGGTGGAACATTCTTGATACACACAGGAAACTGTCGAGCATAAAAAAATCCAGCAGTGTTACGGTTCTTGACACACTCAAACCCGGTGCGCCAGCCACCTACTACCATATCCTGTTCAAAGGCACTTAAATATTTTGTCTTGCCCATTCACCCTCTGAATGGCACACACACACCATCCATGTCTCAATTGTCTCAAGGCTTAAAAATCCTTATTTAACCTGTCTCCTCCCCTTCATCTACACTGATTGAAATGGATTTAACAGGTGACATAAACAAGGGATCACAGCTTTTACCTGGATTCCCCTGGTTCGTCTTTGTCATGGTATGCTGTATACAGTGCCTTCAGAGTGTACTCACACCCCTTGACTTTTTCCACCTTTTGTTGTGTTAGAGCCTGATTTTCAAGTGGATTCAATTGAGATGTGGTGTCACTGGCCTACACACAATACCCCATAATTTCAAAATGGAATTATGTTTTAAGAAATGTTTACTAATTTATTAAACATGAAAAGGTGAAATGTCTTGAGTCAATAAGTATTCAACCACTTGTTTATGGCAAGCTTTAATAAGTTCAGGAGTGAAGATGTCCATAAGCTGCATGGTGCAATAATACCATTTAAGATGATATTTAATGACTACCTCATCTCTGTACCCCACACATACAATTATCTGTAAGGTCCCTCAGTCAAGCAGTGCATTTCAAACACAGATTCAACTACAAAGACAAGGAAAGTCTTCCAAAGTCTCCAAAGTCATCTATCTATTGGTAGATGGGTAAAAATAAAAAAGCAGACATTGAATATTCCTTTGAGCCTGGTGACGTTATTAATTACACTTGGGGTGGTGTATCAATACACCCAGTCACTACACAGATACAGGCATCCTTTCTAACTCAGCTGCCGGAGAGGAAGGAAACCGTTCAGGGATTTCACCTTGAGGCCAATGGTGACTTTAAAACAGTTACCGAGTTTAATGGCTATGATAGGAGAAAACTGAGGACGGATCAACACCATTGCAGTTCTCCACAATACTAACCTAAATGACAGAGTGAAAAGAAGAAAGCCTGTACAGAATACAAATATTCCAAAACATTCATCCTGTGTCAGACCCTGATCTGTTTCAACTGTCTTTGTGCTTGTCTCCACCCCCCTCCAGGTGTCGCCCATCTTCCCCATTAACACCTTCACATTTGTACCTGTGTTCTCTGTTGCCAGTTCAACTTGTCTCGTCAAGTCTACCAGCTTGTTCTTCGTACTCATGTTTTCTTGAGCCGGTTTTCTAGTTATTTCCGGTTTTTGATCATTCTGCCTGTACTGACCCTGAGCCCGCCTGCCGATCTGTACTTTTTGACACTGCCCTCTGGCTGCCCTGACCCTGAGACTGCCTTCTGCTCTGTACATTATGGACTCTGCCTGGACTACTGTCTCTGCCTTCCCTTGACCTGTCATTTGCCTGCCCCCTGTTTTCATAAATAAATGTCTGTTATTCAAACTGTCTGCATCTGGGTCTTATCTTGAGCTGTGATATATTGTTTCCATTAAGGTACTAAAGTAAAACTGCAAAAAATGTGGCTAAGTAATGAACTTTACATCCTGAATAGAAAGCATTATGTTTGGGGCAAATCCAGCAAAACACTGAGTACCCCTCTTCATATTTTCATGCATGGTGGTGGCTGCTCCATGTTATGGGTATGATTTGAATTGGCCAAGACTAGGGACATTTTAGGGATAGAAATAAATGGTTTAGAGGCAAATTCCTAGAGGAAAACCTAGTTCAGACTGCTTTCCAACAGACACTGGGAGACAAATTCACCTTTCAGCAGGACAATAACCTAAAACACAAGGCCAAATATACACTGAGTTGCTTATCAAGATAACATTGATTTGTGCCTGAGTGCATTAGTTACAGTTACTTAAATCAGCTTGAAAAGGGCTGTCTAGCAATGATCCATAACCAACTTCACAGATCTTGAATACTATTTTAAAGAATAATGTGCAAATATTGTACAATCCAGGTGTGAAAAGCTCTGAGACTTACCCAGAAAGATTCTAAGCTGTAATAGCTGCCAGTGTGATTCTAACATGTATTGACTCCGGGGTGTGAATACTTATGTAAGGGATGGATTGACATTTAAAGAGTGGTTACCTGGAGGGAAATGGCGGAAGGTCATGCTTTTTCAATTTCCGTCAAGGGGAGGTTTAAGTAAAAATAAAAAACTATATAGTCCAGGGGAGGGTCATGTAATTTGTAATTGAAATGTTTCAAAATTCCATTTTCAATATTTCACAGTGTTTTAGAATGAGTTGCTTATTAGGCTATATATCGACGTGTGCCCAAAGGCATCTCTCATCTCTGATTCTCTGCTCTGCTCCCAATATCAAGTGGGCATAAGCTATTTAGTGTGGTTTCAATCAAATGATCCATAGCCTATATGCTACTGTATATGGCATGCGATGTGCATGCTCGAAGAATCACAGACCAAAGTTATATTTCTAAGATAGCTGCTGGGATGTTCTAAATATAGGCTGCATTACACACTGCAATGGCTGTTCCAACCCTGAACCTTGGCCTGCTCTGCTCTTGCTGGTCAAACACATTTTGTGTGCTGCATAACCAATGGCTGTGCTGTGTTGGCCTACGGTGGCAGTTCAGAAGGAGAGTCAAAGGCTTCTTCTGAATATTTTTATTTATTAGGTCTAGTACAAAAAAATGCATTAAAAAAAATATTGTGCACGGACTAGCCTATAGACTATAGCCTGTGTTCTGTTTGAGAAGGAGAGTGCGAAGATGAGGAGGACCGGAGGTCAACTTTGATAGCTTGCTACTACAATAATTGATGTAATTAAAAACAATATGTTTCTTGCCAATGATGTATTTATCAGAGTTATTGACCTCACACTAAGCCAGATTCGAGTGACTTACATTGTGGTACTAAAACTTCAAGCAGCAGTCATGGCATGTACAATTGGAAATGGACAGCTTATGGTGCTGAAAGTAGGCACATTTAATTAGACTTTACTAACAACAAGAGGGCTTTGTGTTGGAGCCTATTTCTTCCTATTTAAATTAAGAGGTAGGCCTACCTGTTTGACAACCCAAATAAGGCTATAGGCTGCTATATCCATAGATGTGTCGGACAATTCCTCCATCCACCATGTACTATTTAAAAAGCCCACCTCCGTGTTAGTGAAGAGCTGTTAAGACCAATACTTGAATATGAGATGGTATAAAATAGGTTTTATTTATCAAAACAAATGACAAAAAGCAAAGGCCATGTTAGCTTAAGATTTTGAGGAAAATAAAACGGGTCCATTTATATAAAGTGATATACTGTATAACAACATTTTGGTCCTCTATGCTTTATGCTAGAAATGAGCTGTGTTTTTGTGAATATGTGTGTGAATATCATTGTTACGTTTCTTTGACAATCTGAAATACGACCTTCTATAGCCGAGTAGACAAAACATAGACTGCGCTTGGAAAGTAATTTAATTCTGTCACTATCAATAGAATATGTTTAAACCCAGGCAGCTTTTAGGGAAACACCTTCTCTCGCTGGGTTAAGCCACGGAAGAAGAGTAGCCAACAGATAAACTTACATTTTTCTGTGTCGTCAGTGGTGGAAAGGTAGGCCTAACTTTTGAAAGTACAATGCTCAGATTCCTAATGACGTCTCATATTTAATTACTTGCAAACAGGGACAGTTTCGTTGCAAACAAGACACACTGATTTGGCATTGGAGAAATATGAACACATAGGCCTATCTCTTTGTCCTTTGTTAGCTTGTAATTTAGGTAATTTGTGTTGTATTAAAAAAAGATTCTGCTAATATGTGAAATTATATAGAAGGCTTTTCTTTTCTCGGACCTGCAAATACAATATTAGATTCAAGCAATGCTTTTACTATAAAGGCAATATTTCCACCTCTACTCTTGTCCCCGGTGGTCTGCGAACCCACAACCTTCTGGCCCGCAGCCTTGTGCACTATCAAAATGAATACAATACCATACAATGGTTTTATAACGAAGAACAGTATGTATAACTGCATATCTAAGGTTCGTTCTGGTCTGTCCAAGAAGTGAGGGTGAAAGGTCGACATGTTCTCTGCTATCCACTTTGTTTTAATCATTATTTTGGGTGTAGGGGAGGGTCACATGTTTTTTTCTTCTTCAAGTGTTCAGGGAGGGTTTAGGTCAAATATATTTGCTGAAGGGAGGGCCTTCCATTTTAATTTCAGAGAGGTCTGATTTCTCCATGTAACCCTTATTATAAATCATGTTCACTCCCAATATGAGATATCAGTGTTTCATATTCAATAAATTTGCAAAAAAAATCCCAAAAGATGATTTGCCTTTTACATTATGGAATATTGTGTGTGGGTGGGAGAATTATTTTGTTTTAATACATTTTGAAATCAGGCTTTAATACAAAAACATGTGCAATAAGTGAAACGGTATGAATACTTTCTGAAAACACTGTTTGCCAATTGGTTGATAATGAAATACAGAAATAATTCAACACATGCTACAATCACTTCTAGCAGCTATTACAGCTGTGATTATTTCTGGGTGAGTCTCTAAGAGCATAGCACACCTTGATTGTACAATATTTGCACATGATTATTTTTTAAATTCTTAAAGCTCTGTCAAGTTGGTTGTTGATCATTTCTAGATAGCCATTTTCAATTGAAGTCAAACCTGTAAATAGGACACTCTAGAACAGTCAATGTTATCTTGGTAAGCAACTCCAGTGTATATTTGGCCTTGTGTTTTGGGTTATTGTCCTGCTGAAAGGTGAATTTGTCTCCCAGTGTCTGTTGGAATGCAGACTGATATTACTGAACAACGTCTATTTGCTCCCCTACTGGATGGAAATTACAAGTGTAATGGCTGTGCTCAATGCAATGGTACTTATAAATGTAGATCCTTCAAACACCCACAAACAGGGAAATTGATCCCAATCAAAGGTGTTATTACGTGCTCCACTAAGGCAGTTATTTATCTTATAACTTGTCCTTGTGGTAAAAATTATGTGGGTAAAACAAAGCGCAAATTAAAAGTACGTATCTCAGAGCATCGTAGCACCATTAGGTGTAAAAACTTTACTTACCCAGTTGCAGCCCACTTCTTGGAGGCAGGCCACTCGATTTCGTCTCTGTGTTATATTGGCATCGTACATGTCACCCTCCCTAGGAAAGGGGGTGACCTTGATAATTTATTGTTAAAACGAGAGGCTGGCTGGATCTTTAATTTAAAGACCCTTGCTCCCTTCGGTCTCAACGTAGACTTTGATCTGAAGCCATTCTTGTGACTTTGACATTGTAATTGTTTGTAAGCTTTTGTAGTCAAAAATGAATTTATGATCGTATACTATCCATTTGTTGTTTGTATGCTGTTCTTTTTATGCCATTTTAATATTTGAGAATTAACCAATGATATTAGGCCACTCTTGGCCATGATTACAGACACCTGTGTCTTTTGACACTATATAAACGAGTGTTTGTGATTATACCCTGATGAAGACAGCTTGGCTGTCGAAACGTTGGTAATTACATTTTTGCATCTGAGCTCCTAGAGTGTGCGGCTCTCTTTTATTTTCAAGGAATGCAGACTGAACCACGTTTTCCTCTAGGACGTTGCCTCTGCTTAGCTCTATTCTGTTTATTTTTTATCCTAAAAAAAAATCCTTAGTCCTTGCCGATGACAGGCATACCCATAACCCATTTCCCCAAGTGGCGCAGTGGTCTAAGGCACTGCATCTCAGTGCTAGAGGTGTCACTACAGACCCTGCTTCGATTCCAGGCTGATTGGGCGGCACACAATTGACCCAGCGTCGTCTGGGTTAGGGTTTGGCTGGGGTAGGCCGTCATTGTAAAAAAAAAATTGTTCTTAACTGACTTGCCTAGTTAAATGAAGGTTAAATAAACACACACAAAAAATATTAAGAGTGGCACTCAGTGATGTGCTGTGTTGGATTTGCCCCAAACATAATGTTTTGTACTCAGGACATAAAGTTCATTTATTTGCCACTTCTTTTTTTTGTTTTTTTACTTTAGTGCCTTATTGCAAACAGAATGCATGTTTTATCCAATTTTATTCTGTACAGGCTTTCTTCTTTTCACTCTGTCAATTAGGTTAGTATTGTGGAGTAACTACAATGTTGTTGATCCATCCTCAGTTTTCTCCCATCACAGCCATTTAACTTTGTAACTGTTTTAAAGTCACCATTGACCTCATAGTGAAATCCCTGAATGGTTTCCTTCCTCTGCGGCAACTGAGTTAGGAAGGATGCCTGTATCTCTGTAGTGACTGGGTGTATTGATACACCATCCAAAGTGTAATTAATAACATCACCATGCTCATAGGGATATTCATTGTCTGCATTTTTTTATTTTCACCCATCTACCATCGCCCTTCTTTGAGAAGCCTTGGAAAATCTCTCTGGTCTTTGTGGTTGAATCTGTGTTTAAAATCTACTGCTCGACTGAGTGACCTTACAGATAACTGTATGTGTGGGGTACATAGATGTGGTAACCATTCAAAAATGATGTTAAACACTATTGTTGCTCACAGAGTGAGTCCATGCAACTTATTATATGACTTGTTAAGCACATTTTTACTCTCGATCTTATTTAGGCTTGCAATAACAAAGGGGTTGAATACTAATTGACAATTTAGCTTTTAATTTTTTATTCATATGTAAAAGTGTTCTATGGCGTTTAGGCCAGTGACATAACATCTCAATTTAATCCATTTGAAATAGACTGTAACACAACTAAATGTGGAAAAAGTATAGGGGTATGGGAACTTTCAGAATGCTCTGTATACATTAACCTTAAAATATTAGATGAATTGTTCTGTTCTGGTATGTTACCTGTCAGTATTTCTCTGGTTGACAGTAAAGATATAAACATGAACACAGATTAAACCAATGTATGTCAATTGTATTATATTGCTATATTGTTGCGAATAAATTAGGAATAGAATGTTAGTGAGCAGCCCAATAGTAATACTTCCTCTAAATAGGCGAGGGTTGCCCCCGTGCATGTCCTGCCTGTTTGGTTGGGGAGGAGGACAGGTTTGCCTGTGTAGAAGGGTCCAGGGTAGACTGGGCCAGGTAGGAAGATGCAGAGGGGGTGAAGTGCAGACACCCAGCCACCCAACACTTTGACAGGCAGCTCAGGCTTTGTTTACCAGCAGTATCCCCATCCATGCTGATGAGGACCGAAGACGGCAGAAATAATGCATAAGGAAGGCTACACACACACACACACACTTAGCTTTGCACACACACAGCTCCTCAGACAGGTATGACTGGGGTTAATGTAATACTTATGGAGGTGTTATGGTGGGGATGGGTACATATGGGGGGATGATTTGGGGGTGTGTGGAGGGAGGGATGGTGAATAGGGGGGAAGGATTTGGGTCTGGGCTGCCACCTCCTGCCTAGCGAGGTCCCTGCTAACCGACTGAGCGCAGCTCCTCATCAGCCTGGATTAGCTGCATGTCAGGATGGAGGAGACATGAGAGTGGCACTGGGTTGATAAGACACTGCACCACCACTGGCAGCCAGACACACACAAACACTCACCTCCTATATATCCTCCTCCTCCTCTTCCTCCTCTTCCACCATCACCTCCTCCTCCTCTCCCTGTTACGGGCATTAGTCATGGGACTGCGTTAGGGGATTCCAGGAACGAGGAGACGCTAGGAAAAATAATGATGGGATTAGATATCCTGGATGAGCTGTTGGAAGCCGTCATGTTATGAATGTGAATGATGCGATGTTACTGTCTGTGTCCCGAATGTTCCCATATTCCCTATAGTGTACTACTTTCAACCGGAGCCTTGTTGTCCATGGTCAAAAGTAGTGCACTTAATAATAGGGAATCGGTTTTAACCTGGGACAAAGCCTATGTGTGTGTGTTAATATCATGTAACCTTAGATGAAGAGCAGGTTATGTTGTAGCCGCTGGGTCACACTTATCCACTGTCCATTATGTACAAATCCTTATCTTGGATATCAAATTAGGAGAATTGTATTTCCATGTGGCAACAAGCCAGGTTTGTTTTGCTGGGTACTGTAGGTTGTTAGTAACACGTATGAGAGGTCTACAGTAAGAGCACTGAGAGTTTTGGCCAGGATATCCTCTCTGAACAACTTGGTCCAGTGAAAGCTGTCATTATTTTTCAATAGAGCAAAAAAATAAAAAAAAATAAACACAATAGTAAAACCTAGAATTTATTGTGGCTTTTGCTAGCTAGAACATTGTAGCTACGCCTGAGGCTAAAGCTTACCTGTGCTTTTATACATACTTTATTCTTACCTGTTCTCTTGCTATGCCTTGGACCCTGTATGATAGCTTTCTGCTTCAATTCCCCAGCCACAGCAAGCTGTTTGAATTCACAAGGTTGTGAATAAAACAAGCCTGGCCTGTTTCTTCTGCCCGAGTAGCTTAGTGTATAATTCAGGATCTTGCCATTGGTTATAAATTGACAATGCCCACATAGAGAGCAACAATATCCCACCTCTCAGGTCTGGTATGATGGCTGAAACAACACAAGCAACAGACAACTAACTATCCGTCAGGCAAACAGATCATAGAAACAGAATGAAAGGAAAGATAGGAAGAGTGGTAGTTATCCAATAAAGTGGAAGCATTTCGGTGTGGTGATAACCAGATAATGAAGGTTGGTGTGAATGGTGGTGTGGGTGAGTTTGGAGTGGACTGACACCGTGGCACAGCTTAGCAATAGTCAATGGTTTGTGGTGCTAAGGAGAGGTCTGAGGAAGCTTGATGTGGACAGCAGTATGCAGCTAGCTGGCTTTCTGTAGCGAACAAAGGTTAGTGTGTATGGTGGTGTGGGTGTGTTGGGAGTGAACACCACACCGCAGTTTGTCAGTAATCGGTGGTTCGTAGTTCAAAGGAGCACTGAGGACTCCTAGCATGGACAGCAGTATGCAGATAGACTAGCTGTGTCTCACCACAGCGAGCTATCTAGCTGCGTACTGTTGTCCCCACCGCGCATCCTCTCTACCAATACCACAACTACTCACAAACACCTGATTATTGCCACGGTGTGCTGTTATGGAGAATGTAGCATGGACAGCAGCAGTGAAGCTACCCTTCCCATATTGAGATAGAGCTGAGAGAGCAGCCTGGCTAACAAAGCCACCGCCACCAGCCTGGTCTGAGGGAAACATGGAGCCTGAATATTTTATGACCCCTCCGAGCACAGAGAGGCTACAGAACTGGACTGGCTATGATTGGAGAGGTGTTGCTCAGTGCTCACCAAAGGTCAAGACGAGAACCAACATAGAGAAACAGAAGCAAAAGACTTGTTTGAGGAACACCAAAACAATGCATCTTCCTGATAAGTACTGTCTACAGTGCTGTAAAGCGCCACATATGTCGTTTTTCTATACATCACTACTGCTCTATCTCTGTTACAACTAAACACATACCGGTAGCTGCCAAAATAAAGGGAACACTCGATTAAACGAGGGAGACATAGTATATTGAAAGCAGGTGCTTCCACGCAGGTGTGGTTCCTGAGTTAATTAAGCTGCGTACTGTTGTCCACACCGCGCATCCTCTCTACCAATACCACAACTACTCACAAACCCCTGATTATTGCCAAGGTGTGCTGTTATGGAGAATGTAGCGTTGACAGCAGCAAACAGTAAAGCTACCCTTCCCAGAACGAGATATAGCTGAGAGAGCAGCCTGGCTAACAAAGCCACCGCCACCATTACAATGTAATTTGAATATTGAAACAACGTTGCAAATGTCAGGAAGACAGACAGCAAGGTTTATACAGATCTCCGATGTTGAAAACTAAATGTTAGTCTAAAAGAAATGTGAGATAATGACTAAACGCTTTTTATAGTGGAGATCATGTTTATAAATTGCTTGGTTGGGCTGATGAGACAGTGGATTGTGCAGTCAGATTGAATAGAGTAAATAGGCATTTTAACATCATAGATTTTGCCAGTGGTAACTTGTGGAATAGACACCGGCTGGAAAGCGGCCTAGGAACAATGGGTTAACTGCCTGTTCAGGGGCAGAACGACAGATTTGTACCTTGTCAGCTCGGGGGTTTGAACTTGCAACCTTCCAGTTACTAGTCCAACGCTCTAACCACTAGGCAATCAGCATTCAGGATTAGACCTACCCGTTTTATAATTGTTCGATATGTAATGACATGCTCTGACTATGAGTATATGTTCTTGATATGCGTTGCTTTTAGACTTTGTGTCCCAAAATAGCAATGTGAATGCAATGGCATTCCTCACTGAGACCTCTTGCAATGTGAGCAGAAGGACATCGAGTCCTTTTCCAAATCAGTTCTCTAAAAGTGAACTAAATGTACACCAACCTGCATCCATTACTGTCCGTCTCACAATTCTTCCTGCTCCGTATAGTTTAGAATAGATGGAGAAGACTATGGAGCTCCTGCAGAAATGTGATTTATTTTGTCGTAATCCCATCCAGTAAAACCACAGGATTGATGGAGATTTGGTCAGTTTTGCACACTCAAAGAAACCACTAGCCACAGACCCATGCCAGACAATTAGCTAGACTACTCCTCTCAAACCCATGCCCGGCTACCAGTTTGCCTGTATGCTATCCAGCAGTGTTTCAGAGCAGCCTGCTGCCTATATGCCTGGCTGCCGACTGAGACTTGGTACTGGTCCAGTCCTGACCAGATGTAAGCCTGAGGGGAGATCTGTCCATGGTCATGCTATAGGTCAGGGTTAATGGTTGTTCCGAGGATCCATGTTAAGCACTGTTGAAGTCCAGCCTCTACAGTATGTCACCCTGCGAGAGCCCTGCCAGGTCCTAGTTCCCATCCCCGGGAGAGGTCAGAGGGCAGAGGGACCATTAGTCTCAGTCCTGCACTTCATTAGCCCTGGTTAAATACGGGTTTCCTCTACAGGGATGGCAGCAGCGTAATGGCTGAAACCTGCATTGGCTCTGTCTAGCTTTTCTCTAGTGCCATGGTCTGTCTCTGTGCTGTATGTGACCGTAATAACTGCCATATGTTCTATGTGGCCTGAGCGTCTCTCCTGTGAGAGGAGGCTATATCAGGTCATATACGGTAGCTTTGAAAGTGGCCGATGTTTTGTCAAGTCAACGTATCCACAGTTACTTACAGATCCAGTGACGCACGTATACAGCTTTCCTATCAAACCCTGGATGCACGTCCGTGTGTGAACTTTCACCCCTGATATGTTTGTCAGTTATAGACCGACATGGAGGCCTAGAGTGTTACACATCGACAGGCCCTATTTTTCTGCTTTGAGAAAACACTCTTATGGGTCTTTTACACTGTCATCGATGGAACAGTGGCCTGCCACTGTCCTTTTGGCCTTTCTCTCCACTGGAGAAGAGCATCTCTCCAAAGTGCTACCAACCACTGATGGGCGACGCTGGCCGCTACCTGCTGGGCTAGCTGTCTGCTAGGTGTCAGAGCTGTGATTGCTTTCTGACCTAGGCTGCCTCTATTATGTCCATAATAAAACCTCCTCTTCCTCTGCAGCTGAACTTTAAGTGGGAGAAGCCGCCTGCCTCGCCGCACGTCTTTCCCTTTGATTTCACACGGCCGCTGGCATTTGATCCCTAACGTGTGTCTTCTTCTGCGACCATGCGTCGTGATACCTCCCGGGACCCCCCGGGGAACTGCCGTCATGGTACAGCAGCCTTGCTTGAAGGCTTTGGTCTCACCAACACTCATCCCTGGCCTTTACTACAACTCTTTGATGAAGGGCCTTTTGACCAGATACAGGAGGCCATCTTAAGGACCTTTAAGGAGAATCTCATCTCTCTTGACAGAAGAACATGACCTTGATGATGGAAAACTAGCCTAACTACCGTTCAAAGGTCCCGTTCCGTTTCACAAGGAGCGACAAGGTATTTGATATGACAAAAATGTCAGATGGCAAAAATGTCAGATGACAAAAATGTCAGTTTATCAAAGTAATTACCAGAAGTTAGAGAGAAACAAATCACTGTCTTCAAATGAACATAACGTCCCTGGAGGAGGAATATTCCTGTGGATGGGCAGTCTTCTGTACCACTGTTATCTCCTTATTGTTTTGACGGTCTTTGATCCTGATGTTAGCTCAGCAGCACGTCTATCAGAAAATGCAGCTGGCTGGTGCAGTGCTGTAGGAGACGAACTAGACGGCAGGCCGATATCTCTCTTTACTGGGGGTATGGATTTGTCATCTAATGCTTTTGGAGGTGGAAGAAAGAGTGAAAGAGAAAGGGATGGTCACAGTGAGAGATGGGGGAGTCGTGGGGTAGGAGAAGGGGAGAGGGGTGAGAAAGGAGAGTTGGGGGGGGGTCTTTTTGAAGAGCATGGATGCATCATCCTATAACTTGGCGAGTTGGCTGCACAAGCCTGTCTGTCTGAAAGGACCCATTGATCAGCCCTGAGTCTCCTCGTGTTCAATTCTAACCACCATCCTTCATCCCAACTGTCACTAAGCCATCAACATCAAATCTAGTCGCTTTCACATTAATTCGGCAGGCCTAAGAGCAGAGCAGAGCAGAGCGGAACTAGCTTTCTCTCAGATTCTCCAACAACCCGAATAGGCATGGGAGCGATAGAAAAAGAGCCCACTAGACTAGAAACACCCTGAACTGCTGCCTGCTGCCACGTCTCTGGCAGCCATTACTGCCTTTCTTGTGATTTTGTGACAGTTTTGGATATGTCACCTTCTGATCTGATGCGGTCGAGGGCTCGAGGGTGTGTGGGCTGGAGTAGCGAAGACGGAGTAGAAAGCGAGCACTTTGCATTCAATTACTCCCTTTTTGGTCGTTGTTCCTCTGCCATGTGAAGAACAAAGACACACAAACAGACATCCAGAGGTGCTTTCTCCCATTTTTCATCCCTGTTGTCAAATTAATTTGGGTCTGTACAGTGTTTTCCTGGTTACTGGATGGATGGCATGTGATTTATTGATTTATTTTCTCCTCTCTTCCATCTCTCCCTCCTTCCATTTGGAGGCTTGATGGAACAACAGGGAGGGTTTGTGTCCCAGAGGAGGGCTGTGTGGTGTACAACTCTGTACACGCCACTTTACACCAGCAGTCACTGTCGGGAACATACAGGAGAATTCAATTTACACTGCTTTTAGACAAATGTAAACATACCGCATGCAGCTGCAAATCTCCAGAGCACAGGGTCGTCAACCCCAAGCACACTGGAATGTGATTTTGTGAATATGATTCCACAAAGGAAGTGTAAATTAGACCAGGTATATATTATATGAAAAATCTTGCATTATCTCTCCAAAGCCCCTTTGCTGTGAAAACACTTTATTTCACTGGTCACCTTTAAAGTTCAAATTATTCCCGCGGAAAGTAATGTCAAACTCCTTTTGAAAACCCAACCTAATTATACAGATATATAACTGAAGAGAAAAGAAACGGTCACACATTCTGGGTTTGAAAATGCATGGATCTAAAGATGTTTCCGGCCCTACTGATGTTACTGATATTTCCGTGGCTGATGGTGTCTTCAATTAAAACGGTAGTTGTTTGAATTAATTTCTCTTCCCATGGAGAGAGACAGAGGGGGGCTGGGGGGGGCAGACAGACTCAAGGTTTCTGGAGGAAAGTGATGTCTTGAAGAGGAGTGATCCCTGGCGCAGAGCAGTGTCAGAAAACCTCCCTGACGCCACTAATCCAGCTCACGGACGGGAAAAATAGTAGAAGCCTCTCCTGTGATTAGCTTCCTAATGAACATGCCCAAAATGGAGGGAGAGCAGGAAATAGGTCAGAGGAACCGCTCGTTAGCCAGTCTGAATATGTATCCTAAATGGCACCCTATTCCCTATATAGTGCACTACTTTTGACCATGGCCCATTGGGCTCTGGTCAAAATTAGTGCACTATATATGGAATAGGGTGTCACTTGGGATGCAGTCACTTTTGTCCTCTAATGTTATGCAGATTATAAATTATTTGGCAAGCAACTCCCCGGAGAAGATTAGGCCCAATAAAACAACATGGCCACCCAGCCCTAACTGGTGTAATAATCACTCCAATGTGTATCTCTGCCTTTTTTTTACAGGCTTGACAACACTTCAGTGTGCTTTAGATTGCTTAATTAACAGATGAATAAATCTCAACAGGACATCAGAAGAGAGGGGTAGAAATCAAGCTTCACTACGACAACACAGGCATAGACAACATTATAATTTCTTAATGGGAATTTGCAGAACCCACGGATACAATGTATATATACCGAAGTATGTGGACACCCCTTCAAATTAGTGGATTCGGCTGTTTCAGCCACATCCGTTGCTGACAGGTGTATAAAATCGAGCATACTGCCATGCAATCTCCATAGACAAACATTGGCAGTAGAATAGCCTTACTGAAGAGCTCAGTGACTTTCAATGTGGCACCATCATAGGACGCCAACTTTTCAACAAGTCAGTTAGAAATTTCTGCCTTGCTAGAGATGCACTTAGTTAAGACACAGTTTTTTCTGGTTGCTTTTATTAATCCTTTTCCACAGTGCTTTCCCTACAGCTTTCTTCCTCTTATCTACCAAGCTCTGTGTTTGCCGACAATTGGCAGATCTGTTTTTATACTCTGTGTCATCAATAGAAAATTAAACAGTGGGGCTGTTGCTCTTGATGTGAACAACTTAAACCATCAAAGATATTAATTGTTGCTAAAACGCTTTCAGATCTTTGCTATTCCCTTTGCTGAGACTGGCTTCCATCTGTCTCCCAAACACTGCACCAGGAAAGGAATATGGCACACACACACACACACACACACATACACATACACATACACATACACATACACATACACACACACACACACACACACACACACACACACACACACACACACACACACACACACACACACACACACACACACACACACACACACACACACACACACACACACACACACACACACACACACACACACACACACAGGCAAGGGAGTTTGAACATACTCTCAGATTGACTCAATGATGAAAAAACAGACAAGCAGTATTCAGTTGTGAGTTATAGAAACAGAGGAATGAGAGGACTTCTGTGTATCTGTGAGGGTCATGCTGTTACTGATTGGCTAATTGAAGATGTATCTACTCTTTGCCTAAAGCCTGGATATGTGAATAGCTTACCTTACCCTAAAGAGTCTGTAGTAGCAGAGGGAGGCGAAAAGTGAGCTTCCCATGAGGTGTCAGGCTCCACTATCTCTCTCTCTCTCTCTCTCTCTCTCTCTCCTACTACTACTACTACTACCACCCCTTCTACCTCCTAAAATTAAAGTCAAAGTAGGATTTAAAATGGCAAAAGTTGCAGGTTAGAAATACCACAACTTCTCTTCTTCTCTACTCTGTGCCAGTAGTCTCTCTCTTTCGCTCTCTCTCTCTGCTCCAGTCAGCCTTGGCCCCGGCCTCAACCTCACAGCTTTTATATTTCCTTTGTTGGAGTGGCTGCACTGAGACAGTGGTTCTCCTACCCTCCATCCACCCTCTTCCACAATCCTCACCCCTCCTTAACCATTCTTTTACCCCTCCTCCTTTGTGGCTCTGAAAAAGATGACTGCCTATTAACAACCTGCCTCCCCCCTTCGCCAACTCACCCTTTCCTTCCTTCCTCCCTCCATGCCTCCCTCTCTTTCTCTTTTTCTATCAGTCTTTCTCTCATACCCTGGCTTTATGCTTAGCAAACATCAAAGGGACCTATCATACCCCGATGTTTTAAATCTTTTAACAGGGAATAACAGCCAAAGAACATCCAGATCCCTGGCGTCCCACAGCCATGTCACTGTGTCGTCTTCCACCTACTCCCCCTGCTTCCCCCGCCACAACGCCCCCATCTCCAGGGGAGGGCCTCCCACTCCCACCGACCAGGTGGAGATCTCTCCTCTCTCTAGTTGCTGCATGTATCTCTACTCCAGCTCTGCAGGACCATGAGGGGCCCAGGTTCTCTATGTGCTTCACTGTGATCAGTGGCTGGGCCAAATTCTGTTTGAAATGAGAATGGGCTAATTTTGATCAGCCTCCCTACTTGTCCTCCGTGGCTCCGTGGCGGCTGGGGGAAGTCCCAGGTGTCTCAGCATGCCAAGGGTCATCATTAGAAAACGCATGACGCCTTCAAAGAAAATGAAGAGAACAAGAGAAAAGCAAAGCAGACAGGCAGGCGCGCCGCCATTGCGTCTTGTGGCAATGTTTCTCTTTTATTTTTTTTTCCTTCAACTCCTCTCTCTTTGTTAAATGTATAAAAATTAATGAAGAAAATTTACACAACCCACGCAGGCTCTTTCCTTTCTCCCATGTCTCTAATTTTCTCTTTCTGTATCTCATGCTTTTTTTGTCTTTCCTTCTCTTCTTTCGGTTTAATTTCGCCCCCTTCTTCCTGGCTTCGGTTGGTGTGTATATATAGTAAACAAACCAGAGAGTTGCAGAAAAGGAGGAGACGACCCAGCAGAGGTACTTTGAGGGGGCTCATTTCTGAATTTGGAATTCTGAAGGATATGCCTGATCAAAGGGGGCTCGATATCTTTCAGCTGTTCAAAGGGACTGGTATAAAACAAATGTGATGTGACCAAGAATAGAGGAGCTATCATTAAGAGAACTGAAGCAGATAACGACAGGTAAGCAGAGGAAGACATAGCCACGTTCTAATTCTCTACCCTCACTGAACAGATGCACATTCCTTTGCTTTCGCCTCGACGTCTTGTATGTCTTCCCATGTTTTTGATAGCGATTAGGGAGGGAATGTGTTATGTTGGAATCTAAGACAGAGACACTGCTATGCTATAGCCTGTCAGAGCCAACCTTTGAGTTTATTGTTATTCTGTGCGGTGCGGTGTAGTGTGCGAGCAGCACAGGAAATGGGGAAGGAAGGATACTTCTGCACACAGGAGTCGCTAGGAGCTAAACGTCTCTTATGGGCTTGTTGAGTTTTATGTCATCTCCGTGTTGTACTATAATGAGGATGACAGTATCCATGTGAACTTAACAATCTCTTATCCTGTGTGTGTGTGTGCATGTGTGTTTGCGTATGCTTGTGCGCGTGTGTATATGTCATTATGTGAAGTCTAGGATATCACGATCCCAGAGCAGAAGAAGCTAGCGTTATCGACGCCTCCATAAACCTTCACCCGGCCTGAGCCATGCAATCCCTTTATACGGTACATAATAACAATACATAATTGACTGTGTGCATGGTTCAGTGGAGGCTGCTGAGGGGAGGACGGCTCATAATAATGTCTGGAATGGAGTAATGGGAATGGTATCAAACACATGGAAACCACGTCGTTGATACCATTCCATTGATTCCATTCTTGACATTATTATGAGCCGTCCTCCCCTCAGCAGCCTCCAGAGGCATGGTCACACTCTGAAGATAATCCAGCCCCATACTCACATGTAAAAGCATAATAAAAAGTCATACATCAGTATGGTGTATAAAAACACATGCTAGTCTGTGTATGGTCACACTCATAATCGCATGTAAAGCTTGAAAATATGCCAGTAATGTATCAAATCCATGGTAGTCTTGTGTGAGAAATTATTTGTATGATAAAGGACGCCTCTAGACTAACAGCAATTGTCCCACAGGGGAGAGCTGTATCTACTTATGCATGTAAAAGAGTGAATGAATGTATTGTATAATGCAACCACTGAAATTAATTAAGGGGTCCACAGCTGTTGTAGGTCAACGGAGGACATACATTTTCCAGTGCCACGAGTTCTCCCCGCTAAGATTGCCCGATAAATATTTCTGAAGGTCTTGGATGAATTTTTCATGTCTGAGTTGTGAAGATGAAAGGAGGGTGTTGGGTGGAGGGATTCAGGGGACGGGTAGAGCCCTTCCTTCGCTGCTCCACTCGGCTGCTTAGCCTGACACACACCACGAGAGCTGCCTAGCTACCAATCTTTATCAATGACATCAACGACATCCACTGCCACATTATTGCTTTAATTACCCAGTGCTTTGTTTGCATCCCAAATGGCACCCTATTCCCTACAGTATATCGTGCATTACTGTTGACCAGAGGAACTCTGGTCAAAGGTAGTGCACTATAGAGAAAAGTCGTGCACTATTGTCACGGGCCTCCACAGTGTCATTAGAGGCGGTGCAAGTAGGTAGCCTAGTGTCGGTAGCCTAGTGGTTTGAGCGTTGGGCCAGAAACCGAAAGGTTGCTAGATTGAATCCCTGAGCTGACAAGGTCAAACATCTGTTGTTATTCCTCTGAACAAGTTCCTGGGCTGTCGTTGTAAATAAGAATTTGTTCTTTAACTGACTTGCCTAGTTAAATAAAGGTCGAATTTAAAAAAATATATAAGTATTCAACCCCATATTTTTAAAAAACGGAGATGAAAGAAGCCATCCAGTTTGGTGATTAAGGTGCTTAGGGGGGGGGGGGATCTTGTAAATTAGAAGCATTCACCTTCAATGTGATTTCCTGTCCACATCCTTTAAAAAAATAAAATGATGTAATAGTGATCAAATAGAGCAGTGATCTATGGTACTGCTATTGGGCCCATGAAGTCACAGCGGCAAATAATACTGGAGGCTCTGAGACGATGATGTCATTCAGCATGAGGCTGGAAAAACTCTATACTATTTTGTGCCTTCAAAAAGTATTCACATCCCTTGACTTTTTCCACATGTTGTTGTGTTACAAATTGGGATTAAAGTGGGATTTCATTTCAATTGTTTGTCAAAGATCTACAAGCAAAATTATAACATTTGTAAAACATAATGAAAATAAAACACTAATATATATATATTGTTTGGCGGCAGGTAGCCTAGTGGTTAGAGCATTGGACTAGTAAACGAAAGGTTGCAAGATCAAATCCCTGAGCTGACAAGGTAAATATCTGTCCTTCTGTCTCTGAACAAGGCAGTTAACCCACTGTTCCTAGGCCATCATTGAAAATAAGAATTTGTTCTCAACTGACTTGCCTAGTTAAATAAAGGTAACATTTGTAAAAAGATAAGTATTCAACCCCATGGGTCAATACATGTTAGAAAATTCAGACTGTACACAACAAAATGTGGAAAAAGTCAAGAGGTCTGAATACTTTCTGAAGGCATTGTACATTCTGACTTTTCCACACTGCCTTTCAAACACCTTGGTACATACAATTTACAGTATAACAGCACATGTATTTTCTTCTCTAACTGTGATCCATCAACTAGATTGATAGTGATCGATGGTCAAAACTGATCTATGTCAACATTATGATACCGCCATCTTTTATCTGCTCACAGATTGCACTCTAGTCCTGTATCAGGAAATATCGTTCCCTCCCCCACCCCATCCAGGGAAGAAGCAAAGCTGGCTAATTCAGGAGAAAACATCTGGCACAAGGACAAGATAACAACAACATCCCACCTGGGATACATACATCCACTGTACAATCTTCATAGAGCTGTAACCATCTCAAACAGCTATTCACATGTCGAGGTTTGAAAACACCAACAATTAGCTTCACTTTGAATCATTTTTCTCTCTTCCCCTGGTATTTTCAGTGGCACAACTTTCATGTTCTTCTTATGAGTCCACTCCACAAGGCCAAACACTCTTACTAATTGAGATCAATCTGTGTGTAAATTGCAGGGTGTCCCAGTGTCCCACTCCCCGCATCTACACACAGACTCCCTGGAGAAGCAACATATCAATTAACACTGAGTTCATGTTAATTGAATCCTCCTAAATAAGAAGTAGAACAATATTTGACCTGCTTAAATGGAAGTCTGGCCTCGAGAGAGAGAGAGAGAGAGAGAGAGAGAGAGAGAGAGAGAGAGAGAGAGAGAGAGAGAGAGAGAGAGAGAGAGAGAGAGTGTAGCCCCCCCTGTCACTTCAAGACAAACTAGGTTGAAACCAATTTGTTTAATCTTAATGGTGCTATTCTTCAAGGGTGGTCTGCCCTAAATTTAGGTGATGATTTGTAGGTTTATTTGCTTGATCGTTTGTTTCGTGTGTTGGTTCTTTGTGTTTTCTTTTTTAACTTCCGTAGTCACATGGAAGAGCAGCTTAACTTCACCAATGGCTCCAAACACTCAACACTTTGTTGGACCAATTTGCTTAATTCCTTTGTATTCTGGCTGATCAATGCATTCACTTCAAAGAGATGGGAAGTGTCTGCATCCACAATGGATTGATCAGTTCTAATACAAGTTATTAACATACAACTTGTTTAACAAGTCAGGCCTCTGTACTGTATCTGTGAATCAAGTGATGCATTGATGAAACCAGTCCAGGATTGTCAATGTTCTTAAACATTGAACAAACACTCCTTCTCTACTGCAGAATGGATGGGATTAACCACCATATAATCGCTCTCTCGCTGGCTCTCTTCTTCCCTTTATATTCTATTCACTTCTCTGACTCTCTCTCTCTCTCTCACTCACTCACTCACTCACTCACTCACTCACTCACTCACTCACTCACTCACTCACTCACTCACTCACTCACTCACTCACTCACTCACTCACTCACTCACTCTCTTTGTCTCTCTGCCCCACTCTCTCTTCATCACTAGTATACTTTACTGAGGGGAAAGGTATTAAACAACCTCATGAATAGCCGGGGGTTCCTACCAAGGCTGCATTTCTTTTTCATCAACAAAAATAACTCTTCAGGTGCAGTAAAAGCATGCTTAGAAACTAAAAGGCCATTTTTACAGATGAGGCTAAACACACACGCAGGCGCACACACATACACACGCTCATGCATGCACACACCCACACACCCACACACCACACAAAACACACACACACACAAAGAGCTGGCATGTGGAAGCAGTGCCAGGGAAACTAGACCAGGGCATGGATTGCTGTTATGCCTTGGTCTATGGACTGCTTACAGGTTAGGGAAACTAATATGTGTTTCTGTAATTTACATGAACTATCCCTTTACACAGTGGACCGTGTCTTTTATACTGTTTTTCACACTGTGTATTCATATACTGTATTCTACATATAGCTAATGGTAATATATCTACTACTGTACATTACATTTTAGTTTCACTGTTTATACACAGCATATATTTATATACTGAATTCTTATGTACTGTATATACTGGATTCTGAAGAAGAAATCGTTTTTTAACCTTTATTTAACTAGGCAAGTCAGTTCAGAACAAATTCTTATTTTCAATGACAGCCTAGGAACAGTGGGTTAACTGCCTTGTTCGGGGGCAGAACAAAAGATTTTTACCTTGTCAGCTCGGTGATTCGATCTTGCAACCTTTCGGTTACTTGTCCAATGCTCTAACCACTAGGCCACCTGCCATGTGAGGCAAGACACAGATTTTTTAAAACATCATTTGAAGCTCCAATTACAATTTTGAAAGACACCTTTGTGGAATTGTTGTATAATTTTGTGTAAAAAAAACATGGAATTTAAAAACAAAGAACAACATTTTAAGTGAGAAGAAGGGATTGGTCTGAAGCCGAAAAAATAAAGGAAAGTCTCATGAGCACCACAAAGCCTACTCCACCAATGCTCTACCAAGGTTGTCCAGCACACACCTTTGACCTACGCTACTACAGTAGCTACTGTATGTTGGTATTGTACTTGGGTATGCAAACTATGGGTATGCAGGTTGCTTAGGATTCAAACCTTCTCAAACAGCCATATATCATATTTCCCAACATGCTTTATTGCAGGGTGATTTTCTAAATTGTTTTAATATCTGTGTTTTTGCATGTACATTAATTGGTTGATTATTTGATGCTACACAAGAATAAACTAATCCAATCTGTTAATAGTCTGACTTATTGCACCCATTACTGAGATGGTTGTTCCAGTTTAGATGATTGAGGTAGTCTCAATATTCCATTTTTTCTACCCTGGCAGTCATTCTGAATGCAGGTTGCGGGTGATAAAACAATTCCACTTGTTGGATATCTTAACTCTGTCTGGATTCCAATAGGAATTAAACATCACTTTTCAAGCCAGAATAATGTGAGTTGAAGGCCTGATGTGGCCTGTAAACCAGTAGATTCCTAACACCACTGTGTTAGGGTATAACTAGGCCCTCAAAGAAAGGCCTTATGGTATATGTCATGTATTGGGATAAATCATTTAATTTTAAAGGCTAATAAGGCTGGTGGAACCCTCCAAAGACAAAAGGGTTCTCAGTATAATCCTTCATAGAGGGTCTACATAGAGGAGTTCTGGGTAGAACTATTTGCAGGGGGTTCTATTAGAGGGTTCTAGGTAGAGCACTGCAAAGAGTTCTAAGCACCAAAAAGGGTTTCCCAATGAGTACAAACCGAAGAACAGTATATGGTTCTTCTTAGAACTTATCATTCTAAGAGTGCAGTGTTATTTGGGTTGTTTAACTGGATTTGTTCTCACATTCGTGATTTCTAGTTTTTTCATTATTATTTGTGTACTTGTTTGACATTTTTACTGCATTGTCAGGAGCTAGTAACACAAACATTTCACTGCACCCGCGACAACATTTTCTAAAATGCGTACGCAACCAATAAACTTTTTGAAAGCTAAATTAAGCCTTGGAAAAAAAATACAGGGCTCTAATTTGAACAAACCTTACGCAATAGTAAATCTTAGAGCTGGCAGTAGAGGTATAGGTTCAGGGGTGTGTCAGAAATATTTTTGCTGCAACCAAAATGATGGGTGCAGTAGCTGGTGGTGGCGGGAAATGGCAGGGTTTTGATGAATATATAAGTTGTGGGTGTGTCGAGGCTTGGCCCATCGCTGGCCAATCAGAACGTGCTCCATGGCTTAATATGTGGTTGCTTCAAGTTGTGTATTTACAGTCTTTTATGTATTGCGTTGTCATCAACTCCAATTCGAATGTTAGCCCGTTATAGCCTAGTTCATTCAATATCCCGCTCCATATTTGCTAAATATGTTCCAAAACATGTTTGCAGTCCACAGTCTTCTAATTGCATTGCTTCAATATGGAAATACATTGTTAAACATAGGCTATAGCAGAGAGTAAGAGGTGAAGCGAAAGGTTTTACTCCACCCAAAATCTGTCCATGAAAATAATAATATTTGTATGGAGGTCAATGAGTGTCGAATTCGGTCAACAACAAAAATTGTACTACTAATTTGCAACGTGAGGCTTATTTGTTCAAATGGAAGTTCCGTAATGGTTAGGAAGTTACAAATACACTGATATGAGTGGACTCAAGTGGCGTTTTGGCAACTTTAAAAAACAACAACTTTATATCGAAGTTGTGCCTGTTGTCATGAAGATAGACAGAGGACTCATCATGGATTTAATCCGTTTTTACATGGACATTGCCATTGACGCCTCCCCCATTTTAAAGTAGTCAACTGGGTGGGGATTTCTATGAGTTGGGAGCAATCAGCCAATGAAGAATAAGAAAATGTACTACTTTAAAATGGAGATAGCCTCAATGGCGCTGCCCATGTAGTCACAGACGATATAATGGCACAGATACAAAGATGAGTCCTTTATCTATCTCTATTGCCACTTGTTCATGCGTGTATCTGGCCTCTCATTTGCTAGAAAGGTCCCACGTGATCTAGCCTCCTCCATAACCACGGGAAGTAGTTTGGGGGTTGGGGTGCTGCAATTTGCAGGAGAAGAATAGCTCACACTGAAGACGTCTATATTGGTCCGCTACTTGAAATAGTTTGCACACAAAAAGGGGTTGTTTTCCATGTTATTTGATCGATATTTTATGTTTATTTGATGTGGATGTTTTGTGTCTTTGTCCATACCGTTGCACCTTTTGATGTAAATGTTTGAAGACAGGGTTTGGTTCTTTCTGGATTCCATAAGAATGACAATGGCAGAGAAAGGGACAGGGCAACAACTCTTACAATTCCAAACTATTGACTCCTGCAAGATAATTAAGAACAGTATCCAACTACCTTTATTGCCAAAGTTGAGATGCTAAAAAAAAAAACTGTCCCTCGTTAGAGACATCTATATCGGTCCGCGAATACTAGTAAAGGCCCAGGGTACTGCTTTTGTGAAGAAGGGGGGAAAAAAATCATACAAATGTTTTGCCAGGGGGTGCTGCAGAATCATCAGCACCCCTACTTCCCGCTGCTATGGGTAAATTGACAACCCTTGTGTTAGGGCTGGAGAATGCCAGTGTGACAGTTTTTACACGACAAACTTGCAAACTAACATGCGTTTGACACTTATGCCTACGCCTCCTTAGCACCAGACACGGAAATAGAGCCCACAGTGTCTTAATTAATTCTGACTTTAGTGGGTTTGAATAGCTTCTTTAGCGTAGAAATATGCAAACTCCTGATACAGGATCAGTCCCCAAGGGGTTTCCTCTCCTCTTTATGGCCTGGACTGGTGTACATTTCCTGTTACATCAACAACCTGGGTTGTTCTTTTAGATTCACATACAGTACCTGCTGCAATATTACATCAAATTGACCTGGGCATCGTTCATTTGCATAGTTTAGCACTTTGAAATATATCTAAATTGTTCTGGCTAAAACTTCTGTGTACACTGCAAACTACAAATCTATCAAATCAGTGCAAGGTTTTGCAGCAAAGCAATTATTGCAGTTGACTAGCAGCTTTACTGGGGGTTTTAGACTAACACAGAGTGGTTAATATTTAAATATCTATGCACCCTACACACATTTATATTTCATCGGGTTTCCAATGCAGTTTATACTCAAAGCAAAGTGTTGGACTGCGTAATTATTTCAGTTTAGAACTTTTTCCAATCCATTACTTCCATAAATACAAGAATCTGCGTTATAGCTCCTCAGAGGGCTAATTTAAGAAAGGCATGTATTAATTAAAACAACCCTAGATGGAAAGCCGGAGAAATCCCTAAATAAGCTGTTGGTTGAATAAGATGATTTCTCTCCTTCAAAAGAAACAGGGACAATTATTGGAGGAAGCAGTGGTTATTTTTCTCCCTCTCGGCTGATTTAGTCTGCTACAAGCAGGTCTCTCTCTCTTTATTTCTCTCTGGACACCTCAAAAAATAAAGCTTCCATCAATCAGTGTGAACCCAGGCTGCCCATTCTCCTAGCTCAGAGCAGAGGGAGAATAAGGAGACACACACACGCAGACATGCACACACGCACACAAACACACACACACTGGACAACTACACAGATGAGACCCCAATGTCATCTGTGGTCATTCGATGGAATTAATAGTAGTAATAGTCTATCAGATTAGATGAACAATATTAGATCAATAGAATGTTCCATGTAGATATTATAAAAGAGATTACTATTTGAATATTAATTTGTCTCTCTGTGTCTGTGTTATTAAATAAATGGTTTATAAGATGTTCAGTTTGTCATTTTTTGTTGTGTTGTGTGTGCCCATTGTTGATCTCTGAATCCAGAGTCTGGAATAATGAAATAAATATTGAGCTGTTTAATATTTTACAGCCAACTAGGAGTAAAGTGGTAGTGTTTTTCTGCCAGACCTTGTCCGTCCCCCCCTCCCCTCCTCCCTTCACAAATGCATTGTGTGCTGTGGCCAGGCTGATCCATCACTCTGTGTCTGGTGGGAAAAAAAGCACTTTCCCAGGGTGTGTTTTTTATTTCTGCCAGCGCTGCTGTTTCCGTGGCACCCATGAGACCACGCTGATGGACACTGGTCATCACAGGAGGAGAGCTGGGGGACTCCTCACAACCTTCTATACACCCCTTTACCTCATCCCTATCCACATACAGAAACATGCACTCACACACACACACACACACACACACACACACACACACACACACACACACACACACACACACACACAGACACACACACACACACACACACATATATATGCACATGTAAGCAGGCACACACCCACACAAATACACACACATTCCACACCTTTCCACCCAAGCCTCCAACATCACCCCTCCCTATTCCACCACTCACCTCATGTGTCCTGCCATCACCTCTCCCATGTCCACCCTCTCCAGTCAAATCAAATCTTATTGGTTGCATACACATATTTAGCAGATGGTATTGTGGGTGTAATGAAATTCCTGTGTTCCTAGCTCCAACGGTGCAGTAATATCCTACAATACACACAAAAAAAAAGTACAATTATTTAATTCTATATATACATACATACATACATATATATATATATATGAGGATATATAGACAATATGGACAGTATATGGATAGAATATGTAGTATATCTGAAGAATAGTGTATGTACAGAAATAGTTAAATAGGACACGCCTTGACAAGAATACAGTATATACAGGTACATATGAAGTGGGTAAAACAGTATGTAAACATTATTTAAGTGACCAGTGTCCATAAATATGTAAATAGGGCAGTAGCCTCTAAGGTAGAGTAACCGGATAATAGCCGGCTAGTGACAGTGACTAAAGTTCAGGGCAGGGTACTGGGTGGAGGCTGGCCAGTTGTGACTATTTAACAGTCTGATGGCTTTTCACCTTCTCTACTGCGGCCCCGTCGATGTGGATGGGGGCGTGCTCCCTCTGCTGTCTCTTGAAGTCCACGATCAGCTCCTTCGTTTGGTTGAAGTTTGAGGGAGAGGTTATTTTCATGTCCTCTCTAGTCCTACCTAGTCCTCTCTTGTAGCTAACGTGACAAGGTCATCAGAGAAAGAGCATGTCATGATTAGCATGTCATCAAAGCGTGACAGTAAGGATCATAATTAACATGATTATTAACAGGTCATTAAGGCTGGAAGGTCACTGCAATTCCAGATCAAAGCAACAGTGAGGGTGAAATTGTAGTGAGGTAAGTAGACAAGCTAGTAATCATAGACAAGCTACTAAGGTGATTGTTTTTTCCATTCTGCAGTTATTCACATATTGGTCTGACATGGAGGAGGTGCATTGCAGGAGACACGACAGAAATTCATACAGTGTTTCATTTACCAACTGTGCTGCCTGGTTTGCATTGTCGTTGGAGAGAAAGCTAGGTAGCTAGGGGAGGAAGGGGGTTGTGTGTGTGTGTATATGTGCTTAGAACAATTATGTTGCAGTAAATATATTCAAATTGAAGTCTGCTCCAGTTTTACTCAGACAAACTGAGATTTGATTTCCAAAATGCTTGCTCGTCTCGTTCTACACAAAGAAGCCAGCGGGGAGAGAGGGAGAGAGAGCGATGGAGACAGAGAGAGAGGGCGAGAGAGAATGAGAAAGTGAGAGCGAGTGAAAGCGAGAGAGAGAGAGAGAGAGAGGGGGAGAGGGAGAGAAAGAGGGAGCAATCACTGGAGAGAAGTGAAGAGAGCTGGAAGGCAAATCTAGGTGATGTGTATGTTCTCTGAGCGCCCCTGGGTCTATCCTGGGTAGGTAGGATCTGACAAAGAGATCTGTACGGGGGGAGAAATCCTCCACTCTGCTAGAGCATGGGAAATTAAGCTCAGATAAAGATTCACTCTTAAACATATTCCCTTCCCTCTTTCTTTTTTCTTCCCGTTCTTTTTGCTCTCCTCCGCAGTAGCAGGAGAAATGACTAATTGTACTATTTGATAAACCAAAACAGTCCTGGTTGATATTACCTTGTCTGCATCCCAAATGGCACCCTATTCCCTTTATAGTGCAGTACTTTTGACCAGGTCCCCATAGGGCTCTGGTCAAAAGTAGTGATATATATAGGGAATAGGGTGCCATTTTGAACACATACGTGTAGTTGGTGTAGCAGTCCCAGCACTGGTTGTTAAGACCTGTAGGTGCTGGTTCAGTCCCAGTTTAGTCTCCCTGAGGTGTTTGTTGAAAGGGAACCTCTACTAAGCCTCCTGGGGATGTTTAACTCATTGCTATGATAAGTATTTAGAGAGAAACTCCACAAGTTTGGTCCTGTCTGCCAGATCCACAACTCAACTGTCACATTAGGTCCCAAAGAATTCTGATTGGAAGGAATTACAATCTGACCAATCACATCATTTTGACAAACCCTGGCCACCACCAATGACAAGTGGGACAAGGGGCTACTGTTTTTTTGGGGCGCAGACATTTAATTAGAATATTAAACAACAGGACACTAAGTGCATTAAATTAGATGATTAACTAAGATTATAGCTGCGATGGCTGTCTGTCTGGTTCCCTGTTTTGATATCAAACAGATTTAGGCAGAGCAAACAGTGTTTTTTTTGAGGGGTTGATTTATGAATAATTTAATAAAGTCAGTGGAGAATACATCAATAAACTGGTACCGAATTGTGTGGAATTTCTAATTCAGAAATTGACACTCAGCAAACATCTTAGCAGGTCTTGTGAGTAATAAGGCTCTCGGGTTCAAAATGCATATTATTATCATTTTCCGGGGACAATAATAGCAGTGAAACCCTTCTGACTAAGTGCAATATATTGTGATGAATGTTACTATTTTTTGGTCAAATAACTCAATGCATACATTGCAGATATAGCAATGAGTGTTATCAAATATGATAAGAATATGACTTTGAATTATTGTAATGAAATGTCAAAATACTTTTGATTCAATCCGCATTATATATTCACTACAAGCAATATAGAAGATACAATTTGATGAAGCTCAAGTTGACTGTAGGCTGTATGTTGATTGTTCAGTCAGGTCACTCTAATGCTAAGGTTTGAGCGCCCTCTAGCTGTAGATTTAGAACATAACAAAAACACGGTTCACAAGTATTGTGAAAGGCCGGCTGACGAGGGAGTTGTGTACGTTGGTCGCATGAGGCTCAAATCAAATCAAATGTATTTATATAGCCCTTCTTACATCAGCTGATATATCAAAGTGCTGTACAGAAACCCAGCCTAAAACCCCAAAACAGCAAGCAATGCAGGTGTAGAAGCACAGTGGGTGGGAAAAACTCCCAAGAAAGGCCAAAACCTAGGAAGAAACCTAGAGAGGAACCAGGCTATGAGGGGTGGCCAGTCCTCTTCTGGCTGTGCCGGGTAGAGATAACAGAACATGGCCAAGATGTTCAAATGTTCATAAATGACCAGCATGGTCAAATAATAGTAATCACAGGTTCCATGATTGGTGAAGCCTGTAGAGTTGATCCATAGTTCGGGGAATGGGAAATGGCGGAGAGCAGTGCGGACAAAATGGAGGAAAAGGAGAAAAAGTTGGTGAAGCAACAGCCGCGCTGGGAATGCAAACAATATGGGTGTCAGTTATGATGGTATGGAGCGGGAGGATGAGGGTCAAGGACCAGAATGGTCGGTAGTGGAAAGACATAGGAAGAAGAGAGACCATTTATTATTATTATTATTATTTATTATGATATAGAAAGCAGTGGGGCGTCTAGTAAAGAAACCATAGACAGGGCCAAGGTAGGAAGCAAGAGCAGTGATATGTGTTGGATTGGAAAGTGGTGATACTGTTTGATGAGACCACTGGGCCTCACGACCACCCTATCCGACTAACTAATGTCGTAGAGAAAAAGGTAGATGAAGTGAAATTAGCCTGGTTTATTGGAAATGGTAGATTGTTAATATTGTGTTGGTAGCCAGGCTCAGCAAGAGAAGATGTTGAATTCATTACGGTGAATGTGGAAGCAATGTGAAGGTGATGTGCTGTAATTGTGGGGGAGAACACAATGCAGCAGTTGGTGGATGCCAGGTACAAAGAGAGGCTAGAGAGGCTCAGAGATATAGGATCGGTCATGATGCATTGTATGCAGAGGCCGTAAAACAGAAGTTAGGGATTTATTTGGTTTTGAATTGTATTTCCATGGTAATACAGAATTGGGCAGATCATGATTGATCGTACATTCCAGCACAGTAGGTGGAGGCATGCACTTAAACGATTGTTTGAAGACCGCCAGGATATCATAGAAGAAGAAGAAGAAGAAGAAGATTGTGAAAGGCCTGCTATCCACGCTAGAGAGCACCAGATTATTGTGATGATCTTAAGTAGGAAATTATTTCCCTTATTGGAAAATGTATGACTTAACTAACAAATATTTATCTCAGATTTAACACAGCAACAAGACAGATTGGACTATGGAAAGGTGTTCGAGCAACAAGATGACCAGATTTAATACCAGGCCCTATGACTCAATAACGCTGTGTGAATAATTCATTTTGAAACGTTTAAGAAGCAGCAGAGCACGTTTCAAGTTATTTTTGAAAAATAAATAAGTGTCTACGGGTAGCTCTATTACTGTTTCTTGTTGTTCTCTCTGTTTCCCTCAGATGTTGCAGCTGATGTTGTGAGTGTCCATCCAGGCCTTTTCTGACCTTCTGTGAGGCAGCAGGCATGTGGATAAGCTAAAGTACATTTTCAAGACCCGTAGCTCAAATCAAAAACTCATTATAGATTTTACCTCCAAGGGAACCCAGGTCTCACAAGGTCCTTGGCAATTTTACCTGTGGAGGAAGCTAAAAGGGTTAGAGTCTCCGAGGATGGGTGAAGGGGGAGGGTGTGAAAAGAGGGAGGACAGGGGTGGGAGACATAGCCTAGCCCAGGACCCCAACCCTCATCTATCCTGTGCCAAGCAGGGGGGCAACACAGGTCCAAAATTGAGATTTATAAACGCTTCAACGTCAGTGATCCCCCGAACATCGGGGCCAGCACCACAGGGGAGAGAAGAGAGGAGAAAGCAGAGGAGAGGAGTGGAGAGGGGGATACATCTTCCAATCTAGGGGTATAGGTTGCGTCACAAATGGCGTACATAGTGCACTACTTATGGGCCCTGTCCAATAGGGGATAGGGTGCCATTTGGAACATAGAGATAGAGATGAAGTGCTCTGAGTCTTTCACTATGTAAGGGGATCACCAGGGGAGTTATAGCTTCCTTCAACCCACCTTGCCACCCTGCCCTCCAAATAATATATTTAACAGTTATTAGAGAACCCTGGTCTCTCTGTGAGTCCCCACACCCTCCTAAACCATGAGTTCCCACACCCTCAGTAACCGTGTGTACTAACAAGAAAGACGGAGGCCAATGAGGCAGCCAGATCGCATCAGGACATCTGTCACTTTACAGCCACGGTCTCCTTAATGAGGGACAAGGCTACCCATGATGCCCTGGGCACACGATCGGAAGAAGGGGAGGAGGAGAGGGTGGTTAGCAGTGGCTGGGGGCGTTAACGGGGCAACACAGCCGTCAAAGTCATCCGATGCCCTTTTTCTAAAACAAGTTGTTCCAATTATAGCAAATCAGGGTGATCTGTGGCACTGAACTATCAGGCCGCTGTGGCCAGTATGCGGCAGACTGCTGACATCAAAGCTGCCAACCAACCAACTGTGGGTGCCATGGTGGCCTTCATAGAGCTTTCAATCAGTAGACTTCATAGGGGTAGTGTTCCAAATGCCACCCTATTCCCTTTTTAGTGCACAAAGTTGACTAGGGGCCATAGGGTTCTGGTAAAAAGTAGTGCACTACAAGGGGGGATAAAGTGCCATTTGGGATGCACATAGAGCGTGTCAACACCAAATGTTTTCAAAATACTCTGTCTTAATTTGTGAGAGAGAGGGGTGGATGCCCTACAGAAATCATTAAAACATAATTACAGCTCATCAGCTCTGCAAGTGCTTACAAGAGGCCATCACCGGAGATCTGTTCCTTATACCTCCGGGCAGAGAGGGAGCATCAGGCCACACACTCATCCAAATTCCCCTTCAAAACCAAGCCATGTCTCCATCCCAAATGGCACCCTAGCTATTCCCTTTATAGTGCACTACTAATGACTGCGGCCCATAGTACAATAAAATATCACATGGAGCTATTTGGGATGCATGCAGCACTGCAGCCATACTTCCACAATTCCTGTGAAAGGCCTAGTTGAAAAAAAGCATGCTCAATGGAGATTCTCCATAGAAATCTCAAGCATTTTAGTCCAGGACTAAGTTCAGGCCTAGATTCAATAATATCAAGCATTAACCAGCGATAACAGACACCCACATAGGTGGTGTTGGAGGTGGAATTGTGTTGCAGCTGCTCTTGCAATCATTGTCACACCCGTCCCACTCAAGTTAGAATTTTAGTTATAAATAATTATGTTTATATTGGATTTGACGGCTCTAACCCAGTTCTACCTTCAACACCGCCAAAACGGATCTGAGTGAATAGAGCCCTTAATCTAGGCCCGGGACACTGTCCCCATATATTTGACATAAAACCCCTTCATGTGGTATCGCTCAAGTTAGGGGCAATCAGGTGTGAAACCACAGACCCGGTCTTCCTATCCAATCAGATCTAGAGCTAGTAGTCAGGGTTTTCTCCATGGTCAAAAGTAGTGCACTATAAACGGTTTAGGGTGCCATTTGGGACATTTACATTTACATTTAAGTCATTTAGCAGACGCTCTTATCCAGAGCGACTATAGGATAAATGCACTACTATACTACCACACAGTGGCGCCCCACTTGTGATTGGTCCCAAAAAATAAGTAAATGTTGTTTTTTTTGGGGGGGGGGTTTATACAAATGTATAGCTTATGATTTAAATGCTCATAAAAGTACAGTAAATGTGTATATTTTCATGTTTCAAAAATATATTGTTCAGATACTTACTACTCTGCCCCACAGCTCTGCCTCTGTGGGCGCATAGGCCATGCGAACATTGTTTGGATTGTTTTGCCAGCTATTTGCTATGAAGGGGAACTGCCCTAATGAAATTGCAGGATTTCATAGCATAAATTATAACAGCACAAGGTAAATGGACTGTCCTGAGGCTCTCAAATGTGCGTCAGAACTTCTGAGTCTCTCGCGCCAGAAGGCTTACTTCCACACGTGAGACTAGATCTACTCTATCAGGTACAGATAGGGCAAAAACAAAAAGACAATTGCAATTAACTCGCAAATAAATAATCATGGGATCCTGGGACCTGACAAACCAGACAACTACTTACAACAAGAGTTGAAGGACAGAGGGATACACTAGGCAAAACCTTCTCGTCGCAGATCTGGTAGGACAAGAGAGCATGGTCAATTTTATTGCTTAATCCCATGTCGTTCATCAGGTTCTACTGTAGGTGACAGGGTGGCATGTTGTGTGAACTAAAACAGCTGGGTGTATCAAAAAGCATTATCAAATTAATTAGCCAGCTGCAGTCAATTTGAGAAACATTGAGAAATACTATAGTTTGGTCAATTACATTTTTTTGGTAAATATTTTTCACTCATATTGTAAGTAATTATAGGTTATATTTCATAAAAATCTGGAAACACTGGACAGTTACTTGAACGTCCGCTACTTTGACTGCATTATTTGCTAACTATATCTGGAATATGACTTATTATACCCGGGGGGAAAAGTATCTAAATAATGGTTCGCAGTAGTGCAAGGTTATAAGTTATAGTAACACTATCTTCCCACACAATGGCACTCCAAGACCGTTCACCACTAGACCGACCATCTGGTCCTAAGGCTGTCGGGTGACATCACAGCCTCCAATAGGATATTAATACGTTGCATCTCCATTCCCAAGAGAAAGCAGGGGGCGCGTTCAGCAAGACTCAATGTTTTGGAACGTTTAGATAGAAATATGCTATGTAGAACAAACATGGATCTCTTACATGTAGAATAAGGACTCACGTCAGCTCTATTTGTAGTATTTCTATCTGCAACGTTTAAGAACATTTTGTGTACTGAACATGGCCCAGAAGAGCACATCTGAGAACTACATTTAAACAGATACTGAAATAATAAAAAGTAATGTTGGTAACTGTCAAAGATAAAACCTGG
Source organism: Oncorhynchus keta (assembly GCF_023373465.1). NCBI lineage: Eukaryota > Metazoa > Chordata > Actinopteri > Salmoniformes > Salmonidae > Oncorhynchus > Oncorhynchus keta. Next base: position 16,014,372 of record NC_068446.1, read on the forward strand.
TACAACATGGATACCATTGTTTTTATTGTTCATCAAAAAAAAGATAACTTGCCTGTAATATATGATTTGAACATTTTATTTACAGGTAACCGAGGAATTTGATCAGGAGTTGTTTGAAAGTGCTGCAGGGATCACTGTTATCAACCATCCTAATAGCATAAATCATTGTTAAGTAAACAGTGTGGTTTGTATACTAACAATATTCCACAATGTGCAGTTGTCAACACAAATAGGACCTGTTAATGCATAACCTGGGATGGTCTGTCAGGAAGGAAGTACTGTGCCTATAGAAAGTCTACACCACCTTGAACTTATCACATTTTGTTGTTACAAAGTGGGACTGAAATATATTTAATTGTACATTTTTGCCATTGATCTATACAAAATACTCCATAATGTCAAAGTGAAAAAGAAATTCTAAAATGTTTGCAAAAGTATTCATTACATTTTTTTTAGGCAAGCCTAAATTAGTTCAGAAGTCAAATTTGGCTTAACAAATGACAAATTACATGAACTCACTGTGTGAAATGTTAGGGGTTGAACATTTTTAAATGACTACCCCTTCCTCTGTCTCCTATACATACAACATATGTAAGGTCCCTCAGTAAAGTATTGAATTTCAAGCGCAGATTAAACTGCAAAGACCAGGGAGCTTTTCTAAAGCCTCATAAAGAAGAGCAGTGATTGGTAGATGGCTAACAATAAACCATCTAATGTTGAGTACATCTTTAACCATGGTCAAGTTAATAAATATGCTGTGGATGATAAGCCACCCAGACACGTCATCCTTCTGAACTGAGCTGCAGGACAGGAAGGACACTGCTTAGGGATGTCACCATGAGGCCATTGTTGATTTAGAAAAACCTACAGAGTAAAATGGCTGTGATGGGAGAACTGAGGATGGATCAACAACATTGTAGTGACTCCTCAATAATGACCTAAATGACAGCGTGAAAAGAAGAATCCAAATATAAAGAATAAAAAATATTCCAAAACATGCATATGTATGCAAAAAGGCACTACATTCATAATGCAAAGAAAAAGTCATGTGTCAAATGCAAAGCCTTATGTTTGGGGCAAATCCAACAACACATCACTGAGTAACTGCCTCCTTATTTTCAAGCATGGTGGCTGGATCAGGGTATGGGTATTCTTGACATCGGCAAAGACTTTTTCAGGATGAAAAGACATAGGATGGAACTAAGCACAGGCAAAATCCTAAAGGAAAAACTGATTCAGTCTGCTTTACACCACACACTGGGGGAGGAATTCACCTTCCAGCAGGACAATAACCTACAACACAAAGCCAGATCTACGCTGGAGTATTTAGTTCAATCTGCTTGAACACATAGGGTAAGATTTGAAAATTGCTGTCAAGACTTGATAATAATAATAGAGAAAATAAATTGCACAATCCAGGTGTGCAAAGCTCTGATGAGACTTACCCAATAAGATTCATAGCTGTAATTGCGGCCAAAGGTGTTTCTAACATCTATTGACTCGTTTATGTTTTATTTTTCATTCATCTTAAAAATGTTATAATTTCTCTTCCACTTTGACATTAGAGTAGTTTGTGTAGATCGTTGACACACACAAAAAAAAAACAATTAAATCCATTTTAATCCCACTATATAACACAAAATGTCAAGAAATCCAAGGGGGGGTATAGACTCTTTATTGCCTCTGTATGTAGTGTACCTAAATGTATTTTGGTGGTAATGTAAGTCGACACAAATTTAGCTTGTGTAAGTTTAAAATCAAATCAAATCTAATTTTATTTGTCACATACACATGGTTAGCAGATGTTAATGCGAGTGTAGCGAAATGCTTGTGCTTCTAGTTCCGACAATGCAGTGATAACCAACAAGTAATCTAACTAACAATTCCAAAACTACTGTCTTATACACAGTGTAAGGGGATAAGGAATATGTACATAAGGATATATAATAATAATAATAATAATAATAATATATAATAATAATGGATGAGTGATGGTACAGAGCAACATACAGTAGATGGTATCGAGTACAGTATATACATATGAGATGAGTATGTAGACAAAGTAAACAAAGTGGCATAGTTAAAGTGGCTAGTGATACATGTATTACATAAGGATGCAGTCAATGATGTAGAGTACAGTATATACGTATGCATATGAGATGAATAATGTAGGGTAAGTAACATTATATAAGGTAGCATTGTTTAAAGTGGCTAGTGATATATTTACATCATTTCCAATCAATTCCCATTATTAAAGTGGCTGGAGTTGGGTCAGTGTCAATGACAGTGTGTTGGCAGCAGCCACTCAATGTTAGTGGTGGCTGTTTAACAGTCTGATGGCCTTGAGATAGAAGCTGTTTTTCAGTCTCTCGGTCCCAGCTTTGATGCACCTGTACTGACCTCGCCTTCTGGATGATAGCGGGGTGAACAGGGAGTGGTTCGGGTGGTTGATGTCCTTGATGATCTTTATGGCCTTCCTGTAACATCGGGTGGTGTAGGTGTCCTGGAGGGCAGGTAGTTTGCCCCGGTGATGTGTTGTGCAGACCTCACTACCCTCTGAAGAGCCTTACGGTTGAGGGCGGAGCAGTTGCCGTACCAGGCGGTGATACAGCCCGCCAGGATGCTCTCGATTGTGCATCTGTAGAAGTTTGTGAGTGCTTTTGGTGACAAGCCGAATTTCTTCAGCCTCCTGAGGTTGAAGAGGCGCTGCTGCGCCTTCTTCACGACGCTGTCAGTGTGAGTGGACCAATTCAGTTTATCTGTGATGTGTATGCCGAGGAACTTAAAACTTGCTACCCTCTCCACTACTGTTCCATCGATGTGGATAGGGGGGTGTTCCCTCTGCTGTTTCCTGAAGTCCACAATCATCTCCTTAGTTTTGTTGACGTTGAGTGTGAGGTTATTTTCCTGACACCACACTCCGAGGGCCCTCACCTCCTCCCTGTAGGCCGTCTCGTCGTTGTTGGTAATCAAGCCTACCACTGTTGTGTCGTCCGCAAACTTGATGATTGAGTTGGAGGCGTGCGTGGCCACGCAGTCGTGGGTGAACAGGGAGTACAGGAGAGGGCTCAGAACGCACCCTTGTGGGGCCCCCGTGTTGAGGATCAGCGGGGAGGAGATGTTGTTGCCTACCCTCACCACCTGGGGGCGGCCCGTCAGGAAGTCCAGTACCCAGTTGCACAGGGCGGGGTCGAGACCCAGGGTCTCGAGCTTGATGACAAGCTTGGAGGGTACTATGGTGTTGAATGCCGAGCTGTAGTCGATGAACAGCATTCTCACATAGGTATTCCTCTTGTCCAGGTGGGTTAGGGCAGTGTGCAGTGTGGTTGAGATTGCATCGTCTGTGGACCTATTTGGGCGGTAAGCAAATTGGAGTGGGTCTAGGGTGTCAGGTAGGGTGGAGGTGATATGGTCCTTGACTAGTCTCTCAAAGCACTTCATGATGACGGAAGTGAGTGCTACGGGGCGGTAGTCGTTTAGCTCAGTTACCTTAGCTTTCTTGGGAACAGGAACAATGGTGGCCCTCTTGAAGCATGTGGGAACAGCAGACTGGTATAGGGATTGATTGAATATGTCCGTAAACACACCGGCCAGCTGGTCTGCGCATGCTCTGAGGCGCGGCTGGGGATGCCGTCTGGGCCTGCAGCCTTGCGAGGGTTAACGCGTTTAAATGTCTTACTCACCTCGGCTGCAGTGAAGGAGAGACCGCATGTTTTCGTTGCAGGCCGTGTCAGTGGCACTGCATTGTCCTCAAAGCGGGCAAAAAGTTATTTAGTCTGCCTGGGAGCAAGACATCCTGGTCCGTGACTGGGCTGGGTTTCTTCTTGTAGTCCGTGATTGACTGTAGACCCTGCCACATGCCTCTTGTGTCTGAGCCATTGAATTGAGATTCTACTTTGTCTCTGTACTGACGCTTAGCTTGTTTAATAGCCTTGCGGAGGGAATAGCTGCATTGTTTATATTCGGACATGTTACCAGACACCTTGCCCTGATTAAAAGCAGTGGTTCGCGCTTTCAGTTTCACGCGAATGCTGCCATCAATCCACGGTTTCTGGTTTGGGAATGTTTTTATCGTTGCTATGGGAACGGCATCTTCGACGCACGTTCTAATGAACTCGCACACCGAATCAGCGTATTCGTCAATATTTTCATCTGACGCAATACGAAACATGTCCCAGTCCACGTGATGGAAGCAGTCTTGGAGTGTGGAGTCAGCTTGGTCGGACCAGCGTTGGACAGACCTCAGCGTGGGAGCCTCTTGTTTTAGTTTCTGCCTGTAGGCAGGGATCAGCAAAATGGAGTCGTGGTCAGCTTTTCCGAAAGGGGGGCGGGGCAGGGCCTTATATGCGTCGCGGAAGTTAGAGTAACAATGATCCAAGGTTTTACCACCCCTGGTTGCGCAATCGATATGCTGATAAAATTTAGGGAGTCTTGTTTTCAGATTAGCTTTGTTAAAATCCCCAGCTACAATGAATGCAGCCTCCGGATAAATGGTTTCCAGTTTGCAAAGAGTTAAATAAAGTTCGTTCAGAGCCATCGATGTGTCTGCTTGGGGGGGATATATACGGCTGTGATTATAATCGAAGAGAATTCTCTTGGAAGATAATGCGGTCTACATTTGATTGTGAGGAATTCTAAATCAGGTGAACAGAAGGATTTGAGTTCCTGTATGTTTCCTTCATCACACCATGTCTCGTTAGTCATGAGGCATACGCCCCCGCCACTCTTCTTACCAGAAAGATGTTAGTAGATATAGAAGAGAAACATTAGAATATCAGATGGTTAAAATACAAAATATTCTATTGAAACGTTAAAAAGAATAACAAAAAAGATGAAAATCATGTTCTTGTTATTTAGAAACTGTGGAAATACAAGTACGGTATAACGTTACTTTTAAAAATGTAACAGCTTTCTTTAGGTGAAGTAGAGGCGGACCAAAACGCAGCGTGGTTGTTTTTGTACTTTAATAAAGAAACTGTACACGAATAAACTAACAAAACAACAAACGTGCGAAAACCTAAAACAGTCCTATCTGGTGCAAAACACAGAGACAGGAACAATCACCCACAAACACACAGTGAAACCCAGGCTACCTAAATATGGTTCCCAATCAGAGACAATGACTAACACCTGCCTCTGATTGAGAACCATATCAGGCCAGACATTGAAATAGACAAACAAGACATCCAACATAGAATGCCCACTCAGATCACACCCTGGCCAACCAAAACATAGAAACATAGAAACATACAAAGCAAACTATGGTCAGGGTGTGACAGTACTAAACAAAAACAAAAGGACAACGGCTTCATATGAGACCCCCTTATTATTTGTTGTTTACAAAACAATGTATATTTTATTTATTTTGGAACTTACATAATAATGCCCTGCCACACACGCACACAAACAGCATTATCAGTCAGAAATCATGCTTTGACTAGAAATGGTGGTGAGGGCGCATTACAACAGTAAATCACACATATCCCTCGTAGAAATCTTTTGGTTAGACAGTCTTTCTACACACTATTCTCACGACTTTTACAATGCTAAAAACATGTTCTTCTAACATGCTAAAAACTAAATTATATAGAAATGAATATAAAATAAGAAACACACATTTCTCCCCCCCCCCCCCAAAAAAAAATTTTTTTTATAATTTGGAAATGGGAATAATTTAATCCGTTTGTGATATATTAACACTCTTAACACGTATTGCAGTCTATCAATAATGCATCAAATATGTGCATGCTTTTATTTGATCATTCTAATATTTTGATGGTCCACATTGTGATAGTTTCTGAGACCAAAGTGATACACTTTAATTTTGGGGTTCAAATAATTAAAATCTATACCTTGCAAGTGCAATCTACAACTGATGATCCCATGAGCTTGTCATCACATCCATGCAACACGGGCAACAATTGGTTTACTGTGCAAGTCAACCGAAGTCCTTTATTGAGTTACAATTGTCATACCTTAACATTCATAATCTTTTAACAAGTCGAGACTGAACACTGTAGCATTTCAGATGGTAGCATTTTTTCCCCCATTGGTTGAACGAAATTTCAACTTAAATAAAGTTTACTGCAAATCTAAGTTTGTCAGATAATTCCATGCAACAAAAAAGTGGTGTCAGGTTGAGGTGAATCCATATTCAACAGCAACTGCTGTGAAAATCAGCCTATAAGCATGAGGAGATATCTGCAGGTCTGAATCCTAAATTAATGGAAAAGATAGGCACTATATGACTAAATTAATTAGATGTGTGCCACCGATGGAAGGCAGGAATATGATACTTCTGACTGATTGAAAGGTGCAAAACTATTCAAACTGACCTGGCATGGCCTGCATCACATGCTCTGGTAGCCTACAACCATACAAGTGAAGTTGAAAATGCTTCAAACATATTGTGAAATTGCTAGACATAGGGGGAAATCAGGTAACAGAGGAACCTCTGGTATATTTCATTCTGAATGCATCACAGTGGAACGGACATGTTGAAAATGTCTATTGAAAGAGTTAAATACTTTACTGACACATTTATGTGTAAAAGGATAGTAAACATACACATGCACAATGTCATTAAGTGAGGAGCCAAGACCATATTGTAGATGCACATCAATGATGCAGAGCGGATGTCACATACAATAGTGTTTTATAAATGTCCTTGTTGATAAAACTTTTCCTTGCTTTAGTCTGATTATAACATGTGGTTCTTACCACAGCAGATATAGTATGGGCATAGGCATGCTTGTTGACTGGGTTGTCACACTTGTCAGTAAGTTTGGAGGTTCCTTTCAAACAACCACAGGTATTTATAATCTAAATAATGACAACAAAATAATTAAGTAAAAATCATGAGAGGAATCCATAAACTGCTACATCCTGGATTCAGGTAAAAAGTAGAGACATGTTGCTTGTAAAAAAAAAACAGTGAATAAAACAAAATAACAAAAGATGAGCTTTTATCAGTTCATACACAGTCCAGGGTTGGGCCCAATTCAGAATTTTGGAATTGACTCCCATTCAACTCATGAGTTGACATTTTAATTTAATTTAGCCACACTCCACGGGATGTAGAATTAGAGTTTGAGTGACAAGAAGTATAATTTAATTCAGTGCAATTCAAATAAATTCAACTCAGTCATAGAACATGAGTTTAATTGAAGTCACACTTCCAGATACACTACAATTCAAAAGTTTGTGGTCACTTAGAAATGTCCTTGCTTTTTAAAGAAAAGCAACATTTTTTGTCCATTAAAATAACATCAAATTGATCCGAAATATAGTGTCAACATTGTTAATGTTGTAAATGACTATTGTAGCTGAAAACGGCTGATTTTTAACGGAATATCTAAATAGGCGTACAGAGGCCCATTATCAGCAACCATCACTCTTGTGTTCCAATGGCACGTTGAGTTAGCTAATCCAAGTTTATCATTTTAAAAGGCTACTTGATCATTAGAAAACCCTTTTGCAATTATGTTAGCACAACTGAAAACTGTTGTTCTAATTAAAGAAGCAATACAACTGGCCTTCTTTAGTCTAGTTGAGTATCTGGAGAATCAGGATTTGTGGGTTTGATTACAGGCTCAAAAGGTCCAGAAACAAAGACCTTTCTTCTGAAACGCGTCAGTCTATTCTTGTTCTGAGAAATGAAGGTTACTCCATGCAAGAAATTGCCAATAAACTGAAGATCTCATACAACGCTGTATACTCCCCTCACAGAACAGAGAAAACGGTCTCTAACCAGAATAGAAAGAGGAGTGGGAGGCCCCAGTGCACAACTGAGCAAGAGGACAAGTACATTAGAGTGTCTAGTTTGAGAAACAAACACCTCACAAGTCCTCAACTGGCAGCTTCATTAAATAGTACCCACAAATGACCAGTCTCAACGTCAACTGTGAAGATGGCCTTCTAGGCAGAGTTCCTCTGTCCAGTGCCTGTTATTTTGCCCATCTTAATCTTTTCTTTTTATTGGCCAGTCTGAGATATGTATTTTTCTTTGCAACTCTGCCTTTTGAATTTATTTGAATTTCACTTAATTCAAATGTATTTCCTGTAATTCAAATTGCAATTCTTATCCTGTTTGCTGCTTCAATTCATATTCAACTCAAGAATAGAAATGTATAAAGTATTCTCAATTAAATTCTGAATTGAGCCCAACACTGATATACAGTCACCACCAAAATTGTTGACACCCTTAATAAAGATGAGCAAAAATAACAGTATCACATAAATAATACAAATACTGAACAATATTGTATGGCCTATTTGAAACAATTGGAAAATTATATTTTATAATAATACAATTGCTCAGAGAAAAATATAATAATTTTGTTTAACAAGTTAAAAGAATATATATATTAAGATACGTAAAAATGATTGCCACCCATTTCCAATACGTTGTGCACCCTTTCAAGGATAAGGGCACTTATCCTTTTTCTATAATGTTTTATGAGATTTGAGAACACATTGGGAAGGATCTTAGACCATTCCTCCACACAGAACCTTTCCAGATCTTTGAAATCCTTTGGTCTGTGCTGGGGTTCAAGTCCAGGGACTGAGATGGCCGTTACAAAATGTGGATTTTGTTATCAATGAACCATTTCTTTGTGGATTTGTTTTTTCTTTGTGGCCAAGTTTCAGCCTCCTGGCAGAGACAACCAGGGTTTTGGCTAAATGTCCTAGTACTTGGTAGAGTTCATGATGCAGTTGACCTTAACAAGGGCCTCAGGACGAGTGGAAGCGAAACAGCCATATAAAAAAATATCTACCACCATATTTTACAGCAGGTAAACTCAAAAAAATAAACGTCTCTTTTTCAGGACCCTGTTTTTCAAATATAATTCGTAAAAATCCAAATAACTTCACAGATCTTCCTTGTAAAGGGTTTAAACACTGTTTCCCATGGTTGTTCAATGAACCATAAACAATTCATGAACATGCACCTGCAAAACGGTCGGTAAGACACTAACAGCTTACAGACGGTAGGAAATTAAGGTCACAGTTATGAAAACTTAGGACACTAAAGAGGCCTTTCTACTAACTCTGAAAAACACCAAAAGAAAAATGCCCAGGGTCCCTGCTCATCTGCGTGAAAGTACCTTAGGCATGCTGCAAGGAGACATGAGGACTGTAGATGTGGCCAGGGCAATAAATTGCAATGTCCGTACTGTGATACGTCTAAGACCGCGCTACAGGGAGACAGGACGGACAGCTGATCGTCCTCGCAGTGGCAGACCATGTCTAACAACACCTGCACAGGATAGGCACATCCGAACATCACACCTGCGGGACAGGTACAGGATGGCAACGACTGCCCGAGTTACACCAGGAATGCACAATCCCTCCATCAGTGCTCAGACTGTCCGCAATAGGCTGAGAGAGGCTGGACTGAGGGCTTGTAGGCCTGTTGTAAGGCAGGTCCTCACCAGACATCCCCGGCAACAACGTCGCCTATGGGCACAAACCGTTGCTGGACCAGATAGGACTGGCAAAAAAAATTCTCTTCACTGACGAGTCGTGGTTTTGTCTCACCAGTGGTGAAGGTCGGATTCACATTTATCGTCAAAGGAATGAGCGTTACATCGAGGCCTGTACTCTGGAACGGGATCGATTTGGAGGTGGAGGTTCCGTCATGGTCTGGGGCAGTGTGTCACAGCATCATCGGACTGAGCTTGTTGTCATTGCAGGCAATCTCAACACTGTGCGTTACAGGGAAGACATCCTCCTCCCTCATGTGGTACCCCCCCAGCAGATTTATCCTGACATAAATTCTTATTTACAATGACGGCCTACCTCGGCCCAAACCATAACCCGGATGATGCTGGGCCAATTGTTCCACCCTATGGGAATGCCAATCACAGCCGGTTGTGATACAGCTTGGACTCAAACCAGGGTCTATAGTGATGCCTCTAGCACTGAGCTGCAATGCCTTAGACCGCTGCGCAGTCGGGGGCGCGGTGATGGATGACAAATGGATTTTACATGTGTGTTATTTCATTTTTACACAGGAAGCCATGGAAAGCCACAATATAGTTCCTTAAACTGAGACTCATTTTAAAAAGTAAAATATGAATCTTTGGGGGTGCCAATAGTTTTGACACCTATATTTTTGAGATTTGTTTTGTTTTACTTGTTAAACCAAATCTACTTCTCTGAGCGATTGTATTAGTATAAAATTAAAATTAAAATTGCATACAATATAGTTCAGAATTTATATTCTTTATTTTATACATTCTTTTTGCTCATCTTTATCAAGGGTGCCAATAATCTGAGGCTACTGTGTCCCTGGTATCTATGAATTCTACACCACCATTAAGTTTCATTAAGAGGAGCATCCCTTTTCCTCTGAACATTGACTAATCATTTAGTGGTCTAACACAAACATTGCTGTCATTCTACAACTAACTCTCTGGAACCAGCTCCTTATTCTGGAATCAGCCGATCACTATGGAACTAACCTATCATTCTGGATCTAGACCATCATTCTAGCATTTTCCACAGTACCTGGAATCAACTCACCTGACTAGTTAGCACAGTGCCATTTTCTATAAGTTTAAACATCATCTGTTCGACGAGTCAGCCCTGAGCAAAATCCTTTATTCCAGTTCACATGCTGTAATTAAAAGAGTTGACTAGCTGGCTGTGTATGGACAGTTATTTCCACATTTTTGTAATCTCCTTCCTGTATGGGTAAAGTGACTGTCCTTCCACACTCACACCCCATTAGCAAATGGAACGTTGGCTTCCTGATTGATACTCTCCTTGACGTCAAGGGGGAGTGAGTCAAAGAGGTGGTCCTCCACCACCAGGCAGTTCCTGTGGAGGAGATGACACTGGCCAAGCTGGGCTGGCAGGCGGTCCAGACAGTTTCCCTTAAGCTCCAGGTTTGTTAGCTGCACCAGATTGCTTATCTTCTCTGGAAGGACAGAGATACAGTTGTGTCCCAGACATAGTGTCTTCAATTTGGTGCACTTGAACAGCTGCTTGGGTACCACCTCCACCTTGTTTCCTGTAATGGCAAAGTGCTGGAGGTTCTGCATGAAGCCGATCTCCAGAGGGATCACCACTATAGAGTTGTGGCTAACGTCCAGATACCTCAGCTTCAGCAGGTTAAACAAAGGTAAGGGCAGAGATTCAAGTTTGTTGTGCGAAAGGTAGAGGGACTCAAGGTTTTTGACGTGGCTTATGGACAATGGAATGGTGATGATTTTATTGTGCCACAGTTTAAGGCAGATCAGCCTATTGAGGTGCTGGAAGCTGATGACCTCCTCAATGGTGCGAATGTTGTTGGATTTCAGGTCCAGCTCCTGCAGGTTGGTCAAACTGAAAATAGCATGGGGAATCCTCTCCAGTTCACAATTGTGAAGCTCCAGTTCAGCTAGGTTCATCATTTTTTTCAAACTGTTCAGTACCAGGAGTTTAGTACCGTCATTATGTACAACCAGCTTGATCAGGTGTGGAGAGAGATCTGTTATGTTGGTTGGGACCTTCGTCAAGTTGCTTTTTAGATGCAGAATCTTCAGATGTCTCAGGTCTCTGAGAGATTCTAAACCAATCATCTTGTTGTTTTCAGAATTCAAATTGCCGACCAAGTATAGCTCCCTCAGACTTTTCAACAGGTACACCCAGGTGGGGATCTCAGCTACATCTGTAAACTTGACATGAAGGCACCGGAGGTGGTCACGAAGGAAACTGAACGCGGTCTGCTCAACTTTGGCAGGGCAGTGATAAAAGTGAAGCTCCTGAAGGTTGATCATCTGGGAGATCTTGGCTGTTATCCTGGCCTCTGGGATCAGCTCCAGCTTTAGGATCTCCAAATCGGTCAGATCGAAGACAGCATCTGGCAGACCTGACAGCATGAAGAGATGGAGCTCCAGTTTGTCCTGAGCGTTGCGGGTTACATGCTGTCTCAGTTTCTCAAAGGTCCACTCGTGATTCAAGCTAATCTCTCGCAGTTTATTCTCGCTGACTTCAGAGAGGAAGACACCAAAACGCTTCGAGTACAGCTGGTCATACTGATCGACCATGTGCAAGAGAAACGCAAAGTCGTTCTTCACGTCAGGAATGTCACTGAAACTACTCTCCTCTCTGACTTTCTCGAAAGAGTACTCCTTGAGAGGTCGTCGAAACAGCCAAAAGAGAGTGTATATACAGATTAGGCCATATATACAGACGAGGGAAATATAGCTGACAAGCAGCTTCCTTAACATGAATGCCATGTTATGTGTGCATTGGAATTTAGAGTATCCGGTTAAATGTTTTATGTCAGGCTCACACACATGGTCAAAGTCAATTGAAGCAACAAATGTCATTGTGTAACACAAGATCAAAATGAACTTCACGGTTTTGATCACAGTTTGAGCAACATAGAGCTTGTAGATCAAATCACTGTCTTCCACGTGGGCACGGAACTTCCTAACCTTTTCAAACAAGGCCTTGGCCTGTTCTCCATCTTTCTTGTCCAGTATGGTCATGCATGGGACTTCAATAACAGGCTTATCAGCAGTAAACTTGACCCCAGATTTAGCCAGCATCGGGGTGGACTGGTTAGGACTTCCCTCTTCACTGCTGGTTGAGAAATGTTTTGGTAGGGAATGGGCACCAGTGAGCCTTTGCTTATTCTCCTCAGAGTCCTCACATGCAGTCTCGGACAATGCCTTGGTCGTCCAAGGAGACTCAAAACACTTCCCCAGAATCCCCACAAAATGCTCTATTTTTGAACTAGTCTTTGGATATTTGAACCAAAAGTTACTGCTGACCATGAGGACGATGGTGTGTATGAGAGCAAGGTATGGGAAGTATTTTGAGTACCACGGGAGGGCAACGTGGTAGCACATCTGATTGACAAAAACATACTGCTGAAAGTCCAGGTTTGTCCTGACGCCTGTTGGCGGAGGTTGCTGTCCAACACCACCAAACTGTGCGAAGTGGATGACACTATCCGGTAGATCATTAATCATTAGGGGCGCTGCCGCTAGAGTCACACCGCTTCCTCCGTTCCCTGACCCTGACCCCTCCTCTGGCTGCGGTGTCGTGAAGCTGCTGGGGTCCTCTGGAGCTGGTTCCAGAACGGGAAGGCAAACCACCTGGTCTTTGGTTAATTGCATGGTTCCAGAAAATATGGCCAGCATCAGCATGACGACGCCCAGGTAGTCCATAAAGACGTCCCACCATGGTTTCAGGATCCGATAGGTCGGCTGGATGTCATTCAGGGCGGCTACCTCTGTGAGAGTAAACATCACTGCAACAGAAAACAGACATATTAATTAAACAGTGAATTGAAGATGAAGGGGAACAAACGGCAGTGTCTACCCCAGTACCTTTGTTATTATTTTTGCTTTGTGGACGAAAGGTTAGGTTCATCAAGCAGCGTGGTATAAAAAAAAAAAAGCAGGATTCCAGCACTCGACTTACCAAGACCATTGCCGAATAAGGCACACTGTCACCTGCTTTTATCGTAAACCCTGAGGTCGTACCACCCAGCACATCAAGAAGGGAGTGTATTTCATACCGAACCTCTCCCTTGAGATAACTACATCATGATTTCAATGGTAGAGTTGAACTGCTAGGGGCAAAAAAAGTTAGATTTACTACAAAAATACCTAAATATATCACTTTGTGGTCAAAATGAACACCAGAATTGACATATTTCACTATAACTAAGCCTTCAACTTTTGATTTCAATGAGAAAAAAATATTTTTTTATTAAATTTACTCTTAAAAGTTATGGCCCATGTTATACAAAGAAATTGGCATAGTAGGCAATGTAACCAATCACATCCCTCATTTCAGTTGTATTATAGCACATCCTACAAATTACCAGCAGAGGGCAACCATTTTGAATCCATTTCACATTCACTCTGTTGGTAATACTTACAAATTGGATCCTAACTCTAAAAGTAGCAGAGATCCCACTCTGGAACTTTAATATGATAATGATTTACTTTGTTTTACCTATTTTCTATTGATATTGTTTTGTATATACAGTGCCTTCGGAAAGTATTCAGACCCCTTGACTTTTCCCACATTTTGTTACATTACAGCCTTGTTCCAAAATTGATTGAATTAAAAATCCTGAGCAATGTACACACAAAGCATAAACCGTTTATTAGACATTTTTAGAAATGTATAAAAAATCTAATCAGAAACACCTTATTTGCATAAATATTCAGACCCTTTGCTATGAGCCTCGAAATTGAACTCCGGTGCATCCTGTTTCCATTGATCATCCTTGAGATGTTTTCAAAACTTGATTGTAGTCCACCTGTGGTAAATTCAATTGATTTAACATTATTTGGAAAGGCACACACCTGTGTATATAAGGTCCCACAGTTCAAAAACCAAGCCATGAGGACAAATGAATTGGCCATAGAGCTCAAGAGACAGGATTGTGTCGGGGCACAGATCTGTGGAAGTGTACCAAAAAAAATCTGACCATTGTAGGTCTGCAAGAACACAGTGCCATACATATTTCTTAAATGGAAGAAGTTTGGAACCACCAAGACTCTTCCTAGAGCTGGCCGCCCGGCAATCTGGGGAGAAGGGCCTTGGTCAAGGATGTGACCAAGAGTTCCAGAGATCCTCTGTGGAGATGAGAGAACCTTCCAGAAGAACAACCATCTCTGCAGCACTCCACCAATCAGGCCATTAAGGTAGAGTGACCAGATGGAAGCCACTCTTCAGTGAAAGTCACAACAGCCAACTTGGAGTTTGCCAAAAGCAACCTTAACAATCTCAGACCATTTGAAACAAGATTCTCTAGTCTGATGAAACCAAGATTGAACTCTTTGGCCTGAATGCCAAGAGTCACGTCTGGAGGAATCCTGGCACCATCCCTACAGTGAAGCATGGTGGTGGCAGCAGCATCATGTTGTGGGGATGTTTTTCAGCGGCAGGAACTGGGTGACTAGCCAGGATCGAGGCAAAGATGAACGTAGCAAAGTACAGAGAGATCCTTGATGAAAACCTGCTCCAGATCGCTCAGGACCTCAGATTGGGTATGAAGGTTCATCTTCCAACAGGACAACGCAGGAGTGGCTTCAGGAAAAGTCTCTGAATGTCCTTGAGTGGGCCAGACAGAGCCCGGCACTGAACCCGAATAAACATCTCTGGAGAGGCCTAAAAATAGATGTGCAGCAACACTCCCCATCCAACCTGACAGAGCTTGAGAGGATCTGCAGAGAATGGGAGAAACACCACAAATACAGGTGAGCCAACTTTTAGCATCATACCCAACAAGACTCGAGGATGTAATCGCTGCCAAATGTGCTTCAACAAAGTACTGAGTAAAGGGTCGGAATACTTGAATGAAAAATGAAATATAATTTTTAAATTAGCAAAAATGTCTAAAACCTGTTTTTGCTTTGTCATTATGGTGTAGTGTGTAGATTGATGAGGGAAAAAAATAATGTAAACAATAAAGCTGTAACCTAACAAAATATGGGAAAAGTCAAAGGGTCTGAATACTTTCTGAAGGCACTGTTCCATTAAAATTATGCTGATTCATGACTTTGACAGGTTGATAAAAACTGCCTGCCTGTCCGTCTCATCCCGACACGTTCATTACTATGTGACAGCTTTTGATCGAAAATTGAAACAATAAGGTTTATACAAATCTCCGCTGTTGAAAACTAAATGTTAGTCGAAGAGAAATGTGAGATAATGTCTAGATGCTTTTTAGAGTGGAGATCGAGTTCTTAAATTGCCTTGCTGGGCTGATGAGACAGTGGATTGCGCAGTCAGATGGACCAGAGTAAATAGGTATTTTTACATCATAAATTTAACCGGTGGTAACTTGTGGAATAGACACAGGCTGGAATGAAGTTTTAACCAATCAGCATTCAGGAATAGACCCAACCGTTGTATAAAAGGCAACTATTGCACAATCCAGGTGTGCAAAGCTCTTAGAGACTTACCCAAGAAGACTCACAGCTGTAATTGCTGTCAGAGGTAAATGTAAACTCAGCAAAAACACCTCTCACTGTCAACTGCGTTTATTTTCAGCAAACATAACATGTGTAAATAGTTTTATGAACATAACATTAAACAACTGAGACATAAACTGAACAAGTTTCACAGACATGTGACTAACAGAAATTGAATAATGTGTCCCTGAACAAAGGGGGGGGGGGGTCAAAATCAAAAGTAACAGTCAGTATCTGGTGTGGCCACCAGCTGCATTAAGTACTACAGTGCATCTCCTCCTCAGGGACTGCACCATATTTGCCAGTTCTTGCTGTGAGATGTTACCCCACTCTTCCACCAAGGCACCTGCAAGTTCCCGGAAATTTCTGGGGGGAATGGCCCTAACCCTCATCCTCCAATTCAACAGGTCCCAGATGTGCTCAATGGGATTGAAATCCGGGCTATTCACTGGCCATGGCAGAACATTGACATTACTGTCTTACAGGAAATCACACACAGAACAAGCAGTATGGTTGGTGGCATTGTCATGCTGGAGGGTCATTTCAGGATGAGCCTACAGGAAGGGTACCACATGAGGGAGGAGGATGTCTTACCTGTAACGCACAGCGTTGAGATTGCCTGCAATGACAACAAGCTCAGTCCGATGATGCTGTGACACACCGCCTCAGACCATGACGGAGCCTCCACCTCCAAATCGATCCCGCTCCAGAGTACAGACTCGGTGTAACACTCGACGATAAACGTGAATCCGACCTTCACCCCTAGTGAGACAAAACCGCGACTCGTCAGTGAAGGGCACTTTTTGCCAGTCCTATTTAGTCCAGCGATGGTGGGTTTGTGCCCATAGGCGACGTTGTTGCCGGTGATGTCTGGTGAGGACCTGCCTTACAACAGGCCTACAAGCCATCAGTCCAGCCTCAGCCTATTGCAGACAGTCTGAGCACTAATTGAGGGATTGTGCATCCCTGGTGTAACTCGAGCAGTTGTTGTTGTTGCCATCCTGTACCCGTTATGCAGGTGTGATGTTCGGATGTACCGATCCTGTGCAGGTGTTGTTACACATGGTCTGTCACTGCGAGGACGATCAGCTGTCCGACCTGTCTCCCTGTAGCGCTGTCTTAGGCGTCTCGCAGTACGGACATATGGCCACATCTGCAGTCCTCATGCCTCCTTGAAGCATGCCTAAGGTATGTTCACGCAGATGAGCAGGGACCCTGGGCATCTTTCTTTTGGTGTTTTTCTAGACCTTAATTGCCTACCGGATGTATGGTTAATGTCTTAACCTCTCTGGGATATTCGGGACATTTCAAATGTTGCTACATAAGACCGAATCCAAGTGGTGAGTCACATATGAAATCATGTAGTCACTTTTCCATATGTGTTATTTCATAATTCTGATGTCTTCGCTATTATTCTACAAATGTAGAAAATAGTAAAAATAAAGAAAAATACTGGAATGAGTATGTGTCCAAACGTTTGACTGGTACTGTATATATTTAACTATAACCTGCTGCTGACTATCAGGTAGTGAGCAGGGTGTTACTGAGTGACTGAGTGAGTGACTGAGTGGTGGGAAAGGCCAGAGCAGTGTGTGTGCATTGAAAGAACTGGTTGAGAGTGCTGCAGCAGAGGCAGCTTGTGTCAAGGAGAAAGAGTAGCACACTCGCACATTGTAACAACTTTTTACCATTTGTGGGTAGGCTATTTAGGAGACACCCTTTTCCATAAAAAAATGAATGAGCTAGAACTGATATAACAGTGACAAAGCATTGGAAAAGAACTTAAGGCACACTAGAGCTCTTTAGATCAAACCACCTCTGAGTGAATTTAAGTAAACTGCATTCAAAATGTCAACTTTTCTTATGGATAACCGTATCAAGCTAAGGGTTTTACTCATGCTCAGTTCTAGGGTCTGGAGCGCTGTGTAAGTGGAAATTTGAAATGGAAGTTATGGAACTCCCTCGTGTGCTTCTCTTAAATGGGAAAAAGTCCCCAATTAAAATGTATTTAAAATGTGGAGAATGATAGGCCACATTTGCATTTGTTGGCCATCAAAGGCTATTCATTTCTATGCCATTTGTAAGCTACTGTTGCCTACCATATGATAAAGTACAATAAATATGTTGAAATGTTGATATCGCTGGAGTCATTGCAAATCAATTTGTGCCACTCGTGTTGCCTACCTGGAGCTGGCAAACAGATGTAATAAATAGCCTTTAACTCAGTTTTTAGTTGTAGTCTTGTGATATTATGTAATTGTTAATGGCCATGTTTAGTTAAATTGGAAGTTATCAATTGTGATCATGGTCACAGCTCTATCGCAAATGTATCATTCTCCACATTTAAATGTCAGTTTCGTTGTGTTCTTTTCCCTGAAATTAGATGTTGGCCTTTCAGGGGCTATAGCCTACCTGCATCTAGCTCAGCAAACCTTGGCAAAGTTGAATTGCAATTATAAACCCAGATTTTTGCCAATAGCCTATGCCTATTGTACTAACAAGTACATTTCGTAAACAGGCCATTTATAACGGTTTGTGGTCTTAACATCTGCCACACAATGAAGGCACAATTGCCAGAAAATAGCCTAACATTTGTTTTTTGAAGTTCGTCCAAGTGTTTCTTGCAGAGATTGAGATCCTCTATCCAACTTTCCTCATTCAAACTCTCCTGTCGGAATTATCTATAGTTATGCACATGCACAAACAGGATTTATTTACAATTATAAACTGGGTGGTTTGATCCCTGAATGCTAATTGGTTGAAAGCCATGGTATATGGTAACATGGGAATGACAAAAAAACAACACTTTTACCATTTTAATTACACTGTTAACCAGTTTATAATAGCAATAAGGCTCCTCGGGTTTTTGTGGTATATTGGCCATATACCACACCTCCTAGGACCGTATTGTTTAATCATAGCAGTCAAAACAAGTTAAATCGACATCCATTGATGGAAAATGATCTGGAGAGATTAATAAGGGCAATTTATCTTTTCTCTTGACACATTCTTAAACTTTCAAGAATTATTATTTTGATGGAAAACCAAATTTTTCTTCCTAGCCTTAATCGTTAAAAATGAAGTAGACATTCCTTAATTCGCTCGTTAATGGTATGGAAAAAAAAGTATACAAGGATAAATGTTGCAACTCTGCGCTGAAAACATTTTTGGGGACTGGTTTTCAGAGGTCATTGGCTAGAGATTTTCGCTAGACCTGGCAACACTGCCCACAATCAAAAGAAACCATGTTTGTGGTACCTAGATGCCCTTGCAGGCTTCTGTATTCAAACTGATGGACCACATGCAAATGCTGTAGGCTCGTCAGAGATTACAAATATACCTGGTTTACATTGTCATATCACAGTCAAGGCTAAAAACTGCGTAATCTACACATCAGCTATGCTATAGTTTATATGGACCTTATATTATGAACAGTTTCGGGTACTACTGTGTTCCAAAAATGATTAAGTAGCCTACACGTCATATGAAATTGCATAGGCTTACCCACCACCTCCTAGATTTAACATAGGCTAGTGTCATATTAAAAAGATGAGAACACAGCGTGATAAAGAACTCCCTGTTTTATATAGTAGGTCAAACTGGATATAGCTATCCCACAACATCGGCTGCGCACTGGCACGGGATGCACATGAATGGGCTCCAAATGTGACACAGCATTTCTGCTCGGAAAAGTCTCAACTGGATCCTCCAGATGTCTAACTCTGACGTCACCCAATTGACGTTGCAATTTAACACGGTAGGGGTTATGGTTAGGATACGAGTTCAGGCCTGGATTTAGTAGGCTATACAAAACCAAAAATGTATAGGCTACAGTAGGCCTAGCCTACTCTTGATTTCTGGACAGCGTGTTAACGTTACATATTGAAATGTAACACGGCATAGCCTTCTCTATAGCAGCCTTATTGTAGCCTCTTCCAGTACGAGTTTTCTTAATGAGTGGGTACACATTATTTTGTGACAACACATATATATACATATGGTGCCGCTATATATACAGAAAGGCATTGCATAACATTCTTGGAGGTTTCTGAGACGAGATAGGTTACGCATACGCACCTTCAATTAATTTATGGGTCCCGTTGCCTCGATACTTCAGCCGAAAAATGATAATTATTGGTGCGTCCCATGATTCGATGAGGTAAACAAAGACGAAATGCTTACGTTCTAGTCAACCGTACTGCTGAACAGACACTAAGCTGATTAGAAAATTGCTTTGGTTCTGTTTCCTCCATAGCGACATGCTGCGGCCATGAAGGTTGGTTGCAGCATGGGACACAGAGTGCACAGGAAATAAATATTTAATGTATCCTAGGCTAGTCCAATAGCTTTACCGAACCATCTTTGGTATTACTGTATCAACCAATCATGTCTCAAAAACAAGACAAGTCTCAACTCTGCTGCCAGTCAGGCAAAGGTGTGAAGTGTAAACTAAAGCCTGTAGGGCACACACACAATATATATACAATATCCTTATGCAAAACCACTCATTGACTGTAAACCAATTATAAAAGCTTGGTTGTATTACATTGTCATAACTAACATATAATCTATGATATTTTTTTTATTTTTTTTACAGGAAAGCTATTGCTGCATAATCTGTTTTGGTTTGATAGGAGATTTTGTTAACTATTTATTTTAGTCCTATATAGGGAAAGTAATTTACTCCACTGGATTATTTTGGTACACCACTCAAAATAAAAATAAAAGTGCATTTCTGGCACCCTCCACAGATCCACAGATCCAGCAGCCTAATCAGCTATGATCAGTCCATGACAAGCAGTGACATTTCAAAGCATTATTTTCTTACATCAGTTTCATGTTATAATGAATGACGGTGACCTCTGAAACAGCTCTCTAAAAGTGGAAACAGCATACATACTGTAACAGATCACAGCAGCTGTGCTTTACTTGCTGTGTAATCTCATGACCTCATGACAGACTAAACCTTTGATTTCTGGAGCCAATACAGGCTGTATATTCTTAGGTACTGTCAGACATTGCACCAACAACACATCATGTTGGTGTCAATATTCAACTTGTCATTTCAAAAAAACATATTCAAAAAACATATTAAAATATATGTTAGGGGACTGGAATTCTTGTGCTTCTCAAAATTTGCAAGGGGTGGTTCTTAAGAAGACATTTCCATTTCTCATAAAATTGATAAAGTACATTAGCTATCTATTCTGTAGATGATGATCCTAAATACTGTGTCTATGTGCCATTCAGAATGCCATTGTGTTCTCTGTAAAATGGCCTTCATAGAACAAGCCCTGTATTTGTGGGCCAAACAAATGCTACATAATACAAAATATAGCCGTCGTCTTGGACTGGGCAGCTTGCCAGGACCATGGAACAGAGATGTTGGAGCACTTCTGTTGAATAAACAAAGGCAGAAGTTACAAATTATTTTATTTTGGATGATCATTAAAACTATTCAGTATAATGATGGTCCTATTTATTTCTGTTAGTTGCGGTAGCCATGTAGCCACTGCACCTCCGATCAGTTCTTTGTCTGCTCCATCATGCCCCTCTGACTTAAAATAGTCAGTCTTGTCAATGATATGTCTATGGTCTTGTCAGATGAGGCTGATCAAATAGCCCTCGATAGTGACTACACAGGAACACAGCGGTAGAAATAGAATCTAGTAATTTTATACGTATGACCACATCTCCTCCAGTGAATTACAGCCACATCTTTCACCTGCCCTAACTAAGGTCACCTTGACTTATCTCCAGTATCAGGCACAAAGGCACACCAACATGCCTATCACCAAGGAGAGGAGGCATGAGAGATTGGGAAGATCTCAATTGCATACTCCTCGTGTCCTCACTCTTCTCAAAACCATTGAAGGAGAAGGTCAGAGGGGTGGGACCTCTGACTTTCTCATCCAATGAGTTTTGAGAAGGCAGCAAGGAGATAGGCTGTCTGGAGAATGCAATTGAGATCTTCCCATGGAGTGTGGGTGATATACAGGTAACTGGAAACACTTGATTAAATGAGGATACATAGTCTATTGAAAGCAAGTGTTTCCACACAAGTGTGGTTCCTGAGTTAATTAAGCAATTTCCAATGTAAATCCAAACAAGTAGGCTACCATTGTCAGATCGTGCAATGCACGTTCAAATGCATTTTTACCTGGCCAAATTATTAGATCACCTGCAAAAAATATATACAGTACCAGTCATAAGTTTGGACACACCTACTCATTCAAGGGATTTTCTTATTTTTTTTTTTTTTTTACTATTTTCTACATTGTAGAATAATAGTGAAGACATCAACACTTCTTTTTTTTTTTTAAATAACACATGGAGCCATGTAGCAACCAAAACAGCGTTAAATCAAAATATATTGTATATTTGAGATTCTTCAAAGTAGCACCCTCTTGGTATTCTCTCAACCAGCTTCACCTGGAATGCTTTTCCAACAGTCTTGAAGTAGTTCCCACATATGCTGAGCACTTGTTGGCTGCTTTTCCATCACTCGGTCCAACTCATTCCAATTAAGTTGAGGTCGGGTGATTGTGGAGGCAAGGCCATCTGATGCAGCACTCCATCACTCTCCTTCTTGGTCAAATAGCCCTTACACAGCCTGGAGGTGGGTATTGGATCATTATCCTGTTGAAAATGAAATGATAGTGGGACTAAGCAGCGCAAACAAGATGGGATAGCATATCGCTGCAGATCGCTGCAGAATGCTCTGCTAGCCATGCTGGTTACGTGTGCATTGAATTCTAAATAAATCAGTGTCACCAGCAAAGCACCCCCACACCTCCTTCATGATTCACGGTGGGAACCACACATGCGGAGAACATCCATTCACCTACTCCGTGTCTCACAAAGACACAGCGGTTGGAACCAAAAATCTCAAATTTGGACTCATCAGACCAAAGGACAGATTTCCACCGGTTTAATGTCCATTGCTTGTGTTTTTTGGCCCAAGCAAGTCTCTTCTTATCATTGGTGTCCTTCAGTGGTTACTGTGCAGCAATTTGACCATGAAGGCCTGATTCATGCAGTCTCCTTCGTACAGTTGATATTGAGATGAGTCTGTGAAGCATTTATTTGGGCTGGTAACTAATGACCGTATCCTGACCGTATCCTGACCGTATCCTCTTGCAGCAGAGGTAACCCTAGGTCTTCCTGTCCTGTGGCGCTCCTCATGAACCAGTTTTATCATAGCGCTTGATGGTTTTTGCGACTGCATTTGAAAAAACTCAAATTCTTGAAATGTTCCAGAGTGAATGACCTTCAGGTCTTAAAGTAATGATGGACTATCATTTCTCTTTGCTGATTTGAGCTGTTCTTGCCATAATATGGACTTGGTCTTTTACCAAATAGGGCCATCTTCTTTATACCACCCCTACCTTGTCACAACACAACATTTGGCTCAAACACATTAAGGAAATAAATTCCACAAATTAACAAGGCACACCTGTTCATTTAAATGCATTCCAGGTAACTTCCTCATGAATCTGGTTGAGAGAATGGTAAGAGTGTCCAAAGCTGTCATCAAGGCAAAGGGTGGCTACTTTGAAGAATCTCAAATATAAAATATATTTTGATTTAACACTTTTTTGGTTGCTACATGACTCCATGTATGGTATTTTTTTAGTTTTGATGTCTTCACTATTATTCTACAATGTAGAAAATAGTAAAAATTAAGAAAAAAAAGTATGAATAAGTAAGTGTCCAAACCTTTGACTGGTACTGCATATTTTTAAGTCACTGCAAAAAGGAGAGTGGACCAGAATTTACGCGCTCTCCCAACTTTTTGTTTCTGTAGTGAGGATTCACTCTCAGAAAATTATTTAGTAACTTATCTGCATATGTACTTATTTTATTTATTTCACCAGGTAGGCTAGTTGAGAACAAGTTCTCATTTGCAACTGCGACATGGCCAAGATAACGCAAAGCAGTTTGACATGTACAACACAGTTACACATGGAATAAACAAACATACAATCATTAATACAGTTGAAAAATCTATATACAGCATGTGCAAATGAGGATAAGAGAGGTAAAGGCAATAAATAGGCCATGGTAGCAAAGTAATTACAATATAGCAATTGAATGGTAGGATGTGCAGAAGATGAATGTGCTAATTGAGATACTGGGGTGCAAAGGCGCAAGATAAATAAATAAATACACTATGGGGATGAGGAATATTGGATGGGCTAATTACAGATGAGCTATGTACAGGTGCAGTGATCTGTGAGCTGCTCTGGACAGCTGGTGCTTAAAGATAGTGAGGGAGGTAAGAGTCTCCAGATTCAGAGATTTTTGCAGTTTGTTCCAGTCATTGGCAGCAGAGAACTGGAAGGAGAGGCGGCCAAAAGAAGAATTGGCTTTGGGGGTGACCAGTGAGATATACCTGCTGGAGCGCGTGCTACGGGTGGGTGCTGCCATGGTGACCAGTAAGCTGAGATAAGGCGGGGCTTTACCTAGCATAGACTTGTCGGTGGGTTTGGCGACGAGTATGAAGTGAGGGCCAACCAACGAGATCATACAGGTCGCAGTGGTGGGTAGTTTATGGGGCTTTGGTGACAAAACGGATGGCACTGTAATAGACTGCCTCCAATTTGTTGAATAGAGTGTTGGAGGCTATTTTGTAAATGACATCGCCGAAGTCGAGGATCGGTAGGATGGTAAGTTTTACGAGGGTGTTTGGCAGCATGAGTGAAGGATGTTTTGTTGCGAAATAGGAAGCAGATTCTAGATTTCATTTTGGATTGGAGATATTTAATGTGAGCCTGGAAGGAGAGTTTACAGTCTAACCAGACACCTAGGTATTTTTAGTTGTCCACATATTCTAATTCAGAACCGTCCAGAGTAGTGATGCTGGACGGGCGGCCAGGTGCGGGCATCGATCGGTTGAAGAGCATGCATTGGTGCATTGGTGAACCAAGCGAGGCAATCATTTGAGAAACCAAGGCTGTTGAGTCTGCCAATAAGAATGTTGTGATTGACAGAGTCGAAAGCCTTAGGCAGGTCAATGAATACGGCTGCACAGTACTGTCTCTTATCGATGGCGGTTATGATATCTTTTAGGACTTTGAGCATGGCTGAGGTGCACCCATGACCAGCTCTAAAACCAGATTGCATAGGGAAGAAGGTACGGTGACATTCAAAATGGTCATTAATCTGTTTGTTAACTTTGCTTTCAAAGACCTTAGAAAGGCAGGGTAGAATAGATAAGTCTGTAGCAGTTTGGGCCTAGAGTGTCTCCCCCTTTGAAGAGGGGGATGACTGCAGCAGCTTTCCAATCTATGGGAATTTCAGATGATAAGAAATAGGTTGAACAGGCTAGTAATATGGGGTTGCAATCATTTCGGCAGATATTTTTAGAAAGAGGGTCCAGATTGCATATGTGGGAGGTGGAACAACATGGTTGGTTAAGGCATATTGAGCAGGGCTATAGGCTCTACAGTGAAATAAGACTAATCACTAACCAGGACAGTAATGGACAAGGCATATTGATATTATGGAGAGGCATGCATAGCCAAGTGATTGTATGGGTCCAGTGAGTGGTTGGGCTGGCTGGGGACACAGTGGTTCAGACAGTTAGCAGGCCGGGGCTAGCAAGCTATCCGTTAGCAGGCCGGGGCTAGCAAGCTATCAGTTAGCAGGCCGGGGCTAGCAAGCTAGCATAAGGGTCTTAGAGGGACGTCGCGATGGGGGAAAAAGTCTGTTTTTGCCTTCTCGTGCGGTGACGTCAATAGACCAGTCGTGGAATTAGTAATGTTCCAAGAAGCAGAGAGGTCCAAGTCCAATTGGCAAAATTGGTATCGTGGTCCAAGAAACTGGCTGGTGGATCAGCTAACAGTCCAATATGCTATAGAACGCTAGCAGGCCGCGGTTAGCAGAAGGGGCCTTCGGGGGACGTCGTGCCAGAGGGGCCTGTTGGGATCCTCGGGCAGATTATGTCGGTATTCCAGTCGTGAAGGATTGGCGGGGTTCCATGCCCCGTACCGGCAGAAGAAGGGGTCTGGATATTGTAGCCGAGGAGTGGGCTTCAGGAGTAGCCCAGGAGCCCAAGCCGGGAGATGGGTCTAGCATGGGCTAGCCCCAGGCCAGTTGTTGCTTGCTCCGGGATGGAAACATTAGCCAGGACTAGTCAACCCGTGTTGCTGTTCGCTAGCTGCTATGATCCAGATGAAAGGGTTCAGAGTTTGCGGTAGGAATCCGGGGATATGGAGAGAAAATAGGTCCGGTATGCTCTCAATTGAAACGCGCTATATGAACTGGCGAGAGTTTTCCGAGCTAAAGGTTAGCTGACTGATAGCTAACTAGCAATCAGCCATCTTCAGTTCAGATATTCCAGTTCGGAGGTAAATAGAAATACTTTATAAAAAAAACAGATCCACACCAAATTGGGTGAGGCAGGTTGCAGGAGATAATTTTGAAGTTGAGATTTAACTACTACCTTACAAAACAAGTGTAAAGGGATGAAGAATATGTACATAAAGATATGAATGAGCGCTGGTACAGAACGGAATAGGCAAGATGCAGTAGATGGTATAGAGTACAGTATATACATATGTAAACATAAAAGTGGCATTGTTTGAAGTGGCTAGTGATAATTTTTTTACATCAATAATCCATTATTAAAGTGAGCTGGAGTTAAGTCAGTATGTTGGCAGCAGCCACTCATTGTTAGTGGTGGCTGTTTAACAGTCTGATGGCCTTGAGATAGAAGCTGTTTTTCAGTCTCTCGGTCCCTGCTTTGATGCACCTGTACTGACCTCGCCTTCTGGATAGTAGCGGGGTGAGCAGGCAGTGGCTCGGGTGGTTGTTGTCCTTGATGATCTTTATGGCCTTCCTGTAACATCGGGTGGTGTAGGTGTCCTGGAGGGCAGGTAGTTTTCCTCCAGTGATGCGTTGTGCAGACCTCACTACCCTCTGGAGAGCCTTACGGTTGTGGGCGGAGCAGTTTCCGTACCAGGCGGTGACACAACCCGACAGGATGCTCTTGATTGTGCATCTGTAGAAGTTTGTGAGTGCTTTTGGTGACAAGCCAAATTTCTTCAGCCTCGAGGTTGAAGGCTGCTGCGCCTTCTTCACAACGCTGTCTGTGTGGGTGGACAAATTCATTTTGTCTGTGATGTTTACACCGAGGGACTTAAAACTTACTACCCTCTCCACTACTGTCCCGTCAATGTGGATAGGGGGTGCTCCCTCTGCTGTTTCCTGAAGTCCACAATCATCTCCTTTGTTTTGTTGACGTTGAGTGTGAGGTTATTTTCCTGACACCACACTCCGAGGGCCCTCACCTCCTCCCTGTATGCCGTCTCGTCGTTGTTGGTAATCAAGCCTACCACTGTAGTGTCGTCCACAAAATTGATGATTGGGTGAACAGGGAGTACAGGAGAGGGCTCAGAACACACCCTTGTGGGGCCCCAGTGTTGAGGTTCAGTGGGGTGGAGTTTGTTACCTACCCTCACCACCTGGGGGCGGCCCGTCAGGAAGTCCAGTACCCAGTTGCACAGGGCGGGGACGAGACCCAGGGTCTCGAGCTTGATGACGAGTCGAGGGTACTATGGTGTTAAATGCTGAGCTGTAGTCGATGAACAGCATTCTCACATAGGTTTTCCTCTTGTCCAGATGGGTTAGGGCAGTGTGCAGTGTGGTTGCGTCGTCTGTGGACCTATTGGGGCGGTAAGCAAATTGGAGTGGTTCTAGGGTGTCAGGTAGGGTGGAGGTGATATGGTCCTTGACTAGTCTCTCAAAGAACTTCATGATGACGGAACTGAGTGTTACGGGGCGGTAGTCGTTTAGCTCAGTTACCTTGAATTTCTTGGGAACAGGAACAATGGTGGCCCTCTTGAAGCATGTGGGAACAGCAGACTGGGATAAGGAGTGATTGAATATGTCCGTAAACACACCAGCCAGCTGGTCTGCGCATGCTCTGAGGACGTGGCTGGGGATGCCGTCTGGGCCTGCAGCCTTGCGAGGGTTAACACGTTTAAATGTTTTACTCACAATGGCTGCAGTGAAGGAGAGTCCGCAGGTTTTGGTAGCGGGCCGTGTCAGTGGCACTGTATTGTCCTCAAAGCGAGGAAAGAAGTTATTTAGTTTGTCTTGGAGCAAGACATCCTGGTCCACGACGGGGGCTGTTTTTCTTCATGTAATCCGTGATTGACTGTAGACCCTGCCACATACCTAGTCTCTGAGCCATTGAATTGCAACTTTACTTTGCCTCTATACTGACGCTTGTTAGATTGCCTTGCGGAGGGAATAGCTACACTGTTTGTATTCGGTCATGTTTCCGGTCACCTTGCCCTGGTTAAAAGCAGTGGTTCACACTTTCAGTTTCGTGCGAATGGTGCCATCAATCCACAGTTTCTGGTTTGGGAATGTTTTAATCGTTGCTCTGGGTTCGACATTGCCGATTAACTTTTTAATGAACTCGCTCACTGAATCAGCGTATTCGCCAATGTTGTTGTTGGACACAATGCAGAACCTATCCCAATCCACGTGATCGAAGCAGTCTTGAAGCGTGGAATCAGATTGGTCGGACCAGCGTTGAACAGACCTGAGCGCGGGAGCTTCTTGTTTTAGTTTCTGTCTGTAGGCCCGGGGGAGAGCCTTATATGCATCGCGGAAGTTAGAACAACAATGATCCACGGTTTTACCAGCCCTGGTTGCGCAATCGATATGCTGATACAATTTAGGGAGTCTTGTTTTCAGATTATCCTTGTTAAAATCCCCATCTACAATTAATGCATCCTCAGGATATGTGGTTTCCAGTTTACATAGAGTCAAATGAAGTTCGTTCAGGACCATCGATGTGTCTGCTTGGGGGGGAATATATACGGCTGTGATTATAATCAAAGAGAATTCCCTTGGTAGATAATGCAGTCGACATTTGATTGTGAGGAATTCAGGTGAACAGAAGGACTTGAGTTCCTGTATGTTGTTATGATCACACCACGTCTCGTTAATCATAAGGCATACCTCTTCTTACCAGAAAGATGCTGGTTTCTGTCGGCGCAATGCGTGAAGAAATGAGCTGGCTGCACCGACTCCGATAGAGTCTCTCGAGTGAGCCATGTTTCTGTGAAGCAAAGAACATTAGTTTGATGTCTCTCTGGAATGCTACCCTTGCTCTGATTTCATCAACCTTGTTGTCAAGAGACTGGACATTGGCGAGTAGTATGCTAGGGAGTGGTGCGCGATGTGCCCGTCTCCGAAGCCTGACCAGAAGACAGCTTCATTTGCCCCTTTTACGGCGGCGTCGTTTTGGTTCGCCGGCTGGGATACGATCCATTGTCCTGGGTGGAAGGCAAAACACAGGACCCGCCTCGGGAAAGTCATATTCCTGGTCGTTATGATGGTGAGTTGACATTGCTCTTATATTCAGTAGTTCCTCCCGACTTTATGTAATGAAACCTAAGATTACCTGGGGTACCAATGTAAGAAATTACAAACAATGTAAAAAAAACAAAATATATGCCAAGGTGCATTGAAGCAGTTCTGGCTCAAGGTGGCCCAACTCCCTATAAAGACACTATGTTGGTGTTTATTTGGCCAGTTACCTGTATATGGTTAGCATCCCAAATGGAACACTATTCCCTACATAGTGCTCTGGTCAAAAATAGTGCACTATGGGCCCAGGTAAAACTAGTGCACAATATAGGAAATTTGCGACACACAGTGGTTCATGTCAGACAGCTCAATTCACAAGCTGTTACAAGGTGAGGAGAACTTATACCCTGACAGACAGGTTGCTGAGAAGTGAGAGGCATTGACTGTACAGTATTAGCCTCTGTCACAAGCTTTAACCTCACAGCAAAGCTTGGGCGTCCAAGGCTTGTAAAGCATAGACCAAAGTCTGCCCCGTTGATCTAAACAAGTAGGATGGGGTGACAGACTATAGTTTCCATCTATCACTTGAACATGGCTTTATTCAAAGCACATCACTGCCACCTAGGGTGCAACTTTGATTCCACATACCATAACAGTTTATTTTCTCTGAGGTAAACAGAACTGCAACTGTACATGAAATGGGATGCAACACACTGTACAGGTATAGGATAAGACAGACTACAAAATGTCTCTTTTAAAGCAGCTGGTTGTTTTTATTCATCAAGAATCAAACACAGCAAATACAATCTGTTAAAAGAACTGTTAAAAAAAATGTTAAAAAATAAAATATATACCTTTTCATTATCTTTCCTCACCAGATGTATTCGTTTGGGGCGGGGGGTACTATTTCGCATTAGACTATAAAGCCCTACATACATGTAGATACGGTACTGTTTTTATACATTAAGATAGCAGCTGACCCTGGCACCTTTGCAGTGATCTCCAGCTCTGATAGACATTGCAGTGTAAGGCGTGGACTTTTTTTTTTACCTCTCTGAGGACCAAAAAGTTTAAAATCTGTCTATAAGGCATGTGCAAAGTGTTTTGTGGATTGTAATAAAGATACATTACTTACAACTTGGCTGGTATTTTTTTTAGCTTGTTGACTAACTGAAACAAGCTAGCCTTCCTGATAAATATAGTATTGCCACAGGCTATTGACAGAACAGCTACAGCTGAGTGAGTCCACATTTTACTTGTAGACTACACTGTTCTATAAATAACTTTCAACATAATATAGAGACTACCTGAGT
This sequence comes from Oncorhynchus keta, assembly GCF_023373465.1. Lineage (NCBI taxonomy): Eukaryota > Metazoa > Chordata > Actinopteri > Salmoniformes > Salmonidae > Oncorhynchus > Oncorhynchus keta. The sequence goes on from NC_068446.1 coordinate 16,044,946, forward strand.
AGAGAACAGTGGATCAGATGAAATATTTCTTTTTTAGTGTTTCTATAATGTTGAAAGTGAAATGGTTAAACGTGACCTGATCAAATGTTGTTTGAGCTTAAAAGGAGCAATCTGCAGTTCAAACCAAGTGGCCAGCCGCCACTGATTTGGTAAACAGCAGAGGGATGGAGAATACAAACACTCAAACTCAAGGACCGAGGATTAGCCCATTCAAATAAATAGTAAATGTTAAACATTATACTGTCTTTCACAAAGCGGTCTGCCACTTGAGGGGATTTTTGCCCAAATGCTCCGTCTAAACGTAAATACACCTCGCACACGATAGCATTTTGAAAACATTTGTAAGATAACGCTCATCGAAGCGAGAAATTATTTTTCAAATACAAAAAAACAACACGTACTGTACGCGGTTTAGGAAAGCTGCACCCGGCTGTATTTTGTGAAACAGGAAATGTGGAACGGAATGGAAATGAAAACAAAAGGTGAGAGGATGTGTCGTACCCAAGGCGACATGTGAAAACAGCCAGGTGTAACTTAGCCAAACTGCTCACACTAAGATCTTTTGAATTTGAAAGATTCTATCTTGCTTAAATTAAAAGTTATATTCCAAAATCATTTAGACAGGCGCTTAAGGATGAGGCGCTTCTGGATAAAACATTCAATATCTCTGTAAATAATAGAGATGTAGGACTGGTGAATGGATAATGGTCAACTACTGTGGGGCTGTGGTGAAGGAGCAGACAGAGGCAGAGAAAGTCTGTGTATTCAGATGAAGATGGTACATGGCATGGAACAGGTTCAGATTAGTTGAATTACAGCACATGGTTGAGTTAGGTGAACAGTTGTTGCGCAAGTCTCAACAATTATTGCTACACTACATGACCAAAAGTATGTAGACACCTGCTTGTCAAACATCTCGATCCAAAATCATGCGCATTAATATGGAGTTGGTCCCACATTTGCTACAACAGCCTCCATTCTTCTGGGAAGGCTTTCCACTAGATGTTGGAACATTGCTGTGGGGAATTGCTTCCATTCAGCCACAAGAGCATTAGTGATGTTGGCACTGATGTTGGGCGATTAGGCCTGGCTCAGTCGGCGTTCCAATTCATCCCAAAAGTGTTCGATGGGGTTGAGGTCAGGGCTCTACGCAGGCCAGTCAAGTTCTTCCACACCGATCTCAACAAACCATTTCTGTAAGGACCTCGCTCTGTGCACGGGAGCATTGTCATGTTTAAAGCGGAAAGGGCCTTCCCTAAACTGTTGCCACAAATTTAGAAGCACAGAATCCTCTAGAATGTCATTATATGCTGTAGCGTTTAGATTTCCCTTCACTAGAACTAAGGGGTATAGTCCGGACCATTAAGAACATCGGAAGACAATTATTCCTCCTCCACCAAAAACTTTACAGTTGGCACTATGCGGAGCCGTTGTTGCTCCTAGACGTTTTCACTTCACAATAACAGCACTTGACCGGGGTGGCCCTAGCAGAGCAGAAATTTGACTGAATTGTTCAAAAGCTCTTCATTAAGGCCACCTGCCAATGTTGTTTGTCTCTGGAAATTGCATGGCTGTGTGCTCAATTTTATACACCTGTCAGAAACAGATGTGGTTGAAATAGCTGAATCCACTAATTTGAAAGGGTGTCCACATATAGATACAGTATATACATATAGATACAGTATATACATATATATATATATATATAAAAAAGCTGTGTATGTCTGCATGCATAGTTTATCTACAAAGGAGACAAAGGTACAAATAAGAACAGGTAATAATGTGCATAACTTATTGATGTAATTTGTATGAATTTCAAATGACAATATACAAATGCAATGTAAATTAGTAAAGCTTGTACATAAATATAGCAGCAATACAACAAATCGAATGGAAAAGAGGGTGCAATAGCATGTGGCACAAAAGGCCAAAGCTAGAGCAGGCTAGGCTAGCAGGGGCTACATAGGATAGCACATGGCAGGCAAACAATATAAAAATTAAAATTAAATGAAAAGTATTCAAGCAGCAATGCAATAGCCATAAAGAGCAGGCCTTAATTAGCATAACATAAGCAAAATGCAGAAAAGGTGCAACGAGTGATTAACATATGTCAACTAGCAACTACATGTAACAGAAGAAAACAGATATGTTTGTGCTATCCTTCCATTCCTTGCCACGCCATGTCATGCCAAACATTGTGTGGCATATGACAGAGAATAAGGAGTCAAATATTAGCCTGGGCACAAGTACACCTTGCCTGTGACTAACCCTATTGTTAAGAACCATTTAATTACAACACAATGCCATGTTCCCTTCTGTCATGAAGTAAGACTTCGACATACTCCTAAAAACATTCACCCATGATTATCACATCTGCCCCCTATAAACAAACTTAGGGTACAGTGCTTAGATTTTGATCGCGATGTGTAATACAGTAAAATCGACCATTTTGGTTGACTCGGATTGCCAGACAAACTGGCCTTTTCCTTTTTGAACAGTCAAGTAAGTTGGCTTGTCCGAGCCAGAATAACCCATTGGCTCCTGTCCTATCACTTTTTTATATAGTTTAATGCAGCTTGAAGTATACCCCCTGGGCGGGACGCTAGTCTATCGCAGGGCTTTTTGCATAGATACTGTAAGACATTTCACTCAGTCTTCATTTTGTCTCGGATTTCCGATGGCAAGGTTTCAAACAGAGCGTCTTCCACCATTAGGCCACCGCGCTTCAATGCCCGGCAGAACCCAAGCTCTGGAGGCAGGAGTTCAAAATGGTTGCCCTTCAGTTCCAGGTGTGTCAATAGAACCAGGTATGAGATCTTTGGGGAGAGCAATGACAGCGTATTCTTGCCCAGCTTGAGGGTTGTGAGCTTCTTGCAAAAGAACAGCTCGTCTGGGAGGTTCTCAATCTTGTTGCATGTGACGGAGAAGTACTGAAGACTCTGTAGGACACCAATCTCTGGCGGAATAAACCGGATGTCGTTGTTGGACAGGTCCAGGTAACGAAGCTTGTTGCATAAGAACAGGTGCGAGGGCAAGATCTCAATCTTGTTGTGACTGAAGTAGAGGCGCTCTAAGCTGCCAAGCTTCTTGATGTGTTCTGGGATGTAGCAGATACTGTTGTGCCAGAGTTTCAGGCACGTCAGCTTGCGGAGGTGCTGGCAGCTGACTATCTCCTCGATGGAGTGCAGGTTGTTTTCTTTCAGGTCCAACTCCTGTGGAGTTAGAACATTTTGTTTTAAGTATAACACCACAATATTACAGGAATTGGCATATTTGAGGTCAAGAAAACCACCCAGAACAGGGGTCGCTGGAATTTCACCATTGAAGCCCTTTTCTCCACTAGGAGCTGACAGGAATAACTCCTTACATATTTAAAAAACACATTGTAGACCACTCAGATAGCAGGGGCAGTCAAAGTAATGCATATCATACCTGTAGGTTCGTGAGGCTGAAGACAGCATGTGGGATGCGTTCCAGGTCACAGTGCACCAGCTCCAGTTCAGTCAGGTTCACCATCTTCTTCAGATTGTTGAGCATCACCAGCTTAGTGCCGTCGTTGTAGACATACAGCCTCTGCAGGTGGCTGGACACATCCACAATGGACTGGGGGATCTTTGTAAAGTTACTTTTGAGTGACAGGGTCTTCAGATTCTTCAGCTCCCTCAGGGACTCCAGAACCACATTTTTAGATGCGTCAGGACTCAGTGAGCCAATGAGGTAGAGCTCCTCTAGATTACGCAGGTGGTACAGCCAATGAGGCAGCTCTCTGCTGTCATCAAACTTCACCCTGAGCACCTTAGATAAACAAAAATATAAAATGCAACAATTTCAAATATTTTACTTAGTTACAGTTCATAGAAGGAAATCAGTCAATTTAAATAAATTGGCCCTAATTTATGGATTTCACATGACTGGGCAAGGGCCAGCCATGAGTGGGCCTGGGAGGTCAATTTACTTTGTCTCCGCACACTGGGGAGCCAGGCCCAGCCAATCAGAATTTGTTTTCCCACAAAAGGGTTTTATTACATACAGAACTACTCCACCTATTAATCCCGTAGGAGGAAATGTAATGTCAATAACAAATACGTACAAAATACATACTGTACGAGACAAAAACCCAATACAACGCCAGGAGGAATATAGATTTTTTTTTAAATATATCCTATACGAAAAGACTACGAGAAAAGCACATGGTAGAATAGCATACCTTGAGGTTCTCTTTGAGGAAGGAGGTGGCTGTGGCGTGGATCTTTAAATAACACTGATACAGAGAAAGCTCCTGAAGGTCTTCAAGCTGGGCGATGGAGGCTGGGATGGTTACGTTGTTGATGATTTCAAGCTTCAGGGACTGGAGCTCTGTCACCTCAAAGATGGTGTCTGGAAGCCCAGACAGCATGAAGAGCTGCAGCTCCAGTCTGTTGTTGTGGTTGGTCATCAGTCTCTGACGCAGCTTCTCTGGCGTCCACTCATGGTTCAGGTTCAGCTGTTTCAGTTTGTTTTCACTGACCTCTGATAGGAACACTGCGAATCTGAGAACAAGAGAGTGAAAGAGAGAAGAAGAAGTCAAAGATTACTTTATTGTCCAAGGATGGGCAAAGGAAACTTTTACAATTGGAGGCATTGCATACTTATCAATAGCAATGAAGAGCTAAATTACTTGTACAATTACAAAGACAACGCACCTCTTGGAGTATAGTGGGTCATACTGGTCGATCATGTGCAGCATGAAGGCAAAGTCATTCTTCACGTCTGGGATGTCATCGATTCCTGTTTCCTGTCGTACGTATTCAAAGGAGTATTCCTTCAGCGAGCGGTAGAAGAGCCAGTAGGAAGTGTAGAGGCAGGTGAATCCATACACAGCCACAAAGCATAGGTAACAGTATGACAGCTTGGAGAACAGGTGGGCCATGGTGTGATTACAGGAGAAATGCTTATATCCTGTCATGTCCTGCATGTCCACATTGCACTTCACTGTGATCTGCACCTCCGAGACTAACGCACTGTTATACCCGATGATGAGGAGGAACTTCATCACTTTGAGAACAGTTTGGCGAACATACATAATATAGAGGATGTCCCCCTCCTCAACATGCAGGCGGAACTTCTTCACCTTCTCAAACAGAGCTTTGGCTTGCTCTCCTTCCTTCTTTTCCAGGGCACTAGCCGTGGGCTTGTCCACGACAATCTTCTCTGGGATGGATTTGAGGGACTGGGTCTTCTCCAGGTCGTCCAGGTTCCCCTCTACAGACACGTTGAGGATTGCTCTACTGGCACTGCACTTCTTATCCTTGAATGAATGAATGAATGAATGAATGAACTTTATTTGACATATTAAAATGTATACAGTTCAATATAGGTTAGGTTTTCGGACAAAGATTGAGCTTAGTCCTGGACAACAATTATTCCAGGCATGTACACACACATATACAAACAATACCTTCTCCTCTGGGTTCTCTCCAGAAACTTCCGACAGAGCTCTGGTAGTCCAGGGGGAGTCAAAGCACTTTCCCAAGATGGAGATGAAATGCTCGATCTTAGAGCTGGAGCCTGGGAACTTGAACCAGAAGTTGCTACACACCATGAAGATCAGGGTGTGTATGAGGACCAGGTAAGGGAAGTACTTGGCGTACCAGTGCAGAGCCTTCTCGTAGCACATCTGGTTGATGAAGCTGTACTGCTGGAGGTCCAGGTTGGTTTTCAGGCCCATCATCTCGTGCATTTCCTGTGGAACAGCGGGTGAGACCAGCTCGGTTGTATTTGGTAAGAGTATTGTTTGGTTTGGCATGGACATTCTTTGGGGAAGGCAGATGATTTTGTCCTGCATCACCTGAAATAAAATAAGGAACAAATAAGCAAGCAAGCAAGCACGCAAGATCGAAACTAGTCTGTTGCAGTGATAATAGAAAGAGGGGAATATCTGTCTCATTTCCTGCACTGACTTCCCTGGTAGAAATGCGACTCAGAAAGAAAATAACCAGTTAATGTTTTAACTACCACAACCTGAAGAGGGAGACAGACTTCCTAATGCAATACTTTACCACCAAATTATTTGTTATGCTTTAACTCACTATTGCACCTTGTAAAACAATATTTGTTTTACTATTCATATAGTACTTACAACATTACAAGTATTTTACTTTATTGAAAACATAGATTAATCATGGATCCAAAAAAAAACGATTATTTTTCCTTCAGCTTCGTAAAGATGTACTTGTCTTGCTATGATGCAGACTAGTGACTTAGCCTAAATATCATGTGGTTTATGGGCCACAGGAAATTACTCTTGGGGTTGTGCAGCACCGGTATGGGGCAGAACAGATATGCAAAGTCAAACCTGCTTAAGGGAGAGATTGCTAAGGGAGAGATACCATAGTACACTCAAAGCTCATTACCAAGCTAAGGATCCTGGGACTAAATACCTCCCTCTGCAACTGGATCCTGGAATTCCTGACAGGACGCCCCCAGGTGGTGAGGGTAGGTAGCAACACATCTGCCATGCTGATCCTCAACACTGGAGCTCCCCAGGGGTGCGTGCTCAGTCCCCTCCTGTACTCCCTGTTCACCCACGATTGCATGACCAGGCATGACTCCAACACCATCATTAAGTTTGCTGACGACACAACAGTCACCGACAACGACGAGACAGCCAATAGGGAGGTCAGAGACCTGGCCGGATGGTGCCAGAATAACAACCTATCCCTCAACGTAACCAAGACTAAGGAGATGATTGTGGACTACAGGAAAAGGAACACAAAGCACGTCCCCATTCTCATCGACGGGGCTGTGGTGGAACAGGTTGAGAGCTTCAAATTCCTTGGTGTCCACATCAACAACAAATTAGAATGGTCCAAACACAGCAAGACAGTCGTGAAGAGGGCACGACAAAGCCTAATCCCCCTCAGGAACCTAAAAAGATTTGGCATGGGTCCTGAGATCCTCAAAAGGTTCTACAGCTGCAACATCGAGAGCATCCTGACCGGTTGCATCACTGCCTGGTACAGCAATTGCTCGGCCTCCGACTGCAAGGCACTTCAGAGGGTAGTGCGTATGGCCCAGTACATCACTGGGGCAAAGCTGCCTGCCATCCAGGACCTCGACACCAGGCGGCGTCAGAGGAAGGCCCTAAAAATTGTCCAAGTATAAGTATTTTTTAGAACAAGTCTGGGGAAGGGTCATGTAATTTGTATTTTATTACATTGAAATATTTCAGTTTAGACTTAGTTGCTTATTTGTAGACCCGCATGGAATCCACGCACGCAGAATTCTGCCTAAAAGCCGTGGAATTCCGAATAGAATGCATAGGATTCTAAAAAGTAAAAATAATCTGCCAGCTGAAAGCAAAGTTAAATAAAATTGACTTGAATAACATTGTTTTTCACTGATGTATTTCAATCACCGAAAAACATAGCCAGAGGTGTAGCCCACTCTCGCCACTGTAGCCCCTCCCCTGTGTGAGTGAGAAGTGCAGGATGCAAACAACTCCGTGAATGAATGACAGCTGTCTGAGAGAAATATTTAACAAAAAAAATGCCCAGATTTACAGCAGAGGAGCTGAGGAGTAAAACAGTTGATGACCAGAATAACAGCCAGGGACAGGGAGTTCCCAGCTGAACTGTACGAGAATGCAGCCTTTGCAGAAAAGTCTGTCAGCATTCAATGGACTAAATACGCATCAAACTGCGGTGGAGCACCAGCGATCACACCGACACAAAAATAGGAGGGTTCGTGTGCCAGGTAAACATTGATGCTTTAGCAAGCTACAGATAGCTAGTTAATATAAGAGGTTTGTTCTAGTTAGCTAATATCTGTTCTTGACCATTACCTTTGTCTGTATCTTCAGTGGCAAGTTAGCTAGCTAGTTAACTAGCCTGGCAAGCTTCCCAAGTTACTCCAGCTACATCACTTAATTTAGGCTAGCTAGCTCCACCACATCACTTTGGCTACAAGAGAAGTTAGAGGGGGGGAAAAAGAGAAAAAAAAATACCTTTACTCCACACACAGAAACACATTAAAAAAAGCCCCCCCCCCCCTCCCATTTGGCAAATCTGACCATAGTTATATCCTCACGATTCCTGCTTACAAGCAAAAACTAAAGCAGGAAGTACCAAAATGACTCAGTCAATAAAAGTAGTCAGAAGATTCAGATGCTACAGGACTGTTTTGCTAGCACAGACTGGATTATATGTTCCAGGATTCATCCAATGGCATTGAGGAGTATACCACCTCAGTCACCGGGTTCATCAATAAGTGCATCAACGATGTCATCCCCACATTGACCGTGTGTACAATTCCCAACCAGAAACCAAGGATTACAGGCAACATCTGCACGGGAATAAAGCTGCCGCTTTCAAGGAGCGGACGCTTTTTAGAAATCCCACTATGCCCTCAGATGAACAATCATAGGCAAAGCAGCAATACAGGACTAAGATGGAATCCTACTACACCGGCTCTGGTGCTCATCAGATGTGGCAGGGCTTGCAAACGATTACGGACTACTAAGGGAAATCCAGCCACGAGCTGCCAGTAATGCGAGCCTACCAGACGAGCTAAATGCATTTTATGCTCGCTTCAAGGGGGCCGAACAGGCCCCCCATTTAAATCGACAGATGTCGTGGAGCGGTTCGAGAGTTTCAAATTCCTTGGTGTCCACATCAACAAACTATCATGGTCCAAACTCCTAAAAATTGCCAACAAGACTATTGACATTGATACCCCCCGCGTTGTTTTTACACTGCTGCTACCCACTGTTTATTATCTATACATAGTCACTTCACCTCTACCTACATGTACAAATTACCTCAACTAACATGTACCCCACACACTGACTCAGTAGCGATAGCCCCTGTATATAGCCGCGTTATTGTTTTGTTTCTTCTTTATTTAGTAAATATTTTCTTAACCAACAATGCAGTTCAAGAAATAGCGTTAAGGGCTTGTATAAGTAAGCACTTCACAGTAAGGTCGACATCTGTTGAATTCAGCGCATGTGACAAATAATATTAGATTTAAAAATTGTTACCGCACTGGATGCAAAAAAATAAAAGATTCCATTTGAGTTTGCTTATTAGCAGATACACTACCATTCAAAAGTTGAGGTCACTTGGAAATTGTTTTTTTTAAAGAAGAATTTGCTTTTTGTCCTTTTAAAATAACATAAAATTGATCAGAAATACAGTGTAGACATTGTTAATGTTGTAAATGACTATTGTAGCTGGGAAAGGCTGATATTTTAAGGAGGCCCATTATCAGCAACCATCACTGTGTTCCAATGGCAAGTTGTGTTAGCTAATCCAAGTTGAGCATTTTAAAAAGGATCATTAGAAAACCCTTTTGCAATTATGTTAGCATGGCTGAAAACTAATGTTCTGATTAAAGAAGCAATAAGACTGGCCTTCTTTAGACTAGTTTGAGTATCTGGAGCATCAGCATTTGTGGGTTCGATTACAGGCTCAAAATGGCCAGAAACAAAGCACTTTCTTCTGAAACTCGTCCGTCTATTCTTGTTCTGGGAAATGAAGGCTATTCCATGCGATAAATTGCCAGGAAACTGAAGATCTCGTATAATGCTATGTACTACTCCCTTCACAGAACAGAGCAAACTGGCTGTAACCAGAATAGAAAGAGGAGTGGAAGGCCCTGGGGCACAACTGAGCATGGCAAAGAGGGACTTTGCAATTAATCTCTTCATAACATTCTGGAGTATATGCAAATTGCCATCATACAAACTGAGGCAGCAGACTTTGTGAAAATTAATATATGTGTCATTCTCAACTTTTGGCCACGACTGTAGACACTAATGTACTTGTCCCTTTGCTCAGTTGTGCTGCGGGGTCTCCCACTCCTTTCTATTCTGGTTAGGGCCAGTTTGCTCTGTTCTGTGAAGGGAGTAGTACACCACGTTGTATGAGATCTTCAGTTTCTCGCATGGAATAGCCTTAATTTCTCAGCCTCTGTACGCCTACGTAGATATTCATTTTTTTTAAGTCAGCCGTTTCCAGCTACAATAGTAATTTTCAACAATAATGTCTACACTATGTGATCAATGATGTTATTTTAATGGATGAAAAAAAAGTGATTTTCTTTCAAAAACAAGGACATTTCTAAGTGACCCCAAACTTTTGAATGGTAGTGTATATAGTTCCAGTCAAAAGTTGACTCATTCCAGGGTTTTCCTTCATGTTTTACTATTTTCTAAATTGTAGAATAATAGTAGGCATCAAAACTATGAAAACACATATGGAATCGTGTATTAACCAAAAAAAGATCAATTATAAAACATATTTTGATGTAAGATTCATCAAAGTAGCCACCCTTTGCCTTGATGACAGCTTTGCACTCTTGGCATTCTCTCAATGAGCTTCATGGGGTAGCCCCCTGGAATGCATTTCAGTTAACATGTGTGCCTTGTTAAAAGTTCATTTGTGGAATTTCTTACCTTCTTAATGCTTTTGAGCCAATCAGTTGTGTTGTGACAAGGTAGGTGTGGTATACAGAAAACAGCTTTACTTCGTAAAAGACCAAGTCCATATTATGGCAAGAACAGCTCAAATAAGAAAAGAGAAATGACAGTCCATCATTACATTAAGACATGAAGGTCAGTCAATCCGGAAAATGTTGAGAACTTTAAATGTTTCTTCAAGTTCAGTCACAAAAACAATCAAGCTTTATGATGAAACTGGCTCTCATGAGGATGGCCACAGGAAAGGAAGACCCAGAGTTAAATTGCTGCAGAGGATGAATTCTTTCGAGTTGCCAGCCTCATACATTGGACCTCAAGTAAATGCTTAGAGTTCAAGTAACAAACACATCAACATCAACTGTTCAGAGGAGACTGCATGATTCAGGCCTTCATGGTCTAATTGCTGCAAAGAAACCACTAGTAAAAGGACACCAATAATAAGTGACTCCCTCGGGCCAAGAAACATTAGCAATGTTTGGACTTATGAATCCAAATTGAGATGTTTTTGTTCCAACCGCTGTGTCTTTGTGAGACGCAGAGCAGGTGAATTGATGACCTCCGCATGTGTGGATCCCACCATGAAGCATGGAGGAGGAAGTGTGATGGTGTGGGGATGCTTTGCTGGTGACACTGTCTGATTTATTTAGAATTCAATGCACACTTAACCAGCATGACTACCACAGCATTACGCAGTGATACACAATCCCATCTGGTTCACGCTAATTTGTTTTTCAACATAACAATGACCCAAAACACACCTCCAGGCTGTGTAAGGCCTATTTGACCAAGAAAGAGAGTGATGAGTGCTGTATCAGATGACCTGGCCTCCACAATCACCCGACCTCAACCGCAATGCTTTACGCTAGAAACAAACTGTAAAATACCCGGGAAAGACTTGACTCCGATGCATATGGGGGATATCATGGTTTCATTTCTTTGACGTACAGAGGCCGTCTTTTCTTGGGAAGTAATCTAATTCTGTCACTATCAATTGATTAAGCTCGTCAGTTTCTGTAGGCCTACAATAGAAGATGTTTAAACCCAGACAGCCTTTTAAGGAAACACTGCTCTCATTTGGTTAAACCACGGAAGACGACTAGCCAGCAGTTAAAGCTAACATTTTTCTACGTCGGTAAGCCTACTCTGTCTGGGGTGGAAAGGTAGGCCTAACCTTTGAAAGCACCATGCTCAGAGTCCTAATGAAGTCTCAGATTTTATTATTTGCAAACATGGACAGTTTCATTCCAAACGAGATTTGGCATTGGAGAAATATGATAAGATGAACACATAGGCCTATCCATTCTTTGCCTGTCATTTTGGTAATTTGTGTGGTATTAAAATAAAAAAAATCTGCTAATATGCAAAATTACAAAGGCAATTTTGACCTGCAAATACTTCTGATCGATTCATGCAAAGCTTTAGCTATAAAGGAGATCTTTATACCCTTACTTTTGTCAGACCGCAGTGCTCTGCGAACCTTCTGGCCCGTAGCCCTGTGCATCAAAATTCCTTTGTCGTCATCTAATGCTTACAGGATGAAGAACAGTTTCTAAAACTGCATATATAAGGCTCTGGTCTGTCCAAGTAGTGAGGGTAAACATGTTCTGCTATCCACTTTGTATTAATAATTTTGGGTATAGGGGAGGGTCACTTGTTTTTTTTAGCGTTAAGGGAGAATTTAGGTCAAATATACTTTGCTGAAGGGAGGGCCATCCGTTTACATTTCACAGAGGTCAAATTTTCTCCATGAATCCCTTATTATAAATAATGTTCACTCCCTAAGTACAGTCTCTAGAGAGGATTAGGAGAATTCTACACCCTCCTTTCTGTCCCCCTCTTACTCCCTCATGTACTCTGTTTCACACTCCTCCATTTCTCCGTTGCCCCTCAGCTCCCTTTCTCTTCCGCTTCGCTTGTCTTGTTCGCCCTCGCTCTCCCTCTATATATCCCCCCTTCAGCTTTCTCCCTTTCCCTATATGTGGTAGCTGGTATGTAGAGCTATACATGAGCTACTCTCGGTTTTCAAAAAAAAATGTTTCCCCTTTGGCAGGGCCAGTGCTTCCCCCACGATTCTAAACTGAGACAGGAAATGTATTAATTAGGGCTAGTAAAACATTTTTTTAAAGTCTGCTTTGACAAGGCTGCAGTTCTCGGAAGTCATCGGATGGGTGTTGTTTTGTCAACCATGTCTCAGGGAAATTCTTAGCATTTGGTAAGTAAATATGTTCCCTCCATTTAGTATGATAGATTACATTATGAATGGAATAGTGATCGTACAATGTCATACAAATTACAGGACGTATAGTATTATATATCTTAGCCGGTCATACAATAGCATCCAAATTGGATGACTTAACTGATCATATGTTATTTGTCACAAATACAGTACCAGTAAAAAGTTTGGACACCTACTCATTCAAGTTTTTTTTTTATTTTTACTAGTTTCTACATTGTAGCATAATAGTGAAGACTCTGGTCTATGAAATTGCTACATGATTCCATTTGTGTTATCAAAACAGTGTTAAATTCAAATATATTTTAGCCACCCTTTATCTTGATGACAGCTTTGCACACTCTTGGCATTCTCTCAACCAGCTTCATGAGGTAGTCACCTGGAATGCATTTCAATTAACAGGCATTGTTAATATGTGGAATTTCTTTTCATCTTGATGCATTTGAGCCAATTAGTTGTGTTATGACAAGGCAGGGTTGGTATACAGAAGATAGGGCTATTTGGTAAAAGACCAAGTCCAAATAATGGCAAGAACAGCTCAAATAAGCAAAGAGAAACAACATTTCATCGTTACTTTAAGACGTGAAGGTCAGTCAACGCAGAACACTAAGAACTGAACGTTTCTTCAAGTGCAGTTACAAAAACCATCAAGCGCTATGATGAAACTGGCTCTCATGAGGATCACCACGGGAAAGGAAGACCTAGAGTTACCTCTGCTGCAGAGGATAAGTTCATTAGAGTTACCAGCCTCAGAAATCATCAATTAACTGCACCTCAGATTGCAGCCCAAATAAATCAATCAGAATTCAAGTAACAGACAACGTCAACTGTTCAGGACATCATGGTCAAATTGCTGCAAAGAAACCACTACTAAAGGACACAAATAAGAAGAAGAGTTGTTGGGCCAAGATATATGAGCAATGGACATGACACCGGTGGAAATCTGTCCTATGGTCTGATGAATCCAAATGTGATTTTTGGTTCCAACCACCAAGTCTTTGTGAGACTTAGAGTAGGTGAACGGATGATCTCCGCATGCGTGTTTCCCACCATGAAGGAGGAGATATTATGGTGCTTTCCTGGTGACACTGTCAGTAATTTATTTATAATTCAAAGCACACTTAACCAGCATGGCTACCACGGCATTCTGCAGCGATAGTCCAAACCAGATGGGATGGCGTATCATTTGTTTTTCAAGAGAACAATGACCCAAAACACACCTCCAGGCTGTGAAGGAGCGTGATGAGTACTGCATCAGATGACCTGGCCTCCACAATCACCCGAACTCAACCCAAGTGGGATGCAGAGTGTAAGAAAAGCAGCCAACCAGTGCTCAGCATATGTGGGAACTCCTTTTAAGGCTGTTGGAAAAGCATTCCTCATGAAGCTGGTTGAGAGAATGCCAAGAGTGTAAAGCTGTCATCAAGACAAAGGGTTCCTACTTTGAAGAATCTAAAATATATAATATATTATAAAATATATTTTTGATTTGTTTAACACTTTTTTGGTTACTATATGATTCCAGGTGTTACTTAAGAGTTGATGTCTTCACTATTATTCTACAATGTAGAAAATAGTCAAAATAAAGAAAAACTTTTGAATGAGAAGGTGTCCAAACTTTTGACTACTACTGTACATATTTGGCAGGGAAATGCTTATGTTCCTGGCTCCAACAGTGCAGTAATACCCAACAATAAAAAAAAACATGCAATTCCCACCAAAATAAAAGGAATTAAGTAATATAAGAACGAGATAATATGGCTTGGAGGACGTACAGTATTATACATCTTTCTCTGAGACCTGGTTGCTTGTTGCATCTTAACAACAAAAGGAGAGCTACGGAGAGAATTACATTAGTGGTTTGGAGAATTAATGACAAAGGTTAGGATAATTAACGTAAAAGGTTAGGAAAACAAAAATGACCAAAGGTAGGATAATTTGCATAGCAGGTTAGCTGAATCCGGTTAAAGTTAGAATAAGGGTTAGCTAAATATCCTAGTGACTCCAACCCGCAACCTTTGGTTTGCTAGACGGTCATGGTATACGCCCACCCATGATCCCCGACCAACCTCCCTACTGTAGTTTGTCTTAAGTACAGTAGCTAGATCATTGGTAGATATCATACATCTTGGAGGTTCTCACTAATTTATTTATTTTATTTTACCTTTATTTAACCAGGCAAGTCAGTTAAGAACAAATTCTTATTTTCAATGACGGCCTGGGAACAGCGGGTTAACTGCCTGTTCAGGGGCAGAACGACAGATTTGTACCTTGTCAGCTCGGGGGTTTGAACTTGCAACCTTCTGGTTACTAGTCCAACGCTCTAACCACTAGGCTACCCTGCCGCCCCTATATAAACACTATATAAACAAAAGTATGTGGACACCCCTTCAAATGAGCAGATTCAGCTACTTCAGCCACATGCATGGTGACGGGTATATAAAACCAAGCACACTGCCATGCAATCTCCATTGACAAACATTGGCAGTAGAATGGACTTACTGAAGAACTCCGTGACGTTGAACATGGCATCGTCATAGGATGCCACCTTTCCAACAAGTCAGTACGTTAGATTTCTGTCCTGATCCAGATGCCTGAGGCAGGTCAATTGTAAGTGCTGTTATTGTGAAGTGAAAATGTCTAGGAGCAACAACGGATCAGCTGCAAAGTGGTTGACAACACAAGCTCACAGAATGGGACAGCCAAGTGCTGAAGAGCGTAGCGCACAGAAATAGTTTCACACCTGCTTCCAAACTGTCTCGCGAAGCAACGTAAGCACAATAACTATTCATTAGGAGATTCATGAAATGGGTTTCCATGGCCGAGCAGCGGCACACAAGCTTAAGATCACCATGCGCAATGCCAAGTGTTGTCTGCAGTGGTTTAAAGCTAATTGCCCAACATCAGTTCCAACCTCAATAATGCTTGTGGCTGAATGGAAGCAAATCCCAGTAGCAATATTCCAACATCTAGAGGAAAGCCTTCCCAGAAGAGTGGGGGCTGTTATAGAAACAAACGGGAACCAAGTCCATATTAATGCTCATGATTTTGGAATGAGATGTTCGACGAGCAGGTGTCCACATACTATACATACACTACATGACCAAAAGTATGTTTCGTATTTCTGAGGCCAGACTGGTTTTTACCATTTCTAAACACTCATTCTGTCTTTCGTAGAGACTCCTCCCTCAGCTCAAGGGACAACAGGGGATATTCCCACCCTAATAAATAGTTCCTGTCAGTGGTGTTTGGGGTTTCAAAAAATTATTAGTCATAATCTACACAGGTTTATACAGAGATGTAGCCCCTATGGGCCCTGGTCCAAATTAGTGCACAATGTAGGGAATAGGGTTAATTTGGGACGCATCCCAAGAATAAGCAAATCGAGCTCCACCCTCTCCAGCTGGTCTGAGAGGTGAAGAACAAGGAAGTGACAGGCCATATGAATCATGACTACATCCCAAATGGCATCCAATTCCCTATTTAGTGCACTATTTTTGATCAATGCACTATAGGAAATAGGGTGCCATTTGGGACAAATCCATGTGTTTATAAAGAGCGGGTGGGGAAGGCAGGAGGACATTTTTTGGGGTGGTGCAGTGTGTGTGTGTGTTATGCAGGAATTTATTTCCTTTCCGTTTGTATACTCCCGCCAGACTGCAACTTACTTGAACCCAACACCGGGCTGTTTGTCACTGCAGGACAGGACACAAAGTTCTAGAGCTTGGTGTCCCTAATGACTTACTGTATCTTATTTATTTGTAAACAGCTGGTGCACAATATCTAAGGAAGTCAAGGTTTTGCTCGCCTGAGCTAGAGTATTACATGATAAGCTGTAGACCACACCATCTACCTAGAGAGTTTCTGTATTTTTGTAGCTGTCTACATACCACCACAGACCGATACTGGCACAACGACCGCACTCAATGAGCTCTATTCCGCCTTAAGCAAACAGGAAACGCTCATCCAGAGGCGGCGCTCCTAGTGACAAAGGACTTTAATGCAGGGAAACTCAAATCAGTCTTACCTAATTTCTATCAGCATGTTAAACCAGGGGGGGAATCTAACATATATTAAAACATTTTTTTATTTATTTATTTTTTACTCTGGACCACCTTTATTCTACTCATAGATGCCTACAATGCCCTCTATTTGGTAAATCTGACCATAATTATATTCTCCTGATTACAAGTAAAAATGAAAGCAGGAAGCACCAGTGACTCAGTCTATAAAAAAGTGGTCAGATGAAGCATATGCTAAACTACATGACTGCTTTGCTAGCACAGACTGGAAAATGTTCCGGGATTCTTCCGATGGCATTGCGGAGTACACATCAGTCACTGGTGCATAGATGACGTTGTTCCCACAGTGATTGTACGTACATACCCCAACCAGAAGCCATGGATTACAGGCAACATTCACACTGAGCTAAAAGGTAGAGCTGCCACTTTCAAGGAGCAGGACTCTAACCCGGAGGCTTATAAGAAATCCTGCGATGCCTTCCGACGAACCATCAAATTGGCAAAGCGTCAATACAGGACTAAGATCAAATCATACTAAACCGGCTCTACAAGCCCTGCCAAACCCGACGAGCATCAAACTATTACAGACGACAAAGGGAACCACTGCCGAGAGCTGCCCAGTGACACAAGCCTACCAGTGACATAAATAACTTATATGCTCGCTTTGAGGCAAGTAACACTGAAACATGCATGAGAGCTTCAGCTGTTCCAGATGACTGATCACGCTCTCCGCAGCCGATGTGAGTAAGACCTTTAAAACAGGTCAACATTCACAAGGATCAGGGCCGGACGGATTACCAGGACGTGTACTCAGAGCATGTGCTGACCAACTGGCAAGTGTCTTCACTGACATTTTCAACCTCTCCCTGACTGACTCTGTAATACCAACATGTTTCAAGCAGACCAACATAGTCCGTGCCCAAGAACATGAAGGTAACCTGCCTAAATGACTTCCGAAACGTAGCACTCACGTCTGTAACCATGAAATGCTTTGAAAGGCTGGTTATGTCTCACATCAACATTATCCCAGCAACCCTAGACCCACTCCAATTTGCATAACACCCACACAGATCCACAGATGATGCCATCTCTATTGTACTCCACACTGCCCTTTCACTCCTGGACAAAAGGAACACCTATGTGGGAATACTATTCATTGACTACAGCTCAGCGGGTAGGTAATAACACATCTGCCACACTGACCCTCAACACAGGAGCCCCTCAGGGGTGCATGCTCAGTCCCCTCCTGTAGTCCCTGTTCACTCATGACTGCACGTTCAGGCACGATTCCAACACCATTATTAAGTTTGCAGACAACAATAAGACAGCCTATAGGGAGGAGCTCAGAGTCCTGACCGTGTGGTGCAAGGACAACAATCTCTCCCTCAACGTGATCAAGACAAAGGAGACGATTGTGGACTATAGGAAAAGGAGGACCGAGCATGCCCCCATTCTCATCGACGGGGCTGTAGTGGAGCAGGTTAAGTTCCTTGGCATCCACATCACCAACATGGTCCAAGCACATCAAGACAGTCATGAAGAGGGCACGACAAAACCCATTCACCCTCAGGAACTGAAAAGATTCGTCAAGGGTCCTCAGATCCTCAAAAGGTTTTACAGCTGCGACATCGAGACTTAAGCCACCCTAGTCATAGACTTCTGTCTGCTTCCGCACGGCAAGTGGTACTGGAGCACCAAGTCTAGGTCCAAGAGGCTTCTAACCTGCTTCTACCCCCAAGCCATAAGACTCCTGAACAGCTAAACAAATGGCTACCCAGACTATTTGCATTAGAATAAACACATAACTATAAATAGTAAAATCAGAGAAACTGATAATTTTGCAGTGGTCTCTTAATTTTTTCCAGAGCTGTATATATTTTTTATTATTATATATCGTTTTTGGAATAGAACTACAATGAGAGTTAAAGAACACGAGGATGCAAGTATATACAGGTCAGTACCAGTACCTCATTCAATGTACAGGGATACTGGAGTGGTTGAGGTGAGTTGATACATAAAGTACCAGTCAAAAGTTAGGACACACCTACTCATTCCAGGGTTTCTTTACTTGAACTATTTTCTACATTGTAGAATAATAGTGATGGCATCAGAACTATGAAATAACACATATGAACCAAAAAAAACAAAAATATATTTGATATATTTGAGATTCTTCAAAGTAGCCACCCTTTGCCTTGACGGCTTTGCACTTTCAACCAGCTTCATGAGGTAGTCACCTGGAATGCATTTCAATAACAGGTGTGCCTTGTTAAAAGTTAATTTGTGGAATTTCTTACCTTCTTAATGTGTTTTAGCCAATCAGTTGTGTTGTGACAAGGTAGGAGGTAGTATACAGAAGATAGCCCTATTTGGTAAACAATCAAGTCCATATTATGGCAAGGACACCTCAAATAAGCAAAGAGAAACAACAGTCAAATATTACTTTAAGACATGAAGGTCAGTCAATCTGGAAAATTAAGTTTCTTCAAGTGCAGTTGCAAAAACCATCAAGCTCTATGATGAAACTGGCTCTCATGAGGACCGCCACAGGAAAGGAAGACCCAGAGTTACCTCTGCTGCAGAGGATAAGTTCATTAGAGTTACCAGCCTCAGAAATTGTAGCCCAAATAAATTCTCCATAGTTCAAGATTAGTAACAGACATCTCAACATCGACTGTTCAGGTGAGACTGTGTATCAGGCCTTCATTGTACATTGTGCAAAGAAACCACTACTAAAGGGCACCAATAGAAGAAGAGACTTGCGTGGGCCAAGAAACACAAGCAATGCACATTTGACTGATGGAAATCTGTCCTTTGGTCTTATGAATCCAAATTTGAGATTTTTGGTTCCAACCGCTATGTCTTTGTGAGACGCAGTGTAGGTGAATAGATGAGCTCTACGTGTGTGGTTCCTACTGTGAAGCATGGTGGTGTGATGGTGTGGGGGTGCTTTGCTGGTGACACTGATTTATTTAGAATTCAAGGCACACTTAACCAGCATGGCTACCACAACATTCTGCAGCGATATGCCATCCCATCTGGTTTGCACTTAGTGGGACTATAATTTGTTTTTCAACAGGACAATGACCCAACACTGCCAGGCGGTGTAAGGGCTATTGACCAAGAAGGAGCGTGATGGAGTGCTGCAGATGACCTGGCATCTACAATCACTCGACAATCACCCGACTCAACACAATTCAGATGGTTTGGGATCAGTTGGACCGCGGAGTAAAAGAATAGCAGTCAACAGTTGCTCAGCATATGTGGTAACTCTTTCAAGACTGCTGGAAAAGCATTCCAGGTGAAGCTGGTTGAGAGAATGCCAAGCATGTGCAAGGCTGTCAAGGCAAAAGGTGGCTACTTTGAAATATCTCAAATAGAAAATATATTTTCATTTGTTTACACTTGTTCGGTTCCTACATGATTCCATGTGTTATTTCATAGTTTTGATGTCTTCACTATTATTCTACAATGTAGAAAATAGTACAAATAAAAACCCTTGAATGAGTAGGCGTGTGCAAACTTTTGACTGGTATTATAGTTTAAAAGAAACAAAATATTTTAAAAAAATATGACTGTTCTGCACACAGAACAGAAGGCAGACTGAACTACAATAGTAAAACTTACTCAGTTTTGCCGCCTGGGTATAGGCTTATGCTTTAAAATGTTTAGAACATGTATGCACCCCTTAGGAACAATAGTTTGTTCATAGATAGTCAGGCTTTTTATGGAAGAGCTTTTGAAGCTGTTGGATGTTACTGACCTGTAAGGTGCATCCGAACACTCCGATCATTAGCATGACCACAGAGAGGTAGTCTGTGAACACATCCCACCAGGGCTTCAGAACCCGGAACTGTGGCTGCTGTTCCGAAAACTGTCGGAACTCCGTCACAGGAATCATGGCTCCTGCTGGGACAGGGATGAAATGTAGGGGTTGTTTATAAACAATGTATAGCTTCAAAATATGTTTAATCCTTATATGTGCCAGTTGTTACAAACATAACTGCATTTATGAATTTGTGGTGTGGTGACATTTCTCCATCCCCATCCCTTAGCTTTAGAGCAAGTGGCATGCCTGCCTTTTGGTTGAAAAACAAATAAAGGATTGTGCCCTTAAGCCTCCATTTAAATCCCCTTGTCACATTCCTGGAGGATACCCACCATATAGGTTCAATATGTCCAGCTTCCAGACTAGTTGACAATGCAGGGGGAAATCCTTCACAAGACGACACTAGGATCGAAGTTGACGTTAAGCATTGCCTTCCGTACAACCACTCCGTCTATTGTTTGTCAAACAAACCAGCCCTGCCAAAACACAGCAGGCCCCAATATGGCCATGTTTGTTTTACATTCAATTAGGATCACACGACAGGCCTTTCACTGGAACTATGAATCAAAGTTTCCTTTCGGTGTGAGGTTTGATGGATTTCAACTCTGCTTCCCATCATGCTGTCAAACATGACAAAAAAAAACTATTGTAACTGATGGTGTATAATTCCCTTTGTGATAGAGTTAGAGATTTGAATGTACAACAAAAAAAAAACTCACTGGTTTGATGTACCAATACACAGAGGAAAGCCTCACTTCTGGCAGTTGGTTAAGATCAATTTCGTGGCTGGCATAGACAAAACAATCTGCCTGTTAGGATGAATAACTGAATCAGTCTAAAGCAGCATAATATATGGAGTAATCTCAGTTAACCCAGATTTAAGTCTCACATGATTGGTCTCCTGCTTGATTAAGTTCTGGATCCATACGTGAGAGAAGAGATGAAGAGATGCTAGAACGAGGAGCGGAACCGGCACGAGGAGCTCCATCCATCCTCTCTATTTGCAAGTTAACGACCGAAATGTACCCTCCTCTTCCGAAATTTGAAAGACGCCAACACCTGTAATATCGTGATTTCTCCAAATAACCAGTGACGAAAAACCCAACACAATTACTGCTGCTTGTTATCCCACAGTACCAATTATGTTAATGGCGATCTGGCCACGAGAGAATGTAAATGGAGCAATGCTTTAGCATCATCAATGCCTTATAAAAATATGCCTATCATGTCTACAATGACTTTACTATACCGGATTGAAAAAAAGCACCACCAACTGGTGGTGGTCTCTGAAAGAGGTGCCAGTTAAATATAGGTAGAATCGTACTGGCGCCTCTTAGGTGTGGCAATGACTAATAGGAGACGGATGTACAGAAAACTCTTTATTGCAAACACTTAAAGATGCACTATGCAGAAAATCGCTCCACCACTTCCTGGTTGCTAAAATTCTAATAGCCTCATTTCAGTGTGTGACTAAAGCAAGAAGTGTCTAAACCGCAGTGATTTTTATTTTCCATAATCAAAAATAAAGTATTTTCAGCTGTTTGATGCGAAACTTAAGAACAGAAATAACTCACATACAACTATTAGAATATTAGCTACATCTTCTTAGACTTGCTTTCAATGAGAATGACATATCTATAAGTCAAATTTATATGTGAATTTGGTCAGGTCACCCAAAATCTTGCATATTGCCGCTTTAAGACACACCAACATAGCAAGAGGGGACTAGTAGAAGTGATAGTGGTTTCTCTAATAAAACAAACAATAGAGAGTATGTAGAATAGGCTAAACATAGCACTCAATATAAACATAGCAGTGGGCTAGCACGCTATAGGCTAGGCCAGAGTTTTGTAGGCTAGGCACAATACAAGGCATTCAGGTAAACTATAATTTGCAAGGCTAACAGTGATGGCCAGCAGTGACCAAAAGGGCTTTCACTGCACACAGTATACAATAAGGCCATGGGAACAGGCACAGATCAGGCACTACCTTTGTAGACTGGAAGGGGCATGTGCTCTGAAAAATGCCCTGATAGTACAATTTCCCCCAAAAAATTCCCCCAAAAAATGTTTTTTGTATACGATTGTCATTGTCATTCTGAACCCGCTGCCAGCAAGTAGTCAAATTCTCATCTATACTTCAGAACCAAATACTTGTACATCTTGATTGTTAGCCAATGACCAATCAGCATTGGCAAGCAAAGGCGGACCAGATTACAATCCAGATTAGACCAAAAATAACTGGGGGTTTTTCCCTCCAGTTTTGCCTGGCAAAAACAGAGTAGGCCTACATTGATCATCCATACAAAATAAAGTTTAGCATTTACTACTGACTCATATTTGGCAGAACAATTTGAGTGAACATTTTCATTTTTTCAGTTTGGCCTTTAACATAAGTAAAATAGTCATTGCATAAGTATTCAGCTCCCTGACTCAATACATGTTAGAAACACCTTTGGCATTGATTACAGTTGTGGGTCTTCTTGGGTAAGACTATAAGAGCTTTGCAAATCTGAATGGTACAATATTTGTCCATTATTATTTTGAAAATTCTTCTATATGTTGGAACATGGCTAGACAGACATTTAAGTCTTGCCATATATTTTCAAGCAGACTTAAGTTTTTACTTTTCCACTCAGGAACATACACACTGTCTTCTTGGTAAGCAACTCCAGTGTAGATCTGACCTTGTTGTAGGTTATTGTCCTGCCGAAAGGTGAATTCCTCTCCCAGTCTCTGGTGTAAAGCGGAATGAAGCAGGATTTCTTCCAAGATTTTGCCTGTGCTTAGCGCCATCATTTATTTTTATCCTGAAAAACTCCAGTACTTACAGATGTCAAGCATACCCTTACCATGATGCAGAATCCACCATGCTTGAAAATAAAGAGGCAGTTACTCAAAGATCTGTTGGATTTGTCCCCAAAATGCATGTTATGGAATATTTGTATTCTTTTCGCTCTGTCATTTAGGTCATTATTGCGGAGTCACCACAATGTTGTTGAGCCATCCTCAGTTCTCCCATTACGGCCAATAAACTCTGTAGACATTTTAAAATCAGTGACCCCATAGTAACATCCCTGAGCAGTTTCCTTCCTGTCCTGCAGCTCAGTTCAGAAGGACAACTATCGTTGATGTGTCTGTACGTCAAACCGGCCTCACAACCGCCGACAACATGCTTGGCGTTGTGTGGGCGAGTGGTTTGCTGAAACATTGTGAAGAGACTCCCCCATGCTGGCTGTGGGGTTATGGTATGGGCAGCTTTAAGCTACAGACAATGAACACAATTGCATTTTATCGAATGCAATTTGAATGCCCAAAAATAGTGATGAGATCATAAGTAACATTTGGCTTAACAAATCACAATAAGTTACATGGACTCACTCTGTGGGGGGGGTAAACATGATGGTAGTAACAAATGGAGTTGGGTTGGATATACTTATGGTAGGCTGCAGTATTTCTTTAACTGGAGTTGTGTTGTCATTGTTAATAAGTGCAGCATTTATTCTAGTTTAAAATAATTTGCTAAATACTTTACTCAGATTGTGCTGCTTTACCCTCCTGTAATAATTGCCCAATGCGTCTGACCGTGGTTGTGGGGAGAATACATTTTGGGTGTACTTTTTTTTGTTTCAGCACATGACCCCCAAAATGTCTGTGCACAGCCCTGCACAGGAGCAGCCATCTTAGGTTACATAACAACACAGTGGCCATCTTGAGGCATATAGTAGCAATGACCGAGCCTGTACTGGCTGGTCTAAACATAAACAAGCAGGTTTCAATACACCCAAACCCAGTGAAGTCCACTTACTATATCATGGATGCACTAACACTAGAGTGTGTTGTCAGAGTCCAGGGCTTCAAGAGAAAGGTCCATTCGTTGTGGCCCCGCTGTTGGTGTGCAGGGCAGAAGTTACCAGAGAGTTCTGCTTTCTGAAGATGAAAGAGGCAGGAATTGGGTATCTGTGATCCCAGATGACTGCCTGTGGTTGGCTGACCCCATGGTCTGATACGGCAACCCTAGCAACCTGGCCTAGCAACAGAGGTGTGAAGTGCAAGTTTATGGCCCTTTAGGCTCCAGCGGGGATTGGGCGCCTACTTGGTGCAGTTGGACACATCTTGGGGATTTCTCAGGGCCACAGAGAGAGGGTTTTCTCCACTGATGTTACACGTCTCAGTCTTTCAGTCTCTCTCCCTCTGGTCAGCTTTAGCAATCTGCTTACTACGGGTATCACTCTGAATTCTATACAAATGATGAAATATAACAGCCATGTTTTTGTAAACACAAATAGGCCTACCATATAATGTGTAATTTACTGTATACAGCCCATTACATCAGAGTGTACCAAGTTTCAGCTTAACTGCAGGAAATGCCATATACAACTGACTGATGTTCTAGACAGGATAACATAGAAATATAATCACTATTTCTGATCACTATTGTGATTCCATTTCTCTTACAGTGTGATCATGATTCTATTCTGTATGCACTTTTGTGCAAATGTCAAAAAAATAATAATACAACTTAGAATGGTAACCCAGATACCAAAAACTTTTCCCACGCCTGCCATTTCCCGCTGTCGCTATGCCCATGGCTATAAATTCCTACAGCCAGCGAGCGGAGTTTTCCGCTCAAGACATGATTTGCATCTCCGGCTGGTAGCCTCCATTCAGAAGACCGCTAAGCCGTCGGCAGGCCACTTTTGAATCACTGGCGTTTAACATCCACTCTGAGGACAGCTATACGCCCTAGGCAAACCATCTAGCCATGAAGTAATTCAAAAGACAATAGCCAGGAATTTCTCGACTCTCAAATTAGGCCTGCCACCATCCAGCTAACCACAGCCAGCCAGAGGCTACAAACTGTTTTTGTTGTGATCTATAAACCTTCCCCTACAATGTGATTTAAAGTTGATTTGCCAATTTAAAATAAACAGACAGCGCATTGCAAATAATTGAGGATGACAAAAGTGATACAACTAATCAATAATTTACAGTTTATAGCCATTAATAACATTACTTTTATGTACTAAGCTATATTTAAAGGCAATACAAACTGTTCCAGTTGCTTTGTGAGAGATGCCACTCCCGAAACCACTTCACACAGTATCGATCACTAACATTAAGGGTGAAGTTGTATATAGTCATGCAGCCAATTCAAGTCTACTGTATTGAGGCCATTAATACATAGCCTACATTCCAGTGTCAGAGGAAGGCCCTAAAAATTGTCAAAGACCCCCCCCCCCCCAACATATATGCATAGTCACTTTATCTATACATTCATGTACATACTACCTCAATTGAGCCGACCAACCAATGCTCCCGCACATTGGCAACTTTAGGCTTTTGTAAATAAAGAACAGATGAATTGTTTGTATTTATCACCACCGAACGTTTTGCAATACAGAATGTATACTAGTGGCGTCATGTTCGCGGGCCTGGATTTTGAGTCAGTGAGAGCGATTCATGTTGTCTTTGTAAAAACTTGCTGGAGATATACCTATATTTTTATCTTTCTGTATAATTGTTTGGTACATTTTATTTATTTTTTTTACCATCCAGAGCATTGGAAAATGTTTCTAGTTTACTAATTTGTTCATGCACCAGATTGGAACGCAAAGCCTTTAAAATGGTTTTGTAGTGTTAAATTGGCTGGCTTACCATCTGCTTGTGACCATGCTAGCGGAGTTACTTACCTAGGTAGCTTGCTAATGTTAGATGCTAGCTTAACAAAATATTTCTTCTTCTTAGAACTAGTCATCTCCCTATAACACAGACGCCACTTCAAGGGGCAAAGAGTCTGAATAAAAGAGAAGCATTATTATTTTCAGATGTGCTCGGTCCTGCTAAATACTGATGGAATTTCAGAAGAGAAACAAGACCCTTTATTCATGTAATCTGTCTATCAAAAAGGGCACTGGACACCCACAGTATAATATTCACGACAGCAGCATGTGGATGACAGCTATGAGGTATGTAGTACATTCACTTAGCCGAAATGACACTATGATTATCTGTCCAGTTTTGAACAATATGTTATTGGATTGAAAAGTAAACTAATTTTCCACGAGGGTAACTTTTAAACCTTGGTTTTATTTTTCAGGGCAGAAATCCAAGGACTGCATTTCTGCCCTGTTTTCCTTCCAAAGACTCCAGCAAGTTATTCAGGTGCTAAGGAGTGAGCAAGCACGTGAGAACAAAACTTGCAGATCTATTTTTGGTGTATATTTGTTTTCAAGAGTGTGACAGTGATTAACTGTCGTCACACACATTTCTTTATTTTTACTATTTTCTACATTATAGAATAACAGGGAAGACATCAAAACCATGAAATCATGTAGTAACCCCAAAAAATAAATTTAAAAAGTTAAACAAATCAAAATATATATTTTATATTTGAGAATCTTCAAAGTAGTCACCCTTTGCATTGATGAGAGCTTTGCACACTCTTGGAATTCTCTCAACCAGCTTCATGAGGCAGTCACCTGTAATGCATTTCAATTAACAGGCGTGCCTTGTTAATTTGTGGAATTTATTTCCTTCTTAATGCGTTTAAGCCAATCAGTTGTGTTGTGACAAGGAGAGGTGGTATACAGAAGATAGCCCTATTTGGTAAAAGACCAAGTCCATATTATGGCAAGAACAGCTGCATAAGAGAAGTTCATTAGAGTTACCAGCCTCAGAAATTGCAGCCCAAATAAATGCTGCAGTAACAAACTAATCAAGTAACAAACTAATCTCAAAATCAACTGTTCAGAGGAGACTGCATGATTCAGGCCTTCATGGTCTAATTGCTGCAAAGGAACCCAATAATAAGAGACTTTCTTGGGCCAAGAAACACGAGCAATGGACATGAGACCAGTGGAAATCGGTCCTTTGGTCTGATAAATCTAAAATTTCGATTTTCGGTTTCCAACGGTCGTGACTTTGTGAGACACAGAGTAGGTGAACGGATGATCTCCACCTGTGTGGATCCCACCATGAAGCATGAAGGAGGTGGTGTGATGGTGAGGGGATGCATTGCTGGTGACACTGTCGGTGATTTAATTAGTATTCAAGGCATACTTGACAAGCATGGCTACCACAGCATTCTGCAGCGATACGCCATCCCATCTTGTTTGCACAGGAATATCATTTGTTTTTCAACAGGACAATGACCCAAAACACACCTCCAGGCTGTGTAAGGGCTATTTGACCAAGAAGGAGAGTGATGGAGTGCTGCATCAGATGACCTGACCTCCACAATCCCCCGACCTCAACCCAATTGAGATGGTTTGGGATGAGTTGTACCGCAGGGTGAAGGAAAAGCAGCCAGCAAGTGCTCAGCATACGTGGGAACTCCTTCATGACTGTTGGAAAAGCATTCCTCATGAAGCTGGTGGAGAGAATGCCAAGAGTGTGCAAAGCTATCAAGGCAACGGGTGGTTACTTTGAAAAATCTAAAATGTATTTTGATTTGTTAAACACTTTAAGGGTTTCCTAATTCATTATTTCACAGTGTTGATGTCTTCACTATTATTATATTATTATTATTACTATGTAGAAAATAGTACAAATAAAGAAAAACCCTTGAATGAGTAGGCATGTCGAAACTTTTGACTGGTACGGGTGGTATCGGACGCTTGAGATGGATAACATGAATACCTTGTTAGCCTATCAACAACAGGCCAATGGAGACCAGGCTGAACCAGGACACCAAGCTCCAGGAGAGACTTGTGAGTGTGCTCAGAATTGTATATAGCCATTGTTTTGTCCCGGGAAGAAGCAAGAGACGTTGAACTTTGACGTTGTTGTTGCGAGCATAATAAACTGACGTGACAGCAGCATTTTCTAAATTCATCCACTCAGAATTATAACACAAGGCATTTATATTACATTTAAATAAACTTAGCAAACAAAAGAAACATCCCTTTTTCAGGACCCTGTCTTTCAAAGATAATTTGCAAAAATCCAAATAACTTCACATGCTTGTTCAATGAACCATAAACAATTAATGAACATACACCCGTGGAATGGTTGTTAAGACAAACAGCTTACAGACGGTAGTAAATTAAGGTCACAGTTATGAAAACTGCTACTCTGAAAAACACCAAAAGGAAAATGCCCAGGGTCCCTGCTCATCTGAGTGAGCACGCCTTAGGCATGCTGCAAGGAGGCATGAGGACTGCAGATGTGGCCAGGGCAATAAATTGCAATGAGACACCTAAGACAGAGCTACAGGGAAACAGGATGGACAGCTGATCATCCTCACAGTGGCAGACCATGTGTAACAACACCTGCACAGGATCGGTACATACGAACATCACACCTGAGGGACAGGTACAGGATGGCAGAAACAACTACCCGAGTTACACCAGGAATGCACAATCCCTCCATCAGTGCTCAAACTGTCCGCAATAGGCTGAGAGAGGCTGGACTGAGGGCTTGTAAGCCTGTTGTAAGGCAGGTCCTCACCGGCAACAACGTCACCCATGGGCACAAACCCTCAGTCGCTGAACCAGACAGGAATGGCAAAAAGTGCTCTTAACTGACGAGTTGCGGGTTTGTCTCACCAGGGATGATGCGGGTGGCCTGTGAGTGAGGCGATGGTCAAAAAACCTGTGGCATGTCACGCGACCACTGTGGAGGGTTGCCGGGCTCCTAATTGCTCATTGTTAACTGGGAACCCACTGGGCAGAAACTGGTTGAATCAATGTCCTTTCGACAATAGAATGCAATGTGATGATGTTGAACTAATGTTGAATACTGATTGGATTAGAAAAAAGCCAGCAATGTAAAGGCATTTCGTGATAGTCTTTTTTTCTACCCTAAATCCAATGAGATGTTTAACATATAGTCAGGTCCATAATTATTGGCACTTTTGATAAAGATGAGTAATAAAAAATCTGTATAAAGAAAAATACAAATACTAAGCTATTGTATAAAGAAAAAATGGGAAATTATATTTTATACTAATACAATTGCTCAGAGAAAGAGACTTTATTTAACAAGTAATAAAAACATAATTTTGACCTATGGCCACCTCTGTTTTCAATAATCTATAGCACCCTCCCCTTGAGAGGATAATGACACAGCCTTTTTCCTAAAATATTTTATGAGATTAGAAAACATGTTGGGAGGGATCTTAGACCATTCCTCAATACAGTATCTTTCCAGATCCTTGATATCCTTTGTCTGCTCTTGTGGACTAAACTCTTCAATTCAAACCACAGGTTTTCAATGGGGTTCATGTCCAGAGACTGAGATCGCCAATGCAAAATGTAGATTGTGGTCAATTAACCATTTCTTTACGGATTTAGTTATTTTGTTGATGGAAGGTTCACTTTCGGCAAAGTGTCAGTCTCTTAGCAGAGGCAACCAGGCTTTTGGCTAAAATGTCCACATACTTGGTAAAGTTCATTATTCTGTTGACAAGGGCCCCAGGATCAGTGGAAGCAAAATAACCCCATAACATCAAAGATCCACCACAGGTATGAGTTACTTTTCTGCATATGCTTCTGTTTTCCAACGCCAAACCTACCACTTGTACGCATGGCCAAAGAGCTCAATTTTCATGTCATCTGAACATAGCACTGGTTCCAATCCAAGTGCCAATGCCATATATCAATGGTCAGATGACATGAGAATGGAGCTCTTCATATAACACACATTTTTGCTTTATAGCACCTACATATGAAACATCATGGAGTCTTAAAGGAGGCGTGGGTAAAGTCAAAATGTCTTAAATATGCCAACTTGTATTAATTATTTCTCAATTATTCTTTTAGATACAGATGTTTGTATGGAATTACTTAAATGTGTGTACACAGTGTTCGGCACTAAACAACCTCTATCAAAACATGTCTCAAGGGAGCTACAGCTAAATATTTTTGTACTTACAATAACACAGCTGCACTGTTTTACGTCACTGGGACCAAGCGCCCTGCCATCCAGGACCTCTATACTGCCATCCAGGACCTCTATACTGCCATCCAGGACCTCTATACTGCCATCCAGGACCTCTATACCAGGCGGTGTCAGACGAAGGCTCAAAAAATTGTCAAGGATTCCAGCCACCGAACTCCTAGACTGTTCTCTCTGCTACCACACGGCAAGTGGTACCGGAGCGACAAGTCTAGGTCCAAAAGGCTCCTTAAAATATTATACCTACAAGCCATTAGACTGCTAAACAGTTAATCAAATGGCTACCCGGAGTATTTGGACTGACCCCCCCTTTTTTTTTTACACTGCTTCTACTAGCGGTTTATCATCTACGCAGTCACTTTAACTCTACCTACAGGTACATATTACTTCAACAAACCTGTACCCCTGCACATTGACTGTACCCTCTGTATATAGTCACGTTATTGTTATTTTAGTGTGTTACTTTTTTCTTACTTGAGTTAATTGTATTTTTATTTAGCAAATGTTTTCTTGCTTGAAAAAAAATGTCAACATTGGGCTTGTTAGTAAGAATTTCACGGTAAGTCTACACCTGTTGTATTCAGTGCACTTGACAAATACAATTTGATTTTTACTTTTTGATTTAATCTTAAATTAGACCGTGCCAGTAACAAACCTCCATCTTTAGCCAGGGTTGGTCAGCATACAACTTTGTCCGAAAGTCAGACAGATTCTCATAATTTCCCTGTGGAGACTATACAGTACTAATAAAATCTCTAATTGTCAATCACAACATTGTTTCCTTGAGGAGTTCCTGAGTCTCATGGAAATATTGAATGTACTTCTGCAAGAAGGATGGAAGATGTAAACATTCACCTATTGAACCTGAAGTGTCTGTATTACTCATAACTTCAACTCTATATAAAGTCTCAACGGGTGGTTAATTAATGCAACTGTACCAAACAGTATACTCTATCAAAGAAAATAACTGTATGAGGGTTTAATTTAACTACAGGCGGGGCTTTAGATCATTTTTAGAAAATGGTTCCTCCCTTGCCTAGATTAGTTGTTTGCCTTGTCACCAACAGTGAGCTGGCCTGGCTGTCCGGGCAGCCCGGGTCTTATCCTATGTCTGGCTCTTCCTGACAGGAAACTCTGCAGATCTCTAACACACACTGGAGTCACTTGGACTGCCCAAAACAGACTACGATTGCATTCAAAATGGAACCGAATATCTTACATATAGCACTACTTTTGAGCAGAGCCCTGTTATCCCCTGGTGAAGAAGAAAAAAAAAATTGTACAATATATAGGGAATAGGGTGCCATTTGGGAGACATGCATGTCTGGATAGTTCACACCCAGTCCCCAGGATAACACATCCTGTCCAAGATGGGTTCATTAGTTATCCATAAGGACCACAGAAAAACACTGCAGAAACTATTAGACTCCAGGGTCACTTTGAGAGTATCAGGGGGTTAACTTGTAACAATAGGTCCTAAAATGTTAACAAAAACACAATAACATCAGACATATTTTAACAATAACTTGTACAATGAAAATCCCAAATCTTTTAGACTACTACTAGTACTACTACTAAACTGCATAATGCAAACTGCTGAGCCTATTGGCTGACCTTAGAGCCGAATTATCTCCTTGTTCAACTTCAAACCACATAATAGGTTACAAAACTTTCCCCCAAAACCATAAACCACCCCCTCTAGACAGGATAGACAAACTCAAAGCCATTAGTAAATTCGGCTATACAGTATAAATCGGATCTATGGTGTAAATTCTCGCCTTGCATACATAGGCCCTCATAAGCTACTGCTAACCAATTATTCATATGGCCTGTGAAGCCATGGTGTGGAGAAGAATATTTTACAACTCATTTTCTATTATTTTCTTTTTAGGAAGAGGGGGAAGAGGTGGGGGTATATGTGATATCATTATCCAAACTCGAGAAATCGCCACGACTTTTCCTATTTCTAGCCTTTAAACAAAATAATAAAACATAGGCTGTGCGTGTGTGTGTAAAAAAAAACGAACTGAGATATGTGGCGTATGCTAAAACTCAATATTAGCACCCTTCAGTAACGGTGCCAGTGATGCAGGAGGCTCGGCTTACATGGGCTATATACAGGCGAAAGTTATCTGTATCGCTTACCGGCAACAATGTGTGAGCTAATTTACAGTAAAACCCAAATACAGTCCTTGACAATGTAACGAAATGCATATCGTAAACATGGACCGTTACAACCAATAAATGTATACAATAACAACATTTACCTTACCCCTAGTGATGTCCGTCCGAAAGCCTAGGTTCTATAGAAGACGTCGATGGGTGTTTTTTAGGAGAGCGGCGATCATGTCCTTGTGGATCTGTGCACCGTGTTCAGTAGGCCTACGAAAAAACAGTGTGGAACGTTAAACTAAACTGTGTAGTTCTGAACGATCAGTTAAAAAAAACGTGAGGAGTGGGAGAACGCTATAAGCATGGCAGCTGCCTTTGAATACGTCACATTCCTTCAAGCCACACCCCGCCACACCCACCAAACGGTTGGCGCTATCCTTTGGCCGTCCCTATCCTAAACCTAACCTTAATCCCTATCCTAACCTAAGCCTAATCATAAACCTTACCTAACCATAACCATTGTACATTTCGACTTCAGTTGGGTAGAGATGTCCCAAGGATCCCAAATAGCATGGACCCCCATCAAATGGAGAAAACGTACGTAAAAAGCATGTTCAAGAACGTTGAAGAACGTTTTTGGGAAACGTGTCAGTGCAAAACGTGACTCAACGTAGCAAATGTTTAATGGAGCTGAACACACCCCTAGTGTGGTCCTCCGCTTTCCATTATTCCTGACTGCGAGTTGCTGTAGTTTGTTCGTGATGCACGCGGTTTGGCTGAAACGGAGTTATTCCGCTGCTCTATCGTTACGTACTTCAGTCAGACTGCAATCAATGAAGTCGTTGGTGGTGATGTAAAAATAAGGGACGTTGTCCAAAACATAGACCTGGATTTTGTGGATTTGAATAATACCTTTAAGATTAAGTAGTTGAACAAATGCATAGAATCTTCTGAATCGTTATGGTTCTTTATTCCTCATTTTAAGGACATTTGGGGTTTACAATTATCAACATTTTATCAGCAAGCACTTATGGCATGGAAATTGTGTTTTGTGCTTGACTTTTCACCTCATAAAGCTATTCTGTGGGGGGAAAATTATATCAATGTTAAAAACAAAAGGGTTTTTATGCAACATTGGATAAAGAAAAATATAATATTTGTAAGTGTCATCTTCAATAGAGGTGGCCAAATGTTAAGTTATGAGGTTTTCTCAAGAGTCAAAGCCTTTCCTGTTCAATACAAAGAATGTCGCTCTGGTTAATGCTATTCCCTCAGATATTTCCCAGCTGATGAGTAGAGTAGAACCTAGTCTGTGTATTAATGGTATTGATATCAAAAGTCACAAGTGTACAAATAAACATATAAGATAGTTTTATAGCAAAAGAAAGATATCACCAAGAGGGAAATCCTTTTGTAATTCACAGCTACCAGACATTCAATGGCGAATGGCTTAGCTTTGTCCCTTTACATTTTGTATTTCTAATAAGATAAGAGAGGTGCGTGCACCCAAAGATTTTGCACAATATGTACTCCTCCAACACAATGGTGCGAAGATTTACAGACATTGATGACAAGTGTAGCTTCTGCAATGATTATCCTGAAACGCTGACACTTTTTTTTACAGTTGTTTGTACACTATAAGATTTTTGAGAGATATGGCAGCCAAACCTCCCATTCAATTAGTGTATTTTGGATATGGAGGAACACATACTGAGTAAAAATCAAATTCTTTGACATTTTTAAATAATGTAATGATTTTGGTTGGTAAATTTTATATCCACAAAACTAAATGTTTTTAAATCAACCACCTGCTTTAAAGTGTTTTTGATAGACTAGTTTTATTTAAGTCTCTGAAATTTCTACAGTACAATATTATAACAAATTAATTTCTGAATCACTGTCATTGTCACATTTTTTTTTATTCTGTCATTGTAACGTCGTTCTTCGTTTGTAGAAAGAGAGTCGGACCGAAATGCAGCGTGGTGGTTACTCATGTCTTTAATTAATGAAAAAACGGAACGATACATGAAATAACTAATAAATACAAAAACAACAAACGGAACGTGAAACCTATTACAGCCTATCTGGTGAAACTACACAGAGACAGGAACGATCACCCACGAAATACACAGTGAAACCCCGGCTACCTAAATACGGTTCCCAATCAGAGACAACGAGAATCACCTGACTCTGATTGAGAACCGCCTCAGGCAGCCAAGCCTATACAACACCCCTACTCAGCCGCAATCCCCAAATACTACGAAAATACAATAACATAAACCCATGTCACACCCTGGCCTGACAAATAATATAACGAAAACACAAAATACAATGACCAAGGCGTGACAGAACCCCCCTAAGGTGCGGACTCCCGGACGCACCTCAAAACCATAGGGAGGGCCCGGGTGGGCGTCTGGCCATGGTGGCGGTTCCGGCTCGGGACGTGGACCCCACTCCATAAATGTCCTAGTTCCTCCCCTTCGCGTCCTGGGATAATCCACCCTCGCCGCCGACCATGGCCTAATAGTCCTCACCCAGAACCCCACAGAACTGAGGAGCAGCTCGTGACTGAGGGGCATCTCGGGGCTGAGGGACAGCTCGGGACTGAGGGGGAGCTCGGGACTGAGGGGCAGCTCGGGACTGAGGCAGCTCAGGACTGAGGGGAAGCTCGGGACTGAGGGGCAGCTTGGGACTGAGGGGCAGCTCGGGACTGAGGGGCAGCCCGGAACTGAGGGGCAGCCCGGAACTGAGTGGAAGCCCAGTACTGAGAGAAAGCCCAGTACTGAGAGGAAGCCCAGTACTGAGAGGAAGCCCAGAACTGAGATGAAGCTCAGGCAGGTAGTAGGCTCCGGTAGATCCTGGCTGGCTGGCGGATCTGGAAGATTCTGGTTGACTAGCAGATCTGGAAGAGACTGGTTGACTGGCAGATCTGGAAGAAACTGGTTGACTGGCAGATCTGGAAGAGACTGGTTGACTGGCAGATCTGGAAGAATCTGGTTGACTGGCAGATCTAGAAGATCATGGCTGACTGGCGGATCTAGCTGCTCTATGCAGACTGACAGCTCCTTGCAGACAGACAGCTCTGGCAGCTCCATGCAGGCTGACAGCTCCTTGCAGACTGACAGCTCCTTGCAGACTGGCAGCTCTTTGCAGACTGACAGCTCTTTGCAGACTGACAGCTCTGGCTGCTTCGAACAGACTGACAGCTTTGACTGCTCCATGCAGGCTGACAGCTCTGGCTGCTTTATGCAGACTGACAGCTCTGACTGATCCATGCAGGCTGACAGCACCCTGCAGACTGGCAGCTCCTTGCAGACTGACAGCTCCTTGCAGACTGACAGCTCCTTGCAGACTGGCAGCTCTTTGCAGACTGACAGCTCTGGCTGTGTCATGCAGACTGACAGCTCTGACTGCTCCATGCAGGCTGACAGCACCCTGCAGACTGGCAGCTCTTTGCAGACTGACAGCTCTGGCTGCTTCATGCAGACTGACAGCATCTTGCAGACTGACAGCCCCCTGCAGACTGGCAGCTCAGGCTGCTCCGAACAGGCAGGAGGCTCCGGCAGCGCTGTAGAGGAGGAAGGCTCTGATAGCGCTGAACAGGCGGGATACTCCGACAGCGCAGGAGGGAAGGAAGGCTCTGATAGCGCTGAACAGACAGGAGACTCCGGTAGCGCAGGAGAGGAGAAAGGCTCCGACAGCGCTGAACAGGCGGGAGACTCCGACAGCGCAGGAGGGAAGGAAGGCTCTGGCTGTGCTGAATAGGCGAGGCGCACAGAAGGCCTGGTGCATGGTGCTGGAACTGGTGCTACAGGATCGAGGACACGCACAGGAAGCCTGGTGCGGGGAGCTGTTACCGGAGGACTGGTGTGTGGAGGTGGTTCTGGATAGACCGGACCGTGTAGGCGCACTGGAGCTCTTGAGCACCGAGCCTGCCCAAGCTTACCTGGCTCGATGCCCACTCTAGCCCGGCCAATACGAAAGGCTGGTATGAACCGCACCGGGCTATGCACCCGCACTGGAAACACTGTGCGCTCCATAGCATAACACGGTGTCTGCCCGGTCTCCCTAGCCCACCGGTAAGCACAGGGAGTTTGCGCAGGTCTCCTACCTGGCATAGCCATACTCCCATTAAGCCCCCCCCCCCCAATAATTTTTTTGGGCTGCTTTTTGGGGCTTCCATCCGCGTCGCCGTGCTGCCTCCTCATACCAGCGCCTCTCCGCTTTAGCCGCCTCTAGTTCTTCCTTGGGACAGCGATACCCTCCTGGCTGCGCCCAGGGTCCTTTTCCGTCTAATATCATCTCCCAAGACCAGAAGTCCTTATATTGCTGCTCCTCACGATTAACAGGGAGAGTAGGCTCAGGTCTGACTCCTGACTCTGCTACTCTCTCCCTGAGCCCTCCTCCAATAAATATTTGGGGGTGACTTTCGGTTCTCGCTCTGCGCCGCCGTGTCTTTCTTTTCGACTCCATTCGCCTATAGCCCTCTTCGCACTGCTCCAGCGAATCCCAGGCGGGCTCCGGCATTCTCTCTGGGTCGGCCGCCCACCTGTCTATTTCTTCCCATGTCGTATACTCCAAGCCTCTGCTGTCCATAACGTCCTCCCTTCGCTGTTCAAGCTGTCGCTGCCTGTTAACACGCTGCTCGGTCCAAGTGTGGTGGGTGATTCTGTAACGACGTTCTTCGTTTGTAGAAAGAGAGTCAGACCGAAATGCAGCGTGGTGGTTACTCATGTCTTTAATGAATGAAAAAACGGAACGATACATGAAATAACTAATAAATACAAAAACAACAAACGGAACGTGAAACCTATTACAGCCTATCTTGTGAAACTACACAGAGACAGGAACAATCACCCACGAAATACACAGTGAAACCCCAGCTACCTAAATACGGTTCCCAATCAGAGACAACGAGAATCACCTGACTCTGATTGAGAACCGCCTCAGGCAGCCAAGCCTATACAACACCCCTACTCAGCCGCAATCCGCAAATACTACAAACCCCAATACGAAAATACAATAACATAAACCCATGTCACACCCTGGCCTGACAAATAATATAACGAAAACACAAAATACAATGACCAAGGCGTGACAGACATGTTAGTATTTTATGTTCTTGTCAATTCTTGAACTCAATGATGTCTGATTGCAATATTTGATTCAATATAATAAAAAAGACGTCAGCGATTGGATCATGTCTGAGCAATCAGAGTATCAATGACAATGACAAATTTTCATTATGCCACTTTACCCATGTGTATTCCTGCTCTGGCTCAGCCCATCGGTTTCTGGGACCAATCAGACGGTCTAGAATGGATTTCCATTCTAGAAATCATCGGGAGGTACTCAGATACAGAGTCATTGTGGAGAAGAAACTAACGTCCGTGGGCGTGGCATATTATTTGGCCGGAGCAAGAAGTTTGGGTAGCGAGGCAATGACATGGTAGGGCGGGGACTACATTTTGGGCTTGTGAAGGAAAATATTGTAACGATTGGTTGGAACCAAAAAAAATGCTCTATCGTTTGGTTCTGAACAGAAGCAGTTTTTTTGTTCCGTTCTCATGTTCCGACCAGCATAATAAAGTTCTGAACTGTTTCGAATCCCCCAAAAATAAAGGTTTTATCGTTCCTCTCTTTTCTTTCCTTAACCTGCGAAATCAACATAGTGTAGTGAATTCAGGGGGTAGCCCTGACCAGGACTCCAACCCAGCGACTGTCAAGCCAGCAACTTAATTCGCTATATTGGCTTCTGTGAGGCCATCGGAGAAGCACGTTGGCCTACACGTGAGCGACTTGGTATAGAGAAGCGGAAGTGGGATGGGCTCACGGTAGCCATCCCACTTCCGACACCAATGTAACGGCAAGACATCTGAATCTCTTGACGTGGTCGCTAGCTTTTGGGTTATTGTCGCTCCTTTACCCTTTGTGGGAGCGTGTCCACACACTTCTCTATACCAAGTCCCTCACGTGTAGATCTAAACAACTCTCTGATGGCCTGATGGACGCCATCCCACTTCTGACACCAATGTAGCGAATTCAGAGGGTAGCCCCGACTGAGACTTGAACCCAGGTCCAGCAACTGTTAAGCCAACACCTTAACCGTTACGCCAAGATGGTCAAACTTCTTGACGAGGTCACTAGCTCATTAAATGAACCCACCAATTAGCGTGGATTGAGAACCTTGCTCCAAAGCAGGTTTAGTGTTTTGTGTTGGAGAGACAAATGTATGGCGCAAGATTCGACTGGTGGGGAGAGAGCGAGAGGTGTATATGGAGGGATCTAGGAAAGGAGGAAATGGGGCTAGGAAAGGAGGAAAGGAAAATAGTAAAAGAAAGGTGGAAATTGAGATAGTGAAGGAAGGTATCTCGGAAAGGAAGCTAGGAAAGAAAGGAAGGAAAGGGAGCCAGGAAAGTAGGAAAGGAAATTAAGCTCAGGAAGGATAGTAGGAAAGAAAAGGAGGACATGAAAGAGAGCTAGTAAACGAGTAGAGGATAGGAAGCTATGTAAGGAAAGAGAGCATAGAAAGGAAGCTCAGGAAGAATATGAGGAATGAGGCTAGGAAAGGAAAGGAAGCGAAGAAAGGAGGAAAGGAAAGGATCTAGGAATGAAAAGGAGATAAGAAAGGGTACTTGGAAAGGAAAGGTAGAACGGAAAGGAGGAAAGAGAGCTAGGTAAGGAAAGAAAGAAAGAAGGGAATATAGGAAAGGAAGCTAGGGAAGGAAATGGTGCTATTAAAGGAGGACAGGATAGGAGGAAAGGGAGCTAGGAAAGCAAAGGAGGGAAGTAAAGTAGGAAAGGAAAAGGAGCTATCGTGATGAAAGAAAGGGATCAAGTAAAAAAAGGGAGGAAAGGGAGCAATAAAAGGAGGAAATTAAGGGGAGCATAGATAGGAGGAAAGGGATTTAGGAAAGAAAAGGAGTTCACCTGTGTGTTAGGTAGGCTATCATAGGCTGTTGGTTTTAGTGAGAGGACACTTTTATCTGCTACAGGGATGCAGCTGGGGCTTGAAGCGCTGGGCATCACAACATTTAGACTATTACCACAGACAAAAGGGGAAACCTTATCTTTGCTTTTATTT
The DNA here is from genome assembly GCF_023373465.1 of Oncorhynchus keta. Taxonomy (NCBI): domain Eukaryota; kingdom Metazoa; phylum Chordata; class Actinopteri; order Salmoniformes; family Salmonidae; genus Oncorhynchus; species Oncorhynchus keta. Next base: position 16,084,584 of record NC_068446.1, read on the forward strand.
GTATATCATAACTTCACCGAATTACATAATTAAAAGACCTACGGAGGAGCGGCTACTATGGAGGAACGTACCAGAGTAGGACCAGATCTAGCTCATAGAAATGGATGAGCTAGGTAATAAGCTTGTGTGTGCAGAGCGGCACCAAAATTAAAAACGTCTTAACCTTTTTTTAGTTAATAAATCCAATGTGAAACAGGGTAAATATAGTATTGTAGCGACCCATGTGTTTATATATATATTTTAAATCCATTCTTCTCTAATAAAATAAATCACTCTCTCTCATAATCACACTAGTGAAGTTAAGTTACAAAACATACACATACATTCCATGGTCATGTCGCAGCACTGTGTTGGAGGGAGATTCCAAGATGTAGGAAGTGTGCAGGAAGGCATGGGACAGAGGATTATGTAGTTTTGGTGGAAAAAGTTGTGTGTGTCAATTGTAAGGGTGCACATGTTACTGTGGATCGGAAGTGTCCAGTGTGGGAGGAATCAGGTTGAGGTAGCTAGAGTCAGAGTAGTACAGAAGATGACACATGCTGAGGCAGTGAAGAAAGTAGAGGAGGATGGGTCAAGGTTGAGGGATTGTGAGAGGACCCCTGTGAATAGTAGATCTGTGCCAGCACAGAGGGATAGGTCAATAATTGATGTGTATACAGTGCCTTGCAAAAGTATTCATCCCCCTTGGCGTTTTTCCTATTTTGTTGCATTACAACCTGTAATTTAAATTGATTTTTATTTATATTTCATGTAATGGACATAAACAAAATAGTCCAAATTGGTGAAGTGAAATAAAATTAAAAAATTACCTTCAGAAGTCACATAATTAGTTAAATAAAGTCAACCTGTGTGCAATCTAAGTGTCACATGATCTGTCACATGATTTCAGTATATATATGGTCCTTCTGTGGCTCAGTTGGTAGAGCATGGTGCTTGTAACGCCAGGGTAGTGGGTTCAATTCCCGGGACCACCCATACGTAGAATGTATGCACACATGACTGTAAGTCGCTTTGGATAAAAGCGTCAGCTAAATGGCATATATTATTATTATATTATATATACACCTGTTCTGAAAGGCCTCAGAGTCTGCAACACCACTAAGCAAGGGCACCACCAAGCAAGCGTGGCACCATGAAGACCAAGGAGCTCCCCAAACAGGTCAGGGACAAAGTTGTGGAGAAGTGCAGATCAGGGCTGGGTTATAAAAAAAATATCAGAAACTTTGAACATCCCACAGAGCATCATTTAAATCCATTATTTTAAAAAAATTGAAAAAATATGACACCACAACAAACCTGACAAGAGAGGGCCACCCACCAAAACTCACAGACCAGGCAAGGAGGGCATTAATCAGAGAGGCAACAAAAGAGATCAAAGATAGCCCTGAAGAAGCTTCAAAGCTCCACACTTAAGATTGGAGTATCTGTCCATAGACCTCTTTAAGCCGTACACTCCACAGAGCTGGGCTTTATAGAAGAGTGTCCAGAAAAAAGCCATTGCTTGAAGACAAAATACGCAAAGAACAATGTTTTGGAAGGCTAATTCCATGGTCCATTCATTGTTTTGGGGGGTTTTGGCTTTGTGGATCTCCTTTGGATAAATCTTCTGAACCGATCAACTGTACTGGTAAGATCAACCCTTATTTTCATTTTTTTCCACATTTGGATTAATTGGACTTCTTACTTGGATTCTGAACTGAACTAAGCATTGACTTGAGACTTTGTTGGCTGTCCAAAGCTGAGCTTTTCATTTGTGTTTCAGAGCCTTACATTGGGTGAGTAGAATTTGTGGAATGTTCCAACAGGAATCTGTTCCAAAAACTTTGTAAATAACAAGGATGCCAACAAACAACGCATAAAGTAGCATGATCAATTCACCTAGCTAACCAGCTGCCGAATATGCATCAACTCACCATGTAGCTTATTCTTAATGTTTTTCCAGAGGCTACCAGAGTGAGGACAGACATTTTTCAGAATAAACGTGGATGAGTGAAACTCAGCAATTTCCCACTCACCTACTTGGTATCTTATTCTGCTGCTACACAACTTTGTTTAAGTTGTTTGTTGGCAACGTTGTTATTTTAAGTTTTTGGAACAGATTCCTGTTGGAACATTACACAAATTATTCTCACCCCCTTACATTTTAGTAGATTTTTGTGGGGGGTTGATTTGATTTGGAATACCATCTGTTTTATTTGACAAATACACACAATTGTATTTTACTGGACTGATGGTGCCTGCATATGATGATTAGTCTTAGTTGAGGGAGAGAGCAGCAGACTGAGGGTCCGCCTCAACATTACTCTGCTCTCCCTTTCCTCCGCTGACACTGACCAAAAAGGAGTCTTCCAGCTGATAGAGAAACTCTCGTTGCACTACATTATTTCTCCCTCAAGCACAAATTCATGTTTTTACTCCTATGAACAGAGAAAGTGAAATATTCCTTGATATGAAAAAAGACCCAAGGCGCTAATAATAACGACAATGCAAGCCTATCGACACTTTCCTACTCTTTCATTACAACTGCAGTGCTGGTTATAGCACCAGTGGAAGAATGCACGTTTTATGGCTTATAAAAGTGTTGAATAAAAAGTGTTGACAGTGCTGAGTAATAACCTAAACATGAACTCACTTTATAAAAACAGGTCGTTGCTATATTTCTCGACAGTCTCTCTCTGGTCATGGTTTTGAAATCTCACAGTATCAACTTTGCTTTAACTTTCTTTTAGGCCTGTTATGTTACTGCAGACACGGTAATCTGACACGGCCAACCGATTGGCCTGCGATAGGCCTATAGTGCACTTGATTTGCTCTCCGGGTCCGCTGGGTAGGCAGAATTTGTACCTTCAGATACATGAGATGGAAACACTTTGCCTACCCGGTGCCTAGGGGAGCTGAACCGAGTGCACCTATCGGCAACAGCACAAGACAAATAAATAAAAATAGAAATGCAAGGCTTTATCGTAGTTTAAAAAAATTATAATTGTTTGGTGATCAACTAGGAATGCCTTGGAGATCACTGGTGATCACTGCTGTAGACCATCTAGGAAACCATCACTGCTGTAGACCATCTAGGAAACGATCAAACTAAAATGTGGCCTAATATCATTACATCTATTTGAATCAATTAAAGCTCTTGATAACAACAGAATGGACACAGACGATCTTGTCTGTCTATTAATATCGTACCCTCTCGGGAGGGTGTGTGTGTGTGTGTGTGTGTGTGTGTGTGTGTGTGTGTGTGTGTGTGTGTGTGTGTGTGTGTACACACCATGTACTGAAACATTTACGGAGGCAAGTAAGTACTCCTGCTTGGTCTGTCATTCGGCGGCTGCAGCTGGTCCTGGTCTCCAAAGCCGCTTTCTCAGGTTCCTGAGGAGTTCCTCAAGGAAACCAGTAGAAGGACGGTGGTGTCATCCTTGGGTGTACCAAGCATCCTTGTAGACAAGTCTGTCATTAAGTAACTAGAACACTCACGTTTCTCCAAACCTCTCGAAGCTTGCCACAATGGCTTTTCCCTCCGGTGTTGTGCTGAGTATTTCTCGAATATTATGAATATTCACTCACACGCATAGAGATCAACAAAAACCTTACATTTAGCTATATTCTGTGACATGTAAAGAATCAACGTTAAAGTGTAGGTAGCATAAACGCAACCATGTAACATGTTTATTTGCATTATAATACACGTTAAAAGTCCATTTGCAAATTTACACCTCCACTTTTTTTCTCATTTCCGAGTTATGACATAAAACTGATCAGAATGCTTAAGTCATACCAGAATTATTTTGAGGGGCGATGTAATATGGAGAAGCCGGCCTATTCCCTATAATGTAAAATCCAACCAAAATAACTTCAAATTAAACTAAATCGTTTGCACTCATCACTACTGATTTCAATAAATGTTCAGCCAATTTACAAGCAAATAATTTATTTATATATTGTTACAAATCAGCTTGCAAGGTTACTAGCCTGCTAACTTTAGCCCTACCAGCCTGCTAACTTTAGCCCTACCAGCCTGCTAACTTTAGCCCTACCAGTGTAGGAGAGTTAAAGGTTATTCAATCAAACTTCAAATTATTAGAATAGTACACAATGCAGAACACAAAAACCAGGTTGAGGGTCAGTGGCCAAAGCCCGCGAACAGGAATATTCCAAGTTCAGACAGAAGGGCGAGAGTCAGATCAGAGAGAGCAGAGTCAGATCGCTATGATCGCCAGGAGCTTTAGTTTTTGTGTCTATTTTTAATTGTTGCGCTACTGGTGCTGCCTGTTGATGTTAGGTAGGCAGCTACAGTAGCTAAATGATGTTAACGTCTTCGGGTTTTGTTTCATTAAATGTATTTTATTTCATCTGGATGCTTGCGTCACCTAACACCTGGTACTACCCGTAGCTCCCGTTCTCCTCAGTCCGAGAGAACACTGAGAGTGAAAGGTATGTGCTGCAGTTTATCCTTTGTAGAAGTCCATAAAGTGAAATAAATAAAACATCCTAAGGTTAATGCTGTAGATATTATTATAAGGGAGTGTGAGACTATTGAAACATGTAACTTTCAGAGTTTTATTGTTGTTGTTAATATAGTTTAGAGTGCTAAAAGTGCTGCTATTGCTAGCTTGCCTGCCTTTCTGTGATGCAGATGGTTAGCTGAGCTGCTGACTGGTGCTTGCGTTGCATTATGGGAAATGTCATTTTGGCCCTCTAAGGTCTTAATGGGGATAGAGGCGATTTCACATTGTAACTTTTTTGTGTTGCAGTGTTTTTGCAATTGAGTTGTTGTATTTTGGTACTGTCAACACTGAACGCACCTAGCAATGTATTGGGGATGTGAGACAAGATATGTGTTTTACCTTTCTTCATGCTCTTGTATAGAACAACGTGTCACAGTGCATTGGAGACTGTGTTCCTGTCCTGTCATTTCACAATACTATTGCAGGTATGGTTCTATTGTCTAAGAATGAAGATTATACATTTGTTGTATTAAGGACTGGTTATTATGTTATACTATGTGTGAATGTATGAATGTGATTTGTGATAGTCCGAGAAAACACAGAGAGAAAGAACAACTTGTCACATGGTGCATTGGAGACTGATGTGTTCCTGTCTTTTCAGAATACTATTGCAGATCAACATAAAAGACAGCCGTGGTGTCTCTCTTCATTTCTTGGTTCTCCTGTGGTACATATAAAGACCGCTATTACGTTAGCAACCAAAGTTTTGGAAATACATAGCCACATCTAACCATTAGGTTATATGCAATTAACGTTATCTTAGCCAGCCAGTTAACGTTAGCCATTTGAGCCAGTTAGATAGCCTAGCCAGCTAACCTTACATCAGTGAAGACCAGCATACACAGGCAGTAACCCACAGAACAAAACCCTCCAGCAGATAAAAAGAAAAAGTGGCGACTTACCGTGATGGGCCCCAGCTGTCAATATGTAAGGACAGTAGGTTGAGTCAGCTACCAAATAAAGCAAGAGCCAGGGAGAGAGGCACTTCTGTTGTGAAAAGCTTAGCTATTTTATCCAGCTGACTAGGCTTGCCAGCTATCATATCACTGCAGATAAAACTTCAGCCAGATATGAAATGTCAATATCAGGCAGAAGCAGCGACTCCGAACATAGCAGGAACTCTGTTTCCTCTGGGCCTGACCTTTTTTGGAGAATCTGATATAGTCAAGGTGGTGCTAGAGCAGGCAGCTGAGTCAGGATTACTTTCCAGATTTGATCCCGAAGCTGAGCACCGAAAGCATGCTGGTGCTGAACTTGTAGTGCAGGATGCGGCTCCACATGTAGGGATTGTTTATTGTTAATATGGCTAGCTAGTTTGCTACTGAGAATACACCCTATAATGTCACGTCCTTCGTAACTAGGTGCTCGTGCAGCAGGTGTATTGCTATGCCAACAGCCATGGAGTCTGTGTGGTGTCAGGAATACCAGGTCCACGATTACAGAGGAAGGAGAGTGTTTTCTAAAGCAATATTCTAGCTTCCTCACGGTCTGTCTGGATGTCAATGTGCTGCACACAGCCTACAATACATACCGGCAGGACTACACCCAAGGACCTGACATTCCATACTCAACAAGTTAATTTATAAATAGAATCTTCACGAATCTAATGCAATAATGAAATCAAATAATGTTACCACTCCCCCTACCAATAGTAGTACACTTTTCCCTTTTTATAAAGTTCAGACAGTTGCCTTCAGGCAGTTCATCAGCTGGAATTGGGGCTATCTGGGGTGGTACGACCATGTGCCAATTCCAGTGTGTGCAGTCAATGGGATAAGAAATAGGTTCCCAAATTAGGATAACATGCCCTATATGGGATTCAAGTACCATAAAAATACAATAACGTTTTTACCTTTTTATTAAGTTTAAAAAATATATGTTATACCAATACTGGTGCATCACTTTAGTCATTCGTCTGTCACATTTCACTTAGTGGTCACAGTACCCATAAAATTGATATTTTTGTTATTGTATATCTAACATTTAGAAATACAATAGTCTTTTTTAATGATTTTTTAAAAACATTTTTATGGATGAACAAGTTCCACTGAAAGCTTGGCACAGCAGCAGAGACCTGCAGTGATTGGTGTGAGAAGGCTCAAGGAGCCCACTGTCCTGTTACAGAATAAAAGTGCTCCTTACTCTTATTCAATTATCTCAGCTCAGTAATGGGTAGTAAACATGAGCATACGGGGAACAACTCTGTGTAAAAGAAAATAATGGCAGGTACAGATCTACTCTAGCAGATGTGTATTCTCAGTAGCAAAATAGCAAGCCATTGAGGGAAAATGTTGTCTGAAGAGCTAGCATTGAATTGCAAACAGCATCTCCTTGGTTCGTGTAGGTGAATGTGACCTCAGACCAATTGGCAGTACGCCCATAACATTGTTCAGTCACATGCAGGAACCAACACTAATAATGAATAATGTATATCATGCTTATATGACTTGATTGTATAGCAGAATAAAAGGACTGAGAGGGAACACCCTTTTCAGTGTTTTCATTTATAAGCTTGGATTGAGTTTGTGAACCTCTCCGGCCGTGATAAAGATGAATTCATGTACATTGAGATTGAGTCCTTAGTGGTGAATTTCCACTACACCATATTACCAATCAGCATTCCCCACACGTGGAGGTACTCCCTGATGAATCAGGGGCTCAGTCACACAGGCAGCACAAGTAGAATGGACGAGGACAGGATGCTATAACTGGTATGGTTCACTGTCAATAACAAACACCAACAATTCACAAAACAGTCAACATTTCGAGTAAGGTCTGCAGTGTCGAGTGCCAAGGCATCTCATCACTCCACAAATCCAGAACCATCCACAAAGCCAGACGAATCAATAAAGAAATCACTGCACCCACTGTACGATTAGTGTAAACTGCTACATTAAAGCCGAAGACTCGAAATTCCAGTATGAAAAAGTAAGAAAACAATCTTAGCACTCATTACTGTAAGTCGGTCTGGAGAACTACATCTGCTAAATGACTCGAATGTAATTTAAAATGTGTGAAGACAGGTGCTCATGGTGTGCGAGCAGCCTTAAAACGATGTATATACTCCCTCACTGCCTGGTCCTTCATGGGACGCTGAAACTGGCTACAGAGTGGTGGAGGTGATTCCAGGATCCTGGGGTCTGACTCCTCCAGGGGGCCAAACCATAGCTTTGACTATTTTGGCAGCATAGTCTGTAAAGACACATAATAAACAGGAATTTTCGCAATATTGGTAGACTTCAATAAAAAATAAAAAACTTGATAGAATATAAAGCAGTCTTACCGTAGGTGGTTTTGGTCTTCACTGGCTGAATTGTGTAGCCATCCTTCTTGGCATTTGGGAAGGAGAGGAAGCACCTGAGCAGGCTGTCTTTTCTCACTGCCTGCGTCAATTTACTGTTCTCATTGTAATGCAAGGTTGCAATGCATGATCTAAAATAAAATGAAAGGATACAAAAGAGGTCGACCGATTATGATTTTTCAACACCGATACCGATTATTGGAGGACCAAAAAAAACTGATATAGATTAAATCGGCCCATTTAAAAAAAATAAAAGTATTTGTAATAATGACAATTACAACAATACTGAATGAACACTTGTTTTAACTTAATATAATACATCAAAATCAATTTAGCCTCAAAATGAAACTTGTTCAATTTGGTTTAAACAATGCAAAATCAAAGTGTTGAACAAAGTAAAAGTGCAATATGTGCCATGTAAAAAAGCTAACGTTTAAGTTCCTTGCTCAGAACATGAGAACATATGAAAGCTGGTGGTTACTTTTAACAGGAGTCTTCAATATTCCAAGGTAAGAAGTTTTAGGTTGTAGTTATTTAACGGAATTCCTCTCCTTCAGAGGAGGAGTAGCAAGGATCAGACCAATGTGCAGAGTGGTAAGTGTCCATAATTATATATTTAATAAATCAACAGAACACTGAACAAAAATACAAACAACCGAAACAGTCCCATATGGTGAAAACACTAACACAGGATACAACCACCCACAATAGAACCTGGCTACCTAAATATGGCTCCCAATCAGAGACAACGACTGACACATGCCTCTGATTGAGAACCATACTAGGCCAAACACATAGAAATATAACAACAGAACAAAGCATAGAAAAACAACATAGAATGCCCACCCCAACTCACACCCTGACCAACTAAAATAAAGACATAAAAAAGGAACTAAGGTCAGAACATGACAAGTTATTATAGGAATTATAGGACAATTTCTCTGTACGATTTGTATTTAATTTACCTTTGACTATTGGATGTTCTTATAGGCACTTTAGTATTGCCAGTGTAACAGTATAGCTTCCGTCCCTCTCCTCGCCCCTACCTGGGCTCAAACCAGGAACAGATCGACAACAGCCACCCTCGAAGCAGCGTTACCCATCGCTCCACAAAAGCCGCGGCCCTTGCAGAGCAAGGAGAACAACCACTCCAAGTCTCAGAATGAGTGACGTTTGAAACTCTATTAGCGCGCACCCCGCTAACTAACTAGCCATTTCACATCGGTTACACCAGCCTAATCTCGGGAGTTGATAGGCTTGAAGTCATAAACAGCTGGCTGGCAAGCTGGCGAGCTGCTGGCAAAACGCACGAAAGTGCTGTTTGAATGAATGCTTACGAGCCTGCTGGTGCCTACCATCGCTCAGTCAGACTGCTCTATCAAATCATAGACTTAATTATAACATAATAACACACAGAAATACGAGCCTTAGGTCATTAATATGGTCGAATCCGGAAACTATCATCTCGAAAACAAGACGTTTATTCTTTCAGTGAAATACGGAACAGTTCTGTAATTTTATCTAACGGGTGGCATCCATAAGTCTAAATATTCCTGTTACATTGCACAACCTTCAATGTTATGTCATAATTACATAAAATTAGGTGACCCAAACTGTTGCATCTGCGTGCAATGAACGCAAGAGAAGTGACACAATTTCACCTGGTTAATATTGCCTGCTAACCTGGATTTCTTTTAGCAAAATATGCAGGTTTAAAAATATAGATTTCTGTGTATTGATTTTAAGAAAGGCATTGATGTTTATGGTTAGGTACAGTCGTGCAACGATTGTGCTTTTTTCGCAAATGCGCTTTGGTTAAATCGTCCCCCTTTTGGCGAAGTTGGCTGTCTTTGTTAGGAAGAAATAGTCTTCACAGAGTTCGCAACGAGCCAGGTTAGCAGGCAATATTAACTAAATATGCAGGTTTAAAAATATATACTTGTGTATTAATTTTAAGAAAGGCATTGATGTTTATGGTTAGGTCCACAAGACAGTCCTTTTTCGTGAATACGCACCGCATCGATTATATGCAACGCAGGATAAACCAGTAATATCATCAACCATGTGTAGTTAACTAGTGATTAGGATTGATTGATTGTTTTTTTATAAGATAAGTTTAATGCTAGCTAGCAACTTACCTTGGCTTCTTACTGTATTCACGTAACAGGCAGTCTCCTCGTGGAGTGCAATGTAATCAGGTGGTTAGAGCGTTGAACTAGTTAACTGTATGGTTGCAAGATTGAATCCCTGAGCTGACAAGGTAAAAACCTGAACAAGGCAGTTAACCCACCGTTCCTAGGTCGTCATTGAAAATAAGAATGTGTTCTTATCTGACTTGCCTAGTTAAATGAATGATAAATAAAGGTGTATTTTTTTAAAATCAGCCAAATCGGTGTCCAAAAATACAGATTTCCGATTGTTATGAAAACTTGAAATCGGCCCTAATTAATCGGCCATTCCGATTAATCGGTCGACCTCTAATACAAAATAAGCATAGGATACATTTGATGGGTTGGTGACAATTGAGAGACAAACAATGGAAAGGGCTTTGATACAAGTGACTGTTATAATGAACATTTCAGTAGTTGAAAATGATCTTACTTTAAAATGGCTTTACCAACCTTGCATTGCATTCCCTTGTAGGAGAAGGCAGTGTTTTTCCTCAGGAAGTGCAGCGTCAGAGCGTGATATGCCTCTAGCCCTGATGTCTGGTAGTCAGTGGATAGTTGCGCGATGTACTTCAAGATCAATGCCCCATGTACAATATTCTTCAACCCCACTGAGGAGTCTGGAATTAAATGAAAAAACAGAATTAACCATTATATTGTCTGTTCTGTAAAAACAAATGTACTACATGTAGGATATGGACACTTGGTTCTAGTCACTCCTTTGTCCATTCCTCTGCTTGCAGTGGTGTATGAGGACACAAAGTCATGACTGATATCGGTAGGTTGGTTCTATATGTGATACAGTGCAACTTTCTATTTTGGCACAATCATTTCCCTGCTTTCTTCAGGAGTCGTTGATAATGGAGTTCCAACTTCAGCACACCCTCTCTAGAGTGCCAGCTTCTCAATATTCTTGCATAGAGCTAATCACAGTGGGAAATGAACAGGTAATACAAATGTATACAGCAATGAGTAGAAATTTCATACCCAGTTCTATTCATACCTACTCATATTTCAAACATCCAGCATGGCATTACTCACCATTCAGTGAATTATTGCCAATACATATCAATACAGGGGTTTACATTCAGATTTTATATTTAATATTTTTCATTTCAGGTAACATTTAGTAATCAATATTTATGCAACTGATAATATTTTGGTACAATTATATCGTTTATAAACAATGGAGTAAAATGATGGCATCAACATATTGCAAAACCAATTAACACAATTAACTGACTTGCAAGACCAATTAACAAATATGTGCAAAGCAACACATATCTAGGTCCATCTTAGTATGAAAAACAGAATGTCAAGTTTGTGCATGGTATGTAAGTTTAGTATTACTTTTCAACCAATCCAATGCATTTTTGATGAACATCACATTTTTGGAAATCAGCAACACTTCAAAGAATTCAACAGCAGAAAAATTAAACAAACAAATGGATCAAACAAAGACAAACACTACCACTTTTCAAGCCTGCTGAAGGTGGCATGGTAAACACCAGCCCCTGCTCAACCAGGTGCATGGTTGAGGTGGTCTCCACAGCTCTGCGTATGACTGCCCCTGCAACACAAAAATAAACACATTTAGTTATATCAAACTGTCAAAGTAATGGATAGGGCTCATCTATGGCCTCTGTTATACCCTGCACTTAAATGCTACTTCTGTCATCCGATCACTCCAAGCTGCATTAGTTTGTATGCACAAGTCACACTCTGCTCACATTAGGTTAAAATTTGCCAGGACTTGGTATTTGGTATTTACGGTCATTGTGTTCGGAGTTTGACTGTCTGGACGCAATCAGGCCACTGAATATGCATAAGCAATATAAAGAGATGGGGTGAATGAGTGGGAAAAAGTACATTCTAAACAGATTACTTTCATAAAAACAAAGAACAAATGTGTGTGCCTGAGGGTAAATAAACTTTCAGAAAGTGAAAAGGGGCAAGAAATTACATGAATATCAGAGGACAATTTGCACTAATGTAAATTAACATAGATAATGGAACATATTCCCTTTTCTTACGCGATGAACTGCTAAGGCAGGGTTTCCATAACTCAGTTCTTGGGACCCCAAGGGGTGCACGTTTAGTTTTTTTGCTCTAGCACTATATAACTGATTCAAATAATCCTCTAGCTTTGATCATTTGAATCAGCTGTTTAGTGTTAGGGCAAAAACCAAAACGTGCACCCCACCAACGCCCCTAAGGGGATATAAATATTTGTCATCTAAACCACGGTGACATCTCACCTCTCTGGCTGTAGACAGCTCTCTGACTGAGCTCCACACTCCCCAGGGTCCTCAGAGGAGAGGAAGGATGGGGAGAGCGAGAGGGATGGAAGGATAAATGGATCAATCATTCAACAAGTCAGTAAAATAAAGAGAGTGTTAATAAGCTTAAATGTCCATCTCCCACCCATGGAGAGAGCTATATATGGTATCTTACCCACTGGAGAGTCTCGGGGTAGCGAGGCGGGGCAGCTTAGCTCATCTCCTGGTCAGCTGACATATCGTAGGGGGTGAGTGAACCCTCACACACATAGGACAGGGACATAGAGCGTAGTTAATACAATACTACTATGGCGTCTTTTTGTAAATACTAACTAAATACTAACTATGGTCTGTTGGACAAAGCCTAGTGGGAAATTCATTTTGTGTAGTTTTTGGATAAACAGAAAATAAGGTCTGATAAATACAGGCTAAGGAAATCTCCCTACTAATATGTGTCGATTACGTGCTGGGCTCGTCAACAACAGTACTGCCCACAGAGAGTTTTGTCTTTGGGGGTAGGCGGCCCCACACCAGATGCTCACTCATGGGTTGGAGCGTTACTGCTCTCTTCAACTTAATGGTGCCCACTTTATCTGGGATGGAGTCTCCTCGCCATCTCTCCAGATTTGATAGGAGACGCAGGAACTGGCTGTCATCACACTGGCCAGAAGGACCTGGCGTACCCGCCAGTAGATGTCATCACACTGGCCAGAAGGACCTGGGGTACCCGCCAGTAGCTATCATTTGATTTGAACTGTCTAATCGGAGACTTCAACACGTCAGTGCCCACAATGAGTTCATCACCCTGCCCATCTACAATAAGCACTGGGACTACATAACTAAAGCCATAAAGCTGTATTTCTAAGTCACATGTGTGTGTGTGTGTGTGTGTGAGGGTTCACTCACCCCCTACGATATAGTTTGGATCCCACCACAACCCACCAAGATGATGTCTGAAGGAGCTAGAAAGTTCCCCTCTACCACTCCTGCCTCCCTCAACCAAGGTACAATATCTGCGTGCAGAGTAGTAGCCATGGACGCACTATCTAACATCCCCTTCAGCTCAAGTTTATCCTGTACAGCATGGTGGTGTAAAACAAACTGTCATTCTGAGTAATACTCATTGTGTTCTGAAAAATTACTCACAAAAATAAGAATAAACAGATTGGATATCATCATCAGTGAAGGAAAAAAATAGACTGTCCCACATTGCCCTCCTCAAAATGGAGGCTTTCTACTTTTCCTGAGACCTGCCAGTCTGTCCACATCCAGGGCTCTTCCGCTTCCCAGTCTCACTACAGTCAAATGTTAGTGGCCAGCAGAGAAGCACTTGAAACACAGCTGTTGCATCTGACAGTGAGCTTTTGTCCAGTGATTAGTGCTTCCACAGACAGTGCACTCACGCTCACGTTGCTAGCACAGACTGGAATATGTTCTGGGATTCTTCCAATGGAATTGTTGAGTACACCACATCTGTCACTGGCTTTTTCAATAAGTGCATTGAGGACGTCATCCCCACAGTGACTACGTACATACCCCAACCAGAAGCCATGGATTACAGGCAACATTCGCACCGGGCTAAAGGGCAGAGCTGCCGCTTTCAAGGAGCGGGACTCTAACCCGAAAGCTTATAAGAAATCCCGATATGCCTTCCAATAAATCATCAAACAGGCAAAGCGTCAATACAGGACTAAGATCGAATCGTACTACACTAGCTACGATGCTTGTCGGATGTGGCAGGGCATGAAAATTATTACAGACTACAAAGGGAAGCACAACCGAGAGTTGCCCAATGACACGAGGCTACCAGACGATCTAAATAACTTCTATGCTCACTTCAAGGCAAGTAACACTGAAACATGCATGAGAGCATCAGCTGGTCCGGATGACTGTGTGATCACCCTTTCCGCAGCCGATGTGAGCAAGATCGTTAAACAGGTCAACATTCACAAGGCTGCTGGACCAGATGGATTGCCAGGATGTGTACTCCGAGCATGCGCTGACCAACTGGCAAGTGTCTTCACTGACATTATCGACCTCTTCCTGTCCGAGTCTGTAATACCAACACATTTCAAGCAGACCACCATAGTCACTGTGCCCAAGAACACTAAGGTAACCTGCCTAAATTACTTCTGACACGTAGCACTCACGTCTGTAGCCAGGAAATGCTTTGAAAGGCTGATCATGGTTCACATCAACACCATTATCCCAGAAACCCTAGACCCACTCCAATTTGCATACCACACCAACAGATCCACAGATGATGTAATCTCTATTGTACTCCACACTGCCCTTTCCCACCTGGACAAAAGGAACACCTATGTGAGAATTATATTAATCGACTATAGCTCAGCATTCAACACCATAGTGCCCTCAAAGCTCATCACTAAGCTAAGGACCCTGGGACTAAACACCTCCCTCTGCAACTGGATCCTAGACTTCCTGACGGGCCACCCCCAGGTGGTAAGGGTAGGTAACAAAACATTCGCCATGCTGATCCTCAACAAGGGGGCCCCTCAGGGGTGCATGCTCAGTCCTCTCCTGTACTCTTTGTTTACCCATGACTGCACGGCCAGGCACAACTCAAACACCATCATTAAGTGTGCTGATGACACAACAGTGGTATGCCTGATCACAACAACGATGAGACAGCCTATAGGGAGGAGGTCCGAGACCTGACCATTTGGTGCAAGGACAACAACCTCTCCCTCAATGTGATCAAGACAAAGGAGATGATTGTGGACTACAGGAGAAGGAGGACCGAGCACGCCCTCATTCTCATCGACAGGGCTGTAGTGGAGCAGGTTGAGAGCTTCAAGTTCCTTGGTGTCCACATCACCAACAAACTAACATGGTCCAAGCACATCAAGACAGTCATGAAGAGGGCGCGGCAAAACCTATTCCCTCTCAGGAGACTGAAAAGATTTGTCATGGGTCCTCAGATCCTCAAGGTTTTACAGCTGCACCAAGCGCATCCTGACGGGTTGCATCGCTGCCTGGTATGGCAACTGCTCAGCCTCCGACCGCAAGGCACTACAGAGGGTAGTGCGTACGGCCCAGTACATCACCGGGGCCAAGCTTCCTGCCATCCAAGACCTCTATATTAGGCGGTGTCAGAGACTCCAGCCACCCTAGTCATAAACAGTTTTCTCTGAAACCGCACGGCAAGCGGTACCGGAACGACAAGTCTAGGTCCAAGAGGCTTCTAAGCAGCTTCTACCCCCAAGCCAGCTACTCTCTATTATTATCTATGCATAGCCACTCTAATAACCCTACCTGCATTCACATAATTACCTCAATTACCTCGACACCGGTACCCTCGCACATTGACACATTGACTCTGAACCGGTACCCCCCCGTATATAGCCCCGGTATTGTTATTTACTGCTGCTCCTTAGTTATTTGTTTATCTCTGACTTTTTTTAAGGTCTTTTCTGAAAACTGCATTGTTGGTTAAGGGCTTGTAAGTAAGCATTTCACTGTAAGGTTGTTGTTTTCGGACGCATTTAATTTTATTTGAGTCATGTTTGGCCACTCAGTCGTCGGTGAACATGGAGTACAGGAGGAGACTAAGTACACACCCCCGAGGTTCCCCAGTGTTGAGGATCAGTGTGGCAGACGTGTTGTTTTCTACTCTTACCACCTGGTGGCGGCCCTTCAGGAAGTCCAGGATCCAGCGGCAGAGGGAGGTGTTTAGTCCAAGCTTAGTGATGAGCTTCATGGGCACTATTTTGTTAAACATTGAGCTGTAGCCAATGAACAGCATTCTCACATTTTATTTTGCGGTGACGTGTGTTCCTTTTGTCAAGGTGGGAAAGGGCAATGTTCATACTGGATCGTGCTTGATGTACCCTCAAATTGGTTGGTCATCATAATGCCGTTGTAGCCTGTAATCTCCTTCACGCATGGTCTCAAAAATTCCCCAGAAAACGCCTGGGTTCAAGGAGTCGGTCGACTCGTCATGGACCCGCAGTGCTGTCTCAATTGCCAAAGAATTGAATGCATACTATAATTCTGGCAAGCATGTACCTATTCTCCTCCGTTTGTTGGTTGTGAAGGTCAATGGGTCGTCTATATGCAGTGTCCAGCTGAGCCACAACGTTTGTTTTCCCCAGTAATCAGAGTTTAACAGCTTTGTCTATATGTGATGCACAATTGTCATGTTTTTGAGACACTTTCAGACATGTTTTAAATCCTTAAACCCAGACTTGGACCACTAACCCTCTCCACTGAATAGCAGGCAGGGGATGCAAAATAGTGATTGCTTCGAGATGCTTGCAGTTAGCCACTAATTCCTTCCATACCACTCAACGTTGAATTTGCAATTTCCGACTTGTGTAATGTTTATGTCCAATTGCCGATAAGCACCAAGACATTTTATCTCTAATTTCTCTTCACATGACAAGGATTGAAAAGGATTTTGCCGGTAGATTGTCTCTGATGACTGCTAGCTTGCGAGCTAAGATTATGAAAGTATGATGTTGACATGATCAGTCCAATCAAAGCTACTGTAGATCTAACGTGATTTGACGTAATTCTATCTGTGCTCAATGACCTTGAGCCTTCTTGAATGGGCACTTATAATGTAGCTTATAGCAGCACCCAAGGGGCTTGAATTTTCGAGCTCTCCCCATAATTCTGCGCTGATGTAGTGTCTCCATGAGTGACAGAACACTGAGCCAATCACGGCACAACTAGAGAACATTACCAACCCCTACGCTCTGTATTTCCGCTGGCTGCACCACCACCACAGAAAGCACTGATCTAGGCTGAAACACCTGTATTTTGGAGCTGCCTTACTCAAGAAAGCAAAAAAAGAGACAGTTTGTATGCGGCATTATTAACATTTTGTTTTTGTTTTTACATGGTTTGCAAACTGATATATGACACGTATTAATGCCAAAATAACATGCTAAACAGGCCGTTTTAGGTAGCCTATTGGTTAGAGCATTGGGCCAGTAACCAAAAGGTTGCTAGATCAAATCCTGACATGGCTGACAAGGTAAAAATCTTTCACTCTACCCCTGAACAAGGCAGTTAACCCACTGTTCCTAGGCTGTCATTGTAAATAAGAATATGTTCTGAACTGACTTGCCTAGTTAAATAAAGGTTAAATAAAAAATGTAAAAAGATATCGTACATGGTATTGCCGGATATTGACTCATTAGATATCCTGAGATAGGCTTATGTTTACATCTTATTTTCTCTATATGATGACAAATACTGACAGTTGGCCTACATTGCATATTTTCTCAGCACATACAATGCTGAGAAGGTCCATATCAGGATATATGGTCCATATCAGGATATTGATATACTAAATCAGAACAATTCCTGAAGCTTATTTGAGTTTTGAGGACATGCACAATAATTTGACAAATATTAAATCCATATCATTCTTGCAGAAACTAGGTATAATTTTTAAAGGTGTGATCAATCCGCAAGCTATAAGCACTGTAACTGGTAGCCTAGCAACAAGAATTTGATATTTTTCCAACTGAAGGTTTGCCATGATGATGTCATCATGTGACTATGTCAGATGTGATATGAGAGCTCTCCTCAAATAATACAAAAAAAAATCTAACGCTAAACTTTGTTTCAACAAGTCAAAATACATTTCTATTTACTTCTCAGACACCCTAAAATGTCGTCAAATTATAATATTTATTTCGGAAAGAAGTATGTTAAATAGGAAACCAATTTTAGCAGGTGCATAATGTCTTCATAGCGTGCGCAAACACGAATTTCCAAGACTGTGTCCCTCCAATAAAACGGATATTTCTTATGCGTTTTTGAAGTTATACGCCTGAAACCTTCAACATACACTGCTGACACCCTGTGGAAGCCATAGGAATTGCATCTAGTGAGCTAATTTTCAATATGACATTTCTCTTACATTTCTAAGAGGACGGTTTCTCAACAACAACAAAAATATTCTGGTTGTTTTTTCTTTCTAAAAACTTCAAAGTGTTTTCTTTCTAATGGTACCAATTATATGCATATCCTGGTTTCAGGACCTGAGCTACAGGTAGTTTACTTTGGGCATGTCATTCAGACAGGAAGTGGAGAAAAATGGTTTACAGTGCCTTCAGAAAGTATTTATACCCCTTCACCTATTTCACATTTTGTTGCGTTACAGCCTGAATTAAACATGTATACAAATATATATTATAATATCACCCATCTACACACAATAAGCAATAATGACAAAGTGAAAACATGTTTTTAGACATTTCTGCACACTTATTGAAAATGAAATACAGAAATATTTAATTTACATAAGTATTCACACCCCAGAGGCAATAGTTGGTAGAATCACTGTTGGGAGCTATTAGTGAGTTTTTCTGGGTTAGGCTCTGAGCTTTCTGCATCTGGATTGTGCAACATTTGCCCAATTTTTTTTATTTTCTAAATTCTTCAAGCTCTGTACAATTGGTTGTTGATCATTGCTAGAGAACCATTTTCAGGTCTTGCCATAGATTTTGAAGTCGATTTTAAGTCAAAACTGTAACTATGTCACTCAGGAACATTCTCTCTTTTCTTGGTAAGCAACTCCAGTGTAGCTTTGGCCTTGTGTTTTAGGTTATTGTCCTGCTAAAAGGGGAATTCATCTTCCAGTGTCTGGTGCAAAGGTCTGTGTATCGTTTGTTCATTGGTTATTCCATTCAAATCAGTGGAAAAGCAGGAAATGGGTCATGTATTGTGTTTGGTTTCAGAATTTTATTAATGAAAATCGGAAATCAACAAGTTTTCTCGTTTATGGTGTGCAAAGATCTCACTTCTGTGATATTTTGTGGTCGTGGTGCCTGTACCACTGCCTCGATTCTGTCCTGTGTTTTGTGCAATCCATTGCAGTCAATCTCATGTCCACAGAAGACAATCTTGTCTTTGAAGAACTCACACTTCTTTAAGTTTGCCTGTAGACTATACTCTTTCAGTCTTTTCAGGACCTCTTCCAGGTTAGCCAGGTGCTCTTTGTCGGTGCGTCCTGTTATGATCATGTCATCCAGGATACACTGGGTTCCTGGGATTCCTTGCAAAATCTGGTCAATAGTTCGTTGCCAAATGGCTGATGCAATGCCAAAAACCAGGCGGTTATACCTGTATAGACCTTTGTGTGTGTTTATTGTCAAGTACTGTTTGGAACTCTCTTCAACCGGTAGCTGCAGGTAAGCCTGTTTCAGATCGATTTTACTGAAGTGTTTCCCACCAGCTAGTGCAGCAAAGATGTCATCCAGGCGTGGTAGGGGGTATTGGTCCACATGCAACATTGGATTCGCAGTTACCTTGAAGTCCCCACACATTCTAACAGACGTCTTTCTTCACAATAGGAACTATGGGTGTGGCCCATTCACTTCTGTCCACTTTCGTCAGGATCCCTGTATCCTGCAAGCGATCGATTTCCGCTTCCACCTTTGGTCTCAGGGAGTATGGAACAAATCTGGCTTTGCAGAATTTTGGGGTTGCGTCATCTCTTAGTACAAGTTTTGCTGTGAAGCCTTTTACTGTTCCCATCTGATCACTGAACTGTGTTGTATTTCTTCCGCAAGTGTTCCAGTGTTTGGTCTGTGCCTTTCTCTTTGGACTGGAACGTGTGGAGCATTTTCAAGTCACACCAATTCAGCTTTATTTTTGAAAGCCATTCCCTGCCAAATAATGGGGGGGCAGTTCCAGGCACCACATACAGCTGTAACTGCCCATAATGCACTCTGACCTGCAACGCCCCCATTGGGCTCAATCTCTCTCCTGAGTATGTCTTCAGCAACACATTTGTGTTCTTCAGCTTGATAGCCTTAAAGTGCTCATTGTAGACAGTAGTGGAAATTATAGACACTGCAGATCCTGTGTCCAGCTCCATTTTGAGGGGTTTGCCTTCGATATCTGGTGTCACCCATATTATGCTACTGCTAGGAGAAGTCACTGTGTTTAACTCCATTCTACCAATTAATCGTTCATCTGAATCACTGCCACTGTTCTCTGCTAGTGCATTCACAGACCCTTTAATTTTCTCAGTTTTCCTGTTGTGACTGAATTTTGCTTTGCATGCTCTTTGAATGTGCCCCCTTCTACTGCATTTGTGACAAATTTAGTCTTTGAAACGGCAGTCCTCTGCTCTGTGACCATCTCTGTCACACCTGTTGCATTTTTCGGCCACACGGGAGCGCTGTCGACTGCGTGAAAACTTGTGCAGGGAAATTTGTGACAGGTCAGTACTTCTTTTACTTTGCAACTCAAATGTATCTTTAGTCGCGATTTCCATAGCCACAGCAATTTCAACAGCCTTTGCAAATGTGAGCTCTGATTCTGTGAGCAAACGTTTTTGAATGTGTTCATGTTTCAGTCCACAAACAAATCTATCCCCTAATGTGTCATTTAGGTTCTCTCCCAACTGGCAATGTTCAGACAGTACATATGTAGCAGTGTTGAAGAAACTAACACCCTCCCCCTCCCTCATTGGGGTGGCAGCGTAGCCTAGTGGTTAGAGCGTTGGACTAGTAACCGGAAGGTTGCGAGTTCAAACCCCGAGCTGACAAGGTACAAATCTGTCGTTCTGCCCCTGAACAGGCAGTTAACCCACTGTTCCCAGGCCGTCATTGAAAATAAGAATATGTTCTTAACTGACTTGCCTGGTTAAATAAAGGTAAAATAAAAAAATAAAAAAATAAAAATTAAATTCTGATCTCTCTTGTGGAAACGAAAACGTTCCGCGATGAGTGGTTTAGGTGATAGGTGATTTTGCAATATCTCCACAATCTCTGTGAATGTTTTATTTGAGGGCTTCAGAGGGGCAGTCAGATCTCTTAGCAAACTGTATGTTTTTGGGCCAATTAAACTCAACAACGCTGGTACTCTTTTGTTATCAGCAATGTCGTTTGCAATGAAGTACTGTTCCAGTCGTTCAATGTAAGTTGCCCAGTTTTCTTGCGTGTCATCAAACACATCTATTTTCCCGATGCTAGCCATTCTCTTTACCTCCGGCTCCACGGGTCTTTGATCTGCCGCCTCGTTCTCGTCATCTCTCCCCTCGTCTTCACTGCTTGCTGTTGTGCTACAGGGTCAAAATCTTCCTCTCTTCCTACGAACTCCATCTGTATTCGTGATGCACACTGCAGGTAATCATCCTCGTCGCCATTGTAGTGTCTTAACACTTAGTACTTATTTATGTAATAAGAAAGACTCTGAATACAAGCAATTGAACTGGAGCTTCACATTTACTCAAACTAGTTAGTACCAGAATAACATAGAACAATACTGCGCATGACCAAGGGCGCTCCATCCTTAAAGGATGGGCCTTTGCATATGTATTTCTTACACATAAAACACAACCATATCCAGTTAAACTACAGTCAATGCTGATATTGTGTGTGTGTGGGTTCATAATATGCCCGCAGGAGAAGAGCACAGTATGGCATCTGAACAGATCATCATGAACTTCATTCAGTTACATCAGCCAATGCAGTAAGTTTTTAAAATCAGCCTTTTTATTGGTGTGGGTATAATTCACAAACCTCCTTGACTGCTCACAGAAAGGCAGATATAGAAAAGGCTATGTGTGAGGATACTACATGAATCACTAGGACAATTGACCTTCTTTTCTGAATGTATACATGCCACCTTTCAGGGGCTGATAATCTATTTTACAGATCCAGTCTGATATTACTTGATTACGGGTTCCCCATACATTCTCCTTCTCTCTCATTCACAGGACCATTCCAACAGTCCAGTCACTCAGCCCTATCCAGAAACTCGAGGTCCTACACTACTTCCTCCTACAACACCCTGATGAGAAGCAAAAAGCCTGGCCCGATGACTGCAATTTGCATATCTCTCTAACCCTGCAGTACCCTGCCATGCTGAGACAATCAGACTCTAGAACAGTATTATACCATTTTTAAAATAAAATGCTTAACAGTTATGCAATGATCTCTCTTTCTCTCTCTGCCATGCTCACAGTTCACTCACTCAGCCAGTAGGCTGGGTGATGGCACCTACAGGCCTGTTTGAGGGACAACTGGACAGAACATATCAGAATGCTTGGACCTCGGCTGAGACTCACCTCTCCTTCCCAGTATTTCAAGGAAAGCACCTACTTTACACTTCCTGTTTGGCATGATGATCTCAAGGTGTGTCTCTTTGTCATGTTGTGTGGTATATTGCCTATAGATGACTCCTAGACACTTTCACATAGTTTGCCTCTAAATTGGTGTCCACATCAGGCTATTTTACTTGCTACCTGTGTGTCACATAATTTGAATGATTCCCCCACTGCTGCATGCTCTGGGAAGTTGCTTTCCTGTTGGCACCAATCCCACGCTGCCAGTAGTTTTTTTTTGCTCTGGGTTACAAACAAAGTAAAACACACCATTCCATCTCTTAATTTCAACAATGTGTACAAATGTGGTATGTTTGGTATTTTTTGGTAGTAAACATTGTTCATTTGTGCCCCATATTTTTACACCTATTTTCAACTTCAGTACCAAAATGTTCTGGCTGCTCCCATAGGATACATTAAAAAAAAGTGTTCAATGCTAAAAGTAGGGCTTAGGTTTAAAAGCTCTTGTATGGTGTTTATCATTAGAAATGTGGTTGGCACTATGCTGGCCCAAAGGTTCCATGGCCACAATAAAGCTAGATTATGATTCAGAATGTCATGGGAATTTTCTACCAGAATATTTTTGACCGGGATAACAGAGGACCTACTTCCAAATACCTCTGGATTTTCAGATTGACACAGAGAAGATAATGCCTCAACACTCACCAGCCAATCAGTGTTTGCAACTCGGTAGCATTGGAAATGACACCCTTCAAGTACAGAGAAAATATCCAAATTAATGGAATTCCCTTAATTTGCAATGCGAATGTTGCTTTGATGGATACTAAATATGACTGTTTGTGATCAATAGTACAAAAACAGGAGTGGAAATGTAATGAAGTACAGTGGCAGTATTTTTATGTTTCAGCAGATGGCAGTAATCCACCTTCAATAACCGAGTAGGCCAACTGAGCAGCCCAAATGAGTGGGGCAGATTGCAGGTTTAGGCTTGAGATCCAAAGGCCTTGAATTCAGACAAAATGTGCCTGTAATCCAAATCAAGCAGCTTGAGTGCCATTACTCAGTGTTGAAGCCACCCTAGTCATAGACTGTTCTCTCTGCTACCGCACGGCAAGCGGTAACGGAGCGCCAAGTCTAGGTCCAAGAGGCTTCTAAACAGCTTCTACCCCCAAGCCATAAGACTCCTGATCATCTAGTCAAATGGCTACCCAGACTATTCACATTGCCCCTCCCCTCTCCACACCACTGCCACTCTCTGTTGTTATCTATGCATCTTCACTTTAATAACTCTACCTACATGTACATACTACCTCAACTAACCGGTGCCCCCATACATTGACTCTGTACCAGCACCCCCCTGTATACATTGTTATTTTTTACTGCTCCTCTTTAATTACTTGTTACTTTTATCTCTTATTCTTACCTGTATTTTTTGAAACTGCACTGTCGGTTAGGGGCTCATAAGTAAGTATTTCACTGTAAGGTCTACATCTGTTGTATTCAGCGCAAGTGACTAATAAGATTTGATTTGATTTGACCTGGAATGCTTCTCCAACAGTCTTGGAGGAGTTCCCACATATGCTGAGCACTTGTTGGCTGCTTTTACTTCACTCTGCAGTCCAACTCATCCCAAACCATCTCAATTGGGTTGAGGTCGGGGGATTGTGGAGGTCAGGTCATCACTCTCCTTTTGGTCAAATAGACCTTACACAGCCTGGAGGTGTGTTAGTTAATTGTCCTGTTGAAAAACAAATGAAGTGCAAACCAGATGGGATGGTGTATCGCTGCAGAATGCTGTGGTAGCCATACTGGTTAAGTGTGCCTTGAATTCTAAATAAATCACTGACAGTGTCACCAGCAAAGCACCCCCACACCATCACATCTCACATTTCTGCCCTGCTAGAGCTGCCCCGATCAACTATAAGTGCTGTTATTGTGAAGTGGAAATTTCTTGGAGCAACAACAACTCAGCCCCGAAGTGGTAGGCCACACAAGTTCACATAACACTCTCTACCAAGTTCCAAAATGCATCTGGAAGCAACGTCAGCCAACTTCATATTACTGCCCATGATTTTGGAATGAATTGTTTGATGAGCAGGTGTATCTATCTAGTAGAACTCAGAGGGTTTCTTTAATGGCTTCTCTAATGTCAAATATGTAGGGTGTGGGGTACCGCAGGGCAGTTCTCTAGGCCCTCTACTTTTTATATTTTACCAATGACATGCCACTGGCATTAAACAAAGCCTGTGTGTCCATGTATGCTGATGATTCAACCATATACGTGTCAGCAACCACAGCTAATGAAGTCACTGAAACCCTTAACAAAGAGTTGAGGTCAGTCTTTTGGAAAGGGGGGCCCACTAATAAACTGGTCCTGAACATCTCTAAAATTAAAAGCATTGTATTTGGTACAAGTGGAGGAGACTAAATGAGTTGGTGTTACCTGAGATTGTAAACTGTCATGGTCAAAAAACATAGTTTCAATGGTTGTAAAGATGGGGAGAGGTCTGTCCGTAATTGTAACGTTCATCGTTAAGGGTAGACCAAGAGAGGACTTTGAGAATGAGCGAGTGTTAACATGAGTGGTGTAATAGCGTACATTTTACATTTACATTTACATTTAAGTCATTTAGCAGACGCTCTTATCCAGAGCGACTTACAAATTGGTGCATTCACCTTATGACATCCAGTGGAACAGCCACTTTACAATAGTGCATCTAAATCTTTTAAGGGGGGGTGAGAAGGATTACTTTATCCTATCCTAGGTATTCCTTAAAGAGGTGGGGTTTCAGGTGTCTCCGGAAGGTGGTGATTGACTCCGCTGTCCTGGCGTCGTGAGGGAGTGTGTTCCACCATTGGGGAGCCAGAGCAGCGAACAGTTTTGACTGGGCTGAGCGGGAACTGTACTTCCTCAGTGGTAGGGAGGCGAGCAGGCCAGAGGTGGATGAACGCAGTGCCCTTGTTTGGGTGTAGGGCCTGATCAGAGCCTGGAGGTACTGAGGTGCCGTTCCCCTCACAGCTCCGTAGGCAAGCACCATGGTCTTGTAGCGGATGCGAGCTTCAACTGGAAGCCAGTGGAGAGAGCGGAGGAGCGGGGTGACGTGAGAGAACTTGGGAAGGTTGAACACCAGACGGGCTGCGGCGTTCTGGATGAGTTGTAGGGGTTTAATGGCACAGGCAGGAGCCCAGCCAACAGCGAGTTGCAGTAATCCAGACGGGAGATGACAAGTGCCTGGATTAGGACCTGCGCCGCTTCCTGTGTGAGGCAGGGTCGTACTTTGCGGATGTTGTAGAGCATGAACCTACAGGAACGGGCCACCGCCTTGATGTTAGTTGAGAACGACAGGGTGTTGTCCAGGATCACGCCAAGGTTCTTAGCGCTCTGGGAGGAGGACACAATGGAGTTGTCAACCGTGATGGCGAGATCATGGAACGGGCAGTCCTTCCCCGGGAGGAAGAGCAGCTCCGTCTTGCCGAGGTTCAGCTTGAGGTGGTGATCCGTCATCCACACTGATATGTCTGCCAGACATGCAGAGATGCGATTCACCACCTGGTCATCAGAAGGAGGAAAGGAGAAGATTAATTGTGTGTCGTCTGCATAGCAATGATAGGAGAGACCATGTGAGGTTATGACAGAGCCATGTGACTTGGTGTATAGCGAGAATAGGAGAGGGCCTAGAACAGAGCCCTGGGGGACACCAGTGGTGAGAGCGCGTGGTGAGGAGACAGATTCTCGCCACGCCACCTGGTAGGAGCGACCTGTCAGGTAGGACGCAATCCAAGCGTGGGCCGCGCCGGAGATGCCCAACTCGGAGAGGGTGGAGAGGAGGATCTGATGGTTCACAGTATCGAAGGCAGCCGATAGGTCTAGAAGGATGAGAGCAGAGGATTTTTACTATTTTACTTGATATTTTGTTCTAATAATTTTGATAGGCTCTTGTTTTACCAGTACGGCGTACCCCCACTATTTATTTTGCCTGGTCGCCGTGCCGGTTACTTTTACCCATGGGTATAAGACTGTGTACATATCCAAGTATGGGTAGCTGCAGCCCAATATGGCGAACGGTGGTGTATGGAAAGAGAATCGGCTAATTGGGCAGATTTGTTGTCACTCAAGAATGTTTCGCGTGGTTGATTAGGCTGCACAACGAGTCGATGAGCCAGCGATCAGTGCACCGGTGTTGTTAAGGCCTGCCTGCCGACTTGAAGTGCTTCCTACTGGGTATCACTGTCATGTCGCCAGCGATAGCTTACGTGAACATTTCTTTCTCTTACACTGTTTTATTTCAAATAAGATATCATATCAGCCAACACAAGAAATACATGTAGTTACGAAAGTTAATCAGTAAGGATAGTCAGAATGGATCGTCATTTCATTAATCTATTAAACTATAATTCACATCACTTCCTATCTCACTCACCAGCATTGCAGGTATTTGTATTTTAGTGGTTTTAATGATAAGTCATCGGAATATCAAGTACTTAAGGTTGTAAGGCTGTGTCTATAACGTTATCTCATTAGTATAGCTAGTATTTATAGGGTAGTTTTTATGTTACCGTATCAGCATAGCAGGTATTTATATGGTAGTGTTTTTAACGGTAGCTCATTAGCATAGCAAGTATCCATAGTAGTGTTTATAATGGTACCTCATAAGCATAGCATGTATTGATGTAGGAGTGTCCATGTTACCCCATCAGCAAATAAGGTATTTATATGGTAGTGTTAATAATGGTACCTTTTCAGGATAGTGTCTCATCTCTTCTTTACCATTAGCAAGTGGGCAGAATGTAATTTACCAAATCACTTCAGCCAATGAGCATGGCATACTAAGGCATTTCCACCACGCTTGCTGAGTAACCTATGGGCTCCCTCGTGCAATTATCACTTCCCTGTCTGTCAACCAATGAGCATAAATCTAGAGGAGTATTTGTACTGTATGTCAGCTCACCCCTTGTTTCACTTTGTTTTGCAGCAACAGTCTTCCAACAACATTCCACCTCTCCACCACCACTAGCATATATAACCTGAAGGCCCGTCATCAGATCCCTGTTCTCCCAGTCGGGGGGTTCGGTGCCAGCTGCCCAGCATATGGCAACCTGTCATCAGCATCTGGCTTTGAGGAGCAATCCTCTGAGACGAGGTCTACCCCAAACTATTCAATAACATGTAATTTGGTATTCTACTTCTGTTGCCATTCAGTTAATCCTGTACTCGATTGAACAAATAGTGATAACCATCTAGATGTCACCTTGACACACAGCCTACACACAGTCTACTACTCAATGGGGTGGGCATGAACGCCAACTACGAGAAACAGTGCCCTTTTCTCACTCTTAACAAGCACTACTGTCCGGCAACAGCGTGGAAAGTAGATACCTCGTGGCCAATATCAGTGTGAGTTACAGTAACTACTATTGAGAATTTTCCAGAACATGTGTGGCCATCATACATTTCAGGAAAGTCAGCAAAACTAGAGCTCTCTATATGTGCTCTGGTTCATTAGACATGCATCTGTCTGGGAAGTGGACACGACTAGTTATTCCTGTAATTTTGTTATGCCCTAATATGTACTGTTACTATAGTTACACCTCTTGGGTCTTTTCCCTTTCAGAGGATTTAGCAGGATGACATGTTTGGTTATTTCTATAAAGTGCCAAGGACTGTAGCTATGGTCCTACATGCATGCACCTGTCTTAAGGAGAGTACATGTTTGTATTTTTTAACTATTGGTGTGGCTCTACAGTTCCCATGCCCTACTATGAAACCAAACTAAACGTAGTGCAAGGCAATAAGATAACGGTGGCTAAATGCCAGAGGGGATGAGTCATTAAGAGGAGTTACTATGGGTGTGACGTAGGAGGAGAAATGTTTTAGAAGTCTGTGCCAAGACTGGAAAGTTAGTTGTTTCATGAACCAGCTCGGCTTTTATTATGCTGTAATAAAAGTATATTTGAACTCACAGGTATTTGAGAAATATGATTAACTGTATAGTTCCACGACAGTGCATGTATACGACGCATGAAGTAACAGTAGGCCACCCATCAAAAATACTTTTAATCAAAAATAAACAATTGTCAGTTTTATAACTGAACATTTTAAACTATTTGTGTAAAACTAACAGTGAAATATGACTTAGACTCATCCTCTGGCTTAAAAACAGAAGTCCAAACTCTCCGAGTAGGGTAGCTCAATGTACAGTAGTTGCGTGGGAAGAAACGAAAAATAAATAAAACAGCTCAATCAAAACCTTCTAACCTATAGCAGAGCACTTGACACACCCATTCCTTTCCACACGCCCACTACTTTCCTTTCGACCCACCCACTTGCCCATACTGCATCTACCCCCTTCTCTACATATATGGCTGTGTTGGCAAAAACACTACATATCACAGAGGCTGGGATAGAGAGGCTACCCATTACCATGTATTACCATGTAAAGCTTGTAAAGCTTGCTGCCATTGGACTCTTGAGCAGTGGAAACGCTTCACCATCTGGCAGTCCGATGGACAAATCTGGATTTGGCGACTGCTAGGAGAACGCTACTGCCCCAATGCATAGTGCCAACTGTCAAGTTTGGTGAATGAGGAATAATGGTCTGGGGCTGTTCTTCATGGTTTGGGCTAGGCCCCTTAGTCTCTTGTGGCTGAATGGAAGCAACTTCCCACAGCAATGTTCCAACATCTAGTGGATAGCTTTCCCAGAAGAGTGGGCACTGTTATACCAGCAAAGGGGGAGACCAACTCCATATTTATACCCATGATTTTGGAATGAGATGTCGAAGAGCAGGTGTCCACATACTTTTGGTCGTGTAGTGTATCTTGACCCAGTAATGACTATTTAATAAAACAATACATAATTTAAGTTTCTTTCTAGCTAATTTCTTAGTTACATGATTGTATAACTAGCAACAGAGTTTTGAAGTTGAGGGTGAAGTATTTATCAAGTTTGGCAATGAGGATAAAAACTAGCATAGCCAGCTTGCCAGCTGGGCGCATATGTGCACTAGGCTAATTCAGGAGACAGATTGTAGTTTTTATGCCCTGAAATGTACATAATGGGGAAAAATGGGGTAGGGTCATGCTTGTTTAAATTTAAGACAGGGGAAGGGTTCAGATTTGTTTTTGTCTAGTCCAGGGGAGGGCCATGTAATTTGTAATTGATCAAATGTTGATATTTCTCAGTGTTTTGTAATTAGTTGCTTATTAAGCTATATATCGATGTGTTCCAGATGATGTTCCTCATCTCTGATTTCATGCTGGGCGCACAATACTAGTTGTGCTATAGGCTATTTAGTGTGGTTTCAAACAAATTACCCATAGCCTATATGAAGAGCATGCTTGTAGAAGCACAGAGCAATGTTATATTTTTAAGAAAATGTACTTCCTTCCTGAGTCTTTTGTGCTGCTGGGATGCTGTAAATAAATCATATTTAATTAAGCCTTGTCCATGAAATGCAATGTTGTGCTCGCAGTCAAGCTTATATGTTCTGTTCAGTTTGAGAATAAGAGCATGAATATGAGGAGGACCGGAGGTCAACATTGATAGCTTGCTACCATTTATAGTTTTTATTAAAATCAATTATGTTTCTTGGACATTATGTATTTATCAGAGGTAGGTATTGACCTCAAAATGAGCCAGATTCAAGTAACTTGGTGCTGAAATTTGAAGCGAAAGCTGCGCCACAATCAATCGAAACAATCATGTGTCAGGACCCGGTTACGAACCCGGTTCTCCGGAGTGAGAAACAGTCACTTAACCAACTGAGCCATGAATAGTTGGCAGAACCCAGAAGATGAGGCAGACACAGCAGTACTTGACGGTGTATTTAATGAAGTAAAAAGTGAAGTTCTTCAGGAAAACATGTAACTCCACAACCTCAAAAGGAATTCCACAAGAACAAAGGTAATCCTCCAAGACAAAAAGGTAAATCCACAAGGTGGAAGGTATAGCACAAAAAAGCCTAAAAAAAAATACTCAAAAACAAACCAACAAGAACAAAAAACAGAATTCCACAAGAGAGACCACCAGGATCAACAAGAGTTCACAGAGTAGTAGGGCTGGGTGCTAACATACAAACACAGAGCAAAGGACTGAGGAAAACAAAGGGTTTAAATACAATCAGGGGAAACGAGGCACAGGTGCAAATAATAATGGGGATCAAGGGAAAACAAAAGGTCAAAAGGCACAATGGGGGCATCTAGTGACCAAAAACCAGAACAACCCTGGCCAAATCCTGACATCATGGTGCTGAAAGTAGGGGCATTCGAGTAGGCATAATCATTTAAACTGTCTTCATCTTCATTCGACTTTACTAACAACAAGAGGGCTTTATGTTGGAGCGTATTTCCTCCAATTTAAGAAATAAGAGGTATGCCTACCCAGGGGTAGGATGGGGGGACATGTCCACCCCACATTCTGAAATAGCATTTTTGTCCCCCCCAGTTTTATCATTTGTAATGTGATACAAAACACGGCAACGATGTGTTTTAGGACCATGATGACACCTCCAAGTAATCGTATTGTATATCCAACTAGATATAAAATAAAAGTTATGTCCTCCCCACTTCTAAAACCAAAGTTGCGCCCCTGGGCCTACCTGTTTGACAGACAAAATTAGGGTATAGGCTGCTATCCATGGATCTTTTGGCCAATTCCTCCCAACGCCACGCACTCTTTAAATAGCCTATCTCTGTGTCAGTGAAGGGCTGTTAAGTTAAACCCAGGAATCGAATTGAGGGGGTATGCCATAAGCCTGACTTTTATTAAAGAAAATGGCAAAAAACCTAAGCCTACCCAGTGGTGTGTATTCATGGATGCCAAGAGAAGCCACGCTTCCCCCCATTAAAAATATAAAAAACATAAAATAATGTATCTTTTGTCTCTCTGTGTTTCATAATTTTCCTTCAATTCGCAAGAATGTATCTCACAGGAGAAAGAATCTGAGCGAGCGAAACAGCGCCCCTCTGTCTCTCTTACAACCAGACAGCTGGTTGGCCAGGAGGCGTTGGAGAACCTATCGGACGTAGAGCACGTGCTCTTGGGTGTACTTCTCCACAAAGAACCCTGCGCCGGCAGGGGAGGCAGAAGTACAGATGAACCCTACAGCTAGGGAGTTCTCAATGTAGGTCTCCATAGCCTTGGTTGCTGGACCCGACAGAGAGTACAGTCGTCCTTGGGGCGAAGTGGTGCCTGGGAGAAGGTCAATCCTGCAGTCATATAGTTGCTGTGGCGGAAGAGAAGTGGCACGGGCCTTACTGAACACCTCCCAGAGGTCCTGGTACACTGCAGGTATGGCGGAGAGGTCCGGGGCAACTGCCAAGCCCCAAGGAAGACGTCCCAGGGCAGGCTGCGCTGACTTCAGGCAATGGGCGTGGCAGAACAGGCTCCAGCCCATGACGGCACCAGCAGACCAGTCAATGAGGGGATTGTGTCACTGGAGCCAGGAGAATCCCAATACCACGGGAACCTGTGGAGACTTAATGAGCAGGAATTGGATCAACTAGCTGTGGTTCCCTGACACTCGTAGGTTGATGGGGGTGGTATTGTGGGTGACCCGGCCTATAAGGGCGCCCATCCAGTGCTCTAACGTCAATGGGAATGGAGAGGGGCTGAGTGAGGATGACCAGCTCGGAAGCTAGGATAGTGTCCTCAAGAGATTTTGACTGGTTCCCCCACAGCAAAATGGCATGAAAACGGGTGTGAGTAAGGGGAGAGGAAAAGTTATCCGTATGGCCCACCAGAGAACTCGCTCCTAACGGTGAGCTTGTTTGTTTTGTGGACAGGTCGAGAGGAACTGACCAGTAAGCCCACAATACAGGCCACTCTTTGTGTGAAGCCTGTATAAACCAGGAACTAGAGCAGACAGGAACATAGAAAAACCACAGGTAGGTTTCAGGAAACAAAACGAACTGGCAACAGACAAACAGGCATAAATACACTGTGGATAATGGGGTAGATTGGTAACACCTGGAGGGTGGTAGAGACAAGCACAAAGACAGGTGAAACAGATGTGGGTTTGACAGGTACAAAATACCAAAAAGGTGGATTGCAAGGCTATAATCTCCCATGTTATCCTGGTTTACAGGTAAATATAAAAAGTATATAAAGGCCTACCGTTGGCCAAAGTTTAAGGTCCAAGCTATGTCTTTCAATGGTGCGACTGCTGTTGGCATCCAAATATTATCCAACTTGAATAAACCCTTGGAGGTAAGAATGACAGCAGTGGTGTAGTCTACGGTCACACGGATATGACTTATTATTGATATCTACATATCGCATTGATGTGAATCACACTGCTGCTCTCTCATTTAGCTATTTGCGCCTCATGGATTGTGGTTGCTGTTGGTGGCTGTTCACAAATCAAAATTGTATTTGAACCCAATAATGGTTTCAATTCAAGAGGTTGAAGCTGCCTATATCAATCATTGTTTTTGAAACCAGTGGACAGTCAGGGAAAAACACGCTCTTGCAACAGCAGCATAGTGCGGATCCCAGCCTAGGGAATAAAAGTGGGTCTTTTATTGCTCAATCTAATTCATGCTGATAAAATAAATCTATAGGCCTAGACTTAAAGTTTCAATCTGTAATTGCTACATCCATTTTTGGATTTATGAATGTATGATTATATATATATATATATATATATATATATATATATATCTATCCATTGGTTCTTGAAGAATAGAAATTATAAATGCCTCATTAGTCTAGTTTAACTGTCACACTCCATGAGAACCCAAAATATAAGCTTGTTTTTCTCCAATGTTTGTAAATGTAAACAACCACTGTATAGCCTCATAACATGGTTAAAACAATCATTTTGATATCATGGATGGTCAGTCCTTGCATCCATAACTCTGTCTATTAACCTGAGAGTGGTGACATGAGCCCCTGCCCAGTCCTGTGAAATCTATAGATTCATTAAGGGACAGGGGGGTACCTAGTCAGTTGTACAACTGAAATGTGTCTTCTGCATGTAGCCCAGCCACTCTGAATCAGAGAGGTGGTTTGGGGGGGGCTGCCATTATCGACATTCACGTCTTCGGCGCCCAGGGAACAATGGTTTAACTGCCTTGCTTAGAACAACAGATTTTTACCTTCTCAGCTCGGGGATTCGATCCAGCAACCTTTTGGTTACTGGCCCAATGCTGTGTCCACTAGGATAACTGCCGCCCTGATTAGGGCCTAATGAATTTATTTAAATTACCTGAATTCCTTATATGAACTGTAACTCGTTAAAATCACTGAACTTGTTACAAATTGCGTTTATATTTTTGTTCAGTATACATCCAACAGACAGCTGATGTTATGGAAGCTGTTGATGCAAGGCTGAGAGAAGCTACTGCAGCTGACTGTCTGGTGTGAGAAAGATTACTGAAATGAAGCGTCATCTAAACACCTTTGTAGTTCTTAGTTCTTCCTTTTCCATGGAGAGCAGCCACCTACTCACAGGTGGTTTTACCTGACTGACAATCATATAGGAAATGTCATGTTTAAGATCAAGGAGGGCACAAGAGACTCCAACATTGACATAGACCATTTGAAGGAGCAGCAATTGAAATTTAAGTGACAGTACAGAGGATGTTAGTCAGCTCCGTTAATAATTCAGAATGAATAGTCTTATTGTTGTGTATGTCTATGTAACGGGTCCTTACCTCTTCCACAGGCTCTGGTTGATAAATGGTCTTCCAAGCTGGGCTACACTGCCCACTACAGGCCTAATTTTAACATTCTGTCATAAAGAGTTCAACTTAATAAACTCAATATGTTAAATAAATAAATTACTATAGTAAGTGCTAAATAAAGTAACAGGGTTGAAGTTTTCATCTAAAAAGCTGCCAGAAATGTGCCTATTTCCAAACTTAACATTTCTGTGAACATTTCTGTGAAACTATGTACATTTTACTTTTTGATTTTGAAAATAAAAATCTGAAATCAAGATGTGTCAATTTGTTTGTCTACATGCCATTTTAAAACAACGCAGCTATTGGAATAAACCTATTTTGACAAGTAATGGCAAACATCATGATAAGCCTGCAAGACGAGTTTGAATAAGACATCCGATTATCACATTTCACATTTAGAATGTTTGGTTTTATTATAGCTAATAATGCTGCATTTAAAACAACTGGGAACTCGGAAATCTCTGACTTCAGTGTGTTCGAGACAACTGCGAACTAGCTCCGACTGTGAAAAATATTTTTAAAAAGTCATCCAACTCAGAATTCCATGTCGGAAACTGCCAATTTTCTAGAGCTTCAACTTTCCGACCACTGACTTCATGATTTGACCTCGTTTTATTCTGATTTCTTGAAATAAATGCATGTCTCTTGTATGCCCCTGCAAGCTGGTTGGCATACACGTCATCACACTCCCTCATCTGATTGGTCATTTCCCATGAACCGCAAGACGGCATACAGTTGAAGTTGGAAGTTTACATGCACTTAGGTTGGAGCCATTAAAACTGGTTTTTCAACCACTCCACAAATTTCTTGTTAACAACTATAGTTTTGGCAAGTCGGTTAGGACATCTACTTTGTGCATGACACAAGTCATTTTTCCAACAATTGTTTACAGACAGATTATTTCACTTATAATTCACTGTATAACAATTCCAGTGGGTCAGAAGTTAACATACACTAAGTAGACTTTAAACAGCTTGGACAATTCCAGAAAATTATGTCATGGCTTTAGAAACTTCTGATTGGCCAATTGACATCATTTGAGTCAATTTGAGGTGTACCTGTGGATATATTTCAAGGCCAACCTTCAAACTCAATGCCTCTTTGCTTGACATCATGGGAAAATCAAAATAAATCAGCAAAGACCTCTGGAAAAAAATGGTAGACCTCCACAAGTCTGGTTCATCATTGGGAGCAATTTCCAAACAACTGAAGGTACCGCGTTCATCTGTACAAACAATAGTACGCCAGTATAAACACCAAGGGACCACGCAGCCATCTTGCAGCTCAGGAAGGAGATGCGTTCTGTCTCCTAGAGATGAACGCACTTTGGTGTGAAAAGTGCAAATCAATCCCAGAACAACAGCAAAGGACGTTGTGAAGATGCTGGAGGAAACCGGTACAAAAGTATCTATATCCACAGTAAAATGAGTCCTATATAGACATAACCTGATAGGCCGCTCAGCAAGGAAAAAGCCACTCCTCCAAGACTGCCATAAAAAAAAAGATTACGCTTTGCAACTGCACATGGGGACAAAGATCATACTTTTAGAGAAATGTCCTCTGGTCTGATGAAACAGAAATAGAACTGTTTGGCCATAATGACCATTGTTATGTTTGGAGGAAAAAAGGGAGATACACCATCCCAAACAATTTAAAGGCAATGCTACCAAATACTAATTGAGTGTATGTAAACTTCTGACCACTGGGAATGTGATGAAAGAAATAAAAGCTGAAATGAATCATTCTCTCTACTATTATTCTGACATTTCACATTCTTAAAATAAAGTGGTGATCCTAACTGACCTGAATTTTTACTAGGATTAATTGTCAGGAATTGTGAAAACTGAGTTTTAATGTATTTGGCTAAGGTGTATGTAAATTTCCGACTTAAACTGTACGCGTCATCTCAACACCTACTCTGATTGGTCGTTGCCTGAGAACCGTAAACTGGCATACATGTCATCACATTCCCTCATCTGATTGGTCAAGTAGGCAGGCCTTATGACTTTGTGGCTGTGC
Organism: Oncorhynchus keta; assembly: GCF_023373465.1. Taxonomy (NCBI): domain Eukaryota; kingdom Metazoa; phylum Chordata; class Actinopteri; order Salmoniformes; family Salmonidae; genus Oncorhynchus; species Oncorhynchus keta. Next base: position 16,120,598 of record NC_068446.1, read on the forward strand.
TACACTAGTGTTACAGTTTGGGGTCCCTTGGAAATGTCCTTGTTTTTGAAAGAAAAACACATTTTTATTGATTAAAATAACATCAAAATAATCAGAAATACAGTGCAGACATTGTTAATGTTGTAAATGACAATTGTAGCTGGAAACGGCTGATTTTTAATGGAATATCTCCATAGGCGTACAAAGTCCCATTATCAGCAACCATCACTCTTGTGTTCCAATGGCACATTGTGTTAGCTAATCCAAGTTTATCATTTTAAAAGGGTAATTGATCATTAGAAAAACCTTTTTGCAATTATGTTAGCACAGTCAAACTGTTGTGCTGTTTAAAGAAGCAATAAAACTGGCCTTCTTTAGACTAGATGAGTATCTGGAGCATCAGCATTTGTGGGTTCGATTACAGGCTCAAAATGGCCAGAAACAAATAACTTTCTTCTGAAACTCGTCAGTCTAGTCTTGTTCTGAGAAATGAAGGCTATTCCACGTGAGAAAATGCCAAGAAACTGAAGATCTCATACAACGCGGTGTACTACTCCCTTCACAGAGAAAACTGGCTCTAACCAGAATAGAAAGGAGTGAGAGGCCCCGGTGCACAAATGAGCAAAGGGACAAGTACATTAGAGTTTCTAGTTTGAGAAATAGACACCTCACAAGTCTTCAACTGGCAGGTTTATTAAATAGTACCTGCAAAACACCAGTCTCAACGTCAACAGTGAAGAGGTGACTCCAGCGAAAAAAACTCAGATCATAATTACATCCAGAAAATTTCCCATATCATTACGATTCTTGTTTTGTCCACACACTTACAAAACATGCATTGAATTATTTAAATAATTGTCGCTGAGGCCGATCATTTTTTCATCACTCACGTTCGAAGATATTAACATTTTATATTCATCCAATGTCTGCCTTGTTTCTGCCTTTCTAATCGACCTGGCCCGGGTATCCTGGAAGGACAATGACCTCATCCCGTCAGTTGAGGTTGCCTGGTCATTCTTTAAAAGTAACTTCCTCACCATTTTAGATAAGCATGCTCCGTTCAAAAAATGCAGAACTAAGAACAGATATAGCCCTTGGTTCACTCCAGACCTGACTGCCCTCGACCAGCACAAAAACATTCTGTGGCGGACTGCAATAGCATCGAATAGTCCCCGCGATATGCAACTGTTCAGGGAAGTCAGGAACCAATACACACAGTCACTCAGGAAAGCTAAGGCCAGCTTCTTCAGGCAGAAGTTTGCATCCTGTAGCTCCAACTCCAAAAAGTTCTGGGACACTGTGAAGTCCATGGAGAACAAGAGCACCTCCTCCCAGCTGCCCACTGCACTGAGGCAAGGTAACACGGTCACCACCGATAAACCCATGATTATCGAAAACTTCAACAAGCATTTCTCAACGGCTGGCCATGCCTTCCGCCTGGCTACTCCAACCTCGGCCAACAGCTCCGCCCCCCCCGCAGCTACTCGCCCAAGCCTCTCCAGGTTCTCCTTTACCCAAATCCAGATAGCAGATGTTCTGAAATAGCTGCAAAACCTGGAACCGTACAAATCAGCTGGGCTTGACAATCTGGACCCTCTATTTCTGAAACTATCCGGCGCCATTGTCGCAACCCCTATTACCAGCCTGTTCATCCTCTCCTTCATATCGTCTGAGATCCCCAAGGATTGGAGAGCTGCCGCAGTCATCCCCCTCTTCAAAGGGGGAGACACCCTGGACCCAAACTGTTACAGACCTATATCCATCCTGCCCTGCCTATCTAAGGTCTTCGAAAGCCAAGTCAACAAACAGGTCACTGACCATCTCGAATCCCACCGTACCTTCTTCGCTGTGCAATCTGGTTTCCGAGCCGGTCACGAGTGCACCTCAGCCACGCTCAAGGTACTAAACGATATCATAACCGACATCGATAAAAGACAGTACTGTGCAGCCGTCTTCATCGACCTTGCCAAGGCTTTCGACTCTGTCAATCACCATATTCTTATCGGCAGACTCAGTAGCCTCGGTTTTTCGGATGACTACCTTGCCTGGTTCACCAATTACTTTGCAGACAGAGTTCAGTGTGTCAAATCAGAGGGCATGCTGTACGGTCCTCTGGCAGTCTCTATGGGGGTGCCACAGGGTTCAATTCTCGGGCCGATTCTTTTCTCTGTATATATCAATGATGTTGCTCTTAGTTTATCATAGTGCCATCCGTTCTGTCACTAAAGCACCTTATACCACTCACCACTGCAACCTGTATGCTTCAGTCGGCTGGCCCTCGCTACATATTCGTCGCCAGACCCACTGGCTCCAGGTCATCTACAAGTCCATGCTCGATAAACCTCCGCCTTATCTCAGTTCACTGGTCACGATGGCAACACCCATCCGTAGCACGCGCTCCAGCAGGTGTATCTCACTGATCATCCCTAAAGCCAACACCTCATTTGGCCGCCTTTCGTTCCAGTTCTCTGCTGCCTGTGACTGGAACCAATTGCAAAAATCGCAGAAGTTCGAGACTTTTATCTCCCTCACCAACTTCAAACATCTACTATCTGAGCAGCTAACCGATCGCTGCCGCTGTACATAGTCTATCGGTAAATAGCCCACCCATTTTTACCTACCTCATCCCCATACTGTTTTTATTTATTTTCTTTTCTGCTCTTTTGCACACCAATATCTCTACCTGTACATGACCATCTGATCATTTATCACTCCAGTGTTAATCTGCAAAATTGTAATTATTCGCCTACCTCCTCATGCCTTTTGCACACAATGTATATAGACTCTCCTTTTTTCTACTGTATTATTGACTTGTTAATGTTTTCTCCATGTGTAACTCTGTGTTGTCTGTTCACACTGCTATGCTTTATCTTGGCCAGGTCGTAGTTGCAAATGAGAACTTGTTCTCAACAAGCCTACCTGGTTAAATAAAGGTGAAATAAAAAATAAAAATGAAGTGATGCCATCATCTCTGATCATGCGGTTCCATGTGCTGTTAGTTGGTATTTCCATAGCTGGTAAAGAAATTATTATAAGCCAGCTGGCTGACGATACTACACTTTTTCTGAAAGACGCCAACCAAATTCCCATATCGATCAATGTGATACAATCCTTTTCCAAAGCGTCTGATCTATTTCTTAACATTAAGAAATGTGAACTCATGGCTGTCAAAGATTGTGTGACACCTTCATATTATGGTATTCCAGTAAAAGAAGAACTTACATATTTAGGCATAACCATTACAAAGGATCAGAAGTCCAGAGGCTTACTAAATTTTAACCCTCTTATTAAAAAAACACAGAAGAAACTAAATCAATGGCTACAGAGGAACTTATCTTTAAAAGGTAGAGTCCTAATAACCAAGGCTGAAGGTATCTCTAGACTAACATATGGTGCTCTATCTTTATATCTTGACCGTAAAATAAGCAAGGAGATAGACCAGATGCTTTTCAACTTTCTTTGGAGAAACCGTACCCATTACATTAGGAAAACTGTTGTAATGAACACTTATGAGAATGGTGGACTGAATTTTCTGGATTTTACTACTTTAAATAATACTATCAAGATCAATTGGATAAAAAAATTCCTAAGAAGACCCACTTCTATCTGGAATTTTATTCCTCATCATGTCTTCTCTACTTTTGGTGGCCTTAACTTCATGTTGTTTTGCAATTATAATATTGACAAAGTTCCAGTGAAACTTTCTGCTTTTCATCAGAAGGTTTTATTGTCATGGTCCTTAATTTATAAACACAATTTTTCTCCACACAGATATTATATATGGAATAATCGGGATATATTGTATAAAAATACCTCTCTGTTTTTAGAATATTGGTTCAGAAATAATATCCTATTGGTGAGCCAACTGGTAAATGCAGAGGGTCTTTTACTCAGTTATAAAGAATTCTTATCACTTTACAAGGTCCCTGTAACACCTAAAGATTTTGCAATTGTTTTAGATGCCATTCCCTCAGGTGTTGCTATGTTATTCAGGAACATGTCAAGACCTGACCCTCAGAGCCTACCTTCTGTTGACCCTGTTGACTCATCAGTAGGAAAGATTTGTTTCTCTTTTGGTCCATTCAACAACAGAGCAATACGATCCTTGTTTCAGCAGGATGTTGTATCTATGTCATGCCTTATTGGAATGGATTTATTGATAATATCTGTTGGAAAAAAGTTTGGATGTTGCCACAAACATACCTACTTGTTAACAAAATTAAGGAAGTTTCCTTTAAAATTATTAATAAATATTATCCTGCCAACCACTATATGAAGAAGTTTAAGGAAAACATCAACTCAAATTGCTCCACCCAGAAACAGTTGTGCATCTTTTTTGGCATTGTATGCATGTAAGAAAACTGTGGCAAGACATCAGTAGGTTTATAATTGAACACATTTATGAAGATTTTACACTATTGTGGAGAGATGTACTGTTTGGATTCTTTACATACAATAGAAATAAGCGGAATCATTTTTATGTAATTAATTTCATTATTCTTTTGGCCATATTTCATATACACAAATGTAAATTTACAAACAGGAAACCACTTTTTCGTATCCTACAAAAAGAAATTGAACTGTATTTTAAGATGGTTAAATGCTCTACTAACAAAACAGCTGTTAGAATTGTAAGTATATGCATGTCCCTTAAGGTCCTTGTGTAATTGTAATGTGATATTGTACCCCCTAGCTCGATTGTCCATTGTTTGTAATCTATGTATGCTTGTGTTCCCTCATATGCTTTATGTATTGATTTGTTTTTAATAAAAAAATTAAAAATTTAAAAAATGTGCTGTTAGTTCGTATAAACCGGATACAACCCGGATATAGGCGGTCCATGAATCTGCGTAGGCGGACGTGAGTAGATTTTCTTGCAAACAACGGGCGGACATCTTTGATGCGGTATCCAGATCTTATAAATCTTCGATTTGCGTGACATATTGATTCATTTTTTTTAGCTAGGTAGCTAGCTAGCTAAGCTAACTAATCACTACGAATATTAGATTGCAGTAAAACCACATGCCCCACAGTCTTTTTTTAAATCATAAAATAGTAATGTCTGGAAGCGCAGGAGAATGGTGTCTTATGGAAAGTGATCCTGGTGTTTTCACAGAATTGATCAAAGGTTTTGGTGAGTGTGCTGTATGTCAACTAGCTAGTCTACAATTACTCGATTGCCAACAAGTTCTAGTCAAGTCTGTGCAACATTGTCTTTGCACATAAATGATTGGTGTTAGTCTGCAGTCCAGCAAATTTCATGATTATATTTGCAAACCAGATTCAACTTATCTGAAACCGCGAACATGCTAGCCAGGTGGCGTCGTTGATTCTATTACGGGATAATTATGAGAGAATTAGGATGCTACCACGACACTTAGGTGTGTATGTGTCGGCGGTTACTAGTTCCTTTTGAAACTGACATCATTTTCACTGCATGCCTTTCGATTGAATATTCTACTCAATATGATCAACTCGATGGATAAACAGCTTGTTGGTGCAGTTCTCTGCAAATTCAAATGGCAAACTAACGTTAGATGGATAGTCCTGTCCACTAACTAATGGTTTAAATTATGTCATAGATGGGCAACTTTGATGGAGGTGGGGGCACAAAAAACGGAACTCGTCATGAGAGGCCGCAGTGAGAGGCCGCGTATCCCATATCCCCCGTGACAGCTAAGATGGATTTCATTTTTAAAGTTAATTTCTTGCAATTCTACACATTTTGACATTGGGCGGAGAAGATTTTGCAATTTTATAACTAATTTAATGCAATTTTACTCATTTTGCTATAGGGCGGAGGCAAATGTTTCCAGTTTTTAATGACAACTGATGATCAATGGGCCCCACCCTGTTCGGTAATTCATTCAACCTTGCTTACTACAAGTTTAGACTGGTAAATTAGCTGGCCGCTAGACAATCTAAAAAAACATTTGCCGACTTTAGTGACTGCTGATCAATCAAATTTCAAAATTGCACCTTGTGTATTCTGTTATAATAAACCTCAACAGTAAGTTGAGACCGTGACTGATAAAACATTTTGGGGTTCTTGGACCTACAAAAGAGGGGCCATTTTGCCCATCCCAAAAGAGGGGCCATTTTGCTCTTCCCTGGTTTATGTAATTATGTAGTAGTTAACCCAGCTTTCTCCTTTCTACTAACCCAGGTTGTAAAGGAGCTCAAGTGGAAGAAATATGGAGTATGGAACCAGAGAATTTTGAAAACCTCAAGTAAGCCATGGCCCATGCCCTAATCTCTTTACTTCTAAACTCTTTACTTTTACAAGTTCATAGTACTGCAGTGGTACTAGATTTCTCTTTCTTCCTTCAAGACCAGTTCATGGGTTGATCTTCCTGTTCAAGTGGCAACCAGGTGAGGAGCCGGGAGGATCTATCGTTCAGGATTCAAGGCTTGACAACATCTTCTTTGCCAAGCAGGTACATGGTTTGGTTTTACATCTGTATTCATTGTATGTTTTGCAGAGTTAGAATATATCCAAATTGCTCTCTGAAGTATTCTCAGAAGTCTCTTGTTTTTCTTTCTGGCACAGATTCTCCTGATAGCGGATATTTCGAAGAGTCTACCTGTGCATTATTATTGTGATGTGGTTGTTTTTTAAAACTTCAAGTAAAATGTGTTGACTAAGTCTGCTCTGGATAAGAACGTCTGCTTAATGACTAAAATGTAAAATTACAGGATCTCATTTGATGTCACTCCTGTGTGTGTGCAGGTTGGCATTTATTGCGATGACTCATGTACTGGAGGCAGCTCTGGAGAGTGGTCACTAGCTGGCACAGCTGCAAAGTTATAAAGAAAGATTTATAAACCCAACCTTAACTACACTGCTAAGCCTAATGCCAAACCTTAAGTTTAATACCAAAAAGCACATTTTTGTTTTGAATTTTTACAACCTAGCCAATATTGTCTTTGCAGCTGGCCCATTCAGTGGAAACTGCTCGGTTCTTCCTCTAGGGAAAGACTCATGACAAACATAAATAACCTGCTGTCAACCTGCTATGTGTGCTTTTTCAGGTGATAAACAATGCATGTGCTACCCAGGCCATTGTGAGCGTGCTGCTGAACTGTACCCACTCTGACATGCTGTTGGGAGAGACACTCACAGAGTTCAGAGAGTTTTCACTCAGCTTTGATGCAGCTGTAAGTTGATACTGATTATTGGGGCAGCGTTTAGAGCTGTGACATACTGGTCTGGACAGGAGGCAATTTGTTGGTATAATATTTGCCCAGACATTGAGACTTGTGATTTGGTTCTCTCAAAAGTTCTTCCCTCTGGGGTCTGAACTCGTGGTGTTTGGATTTGAAAATGCAACGGTTGTAAGGGAAGGGGGTGTCGCTCGGGAAATGTGTGTGGCTTTATACATATTTTTTTTTTGAGTGAGAAACAGAGGACAACCATCCACAGTAAAATCCCAGCCACCTTCGTTATTGATGAATCGTGCAGACATTAAACAGACCATGAAGTCAGGAGACAACATAAAAGTCACACATTGATGATATTCTCTCTCCTATAAAGATGAAAGGTCTGGCTCTCAGCAACTCTGAAGTTATTCGACAAGTTCACAACAGCTTTGCCAGGTGAGTTGACTTTTCATTTCAGCGGGATAGTTTATCACTGCTAACGTCACTAGATTAATCGAAGTCTTGGCTCTAAGTAGACAAATTGCCATTTTTGATTGAATGTTTTTCATAAGAGCTGAAAATGAAGAGAAAGGCTTTGGTTTTAATACCATGTTAGTTTCTCTGCTAACGAAAGCTAAAACTGTCGTCTTTATTGTGTTCAGACAGCAGATGTTTGAGTTTGACGCCAAGTCTTCTGCAAAGGATGAGGATGCGTTCCACTTTGTGAGCTACGTCCCTGTCAACGGCAGGCTCTATGAGCTGGACGGCCTACGTGAAGGACCCATCGACCTCGGTACGCACATACTGGTCATATATTTACCTTTATAGAGATATAAAGTTGCTGTTTTGTCCTACATATGTTGGTACTGTTTCATAGTAGCAGTTTTGGTTGGCTTTGTGAATTTGAAATAAGCTGCTGTTTCAGATTCTTTTAGGTTTTATATACTTTTATCTTTTAAGTGTTTTATTTTAAAACATTCTAGTGAATTGTGACTGTGGCCAGTAGTGCAGTTAATCTCGTCTTGAACCTGACACATTCTTCAGAAACACCCTTAATGATTATCAACACAAAGGTTCCCCAACTGGGGTGTTTTTATTTTGTTGGACATAAAATACTTTAAAACACAAGCAAATCAGCTCCAAATTATTTTAATTTTGGAATCTGTTCCAAAGTTTTTCTACACATAATATACAGTTTATTTAACTAGGCAAGTCCGTTAAGAACACATTCTTATTTACAATGACTGCCTAGGAACAGCCTTGTTCAGGGGCAGAATGACAGATTTTTACCATGTCAACTCAGGGATTTGATCTAGCGACCTTTCGGTTACTGGCCCAACACTCTAACCACTAGGCCACCTGCCGCCCCAACATCGTATACAAATTTAGGCAAGGTTTGAACTTGTTTTAGTCAAATATGAAATCTGTTTGAGCTTCTTGGTCAATTTGCAGTCTAAATGATTTGTCATTAGCTTCTGGCCCCCTGACCATCTGCTCAAGAAAAATCGTCCCGTGGCTAAATCTGGTTGATGATTGATTTACACTTTATGCTTGTTTTGTTTTTCAGGTGTGTGCAACCAGGACGATTGGATCAACGCAGTTCGGCCAGTGATTGAGAAAAGAATACATAAGTAAATATATTTTTTTACAAGTAAATATACCATGGTAAATAAGTGTCATATAGGGTTGCTGTTTGTGTTGCTCATTGTGCTACGCAACTTCTAACCGACTCAATTATCAGAAAATAAAATCTAAAACAACTGCGTCTTCCGTCCCCTGGTATCAGGTACAGTGAGGGAGAGATCCGCTTCAACCTGATGGCCATTGTGTCCGACAGGAAGATGATTTACGAGAGGAAGATAGCCGAACTGCAGATCCAGCTAACAGAGGTAAGTGGTGTTGCAGTTATTCATGGTGCAGCCCTCAGGCCTGGACCATACAATTACCTGCCACCAAGGCCATGAATAGACTTCCACCCATGTCAATGCCATTGATCAAGTCCTTTAAAATGTCTGCTTACGATCTATCCTATCTGTGTTAAGTAATGTTAGTGTCATCCCAGAATTTCCGTTAGCCGGTTATTGCCTGCTTTTTGCTGATATAAATACATAAAAACCGACATAATAATTTGGATGAGATGAATATCCTCTATAAATCAAATTAGCTATGCACGGGGAGGTTGTTTTTCATTCGTGTCATTTGTCTATCTTGCCTGTCTTCTCTGCCTGTCTTGTCTTGAATTTGCGCTCTCACTGACAAACTTGCAACACTGTATCGTGGTAGTGCCCGCAATGTTTCCCGGCACAAGTGATTCTGACAGACATGACTGTATGCAAACAGGGGACAAATGTTCAGGTATTTTGACGTTTTACTAGATTACTCTCCCTAAAAGACAATTTACAGAAATGTCCACCGAGGAGTATTTAGATGAAGAGATATTGCTTCCTTCTCTTCCTCTAGTCTAAAGCCTGGTTGAGCAGCTAGCTTAAAAATGCGCAAAACAGTACAAATCAAGCTAGCTGGTAAACTAGCAACCGTATAAAGGATGAAGGCACATACAAGTGGAAATATACATTTATACAGAAACTGAGGATTTTTACAAGCCTGGTGGACAGAGGGAGATGTGCATTGTTCTAGCTACCATTCACTTCGTTGGCTAACAATCTTCCTCGCATAATAACTACAGTCTCTTCCATGTGGTTACAGTGGGCAGTGGACACTCCTCAAAACACATTGCCCTACACGTGGTGGTATTTAGATGTGTTTTTATTTGATATGGCTGGTAAATCTCATTTGTCCGGCAAACTAAAATCTGGTTTGACATTTGACCGAATGGAAATTGTCTCACCCTTTCTCCAGGAAGAGCCAATGGACACAGACCAGAGCAGCACCCTCCTCAGCTCCCTCCAATCAGAAATCGCAAAGTATCAGCTGCTGATCGATGAGGAGAATCAGAAGCTCCAACGATACAAGGTGTGTTCGCTGACTGTCAGATAATCTAATATGGGCATTTTAGAAGATATGCAGTCATTTCAATACTATATTATAACGCTTGATGTTTTTCTTGAACATTGTGTGTGTGTGTGTGGTGTGTGTGTGTGTGTGTACATATTTTTTGTTGTAGATCGAAAACATCCGACGAAAGCACAACTACCTACCCTTCATCATGGAACTGCTGAAGACACTGGCTGAATACCAGCAGTTGATACCATTGGTGGAAAAGGTGAGGAACAGCTGAGGCCAGGAACGTGAATTTGGTGTATAATATTATTTTATGTTATGATATTTGAAGGTACTCTACAAACCGTTGTGTTAAATGCACTATTTTGAGTTCTCTACCAGGGGAACAAAACCCGAACAAGAACATATTTTTTTAGAGAAACAGAACCTTTTTATTTTCAAATCAAGTTTATTGGTTGCATAAAGATTTGCAGATATTATAGCAGGTGCAACAGAATGTCTAGCAAATTCAAATCAAGAAATGCCTGAATGATAAATATATGGTGTGTGTAGACCATATATAATTTGTAAAACAAAATTGTATGCACAGTAGTAGGTATATTAGGATGACCTACATTGAGAATACAGTATATACAGTGGGGTAAAAAGTATTTAGTCAGCCACATATTGTGCAAGTTCTCCCACTTAAAAAGATGAGAGGCCTATAATTTTCATCATAGGTACACTTCAACTATGACAGACAAAATGAGAAAGAAATCCAGAAAATCACATTGTAGGATTTTTTTATGAATTTATTTGCAAATTACTGTGGAAAAAGAGTATTTGGTTAATAACAAAAGTTTCTCAATACTTTGTTATATTCCCTTTGTTGGCAATGACAGAGGTCAAACGTTTTCTGTAAGTCTTCACAAGGTTTTCACACACTGTTGCTGGTATTTTGGCCCATTCCTCCATGCAGATCTCCTTGAAAGCAGTGATGTTTTGGGGCTGTTGCTGGGCAACACTGACTTTCAACTCCCTCCAAAGATTTTCTATGGGGTTGAGATCTGGAGACTGGCTAGGCCACTCCAGGACCTTGAAATGCTTCTTACGAAGCCACTCCTTCGTTGTGTTGGGGATCATTGTCATGCTGAAAGACCCAGCCACGTTTCATCTTCAATGCCCTTGCTGATGGAAGGAGGTTTTCAGTCAATCTCACGATATATGGCCCCATTCATTCTTTCCCTTACACGGATCAGTCGTCCTGGTCCCTTTGCAGAAAAACAGCCCCAAAGCATGATGTTTCCACCCCCAACCTTCACAGTAGGTATGGTGTTCTTTGGATGCAACTCAGCATTCTGACCATATGACGTTCTCCCAATCTTCTGGATCATCCAAATGCTCTCCAGCAAACTTCAGACGGGCCTGGACATGTACTGGCTTAAGCAGGGGGACACGTCTGGCACTGCAGGATTTGAGTCCCTGGTGGCGTAGTGTGTTACTGATGGTAGGCTTTGTTACTTTGGTCCCAGCTCTCTGCAGGTCATTCACTAGGTCCCTTCACTGGGATTTTTGCTCACCGATCTTTTTGACCCCACGGGGTGAGATCTTGCGTGGAGCCCCAGATCGAGGGAGATTATCAGTGGTCTTGTATGTCTTCCATTTCCTAATAATTGCTCCCACAGTTGATTTCTTCAAACCAAGCTGCTTCCCTATTGCAGATTCAGTCTTCCCAGCCTGGTGCAGGTTGACAATTTTTTTTGTTTCTGTTGTCCTTTGACAGCTCTTTGGTCTTGGCCATAGTGGAGTTTGGAGTGTGACTGTTTGAAGTTGTGGATAGGTGTCTTTTATACTGATAACAAGTTCAAACAGGTGCCATTAATACAGGTAACGAGTGGAGGACAGAGGAGCCTCAAAGAAGTTACAGGTCCGTGAGTGCCAGAAATCTTGCTTGTTTGTAGGTGACCAAATACTTATTTTCCACCATAATTTGCAAATAAATTCATAAAAAATCATACAATGTGATTTTCTGGATTTTCTTTTCTCTCATTTGTCTGTCATAGTTGAAGTGTACCCATGTTGAAAATTACAGGCATAATCTTTTTAAGTGGGAGAACTTGCACAATTAGTGGCTGACAAATACTGTTTTGCCCCACTGTACATACATACACAGTAAGTAAACAACAGTATGTGAAGTGACCAGTGTTCAATGTCTCTCACACACACACACATATAGCATTAGTCTCAAACTTAATCATGACATGCCAGCAACAAACACTGACACTATACATCCAAGTATAACTGATCAAATCATGAAAGACAAGCATTGTAATTTTTAATTCTGTGAAGTGGTTGTGGAAGCGGTGAAAAATAAGTTGTCTATCAACAAATACAAGCCACCGTTGTCTGACAACTTGGATTGAGAATTACTGAGGATAGTAGCAGATGATATTGCCCCTCCTATTTGCCATACCTTCAATCTAAGCCGACTAGAAAGTGTGTACCCTCAGGCCTGGAGGGAAGCAAAAGTCATTCTACTACCGAAGAATAGTAAAGCCCCCTTAACTGGCTCAAATAGCTGGCCAATCAGCCTGCTACCAACCCTTAGTAAAAATTTGGGAAATAATTGTTTGACGATACAATGCTAGTTTGCTTTAAATCGACTTTCAGCATGCTTATAGAGAAGGCCATTCATCAAGCAGGGCACTTACACAAATGACTGACTGGCTGAGAGCGATTGATGCTAAAAATATTGTGGGGAGTTTTATGATTCAGTGCAGCTTTTGACATTATCGACCAGTCTGCTGATTGAAAAACGTATGCGTTATGAATTTACACCCCCTGCTATATTGTGGATAAAGAGTTACCAGTCTACCAGAACAGTGTTCTTTAATGAAAGTCTCCTACATAATCCAGGTAGAATCAGGAATTCACCATAGCAGCTGTCTAGGCCCTTTATTTTTTTCAAACATTACTAATGACATGTCTTTGAGTAAAGCCAGAGTGACTATGTATGCGGCTGACTCGGCACGATACATGCCAGCTACTACAGTGGCTGAAATGACTGCCACATTTAACAAGAATCTGCAGTTCGTTTCAGAATGGGTGGCAAGGAATAAGTTAGTCCTAAATATTTCAACAAAATTTTGTAATGAATAATGTGGAAATTGAGCAAGTACAGGTGACTAAACTGCTTGGAGTAACCCTGGATTGTAAACTGTCATGGTCAAAACCATGTTAATGGTATTATGGAGGCTCCTCTGAGGAAGGGGAGGACCATCCTCAGTAAATTTCATAAGTTAAATTCTAAAACCTTCAAAGTTTTTCTTTTTTTTAGATAAAACTATTCTAAATATAATCACGTCACCAAATGACTGAATTTTAAAACACACTATTTTGCAATGATCTACAGTAGCCTCAACAGTACTCTGTAGGGTAGCACCATGGTGTAGCCGGAGGACAGCTAGCTTCCGTCCTCCCCTGGGTACATTGACTTCAATACAAATCCTAGGAGGCTCATGGTTCTCACCCCCTTCATAGACTTACACAGTAATTATGACAGGCTGGAGGACGTCCTTTGGAAGTTCTCCAGCCTCAGAGCTCTACAGCATGAACTGACACGTTTGTCCGCCCAATCAAAGGTTCAGAGAATTTACCTAGTACTGAAAGCATGAGCTACAGCTAGCTAGCACTGCACTGTATACAATGTGGTGTTTAGTTGACTTGGAGAGAGACAATAGTTTAACAGTTTTGAAAAAAAATGTGATTCTTTCAAAATGAAGGAGAAGCAAGAGAAATTTATATTTCTAATTTGTTTTGTTTCACTTACCTAGCAAATGTAGATGGCATCCCTCTGTTTGAGTAAGCTAACATAGCTAGTTTAGCCATCTAACACAACACTGGAACTCTTCCAAGTCAATGTAAGCTTTTGGTATTACAAATGTATTGCCACCGTGGCCTACCGGTATAACTAATTACCGTCTGTACACTAATTTTACCATGATTGTAGCGGGTTGACTAACACGTTCTATTAGCTATGTTGACTATGAAGTTAGTTTGGCTAATATGGTGACAACGATATAGGCTGTTTGTAGAGGTTTGTCTTGGAATTCTTTGTTGTTGCCTGGTCACATACAGCTGATTTGTTGTGCACTAAAGTTCACAAGGGAAGAAAAGGAATACAACGTGGCTGTTATGAGAGTGAACTCTGTTTTTTAAGTGTGATCAGGGGTGTATTCTTTCGGACGATTTTCTGATAAAAAAAATTCTTAAAAGGAACAAAATGGGGATCAACATACCTGAATTTGTTTGCAACTGTTGGACTGATGATTGCACCCTATATCAGCTAGATGCAGGCAAGACTGCAAGGCGGTATTGAATCTCACTGTCTGTCACTTCAAATTAGTCTCTCGACCTGTGTGAACTTTACGTTGTAAATTTTCATAGGCTGCGTTGTAGCAACCTCATGATGGGCAGAGGGGAAATTTGATTATCATTTCGCTGTTTCATTGAACTGGGTGTATGGAATATGAATGGCTGTTATCCAGTACGCTGTAATAGATATAAGGCTATGCTTGTGAAGAAAGAGAAATAATAGTCCGCCCTCGTCTTAAACGGCACTGGCTACCACAGGTTGATACAACAGTATCAACGGGTGGGTAGAACTTTGTCCATAATAAAGCTTCTTAACAACAATATCAACAAGACGGGTCCTAGTTTTCTCACCAGGATTACTGTTCAATTCAAACAACCCAACCAACCCGGAAGCCAGCCGCACCAATGTTCTGGAGGAAACGCCGTGCACCCGGCGACCTTGGTTAGCGTGCACTGCGCCCGGCCCGCCACAGGAGTCACTGGTGCACGAGGAGACAAGGATATCTCTACCGGCCTAACCCGGACGACTCTTGGCCAATTGTGCGTCGCTCCACGGACCTCCCAGTTGTGGCCGGCTGCGACAGAGTCTCTGGTGGCACAGCTAGCGCTGCGATGAAGTGCCCTAGCCCACTGCGCCACCTGGGAGGCTAGGTTGAGTTATTAAAGTAACTATGCATAGATAATAACCAGATTAGCAGCAGCGTAAAAGAGTGAGTTGGGGACGACGACGACAATGCAAATAGTCTGGGTAGTGTGCACACACAGCTGTTAAGAAGCCTTTTGGACCTAGACTTGGTGCTCTGGTACCACTTGCCGTGCGGTAGCAGAGAGTACAGTCTATGACTAGGGTGGCTGGAGTCTGACAATTTTTAGGACCTTCCTCTGACATACCCAGCAGTGATGCAACCAGTCCGCTCTGGTGCAGCTGTAGGTCTTTTTGAGGATCTGGGGAATAGGTTTTGTCGTGCTCTCTTCACATCTGTCTTTGTGTTTGGACCATGATAGTTTGATGTGGACACAAAGGAACTTGAAGCTCTCAACCTGCTCACTACAGCCCTGTCGATGAGAATGGGGCTGTGCTTGGTCCTCCTTTTCCTGTAGTCCACAATCATCTCCTTTGTCTTGTTGACATCGCGGGATAGGTTATTTTCATGACACCACTCCAGTCTTGAGAACTGCTAATGTCATTAGTTCCAAAAATATTCCTCATGTCTAGTATGTGATTTGGTGAAGTTACATTGTTTGTAGTAGTCAACACTTTCCAATTCACTCCATGATGATCAGTGCTTCATGCCAAACCCCCTCAATGTCCACCCCCTCTCTCGCTCTCTCCCCACCCATGCAATTTTAGTCGCATCTCACGCCTGCGCTTTTCTCAAACATCTAAATGACTATCTTACCTGTTTCACAGTGAGCTTCTGTGCTAATTGTTGGAGTGCATTTTATTAATGAACGAAATGTAAAAACAATGTTGATTTCACAGGTAAATAAAAATGAGCCAAAAGGAAAAATATGAACCTTTTTTGTGGTTCGAACCGGTTCAGAATGTTTTTTTCTGCCATGGTCAGAACACCGTAATGGTAAATAATTACCATTCCAACCCCTGTTCTGAACTAATTTGAGTGTAGTTCTTGATATACAACTGATGCCCACTAGAGGGTAGTATTAACCTATCATAGACACCTGCTCACTGGCGCTAAACTATTTCATGTATTTGTGTGTTCTGCTCCCCAGGCAAAAGAGAAGCAGAGTGCCAAAAAAGTCCAGGAAGCAAAGTGACCCCACAAACACACGCACTTGTCAGTCATCTTATTCATGTGAAAGGCCATGGACCCTTTCCCCACAATTGTATCCTGTGAACCCCCCCTTGCCCCCGCCAGACATGAGCACATGTGGTGGGACAGAGAACTGTGTTCACTATCCCACCCAGGTCTACCCTTCAGCTGTAATGCATGCCTGGAAAGATATGTTTAAATGGGCTCGTCTTATTTTCATAATAAAATGTTTAATGTTCGAACATGCTGTAGTTTTATTGTTGAATGCATTTCATCATTGTGGCCTACATGGTCAAGTGTGTCGTTTTTAGTAGTTGTTGGGTAGCCTAGCGGTTAGACCATTGGGCCAGTAACTGAAAGGTTGCTAGTTTGAATCCCTGAACTGACTAGGTAAATCTGTCAATCTGCCCTTGAGCAAGACACTTAACCCTAATTGCTCCAGAGTCGCCGTCAATACTGTCTGATCCCTGGCCACGACCTAACCATCGGAGTACACGTTTGAAACATGACAAATATATGCGCCCCCTATCTTTAGATAAACAAGTGCCACTCGGTCTTAAACAGTGGTGTAAAAATACTAAAGTTGTTTTTTGGGGTATCTGTACTTCACTTTTATATTTTTGACAACTACATTTCTAAAAAAAACTGTACTTTTTACTCCATACATTTTCTCTTGACACCAAAAAGTACTTTTGGGTGTCATTTTGAATGCTTAGCAGGATTGTAAAATGGTCCATTTCATACACTTATCCAGAGAACATCCCTGGTCATCCTTACTGCCTCTGCTCTGGGGGACTCACTAAACACAAATGCTTTATTTGTAAATTATGTCTGAGTGTTGGAATGTGACCCTGGCTTTGCGTAAATTAAAAAAAACAAGAATTGTGTAGTCTGGTTTGCTTAACATAAGGAATTTAAACCATTATTTTACTTTTTGATACTTAAATTTTAGAAACTACATTTACTTCAGTATAGTTAAAACCAAGTAGTTTGACTTTACTCAAGTATAATTTGACTGGGTGACTTTCACTTACCTTAATAGAAAGTGACTCAAGTATCTTTTACTCAAGTTTGACAATTTGGCACTTTTTCCACCACTGGTCTTAAATGAACGTACCACCACACCAAGTTAAAATGCTTTGGATCAGTGGTCGTCAATCGAAGGCATTCCTAGTTGGTCACCAAACATTTTAGTAGAAAAGTCCATGATAAAGACTTGCCCTTTTTTACATATTTTTTTTCTTCCTCTTTGTGGATGGTGAACTTGATTCAGAAGCCCTACTGGGTAAGGAAAATGTGCCTATTTTTAACTATTTTATTCATCTGAAAAACTCTGCCAACTTAACTGGGAGATCTGTGGCAAAATTGAACTCCCGTGTGGCTTAGTTAGTAGCGTATGGTGCTTGCAGTGCCAGGGTTGAACTCACTATTGTAAGTGGCTCTGCAAAAGATCGTCTGCAAAATGACACGCATGTAAATTGAGTGCGTTTACGGCGCTGGCCAATCGGATAGCGCAGAGTTCATCTATCCAGTGTCTGTGTTATTTTGCCCATATTAATCTTTTTATTGGCCAGCCTGACATGTGGCTTTTTCTTTGCAACTCTGCCTAGAAGGCCAGCATCCCGGATTCACCTCTTCACTGTTGACATTAAGGCTGGTGTTTTGCTGGTACTATTTAATGTTTCTCAAACTAGACACTAATGTACTTGTCGTCGTGCTCAGTTGTGCACTGGGGCCTCCCACTCTTTCTAATCTGGTTACAACCAGTTTGTGCTGTTCTGTGAAGGGAGTAGTACACAGCGTTGTACGAGATCTTCAGTTTTTTGGCAATTTCTCACATGGAATAGCCTTCATTTCTCAGAAGAAGAATAGACTGACGAGTTTCAGAAGAAAGTTTGTTTATAGCCATTATGATCCTGTAAACGAACCCACAAATGCTGATGCTCCAGATACTCAACTAGTCTAAAGAAGGCCAGTTGTATTGCTTCTTTAATCAGCACAACAGTTTAACTGTGCAATTGCAAAAGGGTTTTCTAATGATCAATAACCCTTTTAAAATGGATTAGCTAACACATCGTGCCATTTGAACACAGGAGTGATGGTTGCTGATAATGAGCCTCTGTACGCCTATGTAGATATTCCATAAAAAAATCTGCCAGCAACAATAGTAATTTACATTTACATTACATTTAAGTCATTTAGCAGACACTCTTATCCAGAGCGACTTACAAATTGGTGCATTCACCTTATGACATCCAGTGGAACAGCCACTTTACAATAGTGCATCTAAATATTTTAAGGGGGGGTGAGAAGGATTACTTTATCCTATCCTAGGTATTCCTTAAAGAGGTGGGGTTTCAGGTGTCTCCGGAAGGTGGTGATTGACTCCGCTGTCCTGGCATCGTGAGGGAGTGTGTTCCACCATTGGGGAGCCAGAGCAGCGAACAGTTTTGACTGGGCTGAGCGGGAACTGTACTTCCTCAGTGGTAGGGAGGCGAGCAGGCCATAGGTGGATGAACGCAGTGCCCTTGTTTGAGTGTTCCACAAGCTTCCCACAATACGTTTTGGCCTATTCCTCCTGGCTGAGCTGGTTTAACTGAGTCAGGTTTGTAGGCCTCGTTGCTCACACACGCCTTTTCAGTTCTGCCCACAAATGTTCTATAGGATTGAGGTCCGGGCTTTGTGATGGCCACTCTAATACCTTGACTTTGTTGTCCTTAAGCCATTTTGCCACAACTTTGGAAGTATGCTTGGAGTCATTGTCCATTTGGAAGACCCATTTGTGACCAAGCTTTAACTTCCTGACTGATGTCTTGAGATGTTGCTTCAATATATCCACATAATTTTCCATCCTCATGATGCCATCTATTTTGTGAAGTGCACAAGTCCCTCCTGCAGCAAAGCACCCCCACAACATGATGCTGCCAGCCCCGTGCTTCAGGGTTGGGATGGTGTTCTTCGGCTTGCAAGCGTCCCCCTTTTTCCTCCATACATAATGATGGTCATTATGGCCAAACAGGTATATTTTTGTTTCATCAGACCAGGGGACATTTCTCCTAAAACTACCATCTTTGTCCCCATGTGCAGTTGCAAACCGTAGTCTTCCTTTTTAATGGTGGTTTTGGAGCAGTGGTTTCTTCCTTGCTGAGCGGCCTTTCAGGTTATGTTGATATAGATATTTTTCTACCCGTTTCCTCCAGCATCTTCACAAGGTCCTTTGCTGTTGTTCTGGGATTGATTTGCACTTTTCGCACCAAAGTATCGTTTATCTCTAGGAGAAAGAAAAACAGTGGTATCAATCATTTATTTTATGAAGCTCTTAACATCAGCTGATGTCACGAAGTGCTGTACAGAGGAACCAGGCTACGAGGGGTAGCCAGTCCTCTTCTGGCTGAGCTGGGTGAAGATTATAACAGAACATTTCCAAGATGTTCAGATGTTCATAGATAACCAGCAGGGTCAAATAATAATAATCACAGTGGTTGTAGAGGGTGCAACAGGTCAGCACCTCAGGAGTAAATGTCAGTTGGCTTTTCAAAGCCAATCATTCAGAGTATCTCTGCCGTTCCTGCTGTCTCTAGAGGATTGAAAACAGCAGGTCTGGGACAGGTAGCCCGTCCTGTGAACAGGTCAGGGTTCCATAGACGCATGCAGAACAGTTGAAAATGGAGCAGCAGCATGACCAGGTGGACTGGGGACAGCAAGGAGACATCAGGCCAGGTAGTCCTGAGGCATGGTCCTAGGGCTCAGGTCCTCTTGAGAGAATTAGAGGGCGCATACTTAAATTCACACAGGACACTGGATAAGAAAGGAGAAATACTCCATATATAACAGACTGACCCTAGCCCCCCGACACAAACTATTGCAGCATAAGCACTGGAGGCTGAGACAGGAGGGGCCAGGAGAAACTGTGGCCCCGTCCGACGATACCCCCGGACAGGGCCAAACGGGTAGGAAATAACCCCACCCACTTTTCCACAGCACAGCCCCCACACCACTAGAGAGAGATCCCCCAACCACCAACTTACCATCCGGAGACAAGGCCCGAGTATAGCCCACGAAGATCTCCCCCACGGCACAACCCAAGGGGGGGAGCCAACCCGGACAGGAAGATCACATCGGTGACTCAACCCACTCAAGTGACGTACCCCTCCTAGGGATGGCATGGAAGAGCACCAGGTATGACGGCTGTGTGGTCCCATGGTGTTTTTCTTGCGTACTATTGTTTGTACAGATGAACGAGGTACTTTCAGGCATTTGGAA
Source organism: Oncorhynchus keta (assembly GCF_023373465.1). Classification (NCBI taxonomy): domain Eukaryota; kingdom Metazoa; phylum Chordata; class Actinopteri; order Salmoniformes; family Salmonidae; genus Oncorhynchus; species Oncorhynchus keta. The sequence continues at coordinate 16,141,069 of NC_068446.1, forward strand.
ATTTCTCCCAAGGATGAACCAGACTTGTGGAGGTCTACAATTTTTTTTCAGAGGTCTTTGCTGATTTCTTTAGATTTTCCCATGAAAATGTCATGTCCAGCAAAGAGGCACTGAGTTTGAAGGTAGGCCTTGAAATACATCCACAGCTACACCTCCAATGGACTCAAATGATGTCAATTAGCCTATCAGAAGCTTCTAAAGCCATGACATTTTCTGGATTTTTCCAAGCTATTTAAAGGCACAGTCAACTTCTGACCCACTGGAATTGTGATACAGTGAAATAATCTGTCTGTAGACAAATGTTGGAAAAATTACTTGACATGCACAAAGTAGATGTCCTAACCGACTTGCCAAAACTATAGTTTGTGGAGTGGTTGAAAAAATAGTTTTAATGACTCCAATATACAGTGTATATATATTGTTTCATTACCAAAATGTATACTTTCCCTTTAAAATTGAGAATTACAGTCATTGGAGTTAATTACAGGTTTTTTTCTGCTGTGTATGAAATTCTTAGGCGTGCAGTCTAAGTGGTCATTTTTAGGATGGAAAAACTGTCTGTGTCAAATGAAACAACCAAAACCAACCACAATAGTTCCTGTGAAGTTTTGACTGGAAGTTCAGTGTGAAAAAAAACTTGCCCTTTGCAAAACATTGAGCCTGCTTCTAAGAAACATTGAGCTATGTTTGGTCTATTTGGGAGAATGTGTTAGATGGATGTCTTATTATGTCTGCATGTTCGGAGCGTATGGAGTTATTTTGGGTCTGTTTCAGGCGCAGAGATATTGTACATATTGTACATATTGTACATTGCGTCAGTCATGATCTTTTTTTTCGGGAACACAGCACCATTGTTACTGGAACTTCTTATTCATATGACACCATTCCGCTGCGTGAGCACTGTTCCACTGGAAGCCAAATGATGTGTTGTGCAGATGATGTTGTGCAGACAATTTGTCTGGTAGTGTACAGTAGATAGATTCCATCCAGGAGTTGTGAGGAAAGGGAATTGATATGATGCAGGTATTTATATCTTTGACATTTTGTGTTTTGAGTAAATATTTGGTCTTGAAGGGAGCAGACTGGGAAGGCCTCATATATGGAATCTCTTTACACCAAAACATCCCCTTCCTCAGCTGCCTCAAGGTACTGCTGTGAAGTTGCAAGGTAAAACGTACTGTATAGTTGATCCTGTCATGGACTTCATTCACTTTCGTTGACATGATGGTTTGTTATGACTTGGAGTTTTCAATTTTAATTGGATCTGAAGTGTCTTTATCATTAAAAACACTGTGTTAAAGCATTCAGGGCCCAATAACTGGAAATGTTCTGAATTCAATATTTTATTAGACTTGACATTGGACATGTATGTATTCAACAAAATAAAAAAAGAAACAGTATTGCAGTCCAGCTGCCACCATACCTTTGCCTCTGTCTATTGTTTTATTTACAGTAAGTTCACCCACAATGAACTGCAGGGGGTTAAAAAAACAAACTCCATAGGAAATATGTAGAAACTATAATGGACCTAAATATTTTCAAATAACTGCCCTTTTTCTGTAAAAAAATATATATATCTGTGCGGCCCTCCGTTGAATTTCGAAATCCTGATGTGGGCCTCGAACCAAAAAAGTCTGCCCATACTTGGTTTGAAGCAACATCCGCTACAATATTTAGTGTAAACACCTTTATGCGACGCAAAACATTCACCTCCATTCAGCTCTCCAACAAAACAGTTACCAATTTAAACCTATACCACTGGTCCCAGAAAGTTCTTACTCACATCATATAGTTGCAAATAGTTATTAGACAGTTATTTACCGGTACTGGTGTTTGGTGAAACTAACTCAATTGCATATTCAAACACCACAGGATGGGCACTACCATTTTAAGCCATTATCAAAATGACTACGTCTGATCTGCATTGTTTTGTCTCAATCTTCAAAAGCAGGATGCGCAAAGTTGAATTTACATTTTTAAAATGTAAACAAAAAGCTATTCAGTTATTCACTGTACTTCCTACATTACAGTACTGTTTATAAATAGTGCACTACAGCATTGCCATTGACCACATGGCTCAAATGTGAAATGGTTTTACATCCCGTGTAACTACATGGTGTCAGTGCAACATGTCATGTGTGACTGCATAGACAATCCTTGAAAGTAGTTAATCTTAAGACTTGAGATATTGCCCCTCTCCCCTGGCAATGGCACAGAGTTCCTTGTAGAGCTCCGAGTGGATGAAGCGAGGGTACGAGTTGTTCTCCATCAGGCTGAACACCTTCTTCTGGGCCGACAGGAAACACGTCAGGCCGGGCAGACGCAGGCTCTGGACGATAGCATCTTTCGTTTGGTAGTCCAGGTTGATCTGCAACCAAATAGAGACAAGAACACCAATCAGAGTGATCACACATTGGCATTAGATATACGTTGTTTGGAAATAAGAAACATAACGATCACTTTATCGTTACCATATTTTTTTTATAAGATTGTTGCTTAATATCAGCACTTTAAGAATGACTCCTGAACGTAGTGAAAGGAAAACTCACCTCTTTAGGAGCATCACACTGGATGAACTCTTCATAGATGCTTCTGGCCCTCGACGACAGTTTCTCTAGAGACGAGATGGTCCTGAACTCCTCACAGGCTGTCCAGAACTCTATATTCTCCTCACAGAACTCTGACTTCAGGAAGATCCGAAATGCTGCCTTTCCATCTGCAGGAGAGGAGGGAGGGAAGGAGAGAGAATGTCAAAGCAGCTCTCAAGCAGTAGAATGTCTTCAAGCTGAGTTGAGAACGGTCAAATATCAACCAATCAGAGGTGCAGTTTAGATCCAACTGTACTTCAAGATGACTCACTTCATTCATATACATTTTCACTCTATAACATTTGTGCCCATTTCATACAGTCATGCTGATATCATATGAGCTATAAAAGACAGGGTGTGGCATTTACATTTGTGACTCAGGAGTTTGTCAAGTGACTGTGCCCATTGGTTGACTTCATCCACTGTTGGCCTTAGGAAGGAGAGAACAGTCACATTAGAGGCCTGTAGTAGTAGCAGTATACAAGTAGTAAAAACGACTTACTTCTTGCATACAAGTAGTAGTACCTACTGCTTTTAGATACATATATCAAGGTTGATCATTATTAGGATATGGAGCCTTGTGGTACTCCCTAATTTACATCCATAATACTACATGATTCAGACCCCCGAGCCTTACCTGTAAGATCTTCTTCTTGCCATGGATTTTGAAGAAGAGGTGATCTTCAAGAGATATCGTATCCTTGTCCTCCAGTTTCTCTTCCTGAAAAAGATATTTTTTTCTGTTAGTATCATTCCATGTGACTGCTATCATTGCTTAACAAGGTCATGATAATCAGCTGTAATAACACAAACTGAATAATTAACTCACTTGATTCCTTTTTTATCAATAGAGAAATCTGACGCCTTCATACAGTCTGTACATGCCATGTCTCTATCTGATACAACACACTCAATATTCTGTGGTAAAAAAAAAAATGAATATAGCAGACAATAGCAGTCAAATGAATCTACCTCCCTCTAGAGCAGTCAGAGCACTTTATATTTCCCTTCTGATATCGTCATGCTAGGAAGGCCGGCCTAGAGTAACAGATCTGTAACCTGATTGGCCCACTTTGTGAACAGTTGGCTAGCCCATCTGCTGACAGTGAGAGCCTGCGGCAGTAAAGGAAGTGCTAGGGAATGTGATTGGTTGTTTAGTGTAAACGGTTACACTACTGAAAGTGCTTCCATATTTAACTCCGGGTAGGCCAATGACATAGAGGCGCACCAAGTCTACCCAAAACTAAAATATAGTTTAGAGGACCCCCCCTTACACACACACACACACATCAGCTCTTATAGAACAAATATATTTTATGAACTAATCCAACCTGATCTTATCAAGCAGTGGAAGACGTTAAGAAAATAATGCATGAAAAGTATGATGAGGAGAACGTAACTTGATCTGCTTGACAACACAAAGTAAGATGTAAGATGCATACTGGTTGGAACGCCATAGCTCATCAAACTCGTTTTCCTACATTGCTGTTTACGCTCTATAAATAGAGTCTTAGTTATAAAAATAGTAAGGTGGGCGGAAGTGGTTGGAAATAAATGACTTTAGCTGCCATTCTCCAAGCATTTCTGCCAGTTTGTTTTCTGTAAAGATGACCCAAACCCTTTCACCTCTAATCTCTTTAAAAGCCCCTAAGGTCGATATCTGCACCCCGCGGAAGATCTAATTAGCATAACACAAAAATCATTAAAACATCTGTCAGTTTAAAGCTAGAGATATGTTCTCTTTGCATGGCCTGCGTCTCAGTCCACCGTATCCGCCTATGACGCACTTCCGCATCTGCTGTGAAAGCTGACAGAGCTAGAGCGGTGTTTGTCAGACCATGAGACATCCCAAAAATCGATCCTCTCACAAAATCGCCTGTAGCGTTCAAACGGTACAAACTATTATGACCATCTATGGAAAGATGAGACCCCACAAACACAACTCTACAACCCTCACAAGTGTCTTGGGACTCGTCTGAAGTCGGTACAGCCGATCTACCAACTTCTGTCTTTAGCGTTCAAACAGTTTGGGTTTACACACCAAGACTCATTTACATTACATTTTACATTTAAGTCATTTAGCAGACGCTCTTATCCAGAGCGACTTACAAATTGGTGCATACACCTTATGACAACCAGTGGAACAGCCACTTGCATCTAAATCTTGTTGGGGGAGAAGGGGGGGTGAGAAGGATTACTTACCCTTACTTACCCTATCCTAGGTATTCCTTGAAGAGGTGGGGTTTCAGGTGTCTCCGGAAGGTGGTGATTGACTCCGCTGTCCTGGCGTCGTGAGGGAGTTTGTTCCACCATTGGGGGCCAGAGCAGCGAACAGTTTTGACTGGGCTGAGCGGGAACTGTACTTCCTCAGTGGTAGGGAGGCGAGCAGGCCAGAGGTGGATGAACGCAGTGCCCTTGTTTGGGTGTAGGGCCTGATCAGAGCCTGGAGGTACTGAGGTGCCGTTCCCCTCACAGCTCCGTGGCGAGCACCATGGTCTTGTAGCGGATGCGAGCTTCAACTGGAAGCCAGTGGAGAGAGCGGAGGAGCGGGGTGACGTGAGAGGACTTGGGAAGGTTGAACACCAGACGGGCTGCGGCGTTCTGGATGAATTGTAGGGGTTTAATGGCACAGGCAGGGAGCCCAGCCAACAGCGAGTTGCAGTAATCAAGACGGGAGATGACAAGTGCCTGGATTAGGACCTGCGCCGCTTCCTGTGTGAGGCAGGGTCGTACTCTGCGGATGTTGTAGAGCATGAACCTACAGGAACGGGACACCGCCTTGATGTTAGTTGAGAACGTCAGGGTGTTGTCCAGGATCACGCCAAGGTTCTTAGCGCTCTGGGAGGAGGACACAATGGAGTTGTCAACCGTGATGGCGAGATCATGGAACGGGCAGTCCTTCCCGGGAGGAAGAGGAGCTCCGTCTTGCTGAGGTTCAGCTTGAGGTGGTGATCCGTCATCCACACTGATATGTCTGCCAGACATGCAGAGATGCGATTCGCCACCTGGTCATCAGAAGGGGGAAAGGAAGATTAATTGTGTGTCGTCTGCATAGCAATGATAGGAGAGACCATGTGAGGTTATGACAGAGCCAAGTGACTTGGTGTATAGCGAGAATAAGAGAGGGCCTAGAACAGAGCCCTGGGGGACACCAGTGGTGAGAGCGCGTGGTGAGGAGACAGATTCTCGCCACGCCACCTGGTAGGAGCGACCTGTCAGGTAGGACGCAATCAAGCGTGGGCCGCGCCGGAGATGCCCAACTCGGAGAGGGTGGAGAGGAGGATCTGATGGTTCACAGTATCGAAGGCAGCCGATAGGTCTAGAAGGATGAGAGCAGAGGAGAGAGTTAGCTTTAGCAGTGCGGAGCGCCTCCGTGATACAGAGAAGAGCAGTCTCAGTTGAATGACTAGTCTTGAAACCTGACTGATTTGGATCAAGAAGGTCATTCTGAGAGAGATAGCGGTAGAGCTGGCCAAGGACGGCACGCTCAAGAGTTTTGGAGAGAAAAGAGAGAAGGGATACTGGTCTGTAGTTGTTGACATCGGAGGGATCGAGTGTAGGTTTTTTCAGAAGGGTGCAACTCTCGCTCTCTTGAAGACGGGAGGGACGTGGCCAGCGGTCAGGGATGAGTTGATGAGCGAGGTGAGGTAAGGGAGAAGGTCTCCGGAAATGGTCTGGAGAAGAGAGGAGGGGATAGGGTCAAGCGGGCAGGTTGTTGGGCGGCCGGCCGTCACAAGACGCGAGATTTCATCTGGAGAGAGAGGGGAGAAAGAGGTCAGAGCATAGGGTAGGGAGTGTGAGCAGAACCAGCGGTGTCGTTTGACTTAGCAAACGAGGATCGGATGTCATCGACCTTCTTTTCAAAATGGTTGACGAAGTCATCTGCAGAGAGGGAGGAGGGAGGGGGAGGATTCAGGAGGGAGGAGAAGGTGGCAAAGAGCTTCCTAGGGTTAGAGGCGGATGCTTGGAATTTAGAATGGTAGAAAGTGGCTTTAGCAGCAGAGACAGAGGAGGAAAATGTAGAGAGGAGGGAGTGAAAGGATGCCAGGTCCGCAGGGAGGCGAGATTTTCCTCCATTTCCGCTCGGCTGCCCGGAGCCCTGTTCTGTGAGCTCGCAATGAGTCGTCGAGCCACGGAGCGGGAGGGGAGGACCGAGCCGGCCTGGAGGATAGGGGACATAGGGAGTCAAAGGATGCAGTAAGGGAGGAGAGGAGGGTTGAGGAGGCAGAATCAGGAGATAGGTTGGAGAAAGTTTGAGCAGAGGGAAGAGAAGATAGGATGGAAGAGGAGAGAGTAGCGGGGGAGAGAGAGCGAAGGTTGGGACGGCGCGATACCATCCGAGTAGGGGCAGTGTGGGAAGTGTTGGATGAGAGCGAGAGGGAAAAGGATACAAGGTAGTGGTCGGAGACTTGGAGGGGAGTTGCAATGAGGTTAGTGGAAGAACAGCATCTAGTAAAGATGAGGTCAAGCGTATTGCCTGCCTTGTGAGTAGGGGGAAGGTGAGAGGGTGAGGTCAAAAGAGGAGAGGAGTGGAAAGAAGGAGGCAGAGAGGAATGAGTCAAAGGTAGACGTGGGGAGGTTAAAGTCGCCCAGAACTGTGAGAGGTGAGCCGTCCTCAGGAAAGGAGCTTATCAAGGCATCAAGCTCATTGATGAACATTGATTGATTGAATTGATGAACTCTCCGAGGGAACCGAGGGAACCTGGTTCCCTCGGAACTCTCCGAGGGAACCGAGGGAACCTGGAGGGCGATAAATGATAAGGATGTTAAGCTTGAAAGGACTCGTCTGAAGGTCCCCCAGTACCAGTTGAAAAAATGTATGTAACTATATATGGAGACTGTTTATACATAAGGGGTTAAATACATGTAATATACGTAAAAATAAAAATAAAAAAGTTTCATATATCTGTCAGATATACAGTTGGAGTCGGAAGTTTACATACACCTTAGCCAAATACATTTAAACAACATTTTTCACAATTCCTGACATTTAATCCAAGTAAGAATTCCCTGTTTTAGGTAAGTTAGGATCACCACTTCATTTTAAGAATGTGAAATGTCAGAATAATAGTAGAGAGCATGATTTGAGTTTTTATTTCTTTCATCACATTCCCAGTGGGTCAGAAGTATACACTCTGACACTCGATTAATATTTGGGAACATTGCCTTTACATAGTTTAATGTGGGTCAAATGTTTCGGGTAGCCTTCCACAAGCTTCCCACAATAAGTTGGGTGAATTTTGGCCCATTCCTCCTGACAGAGCTGCTGTAACTGACTCAGGTTTGTAGGCCTCTTTGCTCGCACACGCTTTTTTAGTTCTGCCCACAAATTTATTATAGGCTTGAGTTCCGGGCTTTGTGATGGCCACTCTAATACCTTGACTTTGTTGTCCTTAAGCCATTTTGCCACAACTTTGGAAGTATGCTTGGGGTCATTGTCCATTTGGAAGACCCATTTGCGACCAAGTTTTAACTTCCGGACTGGTGTCTTGAGATGTTGCTTCAATATATCCACATAACTTTCCATCCTCATGATGCCATCTATTTTGTGAAGTTCACCAGTCCCTCCTACAGAAAAATATCCCTACAACATGATGCTGCCACCCCCGTGCTTCACGGTTGGGATGCTGCTCTTCGGCTTGCAAGCCTCACCGTTTTCCCTCCAAACATAACGATGGTCATTATGGCCAAACAGTTCTGTTTCATCAGACCAGAGGACATTTCTCCAAAAAGTATGATCTTTGTCCCCATGTGCAGTTGCAAACCGTAGTCTGGCTTTTTTATGCCCGTTTTGGAGCAGTGGCTTCTTCCTTGCTGAGCGACCTTTCAGGTTATGTTGATATCGTTTTACTGTGGATATAGATACTTTTGTACCTGTTTCCTCCTGCATCTTTGCTGTTGTTCTGGGATTGATTTGCACTTTTCGCACCAAAATACGTTCATCTCTAGAAGACAGAACGTGTCTCCTTCCTGAGCAGTATGATGGCTGCGTGGTCCCATGGGGTTTATACTTGCGTACTGTTGTTTGTACAGATGGACTTTGTACCTTTAGGCGTTTGGAAATTGCATCCAAGGATGAACCAGACTTGTGGAGGTCTACCATTTTTTTCCTGAGATCTTGGTTGATTTCTTTTGATTTTCCTATGATGTCAAGCAAAGAGGCAGTGAGTTTGAAGGTAGGCCTTGAAATACATACACAGGTACACCTCCAATTGACTCAAATGATGTCAATGAGCCTACCAGAAGCTTCTAAAACTATGACATAATTTCCTGGATTTTCCAAGCTGTTTAAAGGCACAGTGAACTTCTGACCCACTGGAATTGTGATACAGTGAATTATAAGTCAAAGAATCTGTCTGTGAACAAATGTTGGAAAAATTACTTGTGTCATGCACAAAGTTGATGTCCTAACCGACTTGCCAAAACTATAGTTTGTTAACAAGAAAATCGTGGAGTGGTTGAAAAGCGAGTTTTAATGACTCCAACCTAAGTGTATGTAAACTTACGATTTCAACTGTACGACAGACATTTCAGAACAAACATCCTTTAGAATCTTTTGTTCCATGTAGTGAGTCTCTTATCCATTGTGTTTGAATGGGATAATAGCAGTAAGGCCAAAATAAAAATGTTATCAAATATTTTTTTTAATGTTTTTTTTATATATACTTCAAGTGGTCTTCCAATTCAAAATCAAATAGCAAAATTGTCCTGTTATAGACACAAAAATATATCTTATGAATTAATGCAACCTGATCTTTTCAAGCAGTCGGAGATGCCAAGAAAATAATGCATGGAAAGTATGATGAGGAGGACTTGATGCAATATCCGCTTGACAACACAAAGTAAGATGTCAGATGCGTACTGATTGGAATGCCATAGCACTTCGAACTCGTTTTCTTACATTCCTGTTGATGCTCTATAAATAGAGTAAAAATAGAAAGCTGGGAAGAAGTAGTTGGAAATAAATTACTTTAGCTGCAATTTTGCAAGCATTTCTGTCTTTGACAGTGCTTCTCAGTCAATTTGTAGAAATGTGCTCACCTGCAATTAACTTAATAAGTGCCTTTGTTAGATTGATATGAAAGAGGAGGGACATTACCTAATTCAACAGTGTGCAAGCTAATGCAGTTAACCACTTTCTGGAAATATTTGGACGGTCACTGGTCAGGTTTTGAGGGTCAACCAGTTTGTTTTCTGTAAAGATGACCCAAACCCTTTCACCTCTAATCTCTTTAAAAGCCCCTAAGTTCGTTGTCTGCACCCCGCTGAATATCTAATTAGCATAACACAAAAATCACCATAAAAATCTGTCAGTTTAAGATAGAAATATGTTTTTTTTGCATGGATTGCATCTCAATCCACAGTATCCGCCTATGACGCACTTCCGCATCTGCTGTGAAAGCTGACAGAGCTAGAGCTTTGTTTGTCAGACCATGAAACATCCCGAAAATTGATCTTCTCACAAAATCGCCTGTAGCTTTCGAACGATACAAACTATTATGACCCATCTATTGAAAGATGAGACCCTCACAAACAAAATGGTGTTCTCCATTTTGCTCTACAACCCTCACAAGTGTCTTGGGACTCGCCTGAAGTCGGTACAGCCTATCTACCAACTTCTGTCTTTAGTGTCCGAACAGTTTGGGCTACACACCAAGACTCGTCTGATGGTCATCTATGTCTAAACATGTACAAATATATTTTTAAGTGTAATTCCCCTTTAATTGTGCATCTGTCCCTTTAATTACGCTTCTAGCGAGTGAGGAATGTGTCATCTAATATGCAAGAGGAGTGATGGTTCTGTACTGCTGCTGTTCTTTTCTTGGCAAAGTTTGCAAATAACAAATAATACATATATCAATGATATACTTACTCATTATAGACTTCTGCGAGGTAAGCCTACTTGGCAGTTAACATTTAATTGAGAAGGTTTTGAGGAAATATTTCTGTCAATCCACAAGACGGTTATCACATCAACTGACTACACACAGAGTGATAGACAAACGTACACCCCACACAGAAAGAGAATGGCAATATTGCTGGAAAGTCAAAGAAATTATCTTAGGTTTGTCTTTTTAAGCCAATAGTTTCTAACCAGGGGTGGGATAATGTCAAAGTTGCATTGATTAGATAGTAGCTGGAACCTTGCAGTGTCTGATACTTTGTTTATGACCGTTTGTGATGGAACACATAAAAAGTTGCATTTACTTTCAGAATTGTTTGTAAAGTTACTCGTAGCTGGGCTGTGAGCTACTGGTAGCTCATGAGCGACATGTTCGAGACCCCTGATCTAGACTCAACAAATATTATCTCCTGTCTTCATATGAAAGAAAATACAGTCGAGTATATGTCCAACTGACCCAGAGTGATAATGTGGATTATCAGCGCAGCGCTCCAACCTGAATGACTGGTTCTTGCCCCACCAGCAAGATAATATAACAGCACACAAATCACCTGCCTTGGCAGTAGTGCTGCATCTTTCCATTCACCCATTGGTTTCATGCAAATGCATGGTGGATGACGTTAATGTTTGTCCTTACCCAGACATTACAGCTACCTGTAGGTACAGTATGCCAGTGTGGCATGAACAAAGAGGTGATGGAAATCTGTGAATTTGCATATACAGGAACAAAGTTTTAAATGTTCCGTAAATACAAAGTGGTATCGTTTATATCAGTGTCATTGAATTAGTGCTCAAAGTCATAGGCAGTCGCTAGTATTACATGTAGACAGAATCTGCTCCAGTTTCAACTGTTCTGCCTTGTTATTATTCGACCATGCTGGTCATTTATGAACATTTGAACATCTTGGCCATGTTCTGTTATAATCTCCACCCGGCACAGCCAGAAGAGGACTAGCCACCCCACATAGCCTGGTTCCTCTCTAGGTTTCTTCCTAGGTTTTGTCCTTTCTAGGGAGTTTTTCCTAGCCACCGTGCTTCTACACCTGCATTGCTTGCTGTTTGGGGTTTTAGGCTGGGTTTCTGTACAGCACTTTGAGATATCAGCTGATGTACGAAGGGCTATATAAATAAAATGTGATTGATTGATTGATTGAATGTGTTGGGATCTTGCCATTGGATGAGTGGTCTCCTAATGTCCGCTCTTATTGGGTGTCCAAGGTCACACTTACAGTAGACCCAGTCCAACCTCAACCCCTAGCTGCTACCCTTTGACTTCTCATAGATCTGAAAAGATTGACTGAGCAGTATGAGCAATACCAGAGGGATAGCGGTAGAACTGAGATTGGCCATTCGGTTCTCTAGGATTTTGTCTGGTCGGAGACCCTGAGAAGGAACTGTGGAGCTGTTGAGGGCTTTCAAGTGGGAAGGAAAGGGGAATAGTCTTAAGACAATGTTAAGGCTTTTTACGGTTGAGCTGCAGCTTGCGTCTGGTCATCGATGACAGCCACACATGCAAGAAATCACACTGTAAGGAGAATATAAGAAAATAATCATCTTTGGCAGCGATTACAGCTGTGAAACTTTCTGCGTAACTCTGTAAGAGCTTTGCAAACCTGGATGGTTCAATATTTATACAGCGCAGCCTGAATTCCAAATTGATACAATTTAGATTTTGTGTCACTGATATACATATAATACCCCATAATGTCAATGTGGAATTATGTTTTTAGAATGTTTAACAAATGAATAATAAATGAAAATCATAAATGTCTTGCGTCACTAAGTATTCAACTCCATTTGCTATGGCAAGCCTAAATAACTTCCAGAGTGAACATTTCCTTAACAAGTCAGATAATAAGTTGCATGGACTAACTCTGTGTGCAAGAGTGGTGTTTAAAACATGATTTTTGAATGACTACCCCATCTCTGTACCCCACACATACAATTATCTGTAAGGTCCCTTACAGACATTGGATATCTCTTTGAGCATGGTGAAGTTATTAATTACACTTTGGATGATGTATCAGTACACCCAGTCACTACAAAGATGCAGGTGTCCTTCCTAACTCAGTTAACGGTGAGGAAGGAAACCGCTCAGAGATTTCACCACGAGGCCAATGGTGATTTTAAACCAGTTACGGAGTTAAATGGCTGCGATAGGAGAAAACTGAGGATGGATCAACAACATTGTGTCACACCAGCCTTCGCTTTGACTCCCCCTCCTGTCCAGCTCAGGCGTTCGGCGTCGCCGGCCTTCTAGATTCTGCCAAACCTACTTCTGGCAAAGGCCCTTCACTCATCAACCCCGGACTTGTCTCGTCATCATTACACACACCTGCTTCCAATCCCCACTTTATCACTGTATATATTCTCCCTCTGCCAATTGTCTTTGTTGGTCTTTGTAAATGTTATTTGTTTTCCTGAGAGGAATCTCTTCTACTTTTTTCTGAGTACTTTATATTTGGAAATTTGGGTTTGCCCTGTGACTTTTTGTTTGTGAAGATATATTTTGAGCACAGCAAGCGTTTGGGTTTCGTCCCATGTTGATCTATGATGCTTAATTAAATGCAGTAGTTCTAAACCTGTGACTGCCTCCTTCCTACTATCTACACCAGTGACACATTGTAGTTACTTCACAATACTAACCTAAATGACAGAGTGAAAAGAAGGAAGTCTACAGAATACAAATTCTTAAACAATGCATTTTATTTTTAGAAAAAGGCACTAAAGTAATGCTGAAAAAATGTAAACTTTTTGTCCTGAATACAAAGAATTATGTTTGGGGCAAATCCAACACAACACATCACTAAGTACCACTCTTCATATTTTCAAGCATGGTGATGGCTGTATCATGTCATGGGAGTTTTTTAGGATCAAAGAAAATGAATAGCGCTAAGGACAGGCAAAGTTCTAGAGGAAAACATGGTTCAGTGTGCTTTCCAACAGACAGTGGCAGACAAATCCACCTTTCAGCAAGACAATAACCTGAAATGGAAGGTCAAATATACACTGGAGTATGACCACCTTGAATGTTCCTGAGTTCTGTTTTGGGGCGGCAGGGTAGCCTAGTGGTTAGAGCGTTGGACTAGTAACCGGAACATTGCAAGTTCAAACCCCCGAGCTGACAAGGTACAAATCTGTCGTTCTGCCCCTGAACAGGCAGTTAACCCACTGTTCCTAGGCCGTCATTGAAAATAAGAATTTGTTATTAACTGACTTGCCTAATAAAATAAAAATAGTTACAGTTTTGACTTAAATCGGCTTGAAAATCTATGGCACAACTTGAAAACGGCTGTCTTGCAATGAACAACAACCAACTTGACAGAGCTTCAAAAATGTTTTCAAAGAATAATGAGCAAATATTGTACAATTAAGGTTTGCAAAGCTCTTAGAGAGTTACCCAGAAAGACTCACAGCTGTAATCACTGCCAAAGGTGATAATACCACGTTTTCACTCAGGGGGTTGAATACTTATCTCATCAAAATATATGAGTGCTGTATTTTTCAATAATATTTTGTGTAGAACGTTGACAAAAAAAATGACAATTGAATCTATTTTAATCCCACTTTGTAACACAACAAAATGTGGAAAAAGTCAACGGGTGTGAATACCTTCTGAAAGCACATATTATCCTGCCCAGGCATAATGTACTCAACTGATCAGATGAAAGACATTAGCCACATTCAGAAACCACATCCCTGTTGATTTGACTGCCATTTTGATTTTGGTGATGGGTCTGTTTTCCTTAAAATGACTGTGACATGTACATAATCCTTCCTAATACTGTATGAGTGGGTCAACTCTCACAGCTTCTATTCATCCATCCATCTTTGACAAACTTTGAGCAGAGGCCATGTATTCAAACACTTTGGTATTTTTGTACTAGATCATTATTAGTACAGTACGTCTGCATCTCTGTCGTGATTCTCATTGTGAATTGGCACTAGCAGGTAAATCACCAGGCCTGCTGAGGACCACAAAACAGAGAGGGGGCTGGTCTGTTCTGTTTATTATGATGTGCAGACAGTGTGTAAGCATCGGATTGTTCAGAAGAGAATAGGGAGCAGAGCCAAGTTTCCACCTAGACTAATGCTTCCAAAAAGCTTTACGTAGTAGTAGCAGGTAATTCCCAGTACTGAACCATATTTTGTTCCCGACAGGATTCCTAAGCATCCCAGAGTCCGAAAGTACAAGTTGTGCTCCTGCAGCATGTGCGTGTTCTTCAAATTACTCGCAACGGAAGATATTCAGTACTTTTGAGGAGATGGGAAATGTTGCACAGGCTACATCAATGGTCCGAGCGGTGCATTCTGGGCGATTCTGGCACAAGGAGCACTGTCCTTCAAGGAGTGAATGGGAGTCTATTGGGCGCTAGCTCAAAAACCTAACATTAGTACGAATTTCATCAGCAAGAAGTACATAAATAAAAAATATAATTCTGAGATGTGAGATAATTAACTTACTATTTGTACTATCGTATAGCTTTGGAAACGTGACATTACATACTTTTAAGGAAAATAGCCACATTTCTCAACATACAATATACACTGACATTGAGAAGGGATTGCGTTAAGATTAGTTTAGCAACTGCTTGACGCAGCATGACAACGTGAACGCGATTGGTCAACAGTCTGCTGGGTAGGGCGTTATGCGTTCATTTCAATGTACACAGGACTAAAGAGGCAGACAAATAGGAAAAATGTGCTAGACCCTCCATTAAATGACACATTTCTCAAGGTAGGAATATCGCAAAAATATTATCAATGGCTCATTTTGAGAGAAGACATCCTCTTGAGTTATGACATCGATGCGGCCAGTATTGAAATCTGACATGTATGATAGATTTTTTTTCGCGATCTAAAAGTCATATTCCTATTAACTTCCAGTGTAGGGAGAGTGACTTTGTCACGGTGCTACGCCATACCGGACGGATTTCTGACTGCTTGAATGCCAGTAACTCAGATACACATGAACACATGAATTGACCTAGGGAATCGATGGACCATCACACAGCGATGCACAAAAAAACGACATAACATTCAAAATGGGTGAACCTTCCCTTTCAAGCAACTGTGTACTGTACTGTACAACTTGGCAAACACGGCAGTGGTCGTAATGTGCAATGCATGGGATGGAACACAATGATCACTTTAAAACCCTTTAAACACATTCCAAACCGCTTCAAGCAATGCAAAATAACGTGTTTTTTGGACTTTGTAAAGTAGTTTTACACGAGGGCCTCTGAAACAGTCGGTGAGGAACATAGGCGAGGGCCATACCTTGGGACAGTATAAATGCTGACAAATGGAGAATTCATCATGCACAGAGACCTTGATTGTAACATACAGCAGAGAGAAACAGCCATGAAGGTCTTTGTCAGATGAGGAGGGCCCACTGTCATTGAGATGATGAAACACCTTCGTCTGCAACGTCATGGTTCTTAATATCTCAAGGATCATAAGTCTCTTGCCACGTATATTGTTTATTTAACTTTCAATTTACTGTAATAACACATTACTTCTCATAAACCCCCTTGTCATTAAACTGAAACTCACACCTTCCCTTTTCTATGTTATTCACTATGTAGAAAAAACACCTTAGAAATAAGACAGCAGATGTGTCTTTCAAGTAAATAACAAAAGCATGAAAAGCAAAAGCATGAAGGAACATCTAACCACAATGATGAAGAGACACACTATATTTACAGAAGTATGTGGACACACATTCAATGAGTGAATTTGGCTATTTCAGCCACACCCATCGTGATAGTTATATAAAATTAAGCACACAGCCATGCAATCTCTATAAACAAACATTGCCACTAGAATGGCCTTACTGAAGAGCTCAGTGACTTTCAACGTGGCACCATCATAGGATGCCACCTTTCCAACAAGTCAGTTAGTCAAATTTCTGCCCTGCTGGAGCTGCCCCAGTCAACTGTAATTGCTGCTATTGTGAAGTGCAAAGGTCTCGGAGCAACAAAGACTCCACAGACCACAGACCACTACCGCGTTCCAAACTGCCTCTGGAAGCAACGTCAGTACAATAACTGTTCATCGGGAGCTTCATGAAATCAGTTTCGATGGCCGAGCAGCCGCACACAAGCCTAAGTTCACCATGTGCAATGCCAAGCGTCGACTGTAGTGGTGTAAAGCTCGCCGCCATTGGACTCTGGAGCAGTGGAAACGTGTTCTCTGGAGTGATGAGTCATGCGTCACCACCGGGCAGTCCGATGGACGACCTCACTAATGCTCTTGAATGGAAGCAAGTCCCTGCAGTATTGTTCCAAAATCTAGTGGAAAACCTTTCCAGAAGAGTGGATGCTGTTAAGGCAGCAAAGGGGGGACCAAATCCATATTAATGCCGAAGATTTTGGAATGAGATGTTCGACAAGCAGCTGTCCACATAGTTTTGGTAATGTAGCGTATCTTGTTATTGAATTTTTTTATTTTTGTACATTCAAGATCATCAGGTGTACTCAAACTCATCATGCTGTCATTCTAACCCCTTTAAAACATTGTGTGTTACATACTTCCAGGTTATACCAATGGTTTCATCTATTTCTTTTGCATCCATTGATACCAACCATTAGTCTGTGTGATTAAGGGGGACTGAGCTAGAGCTGTGAGACAAGGGTGATCCCGAAGGGGCCCAGTAAAAAGGACACAGTTTGAGCTACAAACGATTAAAAGCTATCTATGAAAAGTGACATAATAGTTGTTAGAAGGTAAGTGGTTCTTCTACACAGAAGATCATAGGAAATCCAAGGCTCACATAGTTGCTGTCACACTCCAAATTTCACACAAATATCACTGACTAGTTGGATATTCATTTTCCAATGAGTACACTATTTTTTGTACTTACAGCATTCATATAAATACATTTTTGTTTTGGTGAAACTTCTTTTTTAAATGTACATTTATCAATTAAACTCATGAATGCAATTGTTAATGTCAAAATGTTTTGTGTTTTACTTGTAGCCCTGGTTGTCCGGAAAATAGAATGGTAAAACAATTCATAGTGAGTCTAATGTAGATAAATGAAAGTCAGATAAATAATGAAAAGCCAATTTTTTATATGATCTAGAGACTTTTAGGGTTAAAGCACCCCCTAGAATCGTATGATGCTCCCAAGGATCACACGGTGACGTCATTTTGAATATTGAATAGCTCCCCATGTGTTCAAGTTAGAGACTTACCGTTTCTTGTAATGGCTGCAGCTCAATCCCCTCTTTGTGCCTATCCCATAAAATGGGCTTCTGAAGCGGCCTTTTTCACAGGAGAAGATCCGGACAGGACAATTGTCACGAAATCGTCTGTAAAACCCAAACGGTGTGAGACAGAAATGAATAAGTCACCACCATCGAAAGATGAGACTCACGAATACTACAGTGTCGGTTGTTTGGCATCAACAAGCTGTACTGCAGTCGTCTGGACTCTCTGTTGAGGACCACTTCATTTTGAAGAGATCACAAAACAGACTGTCCAGACCGAACCTCTGGAGCTACAAACGAATATGTCACCAATATCTAAAAAGGAGACATTCACCTCGTAGACCAGGTGTTCTGGTCTACGACACACACATGATTCAGGGGAATCATCTCAAGGTAAACCAGTACCGGGATGTAAAATGTGCAAAAAGTTCATAGAGGGTAAAATGTGCCACGAATAAAAATGTGCCACGAATAAAGTGACCAAACATGGGTCCCAAAAATCTTGTGATTGAGGTTTTTTTGCCTATAGAAATGCATGGAATAACACATTTGTACATGGCAAAACAAAAAAAATCTAAAAATCAATCATAAGGACAAGGTTTCGAGGTTTCCTATATCTGAGAGACATAAAAAAAGAGAAAATAGCAAACATAAAGAAAAATCCTTGAATGAGTAGGTGTGTTCACACTTTTGACTGCTACTGTATGTCCATAATACAATGTTGCTCTATCTTCTTAACAGCACTATCATGATTCCATATGTGTTATTTCATAGTTTTGATGTCTTCACTATTATTCTACAATGTAGAAAATAGTAAAAAAAAGAACAAAAAACCCTGGAATGTGTCCAAACTTTGACTGGTACTGTATATATAGTATGTCTACAGGGGTCCAAAATTCAAAATCAAATGGCTAAATTATAAACTTTATGACTGTCTTAAATCAATTCCATATGCTAGCCTATTAGATATTGCGATCTAAGGGATTACACATACAGGAGCAACCGCAAAGTGAAATGTTGTTTTTTAATTTAGTTGTTAATTGAGAATAAGCCAGAAGAGAGTGATTGACAATAAATATTTTGTCTGCAAATAATTTAATAATTTAATTTAATGTAATTTAATCATCTAATCGTGAACATTTTTACAAGCATTGCAAAAGTCAGCATCCCAACAGTGACTGTGTAATAAATAGTACAACATTCTAACCTTAATTTATCAACATTGGTAGGAGTTCAAAGTTCAATATACAAAGTGGGACATAGGCTACCCTTCTGTCTACAATTGCACTCAGACAACTTAACCTCTACTTCTAAATGGGTAATTATTCAACGATAGACAGTGTAAGAAGTCTTTAACTGCCTTGCAAATCTAAAGATTCAACCTCCTTTCGAAAAACTGGTTTGAATTTAGAGACGAAATGTGAATATTATGAAGGACAGTATAGTATTTTGGGCCGGTATCCATTGTGTGCGTGCTCTCTCCTTTGTTTCACTCCAGACCACATACTTTAGTATTGCTAGTGAAAGTCCACCTTGCATCTCCTATCTTATCATGGTATCATAGGCATCCTGTTGCGCACACACACACACAAACACACACACAAACACACATACACTTTCTTCTCCATCTTTTTAGGACAGGAAGCACCTCCGGTTGAGTGGGGACTGCATGGTTGCTGAATTTGTGTTTCAGTTCGATCGTCATTCACTCGGTGATTCATTCACTGTCAAAGACGATCTAATCACCTATGATATGATGTCACTCCCAGAGTTACAGATAAGACAGCAGCATCCAGTGCAATCGCAGCGCTGTAACATTCCTCATATCCCCTCTGCCTTTCCTTCTCTCTTTCTGTCTTTCTTTTTCTCTGGGCGAATCCCACTTGCAGTGTTTTAGGGTGTGGTCTTGTGTTGTGGCGACCACGGTTCGTAGGGACACAGGCCTGTCAGTCTCTCTATGCTTGGTCAGCCTTCCATCCTGTAGAATCCCAAACATTCCAGTTTCTGTTGTCACATTCTCCTGTCGTCTAATCCGCTCCCATTAGCCCTTGACGGCGTCAGCGGCGAGGGAATCCAGGAGGGATCGGTAAATGTCTGAGCGCAGGAAGCGAGGGTACGAGTCTCTCTCCATCAGCCCATAGACAATCTTCTGGGCATCGTCAAAGCACTGGAGTGTAGGATTCTTCACGGCCCTCTTGATCTGCTCCCTCGTGTGGTAGTCAATGTTTATCTGGAACAAGAGCAAGATTCATTTAGATTTACGAAGTACAGATGGATTTCATATAGCATGTTTGGAAATAAACATTTGAGGGGGGGTTTATTAACCAGATGATGTTGATGAAATACATTGAAACATCAATGAGGTTACAAAAAGTTCAAATGCAGGGTCGCTTTCTGTAGAAATGTCACTGCAGCTATTTGAATCTCTATTATGTAGCCATGTACTGTAATATATACTGTACTATAACAGTCGTACCTCTTTAGGAGCCTCAGCCTTTATGAAATGCTCATAGATTTTTTTGGCCTTCGATGACATTCTGAATGAAGACTTGATTTTCTTGTACTCCTCACACGTCAGCCAGAACTCAATGTTCTCATCGCTGAATTCAGACTTCAGAAAGGTTCTGAAGGTCGCCAGTCCATCTGTGGGGAAGAATAAAAACATACCAAGACATGAAACAATGATACAGCCCCAAGCCTGGAAACATGTGCTGTTTTTGTTCAACATCTCTGTCTGGCTGTTTTCAGTTAGATATTTGATCTAATTAATCTATTTATCTCGAACTATTTTGATCGTCTGATAAAGTGAAACTCACATTTAGACTCGAGGAGTCTCTCCAGTGACTGAGACCATTGTTGGGTATCTTCTAAACTTAGCCTGCTAGGAAGAAAATGTGTGGTGATTACTCAACTAGAATCAAATCTGGGTAAAAATAAACCTGGTATTTGATGTGAGGGCAAAAGGGCACATAGAACCAACATAATTAGGAAACAATTATAGCCACACATTGGTGCGTGTGTGTGTGCCTGCTTTCTGAAGTTTAATTTGAATTCACACACACTACCACAGATGGACACTACAACATATATGGTATTTGATTTTGAACAATACAATACATGTAATATATGTTATATATATATACACATTTAAAATAATATAATAATAATAACCATTAGGATCAACACAGAGTAACAGAGTAAGAAAGGGTAAGAATCCTTACCTCTCAGAGGTAGGTGAATGTGAGAACATGCATTGCAGTCGGCACATAAAGTTCTTTCCCCTATGGAGAGAAAAAAAGAACGGTCATGATTGTCTCATAAAACAACTTATTCCATTGCTGTATAAGGACATCTTGGTAGAAGTATCTTGGTAGTATCTTGGTAGAAGGTATTCACAGGTTTAGTAAAACATATGCAAGCGTTTATATACAATGTGTGGCCTAAAGTATGTAGTATGCCGTTAAAATATTTGTACAAGCATTTTAGTATTTAGAAAGTATATGACACATCCATAGTATTACGAGAGTACATTGAATATATAGCCTGATATTTATAAAATATACATAAGTGCCACAATACATTTTCCGAAATCGCCAGCTGCTGAGAGTATAAAAAAGCTATAATCTACACTCACAAGTTCTTGTTCCTCCTCCTGTCGTCCTGCTCCATATTGAAGTGCTGTGTTTGTATCAGTGTCTCTGTGATGATTAGGCTGGGCATGTTTTAACCCCACACTCTCTGTCCCCTGCTGCTGCTCATGCTGGGGTGAATCACTCTCTGTATAGCGGGGTCTCCCTCCACCTCAGGCCTTTATATGCAGGGCTGGAAGGTGAAACACAGACTCAGACCAGTGAACCGTAGCAAGAGAGGAAGCCCCTACGCTCTCTCTCTATCTCTCTCTCTGTGACATGCGCTCTCTGTCTTTTTGCGACACTCTCTTTCAACCTCTCTCTGTGTCATGCTCTCTCTCCCTCTCTCTCTCTCTCTTTGTCCGGTTTTCCAGGCAGCCTAACTGCTCCTCGTTCAAAGTGTGCTCTTTATGTCCACCATATTTTTTGGTCTGGGCTGCTAAGATGCAAATGACAGAGACAGTGACAGTGATAGGCAAATCATGACCTTCGCTTGGTGTGTGTTTCGGTACCCTGTTGAAATGTCATTGGGATGTTTAATTTCTTATACTGTGTCCAGAGGCGAGGTGTGTCTTTACTAAATGATATGATGATTCAATCCAATATAGACAGTCAGTTGTTTAGTTTGTAGATTGTGGGTTTATAGCCTTTGCATACATTAGCCAGAGTCATATAGACAACTCATTGCCAATGTGACTATAGGCAGCAATGTCCAATGATCTGCCCGTTGTCATTCCGCACAGTAACTGATGTGGTTCTCCTCAACTTACCCAAAGATGGCCACAAGCAGTCAAGCACAACCAAGTGACACCAAAACATGGCCACTTACAGTTAATCTGCCTTGTGCCTTCAATTCCACACCACCACACAACTACCTTTACATCATACAGTAAAAACTGACCAGAGGTTTAAACGAACACACCACAATCACCTGTGTGGTTGACACCATAAATATGCTTTTAAAAAAAATCATTGAATAACATTGTCCTCCAAGAGTTGCTGAATCTCCTTTCTACTTCTGCTTTACACCAATATGAACAGTATCCATTCTAGAAGTTCCTGAGTGACGGTATTGAGTAACTCAGACAGTATCAGAAATACACTGCACATTACTCACTTCCCCTCAGCTGTCATGGCAACCGTTTGGGACAAAGGAAAACAGCGTCAGACTGTGAAGGACAAAGTGGTGTGATGTTGTCGTGAGGCAGGAGGGGTGAGATCCCTGTCATCGAGCAAGAATATCCCTTCATGCCAACTCCCCCCTCCCCTTTTTTTATTTATTAAACAAAATGTTGTTTAATTGAATATATTATACCATACTATTGACTTACCGAGCAAAAAATTGCAATAGAAGTTGCGATTGTCTGGTCTTCCCTCTACCCAATAGTCCTCTTTGAAAATATCAACTCTCACATAAAACATTCCCTTTGAAGACTGCTTTAAGTATTTAGTATTTTATTAGGATCCCCATTAGCTGTTGCTGAAGCAGCAGCTACTCTTCCTGTGGTCTATTTATAACCTTGTATGTAGTAATAACATTGAGTTCTTCTCATAATTATTGCGCAATGCTCAATTGAAGATCATGCTGTGCTAGCCTCCAGACATTTGTCCATAGTGCGCCATGCTGATGCTAAAAGTCATCACAGAACAGTTGGTCCTTGGTGATGAGATTACTTCCCTAACAAGGGGACACATTCAGGCCAATTTGCCATGCATCAGAGCATCCACTGACTCCAATCCACTGGTGGGAGTTCTGGGTCAAACTCACAGTTATTCTTAGAGCCATCCAGATTACCTTTTTAAGAGACAACTTTGAGAAATAGAGCCATCTATAGAGTGGGGTCAACGGTGACAGGGCACATTTTTTCCAGCTTCGATACATAGTCGCTGGGCTGGCTCTGGGCAATTAGCTGAGACAGCTGACGTGTGATCACAACAGACTTACAGTCAGCAGGCTGTGGAAAATCATTTTCTCCGATTTGCCCTGCCCACCGACCCCACGCGATTACTCAGTGTCACAGGACAAATTAAAGATAACCCTTCACTCTGACAACGTCAACATCCTGACTTATGGAAGTATACTGTATATTTAAACGGACAGGGTCCATCCATGCTATATTAGTATTAAGAGTTAAATGAATAACAGTTATTCATGTTTCATATTGCTGACAGATCCATATCATGGGTGTCAAATAAGCATGAAATGAAAAAACAGATTTTTGTCTTTGCCATAACAAATAACACTTGAATGGAATACTTAAAAGCCTTTTAGTGCTGCATTTCTGTAACCATACGTAACTCATTTCTGTAACCATACGTAACTCATTTCTGTAACCATACGTAACTCCTTTCTGTAACCATACGTAACTAATTTCTGTAACCATACGTAACTCATTTCTGTAACCATACGTAACTCATTTCTGTAATCATTTGTAATGTAAGTCCTTCCATTTAGACATTCTGTACCTTCTGTTCTTACCTAAAACGATTCCCTATACACACATTTCTTTTTACGCCAACGCCACTTTTGATGCATCAGTCAGTCTAGATGTTTGAATAAATGTACTGTTTAGCACTCTGAATCATTGACACTACTCATCACCACACATCACTCATCTCTAACACTCAATGCTTCTCCATACTCTATACTCATTTCTTCTTCTTCTCCAACTCATAAGTCATTTCCTGTGGTCATTATGTGTCACTTCCTGTGGGGATCTTTCAGTTCTATCCTCAGGATCTAAAGTCTCATGTTTCCATGACTCGTTTGGAATCCTCCTTGTTTGGACTTGGTGAATCTTGATTCACAAACTCTTGACCCCTAACCTCTACCAGAAGGTCCTGGCTTTGCGTCCGAGCTCCAGGTAGGCATCTGACCTGAGGAACCTGGAATATGAGTCGCTCTCCATCAGTTTGTACACGTGTCTCACTGCCTCGTCAAAGCAGCACAGAGCAGGGGCTTTCATGGACCTTTTGATCTTCTCGTGGATGTGGTGGTCAACGTTGATCTGTAAGGGGAAAACACAAACCATTACAATGAGTGCCAAGGGAAAGTTCTTACGCACATTTGTGAAGCTAATGTTATGAAAAGCCTGAGCTGAGTGATATGGTCATCTTTCTATCCTAAGCTTGCCAATCCATTTATTCACTACATGAGCTTGTTGAAATCATATCTTGTCCCAACAGGTTGTTATCTGTATTTTTGAAGGAGGGATTTTATTACGTCAGCAAGTTTCAGTGCTTGTCAAATTGTTCTAGTGATAGGCTAAGTTATCTTTGAAATAGTCCATTTCCCACATCAGCAAAGTACATGGAATTACATAGTCACACCCTAGGAATTATAGCTATATCTGCTACTTTGGCTTATATTATGTTAGTATTTTGGATAACTGTATCCAGATACTGCCAAGGTGAATGCTGATGCATAGCCTGACTAACTGACCTCTCTCTGGGCCTGAGGGTGGAGGAACTCCTGGTAGATCTCTGTTGCTTTCCAGAACAGGTCAGCCGGTGAGATGGTCTTTCTGTAGTCTCTGCATGCAAGCCAAAATTCAATATTCTCCTCACTGAATTCGGACCGCAGGAAGGCTCGGAAGGCTGCAAGGCACCCTGGGGGATTATTAATGCTAAAGTCAGAAGGTGGTTGAATCAGACTGTACTATTGATGATAATGAATGTACTCTGGGCCAACATAGTTAAAACAGTTGTCATTACCTTCGTCCTTCAACAAGGTCTCAAGAGTTGGCTGGATTCCTCTATTGTCCTCTGGACTTAAAAATATTGAAAATTGAAAAAATGGGGGTCAATTATATGGGTCAATATTACTAAGTAAACTATTTGACATGTTATTGTTATGAAATAGTCACCACTGTT
This sequence comes from Oncorhynchus keta, assembly GCF_023373465.1. NCBI lineage: Eukaryota > Metazoa > Chordata > Actinopteri > Salmoniformes > Salmonidae > Oncorhynchus > Oncorhynchus keta. The sequence goes on from NC_068446.1 coordinate 16,166,276, forward strand.
GTCGTACTTACTTGATTTTTGTAGAAAAGGACTCATCATTTATCTTTTGTGCCAGAAGACACTGGATGTCTTTTTTCTGTCTTTTTCTGCTTAGAAGGATATCGATCCTGTGGAAATAGTATGTATTATCATCCAATCTATTATGATAGCACAAATGTATCATGAACTGCCTATAAAGGTCCCTTTCCTAGATAGATAATTTAACTTACCTTCTTCTCTGTGTTCTTTTTTGCGGTATATCCTTCAATTCATAGATCCGAATCTTTGAAAATAATAGTTTGGGCATCTTCACATAATTGACAGCGATTCCTCCTAGGAATTAGATGTAGACTGTACGGTCTTAGTAAACATTCCAGGCCCATCCTGGGCAGGTATTTATCCTCTCAAGAGAGGTGTGTTATGGTGATGTTTACGGTGTGCTGGTGTAGGCCCCTAGATGCCTTGGCACAGCTTACCGAAACTCCCCTAGGACGCAAGGTCTTTGACTCATGGATATTACATTCCTGTAAAATTCCTATTACAAATTTTTCCCTTTTTTTTTTTTACAAATATTTCCTAAGACACGTCTTATAGATTAAACTCGATAATAATTCCCTGAAGAATGCATGTTAGGCAGTTGTTAGTTAATATAACTTGTGTTTACTGCCACATTCTTAAGTCTATGTGCGCATCTTTCATTTACTGTGAATAGTATAAAGGGAAATTACATAAGAGGGCAAATAATATGTAATGGGGAAAGGAGGCATGGCAATATATTTCCTCTCAAATATCTGAATGGGCAGGCGTTAGTTACACTGTTGTACTGTTAACATGTGCGCACACACACATAAACACACACACACACACACACACACACACACACACACACACACACACACACACACACACACACACACACACACACACACACACACACACACACACACACACACACACACACACACACACGCTCATTCATTCATTCATTCATTCATTCATTCATTCAATCAAATGTAGTTCTGCATTTATAGCACTTTTTACATCAGCAGATGTCACAAAGTGCTTATACAGCAACCCACACTAAAACCCCAAACAGCAAGCAATGCAGATGTAGAAGCACGGTGGCTAAGAAAAACTCCCTAGAAAGGCAGGAAAATAGGAAGAAACCTATAGAGGAACCAGGCTCTCGGAGGGGTGGCCAGTCCTATTCACACACACACACACACACACACACACACACACACACACACACACACACACACACACACACACACACACACACACACACACACACACACACACACACACACACACACACACACACACACACACACACACACACACACACACACACACACACACACACACACACACACACACACACACACACCAAGACTTGTAATGTCATGCATGCAGTTTGTGGTTGTGGAAATGGACAGATAGAACCCCAGGAGGAAAGAGTTAATATACTCACATATATGTGACCTTTTGTGGCGATTTTTGTAACTTTTGCATCAATAATGTTATAATAGGGTTATTAATGGAGTGATAATTCCATTACACATTTTTTTATGGATTACTTGTTACTCCATTTAACTGTTGATCTAATTATGGAATAGTTTGTTGTACACACATTCTTCAATTAGATGTACACTACGATTCAAAAGTTTGTGGTCACTTAAAAATGTAATTGTTTTTGAAAGAAAAGTACATTTTTTTGTCCATTAAAATAACATCAAATTGATCAGAAATACAGTGTAAACATTTTAATGTTGTAAATGACTATTGTAACTGGAAATGGCAGATTGGAATATCTACATAGACGTACAGAGGCCCATTATCAGCAACCATCACTCTGTTCCAATTGCATGTTGTGTTAGCTAATCCAAGTTTATCACTTTAAAAGTGTAATTGATCATTAGAAAACTGATGTGCAATTATGTTAGCACAGCTGAAAACTGTTGTCCTGATTAAAGAAGCAATAAAACTGGCATCCTTTAGACTAGTTGAGTATCTGGAGTATCAGCATTTGTGGGTTAAATTACAGGCTCAAATTGGCCAGAAACAAATAACTTTCTTCTGAAACTCGCCAGTCTATTCTTGTTCTGAGAAATGAAGGCCATTCCATGTGAGAAATTGCCAAGAAACTGAAGATCTCGTACAGTGCTGTGTACTACTCCCTTCACACAACAGCGCAAATTGGCTCTAACCAGAATAGACAGAGGAGTGGGAGGCTCCGGTGCACAACTGAGCAAGAGGACAAGTACATTAGAGTGTTTAGTTTGAGAAACAGACGGCTCACAAGTCCTCAACTGGCAGGTTTATTAAATAGTACCTGCACAACACCAGTCTCAACGTCAACAGTGAAGAGGTGACTCCAGGACGCTGGCCTCATGCAGCGCGACACATCTCCTTCTCATAGAGTTGATCAGGATGTTGATCGTGGCCTGTGGAATGTTGTCCCACTCCTCTTCAATGGGTGTGCGAAGTTGCTGGATATTGGCGGGAACCGGAACACACTGTCGTACACGTCCATCCAGAGCATCCCAAACATGCTCAATGGGTGACATGTCTGGTGAGTATGCAGGACATGGAAGAACTGGGACATTTTCAGTTTCCAGGAATTGTGTACAGGTCCTTGTGACATGGGGCTGTGCATTATTATGCTGAAACATGAGGTGATGGAGGCGGATGAATGGCACGACAATGGTCCTCAGGTTCTTGTCATGGTATCTCGGTGCATTCAAATGCCATGGGGCACTCTGTTCACAACATTTACATCAGCAAACTGCTTGTCCACACGACGCCATACAGTCTTTCTGCCATCTACCCGGCACACATGCCAGTGGCCATTGAAGGTGAGCATTTGCCCACTGAACTCAGTTACAATGCCAAACTGCAGTGAGGACTACGAGCACATAGATGAACCTCCCTGTGGTGGTTTCTGACAGTTTGTGCAGAAACTCTTTGGTTGTACAAACCCACATTTCATCAGCTATCTGGGTGGTTGGTTTCAGATGATCCTGCAGGTGAAGAAGCCGGATGTGGATGTCCTGGGCTGGCGAGGTTACACGTGGTCTGCGGTTGTGAGGCCGGTTGGACGTACTGCCAATTTCTCCAAAACGCTTATGGTAGAGAAATGAACATTCAATTCTTTGGCAACAGCTCTGGTGGACATTCCTGCAGTCAGCATTGCATGCTCCTTTAAAACATAAGACATCTGTGGCATCGTGTTGTGTGACAAAACCGCACATTTTAGAGTGGCCTTTTATTGTCCCCTGCACAATTCAATTAGCTTCTTGATACGCCACAGCTGTCAGGTGGATTGATTATCTTGGCAAAGAAGCAATGCTCACTAACAGGGATGTAAACAAATGTGTGCATTAAACTGGAGTGAAGTAAGCGTTCTGTGCATATATCTGGGATCTTTTATTTCAGCTCATAAAACACGGGACCAACACATTTACATGTTGCTTTCACATTTTTGTTGAATATACAATATACAAAGACTGAGTGTTTTTTTATTTGTATTTTTTTTCCAAATCAAATCAGTTTAGCAGCTATAATAGCAGGTGCTTAATTTTGAAGATTGGGTAGCAGGGTGGAAAAGATCACTGTGGGTGATCCAGATGCTCATCCAAGGTCTATTGATGTGATTTAACGAAACAGAAGTAATTGTGCTTTCCCCTGTTAGTTTTGACATTATTCTATTTCCATTCACTCTCTTTGTCCAGGTGTATGTAATGGAACTGAAGTTGAGGATGGGAAGGAGGCCACCAACATATGGAGCATTGTGCTCAAGCTAAATGGATCAATCAATCAATAATCAACATATAATCAACTAATGAACAACCCCTTTGTTCGCTGACTCGGGTGTTAGTGCTGTGCTGGAACAAATGCCTGCAGTCACGCCGGAATTCTATAGGAGGAAAGAACACTGTATTGTAGTGTCTGTGAGGTCTGAAGGGTGGAGCTACAAGTTGTTATTATTTCATCACAGGATGTGTATCGACCAGTCGGTCATGATGTTGCGTCATAGGATGCAGACATTGGGATGTGTTGACATGTAGTCCAAAGCAAACAGGATTGAAAGTAAATGATTAATGCTGTAAATGGGTCCATCTGTATTTTTACCCTCACTTGGACTTCAGTCAAATGTTTTCATTATTTTACATTCAAAGTCAACATCTTCTTCATTGAATTATTTACTTCCCATATCAAGGTTAATTATCACAACTAATTGTCACTAAAATCACCATTATTTATATTTGTAGTCTATGACCTCAAGGTTAAACCCTGCCGGGAATGATCTTACTTGTGAAAGCTGATGGGACATTCCTAAATGTATAGTGGAAGTATGCTGTGCTATTGTATCTACCAGGAAAGAAAGACCCTCAATGAGCAGCTAACCCTCTTCCTGTCTCTCTCTCTCTCTCTCTTTGAAGTGGAGCCTCAGCCTATGACTCCAATTAGAAGCTCTTAAAACAGCTGGCTAATTTAATTTAGTGGTAATTCAATGATAATGAGATGGTGTGGTACCAAGAAAGAGGTCCTAGATGTGGTTGATAAAATATTATTTTGGTTTACATACAACTTGCACCTATCCACCTCTGATATGACTGCAAACATAACTTTTCTCACACTCATGAGTGAACTAACGCCTCAGGATGTCAATGTAACCATTTATTTCCTCCAATTACTTTTTTTTGGCAATCCCTATTGCAAAAGTGCCACTGATTTTAACTCATTTTAGCAACATAGCATAAATTGTGAAATTCAGTATTTCAATATTCCAAACAAACAGAAAGAAGACTGTCTTGCCTCAGTTCTGAGTTATTTTGATTCTTGAGAGGTTCTTACTGTTGTCAATCATATCTGACCAACTAGCAGGAGTTGTTGCAGTGCACTAGCACCTCGTATTTAGCAAGCAAATTCTATTTACAATAATAACTATTTACATAGTGTTAGAACAGGAGGGCAGACTACTATTGTGTTACAACATGGAGGTACAGTAGACAATATGAAGAGCCCTATTATCAGATAAGCATTGTAGCTATATTGGGAAAATGTGCAAATATGTCAAGGACAATCTCATCTAAGGGGTGCCAATTATATTGTCGAACTACGCAAAGCAACATTGAAATGACTGTGTGCTGCTGATGCTTTATTGTCGTATAAAGCATGTGGACAAGCACACGCTTTCTATTCTGCTGCCTCTCATGACCTACACACCTAGGATAGTTGAGGTAATTACAGATTTGTGATGCAGGACAAGTGGCTTCCTGTCCTCCTTATTTCCTTTACCTGCAATCGGAAACCTGGTGGAGTGAAAGCAATATGGTGGATGTCAGCTAATAATTTGCTTTCAGTTCATAGATGGCAGTACATATAGAGGAAAGGAGAAGAGGAAAGGAAGCAAGTTAAGACTATTGAGAAGCAGCCTCTGAGCGAAAGCTGAGAGGATGAGGGGAATGATCTCTCACATAATTTGCCTGAACTTGCCTTTCAGGAGAGAGTAATATCCTGTCTCACAGAGCTGGAGACAACAGAAGCAGAAACCAGTTGGGCTTGGTTTCAGTACAACTCTTGTCTATTGAGTTGAACATGCATGGGTTTCTTAATGTTCAACTTCATTCAATTTGATTCCAAGTATGGGTTGGCGGTAAACATTTGATAATGACTGGCATCTAACCTAGAAATTGGAAAAGAGGGAGTGGTGCATGAGGAAATAAGAAGCTAAAAGTGTGTGCCTGTGCACGTGCGTGTGCGTATGAGTGTGTAGGGGGTGCTAGAGAGCTGGCGTCTATTGTCAGGGCTTCAGAGTGTTGGAATGAGGGGCACTATTCTCCACAGCTCTGAGGACAGTGTGGGAGTCTGTGTTGCAAGTAATTTAGTGAAACCCTCGCAGACTTCCTCTGAACTGAGGTGGAAGTGAAACGGCTTGGCATCCAAGGAAACACAGGGGCTTCAGGCAGAAGTCAGACTGACAGTTTCACATTGTGTGGTTTCTGAAATCCCCTCAGAGAAAAACCAGCTCAGGCATTACGGTCCAAATCCTCATGTGTGTCTGGTTGACGTGGTTGCAAGAGACTTTAATTACTTGTTCGCATAAGTGAAAGAAGTTTATGCAATGGCATTATTCGAAGATACAATTAGGTCCCTGTTCAATGTTTAGGACAAGAATCTACATTTAAGTTGTTCCATGATTTACTTGGTCATGAAGTTGAATTTGTCTTTGAAACTTGACTTTAGATGAATCATTGTACTGAAAAGTTTCAAACATAAGATGAATTGTTGCTGCTTGTAACAGGGCAGAAACGTGCACTTGCAATGTTGTCTTTGTTGCCATCTAGTGGACTTAATAAGAAACAGAGAGATGTACTGTACATTCAGTAGCAGCGTACTGCTGAGAACAGAGAACAATATGATTCACAAAAATAGACAAAAATCGAATCTAACTTTCCTCAGATACTCACTGACCAAACAAACCTGCAAACAGCTCATCCTAGTAAATCCAAACAGATCAGTAACAAAGCAGCGTATGCAGTGAGGGAATCAGAGGTGAGGTTGGTGTGTGTGTGAGCACAAGCATGTGTTCAGACTGGGGTGTTCAGAAAGAACTTGGGATAAGGCAGGGGTTGGAACCAAAATGACTTTCCAATCACTTTGTTCTGAACAGAACAGTTTATACTGTTATTTTCTGTTCCTTTTTTTTAAGCCTGTGAAATCAACCATTTTTTCCATTTAGCTTATTAAATTACTTCACCAATCAGTGCGGATAGAGCAGACAAGCTAGTTATTTACATGCGCGATGGAGAGTCAAGTGTAGCCTATGGCGCAAGATGTGACTGAAATGTTGTGGGTGGGGGAGAGAGCCAGAGAGGGTTGGGGAGGAGGCTTGAAGTGCTGGTTATCACCATGCATTATATGAATTAGGTCCAAGGAGGAACGGCTTATATAGAGGAACATTGAATGTCCTTTGAGCTAGCTAGCTAACAAGCTTGTTTGTGCAGAACAGCACCGGATTTAAAAACACGTCTTACCCTTTTGTAGTTAATAAATCCAACTTGAAACTGTGATAACTAGACCTATAGTATCCTTAACTCGCATTGAAAAAGTTCATCCATTCTTCTCAAGCTAATTAAATATCACTCTCCCAGTCTTCTGAATCACGCTTGTAACATCAGTACAGTAGCCTATGCCTCGGAGTGGGGAGGGGCAGGTAGCCTAAATACGCACAGGAAAAAAATGTCCAGGTGAATAAGTTTCTGCTTGAGTGAGTGAAGGCTTTGCATATAGGCGCTTTGTTGTGTTTTGTTGTGGGACTAGAAATAAAATGCCTGGAATGTAAAATCATGGTATTAACCGGTTTCATGGTTTTAAAATAACATTTCTGTTCCTTTAAAAATGTTGTTATTCTCCAGTTTTCTGTTCTGTTCCCTGAACCGGTTCCAACCCCTGGGATAAGGTACATTCCCAGATAATGTAGGAAACCCATTTCTAAACCTTTAAAGCTTGGTTTTAAGTTTCTGGAAGCTGTACTACAGGAGCTAAACTGTGAAAGAAACCTTCCCCAGTCAGGACCAGGGACAATTTGTGGGACTCAGCAGAGTCCCAGACACCTAATCTCCCTTCCTCCGTGAGCTACTTTGCCAGACACAAAGTCCTAGGGAGTAATCTCCTCCTCTGCAGCTCAGAGTAGTCCTGCCTGCTGGGGCCATGCCACCTCCCTCCCCTCCCTCCCCTCCCTGCCTGCCTCCCAACTCAGCACACAGTCCTCACAGGGGTCCATCAGAATAGTGACGGAATGGAATAAGATTGCTGCCTTCTCACAGATAGGCAGGAGGGCGTTCGTCCTTTACACACACACACACACACACACACACCGAGATAGATGGTAGCGAGCATTTCAAAACTATACTTCTTCCCAATGTCCCCAGCCCTCTTCCAATCCAGAGGGATCTGTGGTTTGGATGGCATGAAGCCTCTAGTCATGTTGTGAGATTTCACACACAATGTTGTTGTGTGAAACTTGAGCTAGGCTACCGGACATGAATTCACGATAAACTTGGAACTTGAAGTCAGGTTTCTTTGTTTCCAGATACAGAACACAGTGTTATTGTATTTTCTTTAGGCCCAAACAATGCCCTGTCCTATTATTGTGTTTATAAGGCTTTGAGAATCGTTGTATTGGTTCAGGCACATTTGTATTGTCATCCCAGGAAAAGGAGACAGAGGAACAGATTATTTGAATGTAATAGTATGTTTGGTAGAGGCAGACACCTAAATCCCTGCTGTAGCCCTGCCTGGCGGAGTATTATGTTGATTTAATGCTGTGTTACAGGTCTCATCTCAGATTCATCACCCTTATTAACACTGTCTTCAAGTCTCATATCCCAAATGTCAGATGCTGTCTTGGTTGGAGAACTTTCCAGTCCTCTGTAGTGAGACACACACACACACACACACACACACACACACACACACACACACACACACACACACACACACACACACACACACACACACACACACACACACACACACACACACACACACACACACACACACACACACACACACACACACACACACACACACACACACACACACACACACACACTCTCCCACAAACTCAGACAGACAGTAACAAATTGGTCACATTGTTGAACCTCCTGCCTTTTGGCAGAAACATCAGCATCAAATTCTCCCAATGTGTTCCTGGAAAGGCAACACTATTCCACATACTAATCATAACTCTACTTATTTTCATTCATCTGTAAAACAGAAATCCACATCCCATCCCAGAGCTAATAATTACAGTACATCTGATTCATACAGCGTTGTGGAGACAGGGCTTTAATGTATTATGACCAATTGGAAAGATGTCCATGTGCACATACAGCTGGAACAGTGATTAGATTTGTTGATATGAATGGAAAAGTATACTAAAAACTTGCCACAGCTTTTGGAGAGAGGAAGACGTCAGGGGGCCATATAGGAAGACATAGTGACAGTAATAAGACTACAGTCCAGGACGTAACAGACTGTGTTAAGTCTCAGTATTCCTTGCTGTTTCCTCTCAGCATGATACAGCCTCCTGCAGAGAGTGATGTATACCAGCAACACATGCAGTAGATTTGGCCAGAAACACAATCAAAGTCCCATTTGTGTGTGGGTGCATGCATGCATGTGTAACTCACTGAGAGAACAGTGATGTGTTACTCAAGAGAGCATGATATTGTATCCCAGAGCAGGTTTGTACATGCTACACTTGCATGTATCCACGTTTACTAGTGGAAGACACCGGGTGTGTATCCTTGCAGGGGGTCTGTGTGCAAAAAGGGGAATGTCATGGGTGTTATAGTGTGGTGCTTCTACAGTACATAGACTCCTGCTGGGGAGAGACTATACACCTGGACTGGTGTTAGACATAGCACTATATTAGATTCATGTAGACAACATGAAATCACGTTGTGCAATGTGTGAAAACAGAAGGGAGAAGCAGAGGGGGAGAAAGAGAGAGAGAGATGATTCAAACGATGGCCCATTGGCCTGGTGGCCTAGGGAGCAGAATGTTTGGGGTTGGTCTGGTTATGAGAGATAAAGAGGAACAACATGAGGGTACGGCTGAGAGACAGAGACACCGACCTCAGTTGATGCTGCACTGATTGTGTTGGCTTGGCCTTTTGAATTGCAATTACACATGCACACACACAAATGCACACACACACACACACACACACACACACACACACACACACACACACACACACACACACACACACACAAAATTGCATTGGTTGGCCTGTTGAATTCCTGTCATAGACAGAAACACAGAAATGAACAAATCAACATAAATGTTGTCTTGTTCATTAATGGCAAGTCTGACATATCCTAATTTACATAGACAGCGGGAAAATACCATAAATAATTACAACTCATGTGCAAAGTAACAATCAATGGATAACCAATGGATAATACTAACCTTGTAAAAAAGAATACAAGTTATAAAACATACATAATACGTTACACTATAAATAAAGTCTTTATAGTATAAAATGTTTCATCATATCTATAATTGTAGCATTTTCACAAGGATAGATTATCCCGCTTTACAATAATAGAACACGATTGGGAGCCACGAAGCTAGATGATGAATTATCATTAGAGAGAGCCCTGTGTTTTGTGCTCCAGCCCAAAGTTAAACCACGCTGAACTAACACGGACAGGTAGTTAGAGAAGAGAGAGTTGAATCACTGTCAGCCCACAGCCTGATGGTTGTAGACAGGTATTATTCTTCACCTGGTCCTGGAACCTCAGCTGGCGTCTGATGGTTCTAAAAGAACCTGATAGATTTCAGATTTCAGGAATCTGGGATAACTGTCCTTTTTCATCAGCTTGTATATCACTCTCTGGGCCTTGTCGAAGCAGCTCAGGGTCGGCTGAGACATGCTGTTTGTAATCTCATGCCTGGTCTCACAGTCGATGTTTATCTGGAATTGAGTAATGAATGAAACATTGTCTTTGTGAAACCATTATGTTGGACAGAGAAAGGGGGAAATAGAGAGAGAGAGAGACAGAGACAGTTATAGGGAGAGAGCTCGAGAGAGAAAATGAAAGAAAGAAAGAAGATAAAGTTGCACCGAAAGAGATGTTCCATCTGATGTCTATATGCACCTGTCTGGGGGCGTCGACCTGTACAAACTCTGTGTAGATTCTTTTCGCTGCTTCAGCCATCTCAGTGTTGGAGGTGATGGTCTTGTATTCCTCACAGACCAGCCAGAACAAGATGTTCTCCTCGCTGTACTCTGTCTTCAGGAACTCTCTGAAGGCCAGCTGCCCTGCTACACAGTAGAGACAGAAAAAAGGAGAATGGTGTGAAATTAGAATTACAGACCGAATCACACTCACATTCACACAGGCAGGCACACACATGTGAGCATGGCCACTGCCCATGACCTGCAGGTTCAGAGAGAGAGTAGGCTGGCCCATGAAGTTGTCAAACTGGTTTAGTTTGAGTGAGTCCCTAAATGACAGAGACTTATTAAAGGAATATGTTTGCTCAAGCACAACAACAGATGTTCTGGGTTTCCATTTTAAAATGGTCCTCTACTGTTATTTTGCAACCTCCAATGCTGTTACAGTAAATTAATATACAGCAGAATAAGGGTGTTAAATGTACAATGCCAAAAAAAACATGACATTTGTTTTAGATGTGAGTGAGTCATTATTTCAGATGTCATATGGGAATAGTTGTCCTTTGTGTCCTGTAACCTACTGTAGCCTTCTCAAAATGCTTCGCTTACTTAAAGATCCGTGCAGCTGTGCCAATTGTTATTTGTCTTTTGGGAACACAAACATACATTACTCACACTAATTGCATTACATAAATCACAGCTGGAGAACTGACTTAAATCGACACAAGGCAAAATATGTACAATGGCAGCCAACTTGTCCCCCCTATTGCAAGGACTTCAGACTTATACTGGCACCACTTCTCTGCACTTGCTTCGGTAGTACTGTATCAACAGTATCAGTGGAGAAAGACAGAGAGTAAAGAAGAGTACATCGTCTTACTTTTACACTCCAGAAGTTTTTTGAGGGACTGTCGCCATGACACAACTTCATCGTTCGGGGGCTTGGGAGCCCTACAGAAACAACAAAAAAGCCTAGAGACTCTTAATTGTTTGTTGTTGATGATGAATGTGATATTGGTGATGATGATGATGATGTTCCAATGGTTTACATTTAAACAGAACATGATGTTGACTTACTTCCTGTCCATGCCCCTGTGCCTGATATTCGACCTAACATGAGAAATGGAGGATGGAAACAGCTGATCTAAAATGAGAGATAGACAGAGAGAGAGAGAGAGAGAGAGAGAGAGAGAGAGAGAGAGAAAGACGGGAGGAGAGAGTGACAGAGAGAGAGACACAGACAGAGAGACGGAGAGAGAGAGGCAACAGAGCACAGGAAGCCTGTCTAGTCAAAGATGTTTTTGTGCCAAAAAATGCAGAAGCAGAACAGCAACTGGACAGTATCGCTATGAATTATGGGACAGAAAAAGAAAACCTCTAAACTTCAGCTTACAGAATCTGCTGATGTTTCAGAAGACACTGATCATCTATTATGATTATTGAATCATTAATAGATTACAAGTATTACTTCAAAATGAGTAACCAACAGTTTGCTACGGAAGTAAGGAGCATTCCCCATGTCAAAATAGTTTAAAACAAGCAATAATCTGTCATGTTTGACCATTTATCAGTGATCAGTGTTCTGTATCAGACTCACAATATATGAACTACCAATCACTTACAATGAAGCATAATTCCTTTGTGCTTAGAAATGCAAACAAAAGCAGCAAAACAATTTAGGTCGGCCAGTTGATGTTCAGTACAGAATTAAAGGAATGTGAAAGGAACGGTCCCAACCCAAGGTTTTCTCTATTTCTCTATACAGGAAAAGAAAAGTATAAAGCTCATACTTACAATGTATATATATATAGTTATCCAAAATCCCTTCAAAATCCCCGAAAATGAGTTTGTACTCCTGAAAAATTAGCACTGGTCGATATGCTCAACAACTGATTTTTTTCCTACTTCTAGTTGGACTTCCCTATTCTATTCCCCCGTTTGCTATTCCCCTCTGGCTAAAACACACAAGTATCCACATGTTGGGCTGGGAGGAGGATTGGCAGATGGGAGGGTTAAGAGGTGATTCAGAGATTTTACTGTGCATTTTGGAATTCCCAGGGTGGGAATCAAGGAAGCTTGAAAAATCAGAGAGAGATGTTCGACTCAGTTCAACGATAAACCATTTGCCCATCACTCTCCCATGAAGACAGGCAGTAGAGGAGGGGGTAAGAAGGAGGAAGAAAGGAAGGAGTGAGGGAGACAGGGACACACACACACCGTCGTCCCCCAGTTACGAGGGCTATGAAAATGACTGATGACAGAACAACTGGCAGTGTAGTGAGCAAGGGGGACAAGCGACAGCTTTGGGGACAGACGCAGCAGAGTGTCTCTACCTGTCCACCCCTCCCGGTAGATTTGTGAGCCCTCGATGAGACACTGTGGGAGAATGAGAACAGGTGCTATAAAAACGGCATCTGTGGCTGCTGCAGCTGGAAACCTGACAACACAAACAAAACCTGTCAGATATGAGCCTGTGTTTCATTTTGCACAGGCTAACATTATCATTCCTTCTCAGGAGCCTCTGTGCCATGTGCCACAATCTATGCAGGAATTTCTACAGCCCAGCACTTACACCTGACTCAACTAACCGTGGACAGTGTTTGAGACCATGAATTAGGTGGATGGTGTTGAATCAGGTATGTTACAAAAGCCTTTACACACATGCTGGCCTCCATGGTCATGATTGGTCACGCTTCTTCTATGCGGTTTCCCCCAGCCTTTCACTTGGTCTGTGTCCAGGAGCAGACATAAAAACCATCTTAGCCCTTTTCCTATTTGTCATGTATTTGTCATGCATTAATTCCCTCTGAACTATGGCCATGGCTTTGCTGTGTACAAGGGCAGGTGAAGGCCAGTTTATCCATTGGGCTCAGTGCCTCTGCCAAGCTGAATGAAACAGCCATTCATCTTCCAGCCAACCTCCCTCTATTCATCCATTCACAAGGTGAGAACACTCAGTCCTGTTGAGGCTTGTGATGGAATAGTTTCTTTACCTTTATTTATTGACCTTCATCCCACCAGGCTATGTATTTGAGAGGTCATTACTCCTATGCAACAATGACCAGGGGAAAGGTTGCAGTGAAAGGAGAGCAGAGATGTTGAGTAAAGGGGAAGGGCTGCACTGGAGATGAGAGGTGGTCCAGCTGGGAATTATTCTGATACATGAGTGATAAATGATTCCTGTAAAATATACAACATCTACGCTCTTGAAGCAGACTTCTTCAGTAGATAATGCTTTTTTTTTTTACAACACTGCGTCGAGTTATTCAAGATTTCTTAATGAGCTACAAAGATTTCATAAGTGTAAATGACACCTTAGGTAAACATTGTGTAAACTTCTAGATATTTGTAGAGGCAATATAGACTCCCTGAAGACGTTTGGATTAGCTCAACTCCTGATTTGAATAACCGCCACTGCTCTCCATGTGTACTGAATCAAACCTGTGGAGGACTTATTTATAGAAGAAGAAGAAAATAACATTCCACTGATTTTCAATAAAATCTCTCTATTCACTCAAATCCATTCTCTAGTGGGAGAAAATGAGAGATAGAGAAAGATGGAAACGCAGAGAGGAACAGAAAGAGATGGAGAGAGTGGATACGAGATTTTAATATTGTTATTATTTCTTAAAGGTCCAATGCAGACAATTTTATCTCAATATCAAATCATTTCTGGGTAACAATGAAATACCTTACTGTGATTGTTTTCAATTAAAATTAGCAATTTCTCAAACAATAACTTTGCTAGGACTGTCTGGGAGTAATCTGAGTGGGGAGGGGAACTAGCTGTTATTGGTAGAGAGGTTTGGAACTCTCCTTCTTATTGGTTGATTAAATAATTGATGTCACCAGGCAGGTCTAAACTGCATCCCATCAAAACAGGTAGAAAGTTCATGCGGTCTTTTCAAACAGCTCTTACACTAATGCGCATTATCACAATTTCACAGTATTTGTCAGGCATATGTGTATAGGTGGCAGGGAAGTCAGGCGCAGGAGAGTCAAACGGAGTGTAAAATGGAGTCTTTTAATAATGTCCTAGTATCATGCTCCATAACACTAAACAGGAAAAGAACATAAACAAAATATGGGTACGAAGACCCGACGCGCACCTATACAACAAACAACACTACACTGACAATAAACAATCTCTGACAAAGACATGAGGGGAAACAGAGGGTTAAATACACAACAGGTAATGAATGGGATTGAAAACAGGTGTGTGGGAAGACAAGACAAAACCAATGGAAAATGAAAAAAAGGATCAATGATGGCTAGAAGACCGGTGACGTCGAAAGCCGAGCACCGCCCGAACAAGGAGAGGCAACGACTTCGGCAGAAGTCGTGACAGTATTATTCCAACCTCATAGTGTGGAAATATATATAAAACACTGGAAAAAAATTGGACTGCACTGGGACTTTAATTATCTTTTGTTATGACAGGAGAAACAGGACTGGGACATCCATTTTTAATGAATGTGATTTGCATTTTCACATGGACTCATGGTGATTACCACCCCATACTGATTGGAGACTTGATTAGCCAGCAGCCTTCCTCTTCTCCCTCCTCTGTTCTGTTCTGGTTGCTCTGTGGCAACAATACTCCCTAATTACATAGCATTTGACCACCAGGCGTACTGGAAAAAAATCCCTGTTCACTTCCAATGTAACAATAACAATTTTATTTCCTTCCAAATCCTCTTTCTTTTTCTCTCTCCCTCTCGCTCTCTCAAAATGTAATTAAATGCAACCCTTGTCCAGCTACCACCCATGGCACACCTTCAGAGGCCTGGCCAAGTCCCAGCTGCTGTGTTTCCATTGCATCTGTAAGCAACAGGACGACTTCCAGGATGCGGTCAACACCTTGCTCGCGGCAGCGGGGCTTCCTGCAGTCGGCCAGGTGCTCGTTCCCGGTAGTGCGGTGGCGGCGGGGATCTCTGCAATATGAAGAACTCCGACCTCCGGGATCTCCTGGTGCAGAGCTATCTGAGGCTTCTTAATGAGCGGCTAGCGGGAGGTGCCGGGGGAGCACTTCTACCAGCTGCTCAACGTCCTCTACGCCTCGACGAGGGCCATGCTTCCAATCCGCTTCCCGTCGCCATGGTCCTCCACACGACCAACTGCGTGTACGGCATCCGCTGCTGTCTGTCAGGCGTGACGTACATAGGGGAGATGGGCGGTGCGATGCAGATGAGGATGGCTCAGCTCCTGTACAACATCGCCATGCAGAGGCACACCTATATGCCGCTGGTGGGGCACTTCTTGAGGCAGCACGACCCTTCCTTCCTGTCGATGATGGGGCTGGAGCACAATCGGGGGGTCCCAGGCACGGAGGTGCAAGCGGCAACGTGTTTGGGTTTCCAGACTCAGGACAGGATTGCCGAGAGGGCTCAACTCCAGGGCCTGACTCGCTCGATCGCTCGCCCTCCATCCTTCTCTCCCTTTCTCACACACAAATACAGTGGCGGTCTGGCTGGTTGAAAACTAGCTGGCTGGCAAAGGGGCCGGTTCAACCACACCCCTAGTCTCCCTCGGTGTGCTTAGGCCGAACAAATCCCTCAAAGAGGGCCAACATGGTGATGCAGAGGAACATAGCTGCGGGACGTTTCAAGGAGCTCGGCTTATGGTTGCGGTGAGGTTGCGCCAGCCACAGTGCACACAGACACATTAAAACACAGACGGACAGACGGACACACAGACACATGGGCAGACAGACCCACTCACCCACCCACAGCGATGTGCCTCGCTCGTTCTCCGAGCAGGCAAGGGGCGCAACAAGCAATTCAAGGTGCGGCTCTCCATTGGATCATTCTGGGGGGGTGTATAAATCTGGGCTGGATGGAGGTAGAGGCTGAATAGTCCATGCGTGGGCACTTGTTCTCCGGTATGTTGGCGGCCTGGCTGAGTTCCTTTCTCCACTGTTTCAAACATTACCATAGCGGAGGATGCATCTAACAGTCGATGCTCTACATAAAGCTCTCTCTCTCTCTCTCTCTCTCTCTCTCTCTCTCTCTCTCTCTCTCTCTCTCTCTCTCTCTTTCTCTCTCGTTCTCTTACTCTTTGACCCACAGACACGATCATACATACACTCTATGCATTTTTTTTCATTTGGTGTAGAGTATAGTATTTGATTGTATGCATTGCCAAATCCACAGCTGACATCCTATAACCAACATATTATCAGCCACTGTGGGGAGCTCTGTCTCTATTAGGCTTCTCTCCCTATCCTTGTCTCTCTCTCTCTCCCCTTCTCCTCCTCTGACAGTGGGTCTGGCCAAGCACAGAGTTGCTGTGGCCGCTATTGCTCATGTTAAAAGCTCAGCTACCACTGTCCATGGCCTAAGTGTTTGGCTCTGTGTCTCAGTGGCAGGACACACCTATTGGTTAGGGCTACGTTTAATGTAGTTGGATGTACTCATTGTGTTCAACCACAAGTAATTTCCTTATTGTTTCCCTTATTGGCACTTCCGATGGAGAGCAGCAATGTAAATACTTATAAAGTTATAACCTTTTCTCTTTCAGGGTTCCCATTTAATGTTTTTTTTTTGTCTGTCTGGGTTACTGCTGCTGTCTGGCTGTAGGTATGTAATCTGTCAGTCTCAGTGGGTCTGTGTTTATCCTCAATAACATCAGTCTGTCTGCAGGCTCACCCCACAATAACGCTTACATTCACAGCGGCTGTACAATATCCATATTCAACACAGTCTTTGCTGTTTATGTATTTGTTCTCCTTAATCTCATTTAATCATTCCCACTTTGTCTCTGTGGTACTGTGCTGTTTGTTGCTACTTGGATCCCTGCCAAACTTTTAATTTGTTAACCATTTAATCAAAACTCTGCATTTAACATATTTACCAAAGTCTTAGTTTTTCCCTTGTTCAACTTTTTTTGTTCAACTTTTTCACGCCAGACACTTTATCTGGACATGGTTCTACCGGAGTTCCACCAGACGAGAAAACGAATTGGAAACATTAACGCTATGCTACACTATGAACTATCACCTTATAGTGAGGATAGGTGAGTTGCCAGCCCAGCTTCAGACGCAATCGTTAGTACAATTTAAGTGTAGGAAAGGATGAAACAGCGTCTTTGCCACCAGTAAGTACAGATAGTAGTATAAATCCCCCTGCACAGTCTCCGCAGCCTGACTACTTTCTTAAGGCTTCTGGAAAAAATACTGTAGGTATGCTCAACCGATGTCGCTCATTCAGACGACAGAAACGTTCAACCGGTTCTCCCAATTAAGCAACGAATCGGAGACCGAGCCAACTCCATTACCCACAATACTAGACTTAAAAATAATCCCCAGCAATCATACATTGTTTACCAGGGGTCAGGGCTACCGACGTAAAGGCTAATCAGAAGATGGTGCTGGCTGAAACTGGCAAGTGTGGATGCTATAGGATGCTATAGGAATAATGCTATCCACGTCAGCAACAACGATGTTAGGATGAAACAGTCAGAGGTCACCAAGTGCAGGTCACCAAGTGCAACATATATTCAGTGTGTAACTTAGCTAGAAAGATGCGTGTCATCGAGTAATTGTCCCTGGCCCCTTTTCAGTTAGGGGAAGTGATGAGCTCTATCGCAGAGTCTACCAACTCAATCACTGGTTGAAAACTGTTTTCTGACCCTCCCAAAAGGTAGAATTTGTAGATAACTGGCCCTCTTTCTGGGACTCCCCCACAAACAGAACCAAGCCTGATGTGCTGAGGAGTGACTGACTCCATCCAAGCTGGAGGGGTGCTCTCATCTTACCTATCAACATAGACAAGGTTCTAACTCCTCTAGCTCCACAATGATATAGGGTGCAGGCCAGGCAATAGGTTGTTAGTCACTAGCACAGTCAGTGTGTTCAGCTCAGCTTTCCCCATTGAGACCATGTCTGTGCCTCGATCTAGGTTGAACAAAACTAAACATGGCAGTGTTCGACTTAGCAATCTCACTGGAATAAAGACCTTCTCCACTCCTGTCATTATTGAAAGAGATTGTGCTAATACTGTACCTCACATCTCAAAATAGGACTACTTAATGTTAGATCCCTCACTTCCAAGGTAATCATAGTCAATTAACTAAGCACTAATCATAACCTTGATGTGATTGGCCTGACTGAAACATTGCTAAAGATTCATGAATTTACTGTGTTAAATGAGACCTCTCCTTCTTGTTACACTAGTGCGTATATCCCCCGCGCATACAGCAGATGTGGAGGTGTTGCTAACATTTATTAGAGCAAATTTCAATAATTTATTTGAAAAAAGACTGCGTTTTTGTCTTTTGAGCTTCTAATCATGAAATGTTTGCAGCCTACTCAATCACTTTTTATAGCTACTGTTTTACAGGTCACCTGGGCCGTATACAGTGTTTCTCTCGGAGTTCCCTGAATTTTTATCGGATCTTGTTGTCATGGCAGATAATATTCTACTTTTTGGTGACTTGTCTCCGGACCTACGCGTTGCCACGGGCATACCTTGGATCTAGTTTTGTCCCATGGAATAAATATTGTGGAGCTAAATGTTTTTACTCAAAATCCTGGACTATCGGACCACCATCTTATTATGTTGGCAATCGCAACAAATAATCTGCTCAGACCCAAACCAAGAATTATCAAAAGCCGCGCTATAAATTCTCGGACAACCTAAAGATTCCTCGATGCCCTTCCAGACTTCCTCCACCTACCCAAGGAATTCGGAGTACAAAAATCACTACGTAACTGAGGATCTAAATATAACCTTGCGTAATACCTTAGATGCAGTCGCACGCCTAAAAACAAACAACTTTTGTCACAAGAAATTAGCTCCTTGGTATACAGAAAATCCACTACCCGAGCCCTGAAGCAAGCTTCCTGAAAATTGGAATGGAAATGGTGCTTCACCAAACTGGAAGTCTTCCGAATAGCTTGAAAAGACAGCCCTTGCAATATCAAAGAGCCCTCACTGATGCTCGATCAGCCTACTTTTCCAACCTAATTGAGGAGATTAAGAACAATCCAAAATGTATTTTTGATACTGTCACAAAGCTAACTAAAAAGCAGCATTCCCCAAGAGAAGATGGCCTTTACTTCAGCAGTGATGAATTCATGAACTTCTTCGATGAGAAGATCATGAACATTATAATCATTAGAAAGAAAATTACAGACTCTTCTTTGAATCTGACTATTTCTCCAAAGCTCAGGGTCCTGAATCTGCACAGCATTGCCAGGAACTAGGCTCAATGGAGACACTCGGGTGTTTTAATCCTGTATATATCGACACATTCATGAAAATAGTCATGGCCTCTAAACCTTCCAGCTGCCTACTGGACCCTATTCCAATTAAACTACTGAAAGAGCTGCTTCCTGTGCTTGGCCCTCCATGTCGAACATAATAAATGGCTCCCTATCCTCCGGATGTGTACCAGACTCACAAAAAATGGCAGTAATAAAGCCTCTCCTGAAAAAACCTTCATCCAGAAAACGTATTGAATCTCCCATTCCTCTACTTTTTGGTGATGAAGTAAAACATTTTTGAAAAAGCTGTTGTGTAGCAATTCACTGCCTTTGTGAAGACAAATAATGTGTACGAAATGCTTCAGTCTGGTTTTAGACCCTTTCATAGTACTGAGACTACACTCGTGAAGGTGGTAAATTAACTATTATTGGCGTCATACCAAGGCTCTGCATCTGTCCTCATGCTCCGAGACCTTAGTGCCGCTTTTAACACCATCGATCACCACATTCTTTTGGAGATATTTGAAACCCTAATTGTCTACACAGACAAGTTCTTGCCTGGTTTAGGTCTTATCTGTCGGAAAGATATCAGTTTGTCTCTGTAGATGGTTTGTCCTCTGACAAATTAATTGTACGTTTCAGTGTTTCTCAATGTTCCGTTTAAGGACCACTATTGTTTCTATTATATATTCTACCTCTTGGTGATGTCATCAGGAAAAACAATTACAACTTTTACTGCTATGCGGACGAAATACAGCTGTACATTTCGATTAAACATGGTGAAGCCCCAAAATAAATGTGACACCCAGAATGCCTGTGCTTCAAGACAACCAAAAAATGTGATCATATTACTCCAGTGCCAGCCTCTCTACACTGGCTCCCTGTTAAGGCTACAGCTGATTTCAAAGTTTTACTGCTAACCTACAAAGAATTACATGGATTTGCTCCTACCTATCTCTTCCATTTGGTCCTGTCATACATACTTACACGTATGCTACGGTCACAAGATGAAGGCCACCTTATTGTGCCAAGTATTTCTAAGCAAAGAGCTGGAGGCAGGGCTCCATTTTTATGGAATGGTCTGCCTATCCCATGTCGAGACAGAGTCTGCGTCTCTCACCTTTAACCTTTTCACAAGTACCAACATACAGGTGTGATCATTCTACAGTGGTCCTTGCAGTGTAAGCTCAAACCGGTGTGATTAGAGAGCTTACTTACTCGATTGACACAACAGTCAACATTTGAGCTAGCCACACTGTTTTTCCACAGAAACATTTGCACATACACAGTGCTTACAAAGTGGTGTCCTGAATGTGACCAGTTTATTTTTGGATGCAATGTTCAGACATTCACAGAAGTAGCAACAGCATACAATCATCCAAACCAGAAAATGTTGGCTACATTAGTCTTAGCGCTGACTGAGGAAAGATTGATGTAACACAAGCGGTCATATTTCGAGCACTCTCGGCTGACAGAAACCAGCAATTACTATTTATAATTCATCACAACACGGGTGAGCTCCACATTGATCGAAATCATTTAGTAAAACTTTCTAGAAATCGAAGGTAATCTGACAATGGGTAGTTTGTGCGCGCAGCAATGTTTTTTTCCCTGTGTCAATCAAAGCCAATAAGAGGAGACAAGATGAATTTGGTCTGTTTGCAGTATGCATGTTGAAGGGTTGTATCATCAACAATAATTCACTTCCTTTCATTCACTTCCGGAGGTTTACTCGAAAGAGGAGTGAACCATTCCTTCACCTCGTTATAACATCTTTGGTCTGACAGACATTTATGTGACACCCAGAATGCAATGTACAATGTTAACAGACATGGAGCCACACATAGCTGGCAAATAGCTTAGCATGAGCTAATTATAATCAGTACAACCTTCAAAAAAGTATTATACACACCATAGGTGTCCTGTCAATTTATGCAATAATCAGAATGCATTATTTCTCACCAGAACTTGAAAATGTGAATAAAACTGTAAATACATTATGCTCCATACATACATATAGTTGAAGACAGAAGTTTACATACACCTTAGCCAAATGCATTTAAACTCAGTTTCACAATTCCTGACATGTAATCCTAGTAAAAATTCCCTGTGTTAGGTCAGATAGGATAACCATGTGATAATGTTGCGTTTAGGAGGTAGGTGAAGGAGGGCAGAGATGTCTGAGAAGCGTACTTCGACAACAGAGAACCCGTACAAACGCATAGAGGAACAAACAAAGTTCCGACAATAACACTCTTATGAATCCGTGAAAACAAAGAATTGCATAATCTCACCGAGCACATAACAATGAAAGAATAATCCCGCACAAACCTAGGCAGGCAACAGGGTAAATATTTACACACAGATATTAAAGCAAATTAAACCAGGTGTGAAAAAGAAATAAAAGACCAAACAAACCGAAAAGGAAAAAGGGAATGGTGATGGTGTCACGTTCTGACCTTTATTTCCTGTGTTTTGTATTTAGTTAGTATGGTCAGGGCGTGAGTTGGGTGGGCAGTATGTTTGTTTTTCTAGGTTTTGGGAATTTCTATGTTTCGGCCTAGTACGGTTCTCAATCAGAGGCAGGTGTCATTGGTTGTCTCTGATTGAGAATCATACTTAGGTAGCCTGGGTTTCACTGTGTGTTTGTGGGTGGTTGTTCCTGTCTCTGTCTTTGTACCAGATAGGACTGTTTTGAGTTTTCACATTTCTTGTTTTTTTGTAGTCAGTTGTTCATGTGTACCTTAACGTATTAAAAAGAACCATGGACAATTACCACGCCGCGTATTGGTCCTCTGATCCGTTTCGCCTCTCCTCTTCGGAAGAAGAGGAGGAAATTCATTACAGATGGCTAGTAGACCTGCGAGGCCGCCTGCCGAGCGCTGCCTGAACAGGGAGAGGAACTGCTTTTGGTAGAAGTTGTGACAAACCATTTCATTTTAAGAATGTGAAATGTCAGAATAATAGTAGAGAGAATTATTTATTTCAGCTTTTATATCTTTCATCACATTCCCAGTGGGTTAGAAGTTTACATACACTCAATTAGTATTTGGTAGCATTGCCTTTAAATTGTTTAACTTGGGTCAAACATTTCGGGTTGCCTTCCACAAGCTTCCCACAATAAGTTGGGTGAATTTTGGCCCATTGCTCCTGACAGAGCTGATGTAACTGAGTCAGGTTTGTAGGCCTCCTTGCTTGCACATGCTTTTTCAGTTCTGCCCACACATTTTCAATAGGATTGGGGTCAGGGCTTTGTGATGGCTACTCCAATACCTTGACTTTGTTTTCCTTAAACCATTTTGCCACAACTCTGGAAGTATGCTTGGGGTCATTGTCCATTTGGAAGACCCATTTGCGACCAAGCTTTAACTTCCTACTGATCTCTTGAAATGTTGCTTCAATATATCCACATAATTTTCCATCCTCAGGATGCCATCTATTTTGTGAAGTGCACGAGTCCCTCCTGTAGCAAAGCACCCCCACAACATGATGCTGCCACCCCCGTGCTTCACTGTTGGGATGGTGTTCTTCGGCTTGCAAGCATCCCCCTTTTTCCTCCAAACATAACGATGGTCATTATGGCCAAACAGTTCTATTTTAAGTTTTGTCAGACCAGAGGACATTTCTCCAAAAGGTACGATCTTTGTCCCCATGTGGAGCTGCAACTGTAGTCTATTTTTTTATGCCAGTTTTGGAGCAGTGGCTTCTGCTTTGCTGAGCGTCCTTTCAGGTTATGTCGATATAGGACTCATTTTACTGTGGATACATATACTTTTGTACCTGTTTCCTCCAGCATCTTCACAAGGTCTTTTGCTCTTGTTCTGGGATTGATTTGAAATTTTCGTACAACAGTACGTTCATCTCTAGGAGACTGAATGCATCTCCTTCCTGAGCTGTGTGATGGCTGCGTGGTCCCATGGTGTTTATACTGGCGTAATATTGTTTGTACAGATGAACGTGGTACCTTCAGGCTTTTGGAAATTGTTCCCAAGAATGGACCAGATTTGTGGAGGTCTACAATTTATTTTCTGAGGTCTTGGATGATTTCTTTTAATTTTACCATGATGTCAAGCAAAGAGGCACTGAGTTTGAAGGTAGGCCTTGAAATACATCCACAGGTACATCTCCAATTGACTCAAATGGTGTCAATTAGTCTACCAGAACCTTCTAAAGCCATGACATAATGTTCTGGAATTTTCCAAGCTGTTTAAAGGCACAGTCAACTTTTGTTTACAAGTTTACATACACAATCAACTTAGTGTAACTTCTGACCCACTGGAATTGTGAAACAGTGAATTATAAGTGCAATAATCTGTCTGTAAACAATTGTTGGAAAAATTACTTGTGTCATGCACAAAGTAGATGTCCTAATTGACATGCCGAAATTTGTGGAGTGGTTGAAAAATTAGTTTTAATGACTCCAATCTAAGTGTATGTAAACTTCCGACTTCAACTGTATATACATATGGTGCATTTGGAAAGTATTCAGACCTCTCAACTTTTTCCACATTTTGTTATAGCCTTATCCTGAAATGGATTTAATATTTTTTTTCCTCATCAATCTACACACAATACCCCATTATCCGTTTTTAAAATATGTTTTTAGAATTTTTTGCTTAGCACACCTGTATTTGGGGAGTTTCTCCCATATTCTACTGCATTCTCTCAAGTTGGCATTCAGCCCAAAGAGTTCAATCTTGGTTTCATCAGACCAGAGAATTACGTTTCTCATTGTCTGAGTGTCCTATAGGTGCCTTTTGGCAAACTCCAAGCTGGCTGTCATGTGCCTTTTACTGGGGAGAGGCTTCCATCTGGCCACTCTACCATAAAGGCCTGATTGGTGGAGTGCTGCAAAGATAGTTGTCATTCTGGAAGGTTCTCCCATCTCCAAAGAGGAACTCTAGAGCTGTCAGGTTGACCATGGCACATTTCAAGGGGTCTGAATACTTTCCAAATCCACTGTACATACAGTACCAGTCAAAAGTTTGTACACACCTAGTCATTCAAGGTTTTTTTCTTTATTTTGACTATTTTTTACATTGTAGTGAATACATCAAAACAATGACATAACACATATAGAATCATGTAGTTACCAAAAAACTGTTAAATAAATCTAAATATATTTTATTTTTGAGATTCTTCAAAGTAGCCACCCTTTCCCTTGACAGCTTTGCACACTCTTGGGATTCTCTCAACCAGCTTCACCTGGAATGCCACCTTCCCACATATGCTGAGTACTTGTTTGCTGCTTTTCCTTCACTCTGAGGTCCAACTCATCCCAAACCAGGGTTCAGGTCCTCTGGGAGGGTTTTTTGTTTTGGCAAAGTGGGTGAGGTTATATCCTGCCTGGTTGGGGGTATCGTCGGACGGGGCCACAGTGTCACCGACCCTCCATGTCTCAGCTTCCAGTATCTATGCTGCAATAGTATATGTGCTGGAGGGCTAGGGACAGTATGTTACTGTACATCTGGTGTAATTCTCCTGTCTTATCTGGTGTCCTGTGTGAACTTAAATATGTTCCTTCTAATTCTCACTCTCTCTCTCCCCTCCCGGAGGACCTGAGCCCTAAAACCATACCTCAGGACTTCCTGGCCTGATGACTCCTCGCTGTCCCCAGTCCACCTGGTCATGCTGCTGCCCCAGTTTCAACTGATCTGCCTGTGGCTGTGTAACGCAGACCTGTGTAACGCTGTTCCCTCCTGTCTCAGCCTCCAGTATTTATGCTGCAGTAGTTTGTGTCGGGGGGCTAGGGTCAGTTTGTTATATCTGGAGTACTTCTCCTGTCCTATTCGGTGTCCTGTGTGAATTTAAGTGTGCTCTCTCTAATTCTCTCTTTCTCTCTCTCTCTCTCTCGGAGGACCTGAACCCTAGGACCATGCCTTAGGACTACCTGACATGATGACTCCTTGCTGTCCCCAGTCCACCTGGCCATGCTACTGCTCCAGGTTCAACTGTTCTGCCTTATTATTATTGGACCATGCTGGCCATTTATGAACATTTGAACATCTTGGCCATGTTCTGTTATAATCTCCACCCGGCACAGCCAGAAGAGGACTGGCCACCCCTCATAGCCTGGCTCCTCTCTAGGTTTCTTCCTAGGTTTTGGCCTTTCTAGGGAGTTTTTCCTAGCCACCGTGCTTCTACACCTGCATTGCTTGCTGTTTGGGGTTTTAGGCTGGGTTTCTGTACAGCACTTTGAGATATCAGCTGATGTACGAAGGGCTATATAAATACATTTGATTTGATTTGATTTGACCTGACGTCCAGCTTCTTTAGCAAGGCAGGGGTCGTCTTCTGGTGTGTTGGAATACTGCCCTGCGGCCCAGTCTCCGAAGGGAGGGGATCATGCTCTGCTTCAGTATGTCACAGTACATGTTGGCATTCATGGTTCCCTCAATGAACTGTAGCTCCCCAGTGCCGGCAGCACTCATGCAGCCCCAGACCATGACACTCCCACCACCATGCTTGACTGTAGGCAAGACACACTTGTCTTTGTACTCCTCACCTGGTTGCCGCCACACACGCTTGACACCATCTGAACCAAAAAAAGTTTATTTTGGTCTCATCAGACCACAGGACATGGTTCCAGTAATCCATGTCTTTAGTCTGCTTGTCTTCAGCAAACTGTTTGCGGGCTCTCTTGTGCATCATCTTTAGAAGAGGCATCCTTCTGGGACGACAGCCATGCAGACCAATTTGATACAGTGTATGGTCTGAGCACTGACAGGCTGACCCCCCCACCCCTTCAACCTCGACAGCAATGCTGGCAGCATTCATACGTCTATTTCCCAAAGGCAACCTCTGGATATGATGCTGAGCACGTGCACTCAACTTCTTTGGTCGACAATGGCGAGGCCTGTTCTGAGTGGAACCTGTCCAGTTTAACCGCTGTATGGTCTTGGCCACCGTGCTGCAGCTCAGTCTCAGGGTCTTGGCAATCTTCTTATAGCCCAGGCCATCTTTATGTGGAGCAACAATTATTTTTTTCAGATCCTCAGAGAGTTCTTTGCCATGAGGTGCCATGTTGAACTTCCAGTGACCAGTCAGTATGAGAGCGATGACACCAAATTTAACACACCTGCTCCAAATTCACACCTGAGACCTTGTTACACTAACGAGTCACATGACACTGGGGAGGGAAAATTGATAATTGGGCCCAATTTGGACATTTTCACTTAGGGGTGTACTCACTTTTGTTGCCAGCGGTTTAGACATTAATGGCTGTGTGTTGAGTTATTTTGAGGAGACAGCAAATTTACACTCTTATACAAGCTGTACACTCACTACTTTACATTGTAGCAAAGTGTCATTTCTTCAGTGTTGTCACATGAAAAGAAACACTCATATTTACAAAAATGTGAGGGGTGTACTCACTTTTGTGATATACTGTACACGAGAAGGACGAATCTTTTACAATTTCACATGACAAGCCACCAGACATGAACAAACACAGTTGTTTCCCAGTGACTAAATTAGTGTGTTTGTTTCAGCTGTGAGAAAGAGAGACACACACACAGAGACAAACACACACACACAGAGAGAGAGAGAGAGAGAAAGATAATGTCCTGTAATCTGACTACGTCCTCTCCTCCTCTCCTTTCCAGCCTGCCGCCTGAAGATGCAGATCAAGTTACGGTAATTATCTTCTGATTGAGTATTCATAAATGATTAGGCCATTGTTTGCTCTTTAATGATGCAAATTACAACTAATTACATTGGCGCTAATGGAGGCCACGAGTTGTTATGAGTTGTGGAATGGTACAATTAGCCGCCAGTTTATCTAATGGAGCCATGTGTAAATATTAGTATGGTATAGTTTGTATAGTTTATGTCAGAGCGGCCATTACTTCCGTCCTCCTCACTGAAGCTTATTAGAAATAAGAAGTTGTTCTCTGTGTGATGAATGTCTTGGTGGAAGAGAATGGGCAGAAACTCTTCATCAACAAAAGTAACTCCATTAACAATCCACATTATAAAGAACGTGAGTAATAAGTAACGGATGGGGAAATAATGAATGTCTAATGGGCTCTTTTATCCTGAAGTAAAAGCAGCAACAAATTCTGAAGGGCTCTCTAAATGTTTACAAATGCACAGCAACGGTCAAAGATTTTTTGGCTTACTTAAAAGACAGTTGTGTTGAAATGTTCTTGCAGTAGCCACCTGCGACACAATTAGTGGGTAGTTAGGCAA
Source organism: Oncorhynchus keta (assembly GCF_023373465.1). NCBI lineage: Eukaryota > Metazoa > Chordata > Actinopteri > Salmoniformes > Salmonidae > Oncorhynchus > Oncorhynchus keta. Next base: position 16,194,350 of record NC_068446.1, read on the forward strand.
TATTAGGCAAATTTAGCCTCAGGGCATCGAGTTTGTTCATTTCTTGCTGTTGTAAAACAGATTGCTTGGGTCCCACTTTAAATGATGTTCAGCTTGTAAAGGCTTTAAAAAGCCTTCATAATGCCTTCATAAGCACTACATAAATGTGTTATAAAGTATCTAACCCTATGTCATGAGGTTTATAAAGGGTTCATAGATGTGCCATAACTGTGTGACATAACCCACTATGTTGAATATGATGCTTTATAAAAGGGTGACATTTTACTAAAGGACACCAATAAGAAGAAGAGACTTGCTTGGGCCAAGAAACACGAGCAATGGACATTAGACCGGTGGAAATCTGTCCTTTGGTCTGATGAGTCCAAATTTAGGATTTTTGTTGAACGGATGATCTCCGCATGTATGGTTCCCACTGTGAAGCATGGAGGAGGAGGTGTGATGGTGTGGGGGTGCTATGCTGGTGACACTGTCAGAGATTTATTTAGAATTCAAGGCACACTTAACCAGCATGGCTACCACAACATTCTGCAATGACACGCTATCCCATCTGGTTTGCACTTAGTGGGACTATAATTTGTTTTTCAACAGGGGAATGACCCAAAACACACCTACAGGCTGTGTAAGGGCTACTTAACCAAGGAGGGTGATGGAGTGCTGCATCAGATGACCTGGCTTCCACAATCACCTGACCCCAACCTAATTGGGATGGCTTGGGATGAGTTGGTCCACAGTGATGGAAAAGCAGCAAAACAAGTGCTCAGCATGTGGGAACTACTTCAAGACTTTGGAAAAGCATTCCAGGTGAGCTGGTTGAGGGAATGCCAATAGGGTGCAAAGCTATTGGGTGGCTACTTTGAAGTATCTAAAAGATAACATTTATTTTGATTTAACATTTTTTTTTGGTTACTACATGATTCCATATGTGTTATTTCATAGTTTTGATATCTTCAATATTATTCTACAATGTAGAAAATAGTACAAAAAGAAAAACCCTTGAATTAGGTGTCTAACCTTTTGACTGGTACTCTATATACTGTAGCTTAAGTACACTTAAGAGAGTGTGGAGGGGGCTAATGGTAGACTTCACATCACAAAAGCTTTGTGATCCCAAGGACTGTACTAGGGTCTAAATGGGTAATTCAGCAGACAGATGGATGAGAAGAGAAAAGATATGACATGTGGGCAATAATACATTATATTCTCTTCCATTCAGACCCTCACAGCAGGGTGTTCTGTGGTCTAACACAGTGTGACTGACCGCCTTGATTCGGTGTTATTTGGCAAAATTCGAAATGGTGTTTCATACATTAGATAAAAGCGGAGATAGAGCTACAAAATGGTATATCAAACACTGCATTTGAGGAACAATGGGAAAGTAATTTTGCTTTGAAAATTGATAAATTTTTCATCAAAGTTCCTTTGAATGTTTTGGTACCTACTGGAGAGCTCTCCTTTGTCTATACCCATTCTGTAACGGCAGATTTCCTCTTCGTCTGAAGAGGAGGTGTAGCATTGATCGGACCAAAACGCAGCGTGGTAAGTGTCCATATCGTTTATTATAAAACATAAACTGAACACTAGAAATACAAAACAATAATTATGAACATGAACGAAAACCGAAACAGTCCCGTGTGGTGACAAACACAGACACGGAAACAAACAACCACAAACCAACAGTGACACCCAGGCTACCTAAGTATTATTCTCAATCAGAGACAACTAACGACACCTGCCTTTGATTGAGAACCACACTAGGCCCGAAACAGAAACCTAAACATAGAAACACAAAACATAGACTGCCCACCCCAACTCACGCCCTGACCATACTAAATAAAGACAAAATAAAGGTAAGAACGTGACACATTCAGCATTGTTCACACCCTCTTAAACCAGCCCCACCCATCTCTTTGAGGATTCACATGTTAGGTCATATGCTAAACAGTGAGTAGTATATTAAGATTAAAAGTGGTAGAAGTAGTAGCCTACAATAAGGAAAAAATCCAGGCAAACAAAGTGTCCAGATGAAAATATTAAATGGCAATTACTCAGATACATTTTCAATGAATGCTATAACCCCCAGCCACATCTTGCTAAGTGGATCTGTCTCTACACAAGGTGTAAACGGTACAGCAAAATGATTACTTGCATAGTAACAATATCAGAAATAGATCATGTCAATATAAAGAAAATAATATACAGTATGTACAAGAACAATATCAATAACGATATCAGTGATAGATGAGGTAGTTATATAGATACAATCAGGGGTAAAGTGGCTGAGCAGCAGGATAAAGAAATGGTGTGTGTGTTAGCTGAGATTCATTTGAATAGAGGCACTGAAGATAGTGCTGATGACTGTGGACTCGCTCCTAGTGATGAACTGGTCTGTCCAAACCACGCATGAACAAGGGAATCTATATTCGGAGAGCCTGTTTCTGTCCTGCCCTTGACTTTGGTGCAGGGAATGTGATGTCCATAGACTCTTTGTCGCAAAGCTCCCTGATCTTCTCAAAAAGATACGTTTGTCTAGCTGTGCCCAGTCCAGGTGATGCTTGGGAGGAAAGATGTCGGCGTTGTGCAGCAGCTGAAACCTGGTCCCGACTGACTCCGAACGCTCCTAGGCGACAATAACACAAAAAAAACAGGATATAACAAAGAAAATTGAGAATACATTACAACCTTGCACAACATCAATTCACCTCCCAAGTTTAGATAAGAAGAATAACCCCATACAATGCAATGAAAATGATATTCACATGAAGTGCTGGTAATGCTTGACCTGAAGTACGTAGTCAGGTGTCGTTGCCAAACTCCTCTCTCGGCATGTCCAGCCTACTCACTATCTCAGCCAATCATGGCTAGCGGGAAGGTTGCTCTTATTCTGTGGCTAAACCAACTAGGCTCGTAATTTAACCATTTTATTTGTATTTACAGATGGCATACGCATTTATTATTCAAGCATATCAAATTTGAAATATTCCAGAAGGGATTTCTGCCAAAAATGCATTTATTTATTTATTTTTTACCCCTTTTTCTCCCCAATTTCGTGGGATCCAATTGGTAGATACAGTCTCGTCCCATCGCTGCAACTCTCGTATAGACTCTCGAGAGGTGAAGGTCAAGAGCCATGCATCCTCTGAAACACGACCCAGCTAAGCTGCACTGCTTCTTGATACAATGACCGCTTAACCCGGAAGCCAGTCGCACCAATGTGTTGGAGGAAACACCGTACACCTGGCGACCATGTCAGCACCTGGCCCGTCACAGGAGTTTGCGCTAGAGTGCGAAGGGACAAGGACATCCCGGCCAGCCAAACCCTCCCCTAACCTGGACGTTGCTGGGCCAATTGTGCGCAGCCAAATGGGTCTCCTGGTCATGGCCGGCTGCGACAGAGCCTGGACTCAAACCAGGATCTCTAGTGGCACAGCTAGCACTGCGATGCAGTGACTTAGACCACTGCACCACTCGAGAGACCCCCCCCCCAAACATTACTCTCCTCTACTCCTGTGAAGTTGTGACTTGCGACATACACCTGGTTTCCTGAAATGAGTCACATATTAGAGGTGAATAACCATGATTCTTGATATCTCTTGATCCTATTGGTAACCATACAGGACCTGTTAGCTGTTGCTGCAAATTTAATAATAGATATGCTGTTTTCCTATACAGGATAAAACACATGTCACTTGGTATATTTATTTTATTTCACAATTCTTTAAAGCAGGGGTGGACAATCTTAGGCAGCGACAGCCAACATGTGTGCATGCTTTTGTTTTCAGGGTTGCCCACCTCTGCCCTACAGTGTTTAATGCAAAAACACCCAGAGCACCATGCCATGGATCTCTGACAGGCCTGCTGCATGTTGGTGTCAGAATGATGAGCAGGTGTGTGCGTCGGTCTGTAACACACCACAGGTTGGCTTTCTGCACTCCATTGCCCTGTGCCCTCCCCACTGCACTGTGGTCCTCTGTTCGTAAGCCGTTTGACAGAGCCCTACTAATGGTATAGCGGAATGGAAGGTCAGACGCACACAAACAGTTTTGCACACACATATTACTGACAGTGCCCAGGGGCCAAATGTATAACCTTTTGTGTAGATTTTACACTAACTATCTACGTGCGTCATTTTGAAAAGACTGCATGCACAAAAATATGGAGATTTATAAACTTGCATGTTTCCCGTTATAAATCAGACCTATCGTAAAACTGTGAGCATGTGAACGAGCATTAAAACTCTGCCTGAAACTCCCATCATTCACCTTCTATGGCGACAATAATGCCCTTATTTGCTGTATAATTTGGAAGTATTGGAATTAGGCCAAGACATTATCTGAAGGAAATAGCAATGGCTAACTTGATCTACTGTCTTTGGAGGTGTTGGCCAGAATGTATTCTTTTGCAGTGACATTTGCAGTGACATTTGCAGTGACATTTGCAGTGACATTTGCGGTAGCCTATCTGACCATTTCTGAAAGACAGAAACAATTGCAAATTGTTGTGGACTTGTAAAACAAATAGTTTGAATTCAATCATTTTGCATTTACTTTTTCCCCGACCCTAAATATGCTACACTGCCAGCGAAATCTGAAACATTGCCTACTGTTTAAAAAAAAACTTCAGTAGGCTATACTTACAGTGGTAAGCCTACACACTTCAATGCAAAAGAGCAACTGTCTGTTCACCTGTTAAATTCTACTGTATGTTATAAACCGTGCTCCCTTTCGGAGAGCAAAAGCTTGAAATTATAATATCTATCTAATTAGGCCCAATGAAATGAGAGATGAGGATGGTAATATCTTCTACGGCTACTTCGGGAATATGAACTCATCATGGCCATAAAATGTGAGGGATGTATTATTCAATGGTTATGATACAGTATATGTATATGCATTATGTTTATTAAAGAAATAATGTGACCGACTGGCTCGACTCGGTCTTATGTAGCAACATTTTGAAATTGTGTTTTTTTTTATTTTTTACATTGGATAAAAGTAGAGACTCGGAGCTAGAAAATGATATACTGTATCATACACTACAGTTGAGGAACAATGGGAAGGTAATTCTGCTTTGAAAGTTGATAAACTTGTAACCTCACTTATAGGAAAATGTTTTGGTAAGCGTACTGGAGAGCCCTTCTTTGTCTACACCCATTCAGCCTTAGCCCCACCCATCTCTTTAAGCATTCACATGTGAGGCCATGGACCAAACAACCAAAGACTAAAGGCTGGTTTATACTACGTCTATCGACAGTTGTTGCATTGACATCATGAACATTCTAATGTCGTCCGACATCAAACTTGTCGTTATGAGAAAGTATGAACACAAAAACTGCAGGTTGCATGACATCAGCAGCCTGGTCATCCAAAATAGCATAAATATTGTATTTTAACACCAATAAACCCACCCGTTTAAAAATGAATATAGTATATGTCAATTTATACAAACCAGGCAACTAAAAGCAACTTTCTAAACAATGTTTTGTTTCGTTTCTAACTTGTTAGCTAACCAGCTAATGTTAACTTAGCTGGCTAGCCAGTTCAAATAATGACCATATCATATAGCTGACAACGTCTTCACTTTAGCAAATTTGTCATCATTATTACAGGAAAATAAACTCACAACAAGATCATTATTTACAAGTTAATGGCGAGCCAGTTACATTAAATACCTTATGGTTGTGAGTGTGATCAAATAAAAGGAGGGCATTCTACTGGAGAATTTTAGAACTTGGACACTATCTTGTTGGCCTAACGTTATATTCTAATTTGACTTTCGTGCTCATCATGTTCTTCACATGACTATTTCTGGTAAATAGGTGATAGGTGTTTTATACAACAGCCTTCTGCGTGTTCTCTTTTCAAACGGCAGAATTTTCTCTATCCCCTGAGCTATAATTTAATAATTGTATTCGTATTTACAGATGGCATACACATTTATTGTTAAGGCACATGAAAGTTCACATGTTCCAGAAGGCATTTCTGCCTCCAAATGATTTTTTTATGATCAAATGCCTCTCCTATGAAGTAGTGACACGCGACATACGCCTAGTTTCCTGAAACTAGTCACATATTGGCTACTTGAGAAATTTGTATTACAATATTCAGAGGTAGTATACAAACATCAATGGACAAGGTGAAACGTCTGTTCTACCGTTAAACTGCGATTCGGATCAGATCGCATAGAGCAAATAGCTTATCTATTTACTAGGCTACTGTGAATGGGTCGAGTCTTAATGAGAGATGGAACGAATGGTAGCCTATCCTAACTTTTTGTAGGCCTATAGGCTATTTTGCGATGATGAAACCATTACAATAAATAATAGTAAATAGATGCCTTTTTCTAATTATTTTAGAATGTAAAGAGAAAATTAATAGATTTTTAGCTGTTCTCACTATTGGCAAATTATTGCATCTTGTTATTATATATAGCTACCTGTTTTTTTTGTTGTGAATAAGAGTGTCATCATATATTCCCCATTTGCACAAGGCTACTACTAGGTTTTTGCTTACATGCCATGCAGTACTTCAACCACTAGAGACGGTGCGTACGCTTAGTCAAATGGATAAGCACATTCTCATGTCAAGTAACATTTAAACAAATGCAAACTTTTGCGTGAAAACGGTCGCACATATATTTTGTCGGTATATTTGGTGCATATGCAACGTTTATAAATGAGGCCCCAGGTCTGCAGAGGCCAGAGTTCTTCCAAGCAAACCATTGCACAGCAGAATGAGAATAACAAGGCCAGGCTATCTAACAAAGTAAACAAAAAACACATTTAATGAAATGTTTGCTCAGCCTGCAAGCAGGCATACACTTCGGTCCTTTAGCAGACGCTATTATCCAGAGTGAATTATAGGAGCAATTAGGGTTAAGTGCCTTGCTCAAGGGCATATTGACAGATTTTCCTTCTAGTCAGTTCAGGGATTCGAAACAGTGACCTTTCGGTTATTGGCCCACTTTAAACCGCTAGGCTACTTACAACACACACACATACACGTTTCATAGCTGTTTCAAGAATTGGTAACATGTTTGCAGGCTGTGATCACTGGAGCTTAAACGTCTGCATATTTATATGTGAGAGGTTGATGCATTTCCCAGTGTTTGTTTGTAAAATTGGTAAATTGGCCAACCTTTAGGTATGCTGCATAATTCCCAGAATGTAAAACCAAGAAGAATGGGTGATATCTCACCCTGTAATATACACTCTGCTATGTATTTATTTGGACAGTGCAGCTAAAATGTTCCGTTTGGTCTATACTCCAGCATTTTGGATTTGAGATCAAATGTTTGAGGTGACAGTAGAAAAGGTCACCTTTCATTTGATGGTGTTTTCAAATCTAATTTCTCATTAACATATGAAAGCACTTTATGTATCTATTCCCCCCATTTCAAATCAAATTGTATTTGTCACATGCGCTGAATACAACAGGTATACATTATAGAGAAATGCTTGAATCTGTCATAAGTATTTGGACCACATTGTAGTATTTGGTCCCATAACACGCAATGACCACATCAAACTTGTTGGATGCATTTGCATTGGTTGTGTGATTTGGATGTTTTGCTGTGCCGAAAGAAAATTAACTAAATAATGTATTGTGTCATTTTGGACTCACTTTTATTGTAAAAAATACTAAAATATGTTTCTGAACACTTTTATATTAATGTGGCTACCATGATTACGAATAAAGATGAGTGAGAAAGTTAAAGAAGCATAAATATCATAGCCTCCAAAAAAATCCCCTGTCATTGTAATGGTGAGAGGTTATCATGTTTTTGGGGCATGATCTTTGTGCATGTGTAACTTTCTCACTCGTCATTATTCATGATTCATTAATGATTATACGTAATCATGGAAGCATCCATATTAAAGTGGAATCAAATCAAATCAAATGTATTTAGAGTGGGGCAAAAAAGTATTTAGTCAGCCACCAATTGTGCAAGTTCTCCCACTTAAAAAGATGAGAGGCCTGTAATTTTCATCATAGGTACACTTCAACAATGACAGACAAAGTGAGAAAACAAATCCTGAAAATCACATTGTAGGATTTTTAATGAATTTATTTGCAAATGATGGTGGAAAATAAGTATTTGGTCAATAACAAAAGTTTATCTCAATACTTTGTTATATACCCTTTGTTGACAATGACAGAGGTCAAACGTTATCTGTAAGTCTTCAGAAGGTTTTCACACACTGTTGCTGGTATTTTGGCCCATTCCTCCATGCAGATCTCCTCTAGAGCAAAGATTTTCTATGGGGTTGAGATCTGGAGACTGGCCAGGCCACTCCAGGACCTTGAAATGCTTCTTACGAAGCCACTCCTTCGTTGCCCGGGCGGTGTGTTTGGGATCATTGTTATGCTGAAAGACCCAGCCACATTTCATTTTCAATGCCCTTGCTGATGGAAGGAGGTTTTCACTCAAAATCTCACGATACATGGCCCCATTCATTCTTTCTTTTACACCGATCAGTCGTCCTGGTCCCTTTGCAGAAAAACAGCCCCAAAGCATGATGTTTCCACCCCCATGCTTCACAGTAGGTATGGTGTTCTTTGGATGCAACTCAGCATTATTTGTCCTCCAAACACGACGAGTTGCGTTTTTACAAAAAAGTAATATTTTGGTTTAATCTGACCATATGCCATTCTCCCATTCTTCTTCTGGATCATCCAAATGCTCTCGAGCAAACTTCAGACGGGCCTGGACATGTACCGGCTTAAGCAGGGAGACACGTCTGGCACTGCAGGATTTGAGTCCCTGGCGGCGTAGTGTCTTATTGATGGTAGGCTTTGTTACTTTGGTCCCAGCTCTCTGTAGGTCATTCACTAGGTCCCCCCATGTGGTTCTGGGATTTTTGCTCACCGTTCTTGTGATCATTTTGACCCCACGGGGTGAGATCTTGCGTGGAGCCCCAGATCGAGGGAGATTATCAATGGTCTTTTATGTCTTCCATTTCCTAATAATTGCTACCACAGTTGATTTCTTCAAACCAAGCTGCTTACCTATTGCAGATTCAGTCTTCCCAGCCTGGTGCAGGTCTACAATTTTGTTTCTGGTGTCCTTTGACAGCTCTTTGGTCTTGGCCATTGTGGAGTTTGGAGTGTGACTGTTTGAAGTTGTGGACAGGTGTCTTTTATACTGATAACAAGTTCAAACAGGTGCCATTAATACAGGTAAAGAAGGTCTGTGAGAGCCAGAAATCTTGCTTGTTTGTAGGTGACCAAATACTTATTTTCCACCATAATTTGCAAATACATTAATTAAAAATCCTATAATGTGGTTTTCTGGATTTTTTTTCTAATTTTGTCTGTCATAGTTGAAGTGTACCTATGATGTATTTAGCACTAACTGAAGTTTATTTAGTGCTTTATCCGGGTAGCCGGAAAGGAGAGCATTGCAGTAGTCTAACCTAGAAGTAACAAAAGCATGGATTAATTTTTCTGCATCATTTTTGGACAAAGTTTCTGATTTTTGCAATGTTACGTAGATGGAAAAAAGCTGTCCTTGAAACAGTCTTGATATGTTTGTCAAAAAAGAGATCAGGGTCCAGAGTAATGCCGGGGTCCTTCACAGTTTTATTTGAGACGACTGTACAACCATTAAGATTAATTGTCAGATTCAACAGAAGATCTCTTTGTTTCTTGGGACCTAGAACAAGCATCTCTGTTTTGTCCGAGTTTAAAAGTGTAACGTTTGCAGCCATCCGCTTACTTATGTCTGAAACACAGGATTCTAGCGAGGGCAATTTTGGGGCTTCACCATGTTTCATTGAAATGTACAGCTGTGTGTCATCCGCATAGCAGTGAAACATTATGTTTTCGAACGACATCCCCAAGGGGTAAAATATATAGTGAAAACAATAGTGGTCCTAAAACGGAACCTTGAGGAACATCAACATTTACAGTTGATTTGTCAGAGGACAAACCATTCACAGAAACAAACTGATATCTTTCTGACAGATAAGCTCTAAACCAGGCAAGAACTTGTCCGTGTAGACCAATTTGGGTATCCAATCTCTCCAAATGTATGTGGTGATCGATGGTATCAAAAGCAGCAGTAAGGTCTAGGAGCACGAGGACAGATGCAAAGCCTCGGTCTGATGCCATTAAAAGGTCATTTACCACCTTCACAAGTGCAGTCTCAGTGCTATGATGGGGTCTAAAACCAGACTGAAGCATTTCGTATACATTGTTTGTCTTCAGGAAGGCAGTGAGTTGCTGGGCAACAGCCTTTTTTAAACATTTTTGAGAGGAATGGAAGATTCAATATAGACCAATAGTTTATTTATATTTTCTGGGTCAAGGTTTGGCTTTTTCAAGAGAGGCTTTATTACTGCCACATTTAGTGAGTTTGGTACACATCCGGTGGATAGAGAGCCGTTTATTATGTAGTACAGGAAGCAGCTCTCTCAGTAGTTTAGTTGGAATAGGGTCCAGTATGCAGCTTGAAGGTTTAGAGGCCATGATTATTTTCATCATTGTGTCAAGAGATATCATACTAAAACACTTGAGTGTCTCTCTTGATCCTAGGTCCTGGCAGAGTTGTGCAGACTCAGGACAACTGACCTTGGAAGGAATACGCAGATTTAAAGAGGAGTCCGTAATTAGCTTTCTAATAATCATGATCTTTTCCTCAAAGAAGTTCATGAATTTATTACTGCTGAGGTGAAAGCCATCCTTTCTTGGTGAATGCTGCTTTTTAGTTAGCTTTGCGACAGTATCAATAAGGAATTTCGGATTGTTCTTATTTTCCTCAATTAAGTTGGAAAAATAGGATAATCGAGCAGTACTAAGGGTTTCTTCGATACTGAACGGTACTGTCTTTCCAAGCTAGTCGGAAGACTTCCAGTCTGGTGTTGGTCCATTTCCGTTCCAATTTTTTGGAAGCTTGCTTCAGAGCTCGGGTATTTTCTGTATACCAGGGAGCTAGTTTCTTATGACAAATATTTTTAGTTTTTAGGGGTGCAACTGCATCTAGGGTATTGCACAAGGTTAAATTGAGTTCCTCAGTTAGGTGGTTAACAGATTTTTGTCCTCTGACGTTCTTGGGTAGATAGAGGGAGTCTGGAAGGACATCAAGGAACCTTTGTGTTGTCTGTGAGGTTGGGGTCTGAGCAGATTATTTGTTGCAATTGCAAATGTAATAAAATGGTGGTCCGAAGGTCCAGGATTATGAGGAAAAACATTAAGATCCACAACATTTATTCCATGGGACAAAACTAGGTCCAGTGTATGACTGTGACAGTGAGTAGGTCCAGAGACATGTTGGACAAAACCCACTGAGTCGGTGATGGCTCCGAAAGCCTTTTGGAGTGTCACGTTCTGACCTTTATTTCCTGTGTTTTGTATTTAGTTAGTATGGTCAGGGCGTGAGTTGGGTGGGCAGTCTATGTTTGTTTTTCTAGGTTTTGGGAATTTCTATGTTTCGGCCTAGTATGGTTCTCAATCAGAGGCAGGTGTCATTAGTTGTCTCTGATTGAGAATCATACTTAGGTAGCCTGGGTTTCACTGTGTGTTTGTGGGTGATTGTTCCTGTCTCTGTCTTTGCACCAGATAGGACTGTTTTGAGTTTTCACATTTCTTGTTTTTTGTAGTCAGTTGTTCATGTGTACCTTAACGCATTAAAAAGAACCATGGACAATTACCACGCCGCGTATTGGTCCTCTGATCCGTTTCGCCTCTCCTCTTCGGAAGAAGAGGAGGAAATTCATTACATGGAGTGGGTCTGTGGACTTTTCCATGTGAATATTAGTCACTAAAAATTAGAATATTATCTGCTATGACTACAAGGTCCGATAGGAATTCAGGGAACTCAATGAGGAATGCTGTATATGGCCCAGGAGGCCTGTAACAGTAGCTATAAAAAAAGTGATTGCGTAGGCTGCATAGATTTCATGACTAGAAGCTCAAAAGACGAAAACGTCATTTTTTTTTGTGTAAATTTAAATTCGCTGTCATAAATGTTAGCAACACCTCCGCACCTTTGCGGGATGCACAGGGGACATGGTCACTAGTGTAGCCAGGAGGTGAGGCCTCATTTAACACAGAAAATTCATCAGGCTTAAGCCATGTTTCAGTCAGGCCAATCACATCAAGATTATGATCAGGGAATAGTTAATTGACTATAATTGCCTTTGAAGTAAGGTAGCCCTATTTTGACATGTGAGGTATCACGATCTCTTTCAATAATGACAGGAATGGAGGTGGTCTTTATCCTAGTGAGATTGCTAAGGCGAACACCGCCATGTTTAGTTTTGCCCAACCTAGGTCGAGGCACAGACACGGTCTCAATGGGGATAGCTGAGCTGACTACACTGACTGTGCTAGTGGCAGACTCCACTATGCTGGTAGGTTGGCTAACAGCCTGCTGCCTGGCCTGCACCCTATTTCATTGTTGAGCTAGAGGAGTTAGAGCCCTGTCTATGTTGGTAGATAAGATGAGAGCACCCCTCCAGCTAGGATGGATTCCATCACTCCTCAGCAGGTCAGGCTTGGTCCTGTTTGTGGGTGAATCCCGGAAAGAGGGCCAATTATCTACAAATTCTATCTTTTGGGAGGGGCAGAAAACAGTATTCAACCAGAGATTGAGTTGTGAGACTCTGCTGTAGAGCTCATCACTCCCCCTAACTGGGAGGGGGCCAGAGACAATTACTTGATGCCGACACATCTTTCTAGCTGATTTACACGCTGAAGCTATGTTGCGCTTGGTGACCTCTGACTGTTTCATCCTAAGTGTTCAGAAATTATATTCCTATTTACAGTAAAAGTGACTCCAAAATGACACACTACATTAGTTACCATTCATTTTTATTGGGCACAATATAATCGTAAACACAGCCAAAACAAACTTCAAATACACACAAGCTTGATGTAATCATTGTGTGCTAGAAATATGAGACCAAATACTAAACTTTCGACAAAATGCCAGTGAATTTGTCCAAATACAAATAGGGGGATACATCAAGTGCATTCATTTCCAAATGGTTAAATAGACAATTATGAAAATACCATCAAATAAAAGGTGATAGTCTGTACTGCCACCTCATATAAAACATTGTTTGGAGTAAAGAGACAAATTGAAAGTTTTAGCTTCACTGTACAAATACATTTATTTGTATTTTATTTAACCTTTATTTAACTAGGCAGCAGTTGGGGAGAGGTTCTGAACATACCAGCATGGTTGATTGACAGAGCTCGTAAGGGGCTCTTATTTTTCTGATCAGTAAAGTAATTACGGAGGAAGCCTCATGGGTTAGCCCCATGTAATCTACTCATGGTGGGCTGATCATCATCTGATAGAGAGATTGTGGATGCCTCTCAGATAGGCTCTCAGCTAGTGGGAAGTCTCCTGCACTTCATTTTGAAAGAGACTGCTGTGTGAATGCATGCATTGTATAATTGAGTATGTGTCATTAAACAATACTTGATTGGATTCATAAAGTGTTTTTCTACCAACTGAGGTAGTCATAGTACATAGTTGGGGGAAACTCACCTCATGCACTACCAATGTGTAGCACCCACCTGGGTGATGCATGGTGACAATTGTTTTGCCAGAATGTTCACCACACATCAGCTAATAGGTGGAGGTGTGAAAAAGGGCCAACATTTTTAATAGCGCCCCCTAATGCATAACATAACCATGTGTGTTCTCTTGCTTTGTACTGTTCTGTAGTTTTGACCCAATGATTCGTTTGACAAACAAAGATCTTTGTGTGCTGCAGGCCCAGGCATAGATCAAAGCTGGTGAGACATTCAATGACATCATCAAGAGATATGCTGGACCCAATGTCAAATAGGTGTTTTTGGGACCACATCGTGTCTATTGTCTATTGTCTTGCTAATAGCCCTTGTGAAAAACAAGTGCTTGAAAACATGTTTTTCAGGTAAGAAACTTGTCTGTCGGGAAGTTCCTTACTTTTTCCCTCTTCCACTTGCCTCTTCCATTTTTGCGGTAACATGCTGACCACACCGCTAGCGTCACGTGCAAAATAAATGTACACATACATGTTATTCAATCATTGCACCCACACTGCTCGCGCGACAACGAACGTCTGCGTTGCCAAGCGCTAAAATAGAAGTCAGTTCTATTTGTGACACTGAACGCAGTGCAAGTCCTGCCTCTCCCATCTTCTCAATGGTTTATAAAAGCAGATACCCACTTGCCATCTCCTCATTAGTTATATCCATGTGTGTGATTGAAAGATGAACTTCGGTCGGTCTGTCCTGGTAATACACCTGCGAAGGTTTGATGCCAATCACCATATAATGTCCAAAGAAGAAAAAGCCTGGAAGGAGGAGAGATGACTAGAAACGATTTGGTTGATCGTTTTATGTGTGGATACATTTTGAGGAGAGGACTTTGTGCATTTCAGGTAAAATAACAACTCAACATTTATGTCCCAGGACAAATTAGCTAGGAATAGCAAGCTAGCTAAATAGGACAAATTAACTAGCAACTGCAAGCTAGCTAGCTACATTTCCATAAATGTTTAATGCTTTCGACCTGTCCCTAAATTTATGTAATTGGTTCAGAGTTTGTTTTGATATTTCAACCTGCATGTCATGATCGTGTTTGGTGTGGGGGGACAAAATCAATTTGAGCACGATCGTGCACACACATGTCCAGTTTGGGTACGGTGTAATGCTGCAATTAGTTGGTTGTAATTTTGGGTAGAGTAGACATTTCCATATATTTGTGTTTGCTGCATGTGTGACATAACTCCACCAGTCCTATTTATGATGTCATTCACCCAGGACAACGGAATGGATCCCACCCGGCGACCTCAAAAAACGACTTCGTAAAAGGGGAAAACAAAGCGGTCTTCTGGTCAGACTCCGGAGACGGGCACATCATACACCACTCCCTAGCATTCTCCTCGCCAATGTCCAGTCTCTTGACAACAAGATTGATGAAATCCGAGCAAGGGTAGCATTCCAGATGGACATCAGAGACTGTAACGTTCTTTGCTTCACGGAAACATGGCTCACTGGAGAGACGCTATCGGAGTCGGTGCAGCCAGCTGGTTTCTCCACGCATCGCACCGACAGAAACAAACATCTTTCTGGTAAGAAGAGGGGCGGGGGCGTATGCTTTATAGTTAACGTGACGTGGTGTGGCCACAACAACATACAGGAACTCAAGTCCTTCTGCTCACCTGATTTAGAATTCCTCACAATCAAATGTCGACTGCATTATCTACCAAGGGAATTCTCTTCGATTGTAATCACAGCTGCATATATTCCCCCCCAAGCAGACACATCGATGGCTCTGAACAAACTTTATTTGACTCTTTGCAAACTGGAATCCATATATCCGGAGGCTGCATTCATTGTAGCTGGGGATTTTAACAAGGCTAATCTGAAAACAAGACTCCCTAAATTTGATCAGCATATCGATTGCGCAACCAGGCATGGAAAGACCTTGGATCATTGCTATTCCAACTTCTGCGACGCATATAATATGCGACGCATATATATCTCCTTACGGAAAAGCTGACCACGACTCCATTTTGTTGATCCCTGCCTACAGACAAACTAAAACAAGAAGCTCCCGCGCTGAGGTCTGTTCAACGCTGTTCCGACCAATCTGATTCCACACTCCAAGACTGCTTCCATCACGTGGACTGGGATATGTTCCGTATTGCGTCAGACAACAAGATTGACGAATACGCTGATTCGGTGTGCGAGTTCATTAGAACGTGTGTTGAAGATGTCGTTCCCATAGCAACGATTAAAACATTCCCAAACCAGAAACCGTGGATTGATGGGAGCATTCACGTGAAACTGAAAGCGCAAACCACTGCTTTTAATCAGGGCAAGGTGACTGGAAACATGACCGAATACAAACAGTGTAACTATTCCCTCCGCAAGGCAATCAAACAAGCTAGGTGTCAGTATAGAGACAAAGTAGAATCTCAATTCAACGGCTCAGACACAAGAGGTATGTGACAGGGTCTACAGTCAATCACGGATTACAAAAAGAAAACCAACCCCGTCACGGACCAGGATGTCTTGCTCCCAGGCAGACTAAATAACTTTTTTGCCCGCTTTGAGGACAATACAGTGCCACTGACACGGCCCGCAACTAAAACAGGCGGACTCTCCTTCACTGCAGCCGACGTGAGGAAAACATTTAAACGTGTCAACCCTCGCAAGGCTGCAGGCCCAGACGGCATCCCCAGCCGCGCCCTCAGAGCATGCACAGACCAGCTGGCTGGTGTGTTTACGGACATATTCAATCAATCCCTATCCCAGTCTGTTGTTCCCACATGCTTCAAGATGGGCACAATTGTTCCTGTTCCCAAGAAAGCTAAGGTAACTGAGCTAAACGACTACCGCCCCGTAGCACTCACTTCCGTCATCATGAAGTGCTTTGAGAGACTAGTCAAGGACCATATCACCTCCACCCTACCTGACACCCTAGACCCACTCCAATTTGTTTACCGCCCAAATAGGTCCACAGACGATGCAATCTCAACCACACTGCACACTGCCCTAACCCATCTGGACAAGAGGAATACCTATGTGAGAATGCTGTTCATCGACTACAGCTCGGCATTCAACACCATAGTACCCTCCAAGCTCGTCATCAAGCTCGAGACCCTGGGTCTCGACCCCGCCCTGTGCAACTGGGTACTGGACTTCCTGACGGGCCGCCCCCAGGTGGTGAGGGTAGGCAACAACATCTCCACCCCGCTGATCCTCAACACTGGGGCCCCACAAGGGTGCGTTCTGAGCCCTCTCCTCTTCACCCACGACTGCATGGCCACGCACGCCTCTAACTCAATCATCAAGTTTGCGGACGACACAACAGTGGTAGGCTTGATTACCAACAACGACGAGACGGCCTACAGGGAGGAGGTGAGGGCCCTCGGAGTGTGGTGTCAGGAAAATAACCTCACACTCAACGTGGAGATGATTGTGGACTTCAGGAAACAGCAGAGGGAACACCCCCTATCCACATCGATGGAACAGTAGTGGAGAGGGTAGTACGTTTTAAGTTCCTCGCATACACATTACATTTACATTTAAGTCATTTAGCAGACGCTCTTATTGGTCCACCCACACAGACAGCATCGTGAAGAAGGCGCTTGTCACCAAAAGCACTCACAAACTTCTACAGATGCACAATCGAGAGCATCCTGTCGGGCTGTATCACCGCCTGGTACGGCAACTGCTCCGCCCACAACCGTAAGGCTCTCCAGAGGGTAGTGAGGTCTGCACAACGCATCACTGGGGGCAAATTACCTGCCCTCCAGGACACCTACACCACCCGATGTCACAGGAAGGCCATAAAGATCATCAAGGACAACAACCACCCGAGCCACTGCCTGTTCACCCCGCTATCATCCAGAAGGCGAGGTCAGTACAGGTGCATCAAAGCTGGGACCGAGAGACTGAAAAACAGCTTCCATCTCAAGGCCATCAGACTGTTAAACAGCCACCACTAACATTGAGTGGCTGCTGCCAACACACTGACTCAACTCCAGCCACTTTAATATATACTGCACTCAATACCATCTACTGTATCTTGCCTATGCCGCTCTGTACCATCACTCATTCATATATCTTTATGTACATATTCTTTATCCCCTTACACTTGTGTCTATAAGGTAGTAGTTTTGGAATTGTTAGCTAGATTACTTATTGGTTATTACTGCATTGTCGGAACTAGAAGCACAAGCATTTCGCTACACTCGCACTAACATCTGCTAACCATGTGTATGTGACAAATAAATTTTGATTTGAACAAGAATTGAGCTTTCTGCCCATATAAGACATGTCTATATCCTGGGAAATTGTATTGTTACTTACAATGTCATGTTAATCACATTTGCAGTCATTTCAGTCGCTGTAGTAGCTGACGTTTATAGTGTTTAGTCATCTGCATACATAGACGTGTCGTTAGTAAAGATTGAACAAGTAAGGTAACTTGACAGCTGCCCTGGGGAATTCCTGATTCTACCTGGATTATGTTTAAGTGGTTTCCATTAAAGAACACCCTCTGTATTCTCTTAGACAGTTAACTCTTTATCCACAATATAGCAGGTGGTGTAAAGCCATAACACATAGGATTTTCCAGCAGCAGACCATGATCGATAATGTCAAAAGCTGCACTGAATCCTAACAAAACACTCCACACAATCGTTTAATCATCAATTGCTCTCAGCCAATCATCAGTGATTTGTGTAAGTGCTGTTCTTGTTGAATGTCCTTCCCCATTAGAGTGCTGAAATTCTGTTGTCAATTTGTTTACTGTAAAATAGCATTGTATCTGGTCAAATACAATTTTTTCCTAAAGGTTGGTGACAGGCTAATTGGTTGGCTATTTGAGCCAGTAAAGGGGGCTTTACTATTCTTAAGTAGGGGAATGACTTGAGGGCACACACTTTCTAGTAGGCTTAAATTTAATATTTGGCAAGTAGCAGTGGCAATATCGTCCACTATTATCCTCAGTAATTTTCCATCATTTGTTTAGCTCTTCCATACTCGCGTTACGTAAATCAAAATTGCAATGCTTGTCTTTCATAATTTGGTCAGATATACTTGAATGTGTTGTGTCAGCGTTTGTAGCTAGCATGTCATGCCTACGTTTTCTAATCTTGCCAATGTAAAAATATTTAAAGTACTTTTGTGATTGATTAATGAGCCATCTGATTCAATGAATGATGGAGCTGAGTTTGCCATTTTACCCACAATTTCATTTAAGGTGCTCCAAAGCTTTTTACTATTAATCTTTATGTAATTGATCTTTGTTTCATAGTACTGTGTCTCTGACTATGATTAAATTATATGACATGCTATTTTATCAAATTGATTACCGAACGTTTAATTAATTACATGATTGAATTAAACCATGCAACAATTAAACCATTAATAACCTGGGGCACAGTGGAATAATTGGATTTATATAGAGCTGCTATCTGTTGAATCCACTCTTAAAAATCTGAAGATCTTTTATATCAATTGCAGTCAATTATTAATAGTCCCCTCGATCAGTCTCATTCTGATTGTCGTAAAGTACTTGTTTATCTGCATGAACCCTAGCTGTCACGCCCTGATCATAGAGAGCCCTCAGGTTCTCTATGGTGTTCAGGTCAGAGCGTGACTAGGGGGTTGTTCTAGTTAACCTATTTCTATGTTGGTGTGCTTGGTATGGTTCCCAATTAGAGGAAGCTGATTATCGTTGCCTCTAATTGGGGATCATATTTAAGTTCTCCATTGTTCCCAACTGAGTTGTGGGATATTGTTTTGTGTTTGTGCATGTGCACCACTACTTTCACGTTTCGTTGTTGGTTTATTGTTTTGAAGTTTCACTGAAATAGAGATGTGGAACTCTACACACGCTGCGCCTTAGTCCGCTCATTATGACGATCGTGACACTGGCTAACAAGTTGAATCAGCAATACACAAATTGCCTTATTTATTTACCAAATACCTAAATAATCACACAGAATTACATATATATACACAGGATAGATCATTCATCGATTACTAATCATGTCATGAAAAGCCCCTAGTGGGCTAATCAGATATGATGGTTGGTTACACAAAGGAAGTGGGTTGGGTTTGAATGAAAGAGCGCGGAAAGACGGAGTGACAAAGGGTTTGGGTCTCTATCGGACGTTGAGAAGATATGCTACCGCAAATACAGAATCTTATGCATTCTAATAACCGCCCATTCGGAAAAGGAAAATGCAAGATATATATTTACTCTGAGCTGCACTTCGATAGATGTGTCGAAGATGGAAGAATGGTTTGCCCAGCACAGATCGCCATTGTCCTTTGAAGAATCTTTCTGGTTGTAGTGTTGTGGAGCGCATACAGTGAAATACCCTGTCGTCCTTTCGCAAACACAGCTCACCCCAAGGTTTAGTCTAACGTGAATTGGGTCACGGGGGCTTTTGTACTGGGGAATAGAAAGGTGTGTTTCATCGCTCTCCAACCAATGACTGTTCACTTGAGTGTGGCCACTGAGTGAGCATAAGTTTACTTATGAAAACAATTATTTAATTTATAATGAATGAAAATCACATTTCATCTTCTCACAAATAGTTTCATATTTAAACATTTAAATTGCACAACACTTCCATGTGAATCTGATGACTAGAATGTGTAGACTTTCCAAGATACAATTTATGTCGTCCTGTCATCAGATATAATGTCCTAGACAACAACTGATCTGACATCATATTCTTTAAGTACCAACGGACACTTTCAACTGGTTGGGAAAGGGAAGTATTGTTCCATTCCCCAACCTTTTGATGTTACCATATTTTCTGTTATCATACTGGTAACACAGGGCTATCCAAGAGTCCATTCTGTAGACTGAAGAGAAAAGGGGGAAAGTTATTTATGGGGAGGTCATAAACCTCACCCAACAGGGCAACGTCATTACAATAGTATAGTTTCATCTTCTTTTTATTTAGTTTAGTCACATTTCTCAATTTACAGTACTTTTGCGAATCGGTTGTGGTGCCAGACTTATTTGCCATATCTTTTGCCAAACAATTTTCAAATTCAACATCAATCCATGGGGATTGAACAGTTTTTACAGTAATTTTCTTAATGGGTAAATGCTTAATAGTAACTAGAATAAGCAATTTCATAAATGTGTCAAGTGCAGTGTCTGGTTGTTCCTCATTACACACCACAGACTGACAAATATTCTTTACATCATCAACATAAGAATAATACCACAAAACGGATTGTATGAACTCTTATACAGTACACTATATTAGAAATGTCCTTGTTTTTTAAAGAAAAACATATCTTTGTCCATTAAAATAACATCAAATTCAGAAATACAGTGTAGACATTGTTAATGTTGTAAATTACTATTGTAGCTGGAAATGGAATATCTACATAGGAGTATAGAGGCCCATTATCCACAACCATCACTCCTGTATTCTAATGGCACGTTGTGTTAGCTAATCTGTCACGGCCGTCGTTCAAGGAAGACTAAGGTGCCGCGTTGTGAGCGTATATTTTATTTAGTCAAATGTCGCCAACAAAACAATAAATAACAAACGCGATCCTGAAGCTTACAAGGGCTATAGTACCCCTAACAAAGACAACTTCCCACAATGATAACAGGGAAAAAGGCTGCCTAAGTATGATTCCCAATCAGAGACCGCCCATTCGGTAGACAGCTGTCCCTGATTGAGAATCCTACCCGGCCAAAACATAGAAATACCAAAACATAGAAAACAACATAGAATGCTCACCCAAATCACACCCTGACCTAACCAAATAGAGACATAAAAAGGCTCTCTAAGGTCAGAGTGTGACATAATCCAAAATTATAAATTTAAAAGGCTAATTGATCATTACAAAACCCTTTTGCAATTATGTTAGCTGAAAACTGTTTTTCTGATTAAATAAGCAATACAACTGGCATTCTTTAGACTAGCAGAGTATCTGGAGCATCAGCATTTGTGGGTTTGATTACAGGCTTAAAATGGCCAGAAACAAAACTTTCTTCTGAAACTCATCAGTCTATTCTTGTTCTGAGAAATGAAGGCTATTCCATGTTCGCTGGCTTTTCTTGCTTTCAATGCTACGGGTGGCAACATGTCATACTTGATTAGACCAGACAGCATCAAATGGATGGCCTACACGTAGAGAGACAGAGGGGCACTAATTTGCTCGCTCGGATGCTTTCTCCTGTGAGATACATTCAGCATCTTGCAAATTGAAGGAAAATTATTAAATAGAGACTACATTTTTTATTGGTAAATGTTTTTGGGAAGCCTGGCTTCACTTGGCATCCATGAATACATGCCAGTGGATATGGTTACTAAACTCAGCAAAAGATGAAACGTCCTCCCACTGTCAACTGCATTTATTTTCAGCAAAATTAACATAAATAAATAATAATATGTAAATATTTCTATGAACATAACAAGATTCAACAACTGATACATGAACTGAACAAGTTCCAGAGACATGTGACTAACAGAAATGGAATAATGTGTCCCTGAACAAAGGGGGGGTCAAAATCAAAAGTAACAGTGTGGCCACCAGCTGCATTAAGTACTGCAGTGCATCTCCTCCTCATGGACTGCTCCATATATGCCAGTTCTTGCTGTGAGATATTACCCCACTCTTCCACCAAGGCAAATGCAAGTTCACAGACATTTCTGGGGGGGAATGGCCCTAGCCCTCACCCTCCGATCCAACAGGTCCCAGACGTGCTCAATGGGATTGAGATCTGGCTCTTCGCTGGCCATAGCAGAACAATGACATTCCTGTATTGCAGGAAA
The DNA here is from genome assembly GCF_023373465.1 of Oncorhynchus keta. NCBI lineage: Eukaryota > Metazoa > Chordata > Actinopteri > Salmoniformes > Salmonidae > Oncorhynchus > Oncorhynchus keta. The sequence continues at coordinate 16,216,617 of NC_068446.1, forward strand.
TCATGCATAGAACGAGCACTATGGGCTGGTGGCTTGTCATGATGGAAGGTCATGTCAGGATGAGCCTGCAGGAAGGGTACCACATGAGGGAGGAGGATGTCTTCCCTGTAACACACAGCATTGAGATTTCCTGTAATGACAACAAGCTCAGTCCAATGATGCTGTGACACACCGCCCCAGACCATGAGGGCCCTCCACCTCCAAATCGATCCCGCTCCAGAGTACAGGCCTCGGTGTAACGCTCTTTCCTTTGACGATAAATGCAAATCTGACCATCACCCCTGGTGAGACAAAACCGCGACTTGTCAATGAAGAGCACTTTTTGCCAGTCCTGTCTGGTCCAGTGACGGTGGGTTTGTGCCCATAGGCAACATTGTTGCCGGTGATGTCTGGTGAGGACCTGCCTTACAACAGGCCTACAAGCCCTCAGTCCAGCCTCTCTCAGCCTATTGCTGACAGTCTGAGCACTGATGGAGGGATTGTGCGTTCCTAGTGTAACTCGGGCAGTTGTTGTTGCCGTCCGGTACCTGTCCTGCAGGTGTGATGTTTGGATGTACCGATCCTGTGCAGGTGTTGTTACACCTGGTCTGCCACTGCGAGGAACATCAGCTGTCCATCATGTCTCCCTGTAGCGCTGTTTTAGGCGTCTCACAGTACGGACATTGCAATTTATTGCCCTGGCCACATCTGCAGTCCCCATGCCTCCTTGCAGCATGCCTAAGGCACATTCACGCAGATGAGCAGGGACCCTGGGCATCTTTTTGGTGTTTTTCAGAGTCAGTAGAAAGGACTTTTAGTGTCCAAAGTTTTCTGTAAACTGTTAGTCTTAACAACCGTTCCACAGGTGCATTAATTGTTTATGATTCATTGAACAAGCATGGGAAATAGTGTTTAAGCACTTTACAATGAGGATCTGTGAAGTTATTTGGATTTTTATGAATAATCTTTGAAAGACATGGTCCTGAAAAAGGGATGTTTCTTTTTTTGCTGAGTGTATATTGTGATCAATACATCCGATGGATTTGGTTACTGCTTTAAAGCAATTTTTGCAGCTTTTGTAAAGATGTGATCAATACATGTTGATAATTTCATTCCTGTGCTGTTTGTAACAACCCTGGTAGATTGACTGACACCCTGAACCAGGTTGCAGGCAGTGGTTACAGTTTGAAGCTTTTTCTTGAGTGGGCAGTTTGATGAAAGCCAGTCAATATTGACATCACCCCCCAAAATATACCTCTCTGTTGATTTCACATACATTATCAAGCATTTCACACATATTATCCAGATACGGAGAGATACTAGTACTAGGGCACACCACCGCAGTGCTAACAGACGTCGTGACTATGAACCAAGGATTGCTGCATACAATAGCTGTGGGATCAGCAGAGGCATTTAGGGCAGTTAGAGGGACATCAATTAGGTTGCTTACATTGTGGTTAAGAATTTTAGTTTTCGGACAAAAAAAGATTGGACACTTATCACTCAAGCTACAGATCAGTGATTGCACAAAGAAATAAATAAAATAAAGGATGGAAGGATGGAAAGGAAGAAGTGAAGTACGGAATGGAGGAAGGCGGAAGAAAGGAAGGATCCTTTCCAAACAGTGCCATTGTTTCAGCCACATGGGAAATCCATCAAGTGAGGACATCTGCATTGTATATATGACAGTTCCAAGTTATGCTTGTAGATAGAGCCATGAGGCTGGTGGAGTGTGTAAACCTCTTAAACCATCTTGATTGGCCCTCCTCAGGCTCGCATAAGACTTGAGATGAGATTCATAGGTAATCCTAATCTCTTCCCGGCACCTTACGACACTGTGGTCACTTCAAACAGGTCTGTCCACTCTGCTGATGAGACTTCATCCTCAGTCACTCTGCAAATGATCAAGCACATTGGTTTTTTTTCTCTGTCTTTCAAATGGGACCAAATCCTCATCCATCACAGGAAGCTTTGACATAATTCACCAGCTATTTTCTCCAGTTGACCTGGAATAACAAAACAGACCTGGGAACATGATTCTTCCTCACGCTGAGTCACGAGCAGAGAAACAAGGCAATGGGTAGCATGATATTAATGCCCATGTCAGGGGAGGAAAATACAACAATAAACAATTCTCCAGAATACATCAAAGCTTGGGCAGAGTGAACCCTTCTGTCTTAAGGGCATGGAAACATATACTGTATGCTTCTAATGTGATATTGCCCATTTCACTGCTAGTATTTAAATCATATTTCCTTCCTGACACTCCCTGCCTCCTGCCCAGAACCAGTGTATTCCCAAGGGCCAACAGGACTGAACAGCAGCAGATGGGAGGGAAGCCACACACCCTCGCTCTCTTTGCACACACCAGATTTAGCACACACACACATACAAACCCCCTGCACGGCAACGCAACGTGACCTAGCTTCCATATTTAGAGCAATCGCTTCATCCCTGAAGTATGTATGAAAATGAGAGAGGGCCAGAGGTTGCTGTACCAATTATGGCAGGTCTGGCAACCTCTACTATATGTACCTTGTAGTGGTGGCAAGCGAAGAAACTGAATTTAAACACGTTGGCCTTTCTCTAGGTTCACTGGGCCATAGTAAATTATGTCCTATGGACGTGTTTGAATAACACAAGTTTACCCCACGCTGAAGCATAAACCAGTGGGATGAATAAGTACAATGGCACCAGGCTTCTGAGTCACTCTGGTGGGAGTGGGCGACTGCAATATGGGAGGGATGGAGAGAGAGGGGGATAATATATGTGATCAAACTATAATCTGGGACTGTTTCATTCATGCACTGAATTTCAATGTATGAGTTCCGCCTCTACAAAATTATTACCACCCACTGCAGTCTATGCTACCCATGATGCATTTATTTCCTGCTGTTGCAGTGGCTGTATTTTGTTTTATAGCATTATATTTAACTGCTGACAGTTTGGAAATAATACAATACATTTTTCTCCCCCATCGGGGGAAATTCAGTTGTTTCTCTCTCTCTCTTCTTTCTCTCTCTCTCCGCTTTACAAATGCACAGAGAAACGAGGCAAGCCGTGTCTCTTGCTGTTTCAGACTGAATGTATCCCTAATCAATTTACCCCTACCTCAGCCCCCACGTGATTATTAAAAATACTCAGCACAAATCCACACACATGGGGGGAAAGTAATCAAAACTTATTACCAGCAGTTCTGCATGTTTGGCAAAAGTTATTGATAATCTGTGGGAGAATATGCCTGCTTTTAGATAAATGGTCTGTTTTCATTATCAGTTCCTTAAACCTGTGTGTCTGTCTGTTTGCCCAACATGAACATCTTATTATGATTGTAAACTGTTTATACCCATTGTGTCTTCCAATTGGTTATGAGGAAACCGGCGGTGGCAACATCATGATGCAAGCTCCAATCCCTCAGAGAGACAGAATAAGATAGACAGGGATTCACAGCTACTCTAGCCTGCTTTTTTTATGGCACCAACATTACTAGTTCTTTGTTTTTTTGCAGTTTTCAAAGTGAACAATACATAATTAACTGTTCATCCCAAGTGGTGAATTTTAAAGCAATTAGTCTACACATCTAAGCAATAGCCATATCATTTATGCCCTAATATGACCCTAATATCTTCTGATAATTGATGAGCTAGATGAGGTAAATGCTCTTTATCACAAGTCAAGGCAAGCTCATACATTGGCAGACTATTGAAAAGGTGAACGTTTTTTCCTCTGTCACTCTGTTCCAGACAATAATCTACGGGAAACTGTTACTTATCAGTTCCTTTACAACATTGTCTGAATTTTCTATCAATAAATCCACAGCTATACATGTTCAGTAGCTTTACTTTAGTTGGTTTGAATTGATTTTACTGCTACTTTTTCATTTTAAAATATTTTTTGGTGGCTAGAGAGAATTTTGCTCCTGCAGATAAGCAATCTGGGTGACAGATAGCGTGTGATGTGATGGGTGCCCACAGCTCATGGGTGACTGTTTGATAGACACCTTACACAATTTCGCAAGAATTTATGTAAATCAGAGATGTGCTGCCTCCCTGGAATACCTGCATATAGCTCCAGGCATTGTTATTTTCCACAGAAACTCAGTAGCGGTAGCATTGGCACAATGCAGAAGATTTAGTGACATAATCTGAGCCACACAGTTATGCATATGGTATTGTATTGAATACTGCATCCTGTTTCAGAAGTTTCTGAAAAGTCTTAGGGAGACTGAAACGTTTTAATGTATAGAAATAATTATAAGAGACTGGAATCGTGCTATACTTCTCTCTGACAACATCAATCCTCAGGTGCACATGCTAGCATTGAAAGGCCTTGAACTATAAATCAATTCCTGCTGAATACAATTCTCTCATTCTAGCCTAGTGGTTAGTGTTGAACTAGTAACCGAAAGGTTGCAAGTTCAAATCCCCGAGCTGACAAGGTACAAATCTGCCGTTCTGCGCCTGAACAAGGCAGTTAACCCACTGTTCCTAGGCCATCATTGAAAATAAGAATTTGTTCTTAACTGACTTGCCTCTTAACTGACTAAAAGGTAAAATAAATATTTCACCCCCCTCCACTTCTCTTTCTTACTTTCTTTCAGTGACTTACAGTAAGATTAGGCATACATATGATCTAAGGTATCCTAACAGGAGCAGAAACCTGTACTGTACCATCCCTAACACTCTATACAGCTGTTCCTACACAAAGTTATTTAAAGATTGAAATATGCAGCACGATCGTCACAGCATTCAAACACTTAGCACTGTGGACGCTGTGTTCAACAAAAAGTCAAGCTGTTATATTTATTGCCCTGTCACATTCTCTGTATATCCAGAATAGTCCTCATGGTTTACAAACGGGGCGTGTGGCAGATGTCAGCTGTGAGAATTAAAATGCAGCAAAGTGTCAGAGAAACAGTGCCTTGCAAAAGTATTCATCCCCCTTAGCGTTTTTCCTATTTTGTTGCATTACAACGTGTAATTTAAATGGATTTTTATTTCGATTTCATGTAATGGACATACACAAATTGTGCAAATTGGTGAAAGGAAATGAAAAAAATAACCTGTTTAAAAAATATATAATGGAAAAGTGGTGGTGCATATATATTCACCCCCTTTGCTATGAAGCCCCCAAATAAGATCTGGTGCACCAATTACCTTCAGAAGTCACATAATTAGTTATATATATATATATATATATATTTTTTTTTTAAATGTATCACCTTTATTTAACCAGGTAGGCCAGTTGAGAACAAGTTCTCATTTATAACTGCGACCTGGCCAAGATAAAGCAAAGCAGTGTTACACAAACAACAACACACATGGAATAACATTACACATGGACACACATGGAATAAACAAATGTACAGTCAATAACACAATAGAAAAATTCTATATACAGTGTGTGCAAATGGCGTAAGGAGGTATGGCAATAAATAGGCAATAGTAGTGACGTAATTACAATTTAGCAAATTAAGCAAAAAAAGCAAAAAAAGCAAATAAAACAATGTGGGGATGAGGTAGGTAGTTGGATGGGCTATTTACAGATGGGCTGTGTACAGTTGCAGCGATCGGTAAACTGCACAGATAGCTGATGCTTAAAGTTAGCGAGGGAGATATAAGTCTCCAACTTTAGCGATTTTTGCAATTCGTTCCAGTCATTGTCAGCAGAGAACTGGAAGGAAAAGCGGCCAAAGAGGTGTAGGCTTTGGGGATGACCAGTGAGATATACCTGCTGGTGCGCATGCTATGGGTGGGTGTTGTTATGGTGACCAGTGAGCTGAGATAAGGCGGAGCTTTACCTAGAAGAGACTTACAGATGACCTGAAGCCAATGGGTCTGGCAACGAATATGTAGCGAGGGCCAGCCGACGAGAGCATAAAGGTTGCAGTGGTGGGTGGTATATGGGGCTTTGGAGACAAAACGGATGGCACTGTGATAGACTGCAGTTTGCTGAGTATAGTGTTGGAGGCTATTTTGGAAATGACATCTCCGAAGTCAAGGATCGGTAGGATGGTCAGTTTTACGAGGGTATGTTTGGCAGCGTGAGTGAAGGAGGATTTGTTGAGAAATAGGTAGCAGATTATAGACTTCATTATGGATTGGAGATGTTTAATATGAGTCTGGAAGGAGAGTTTAGTCTAGCCAGACACCTAGGTATTTGCAGTTGTCCACATATTCTATGTCAGAACTGTCCAGAGTAGTGATGCTAGTTGGGAGGGCGGGCGTGGGCAGCGATTGGTTGAAGTGCATGCATTTAATGTTACTAGCATTTAAGAGCAGTTGGAGGCCACAGATAAAGTGTTGTATGGCATTGAAGCTTGGTTGGAGGTTTGTTAACACAGTGTCCAAAGACGGGCCAGATGTATACAGAATGGTGTTGGCTGCGTAGAGGTGGATCAAGGAATCACCCACAGCAAGAGCGACATCGTTGATATATACAGAGAAAATAGTCGGTCCAAGAATTGAACCCTGTGGTACCCCCATAGAGACTGCCAGAGGACAGGACAACAGGCCCTCTGATTTGACACACTGAACTCTATCAGAGAAGTAGTTGCTGAACCAGGTGAGGCAGTCATTTGAGAGACCAAGGCTGTTGAGTCTGCCGATAAGAATACTACTAATATTGACAGAGTCGAAAGCCTTGGCCAGGTCGATGAAGACGGCTGCACAGTACTGTCTCTTATCGATGGCGGTTATGATATCGTTTAGTACCTTGAGCGTGGCTGAGGTGCATCCGTGACCACCTAGGAAACCGGATTGAGGTACGGTGGGATTGAGATACTGTGGGATTCACAAAACTTGGCTTTCGAAGACTTTGGAAAGGCAGGACAGGATGGATATACAGTTGAAGTCAGAAGTTTACAAACACTTACAGTATGTTGGAGTCATTAAATCTTGTTTTTCAACCACTCCAGAAATGTCTTGTTAACAAACTATAGTTTTGGCAAGTCGGTTAGGACATTTACTTTGTGCATGACACAAGTAATATTTCCAACAATTGTTTACAGACAGATTATTTCACTTATAATTCACTGTATCACAATTCCAGTGGGTCAGAAGTTTACATACACTAAGTTGACTGTGTCTTTAAACAGCTTAGAAAATTCCAGAACAGAACATGGCTTTAGAAGCTTCTGATAGGCTAATTGACATCATTTGAGTCAATTGGAGGTGTACTTGTGGATGTATTTCAAGGCCTACCTTCAAACTCAGTGCCTCTTTGCTTGACATCATGGGAAAATCAAAAGTAATAAGCCAAGACATGAAGAAATTGTAGACCTCCACAAGTCTGGTCCATCCTTGGGAGCAATTTCCAAATGCCTGAGGGTACCACTTTCATCTGTACAAACAATAGTATGCAAGTATAAACACCATGGGACCACGCAGCCATCATACCGCTCAGGAAGGAGACACGTTCTGTCTCCTAGAGATGAACGTACTTTGTTTGCGAAAAATGCAAATCAATCCCAGAACAACAGCAAAAGGCCTTGTGAAGATACTGGCAGAAACAGGTACAAAAATATCTATATCCACAGTAAAACGAGTCCTATATCGACATAACCTGAAAGGCATCTCAGCCAGGAAGAAGACACTGCTCCAAACCAGCCATGAAAAGCCAGACTACGGTTTGCAACTGTACATGGGGACAAAGATCTTACTTTTTGAAGACATGTCCTCTGGTCTGATGAAACAAAAATAGAACTGTTTGGCTATAATGACCATCATTATGTTTGGAGGAAAAAGGGGGAGGCTTGCAAGCCAAAAAACACCATCAGTCAGGAAGTTGAAGCTTGGTCGCAAATGGGTCTTCCAAATGAACAATGACCCCAAGCATACTTCCAAAGTTGTGGCAAATTGGCTTAAGGACAACAAAGTCAAGGTATTGGAGTGGCTATCACGAAACCCTGTCCTCAATCCTATAGAAAATTTGTGGGCAGAACTGAAAAAGTGTCTGCGAGCAAGGAGGCCTATAAACCGGACTCAGTTACACCAGCTCTGTCAGGAGGAATGGGCCCAAAATTTTGTGGGAAGCTTGTGGAAGGCTACCTGAAACATTTGACCCAAGTTAAACCATTTGAAGGCAATGCTCCCAAATACTAATTGTATGTAAACTTCTGACCCACTGGGAATGTGATTTAAAAAATTAAAGCTGAAATAAAATTCTCTTTTCTATTATTCTGACATTTCACATTCTTAAAATAAAGTGGTGATCCTAACTGCCCTAAGACAGGGAATTTACTAGGATTAAATGTCTGGAATTGTGAAAAATGTTGTTTAAATGTATTTGGCTAAGGTGTATGTAAACTTCTGACTTCAACTGTAGGTCTGTAACAGTTTGTGTCTAGATTGTCACCCCCTTTGAAGAGGGGGATGACCGTGGCAGCTTTCCAATCTTTAGGAATCTCGAACGATACGATATAGATATTGAACAGACTGGTAATAGGGGTTGCAACAATGGTGGTGGATCATTTTAGAAAGAGAGGGTCCAGATTGTCTAGACCAGCTGATTTGTACGGGTCCAGGTTTTGTAGCTCTTTCAGAACATCTGCTATGTGGATTTGGGTGAAGGAGAAACTTCGGCAAGTAGCTGCAGGGCAAGTAGCTGCAAGGGTTGCAGGGGAGTTGGTCAGGGTGGGGGTAGCCAGGAGGAAACCATGGCCAGCCATTGAGAAATGCTTATTGATATTTTCGATTATCCTGGATTTATTGGTGGTGAACGTGTTTCCTAGCCTCAGTGCAGTGGGCAGCTAGGAGGAGGTGCTCGTCTTCTCCATGGACTTTACAGTGTGCCAAAACTTTGAAAAATCTAGCCTTTACTTTCCTAACTGACTGTGTGTATTGCTGGTTCCTGACTTCCCTGAAAATATGCGTATCACGGGGACTATTCGATGCTAGCGCAGTCCGCCACAGGATGTTTTTGTGCTGGTCGAGGGCATTCAGGTCTGGAGTGAACAAATTGCTATATCTGTTCTTAGTTCTACATTTTTTGAAAGGGGCATGGTTATTTAAGATGCTGAGGAAATTAGTTTTGAAGAACGACCAAGCATCCTCTACTGACGGCATGAGGTCAACATCCTTCCAGGATACCCGGGCCAGGTCGATTAGAAAGGCAGGCTCGCAGAAGTGTTTTAGGGAGCATTTGACAATGATGAGGGCTGGTCGTTCGACCGCGGACCCATAGCAGATGCAGGCAATGAGGCAGTGATCGCTGAGATCCTGATTGAAAACAGCAGAGGTGTATTTGAAGGGCAACTTGGTCAAGATAATATCTATGAGGGTGCCCATGTTTACGTATTTAGGGTTGTACCTGGTGGATTCCTTGATAATTTATGTGAGATTGAGGGCATCTATCTTAGATTGTAGGACTACCGGGGTGTTAAATCCTCTTGGTAGTAGGGGGCAGTATTTTCATTTTTGGAAAAAAAACGTTCCCGTTTTAAACGGGATATTCTGTTAGGAAAATATGCTAGAATATGCATATAATTGACAACTTTGGATAGAAAACACTCTAACGTTTCCAAAATATGTAAAGATATTGTCTGTGAGTATAACAGAACTGATGTTGCAGGCCGGAAGTGCCCCAGGTTTTGGAAGCGCTGCGTTCCAATGATTCCCTATTCAGCTGTGAATGTACCATCAACGAGCTTGTGCTTTCTACGTATTCCCCGAGGTGTCTGCAGCATTGTGACATAGTTTTACACATTTCTGTTGAAGAACAGCCGTAGGCGGCCACATTGCGTAAGTGGTCACATGGTGGCTCCGAGAGAGATTCTCGAGTAAAATACAGAGGTAGCCATTACTCCTATCAGTCTTACCGAAAAACGAATAGTCCCGACGGATATATTATCGAATAGATATTTGAAAAACACCTTGAGGATTGATTATAAACAACGTTTGCCATGTTTCTGTCGATATTATGGAGCTAATTTGGAATATTATTTGCCGGTGTGGTGACCGCAATTTCCGGTTGATTTCTCAGCCAAACGTGAAGAACAAATGGAGCTATTTCGCATACAAAAATAATATTTTGGGAAAAAATTAACTTTGGTTAACTACCAGGGAGTCTCGTGAGTGAAAACATCCGAAGTTCATCAAAGGTAAACAATTTAATTTGATTGCTTTTCTGATTTTCGTGACAAGGTTGCCTGCTGCTAGCTATCGATAAACTTACACAAATGCTTGTCTAGCGTTGGCTATAAAGCATATTTTGAAAATCTGAGACGACAGGGTGATTAACAAAAGTATAAGCTGTGTCTCAATATATTTCATTTAATTTTCATGAATAGGAATATTTTCTAGGGATATTTATGTCCATTGCGTTATGCTAATTCGTTTCAGGCGATGACTACGCTCCCGCATGCGGGGTTGGGAGTCACAAAAGGTTAATTAAGCATATCCCAGTTTAGGTCACCTAACAGAATTATCTCTGAAGGTAGATGGGGGGCAATCACTTAACATATGGTGACCAGGGAAAAGCTGGGAGCTGAGGGGGGTCTATAACAGGCGGCAACAGTGGGAGACTTGAAATAAAGTCCATCTGTGTGCAATCTAAGTGTCACATGATCTCAGTATTTATACACCTGCTCTGAAGGGCCCCAGAGTCTGTCACACAACTAAACAAGGGGCACCACCAAGCAAGCGACACCACGAAGACCAAGGAGCTCTCCAAACAGGTCAGGGACAAAGTTGTGGAGATGTACATATCAGGGTTGGGTTATAAAAAAATATCTGAAACTTTGAACATCCCACAGAGCACCAGTAATTCCATTATTAAAAAATGGAAACAATATGGAACCACAACAAACCTGCCAAGAGAGGGCCTCCCACCAAAACTCAGGAACCAGGCAAGGAGGACATTAATCAGAGAGGCAACAAAGAGACCAAAGATAACCCTGAAGCAGCTGCAAAGCTCCACAGCGGAGATTGGAGTATCTGTCCATAGGACTACTTTAAGCCGAACACTCCACAGAGCTGGGCTTTACAGAGGAGTGGCCAGAAAAAAAGCCATTGCTTAAAGAAACGTTTGGTGTTCGCCAAAAGCTATGTGGGAGACTCCCCAAAAATATAGAAGAAAGTACTCTGGTCAGATGGGACTAAAATGTAGCTTTTTGGCAATCAAGGAATATGCTATGCCTGACACAAACCCAACACCTCCCATCACCCTGAGACCGCCATCCCCACAGTGAAGCATGGTGGTGGCAGCATCATGCTGTGGGGGTGTTTTTCATCGGCAGGGACTAGGAAACTGGTCAGAATTGAAGGAATGATGGATGGCGATAAATACAGGGAATTTCTGTTTCAGTCTTCCAGAGATTTGAGACTGGGACGGAGGTTCACCTTCCAGCAGGACAATGACCCTAAGCATACTGCTAAAGCAACACTTGAGTGGTTTAAGGGGAAACATATACATTTCTTGGAATGGTCAAGTCAAAGCCCAGACCTCAATCCAATAGAGAATCGGTGGTATGACTTAAAGATTGCTGTACACCAGCAGAACCCATCCAACTTGAACGAGTTAGAGCAGTTTTGCCTTGAAGAATGAGTAAAAATCCAAGTGGCTAATTGTGCCAAACTTATAGAGACATACCCCAAGAGACTAGCAGCTGTAATTGCTGCAAAAGGTGGCTCTACAAAGTATTGACTTTGGTGGGGTGAATAGTTATGCATGCTCAAGTTCTGTTTTTTTTGTCTTATTTCTTGTTTGTTTCACAATAAAAAATATTTTACATATTTGGTAGGCATGTTGTGTAAATCAAATGGTACAAATCCCCAACAAAATACAATTTGGAATTAAAATGGAAGGCAACAAAATAGGAAAAATGTCAAGAGGGGTGAATACTTTCGCAAGCCACTGTAGCTGGTGTCTGGAGAGGAGAGTCCAGCTCTGAAGATGTCTGTGTTGGATACCATCCATTGCTGCATCCTGAAACACATTCTCCTCACAACCTTTAATTTAGGAGCAAAATAAAAATAAAATGGAGGCATTTTGTGGAACACCAATTGTTTTTCTATAGTGTTTCCTTCGCAAATCCGCTCACAATAATTACCCCACATTCACAAATAGATTTAGGCAGGAAATACTGTACAGTGAAGCTAGCAGAAATTAGTGATGAATTACACATTGATTAGAATATGCTTTTAACCAAATACTTTTGTGTTTTTCCTCTTTAAAACTTGTCACCTCTATGTAAAAGAAATGGATTATGGGCTCGTACATTCTGGCTAAGCAGAACATTTCCACACTCTATCCATTTAGTTATTCAAATATTTAGTTGGATGATTGACTTTGCCCTTTGCAACATTTTGTTCTCTTTTTGTAAACATCAATGGCCGCTAGCATTACCCCTACTGAACACAATGCTTTGCCTGTCAGTGTGGATGTCAAGGAGAGCCTGCTTTGAACAGACAGGTAGCCACAGAAAGAGTTCGGTGAAAGATGAGCACTGACAAGGGCAAACCGATGAACAAAAGTCAGCTTTTTCATTTTCTCTGAAAGGGATGGATGCACACTAGTAACTAAATTACAAATCTGACTGAAAATCTGTTTTTGTATTTCACTATGTGAAAAAAGCTAAGATAAACCCTGTGGAAATAAATTACATATTGCATGAATATGGATGTTTACTTCAGCATTTTTACCCACATGGTTTGGTTGGTTGGAGCCTGGTGCTGGAAACACTAAGTGCTTAGATCCATTCTTTGCATAGTTCAGAGAGCTACTCTGTTGATTGTAGGCTGCCATGTGAATGACTGCAATGTAATGCAATCAAATCACCAATTAATTTCCGATGGTACCATCGCCATTCACAGTCAGATCCCGCTCTGCTCACTTAAAGCAGAAGAAGGAAGGTTATTTCTTAGTGACCTCCAATTTGCCCTTCGGCCCTCTCTGAAACCCACTGTCTGCCTGCCGCTTGCGGTGAAACCCCCTATCTGCTGCCACAGCTTTTATCCACTGTGTGAATCTCAGCAGGGAACTTCAGACACAGAGAGGGACAAAGGTAATGCACAGTAAAGGGAACAAAGAATAGGGAAATCTTGGTTGCGTCAATTCGAATCTGGTATCAGGATAAATATGAAATTGAGTCACCGATTGTATACTATGTATTTGAGTCACCGATTGTATACTATATACTATGTATTTTTTATTAGCTAAGCAATAAGTGGTAAATGCAATTTTCATATATACGGGCTCTCTGTCCCACCTCGCAGGACAAACAGAGAACTGACTTGTTCCTGTCAAAAATATTATAATATACTCTGATGATAGAAGTAGTTCCTGCTTCCGAGTAGGCCTGTCAGAGTAGAGACTGGGTGTGGTTTAGACTCACCCAGCCGATCGTTGATTGTTGGCGCAGAGCTGGTCCCATCCTGCGGGCGCTCCAGCGGTCAGTCGTTGTAGTTGTGTAGAATATACAGTTATCAGGCACCTGGCTCCTGTTATCTAACAAAAGACCGTTTGTTCTCGCAACACTATGTTCTGAATGTGCTCCCCCAACTCATTGCACAGTTCCTGTCTTCGTGTTATTCTGTATTTTTCCATCATGAGAAAGGCCCATGGACCTGAAACTGTTAACCTCTAGTGACACACCATCCCGTGAACGGGACCGTTGTCATCATCTGACACTAATTAGCATAACGCAACAGACATAAATCTTCCTAGGAAATCTTCCTATTCATGAAAATCACAAGTGAAATATATTGGAACACAGCGTAGCCTTTTGTTAATCACCCTGTCATCTCAGATTTTCAAAATATGCTTTACAGCCAAAGCTAGACAAGCATTTGTGTAAGTTTATCGATAGCCTTGCTAGCAGCAGGCAACCTTGTCACGAAAATCATTAAAGCAATCAAATTCAATCGTTTACCTTTGATGAACTTCAGATGTTTTCACTTACGAGACTCCCAGGTAGATAACCAAAATCCTACAATGTGATTTTTCTGGATTTTTTTTTTTTTTCATTTTGTCTGTCATAGTTGAAGTGTACCTATGATGAAAATTACAGGCCTCTCTCATCTTTTTAAGTGTGAGAACTTGCACAATTGGTGGCTGACTAAATACTTTTTTGCCCCACTGTATATGTAACAGCGTTCTTCGTTTGTAGAAAGAGAGTCGGACCGAAATGCAGCGTGGTGGTTACTCATGTCTTTAATGAAAGAATAGCGATACATAAAAATAACTGAAAGATACAAAAACAACAAACGGAATGTGAAACCTAATACAGCCTATCTGGTGAACACTACACAGAGACAGGAACAATCACCCACGAAATACACAGTGAAACCCCGGCTACCTAAATACGGAGACAACAAGAATCACCTGACTCTGATTGAGTACCGCCTCAGGCAGCCAAGCCTATACTAGACACACCCCTAATCAACCACAATCCCAATGCCTACAAAAACCCCAATACGACAATACAATAACCCCATGTCACACGCTGGCCTGAACAAATAATTAAAGAAAACACAAAATAATAAGACCAAGGCGTGACAGAACCCCTCCCCTAAGGTGCGGACTCCCGGACGCACCTCAAAACCATAGGGAGGGTCCGGGTGGGCGTCTGTCCATGCTGGCGGTTCTGGCTCGGGACGTGGACCCCACTCCATTAATGTCCTAGTTCCTCCCCTTCGCGTCCTGGGATAATCCACCCTCGCCGCCGACCATGGCCTAATAGTCCTCACCCAGAACCCCACTGAACTGAGGAGCAGCTCGTGACTGAGGGGCAGCTCGGGACTGAGGGGCAGCTCGAGACTGAGGGGCAGCCCGGAACTGAGGGGCAGCCCGGAACTGAGGGGAAGCCCAGTACTGAGAGAAAGCCCAGTACTGAGAGGAAGCCCAGTACTGAGAGGAAGCCCAGTACTGAGAGAAAGCCCAGTACTGAGAGGAAGCCCAGTTCTGAGATGAAGCCCAGTACTGAGAAGCTCAGGTAGGTAGCCGGCTCCGGTAGATCCTGGCTGGCTGGCAGATCTGGAAGATTCTGGTTGACTGGCAGATCTGGAAGAATCTGGTTGACTGGCAGATCTAGAAGATCATGGCTGACTGGCGGATCAAGCTGCTCTATGCAGACTGACAGCTCTGGCTGCTCCATGCAGACTGACAGCTCCTTGCAGACTGACAGCTCTGGCTGCTTCTTATAGACTGACAGCTCTGACTGCTTCATGCAGACTGACAGCTCTGGCTGCTTCATACAGACTGACAGCTCTGACTGCTCCATGCAGACTGGCAGCTCTGGCTGCTTCATGCAGACTGACAGCTCTGACTGCTCCATGCAGGCTGACAGCTCTGACTGCTCCATGCAGGCTGACAGCTCTGACTGCTCCATGCAGGCTGGCAGCACCTTGCAGACTGGCAGCTCTGGCTGCTTCATGCAGACTGACAGCTCAGGCTGCTCCGAACAGGCAGGAGGCTCCGGCAGCGCTGTAGAGGAGGAAGGCTCTGATAGCGCTGAACAGGCGGGAGACTCCGACAGCGCAGGAGGGAAGGAAGGCTCTGATAACGCTGAACAGACAGGAGACTCCAGCAGCGCAGGAGGGAAGGAAGGCTCTGGCTGTGCTGAACAGGCGAGACGCACTGACGGCCTGGTGCGTGGTGCTGGAACTGGTGCTACAGGATCGAGCTATGCACCGGGCTATGCACCCGCACTGGAAACACTGTGCGCTCCATAGCATAACACGGTGTCTGCCCGGTCTCTCTAGCCCCCGGTAAGCACAGGGAGTTTTCGCAGGTCTCCTACCTGGCATAGCCATACTCCCTGTAAGCCCCCCAATATTTTTTTTTGGCCTGCTTTTCAGGCTTCCTTGCCAACCGTGTTCCCTCATATCGTCGGCTCCTATCTCCGGCTGCCTCTGCTCTCCTTAGTGCCTCCACCTGTTCCCATGGGAGGCGATCTCTTCCGGCCAGTATCTCCTCCCAAGTGTAACAACCTTTGCCATCCAACACGTCTTCCCATGTCCATTCTCCGAATAATTCATCCTCCTTTCGCTGCTCATGCTGTCGCTGCCGTGTCTTTCTCTTCGACTCCATTCTCCTATAGCCCTCTTCGCACTGCTCCAGTGAATCCCAGGCGGGCGCCGGCACTCTCTCTGGGTTGACCGCCCACCTGTCTATTTCTTCCCACGTAGTATACTCCATACTTCTGCTGTCCATAACGTCCTCCCTTCGCTGCTCATGCTGTCGCTGCCTCTTAACACGCTGCTCTGTCCGTGTGTGGTGGGTGATTCTGTAACGGCGTTCTTCGTTCTTCCCCAATACGACAATACAATAACCCCATGTCACACCCTGGCCTGAACAAATAATTAAAGAAAACACAAAATACTAAGACCAAGGCGTGACCCCCACAAGGGTGTCACTCATTATCCTTTATTTCAGCGGTCCCAACATAGTAATATGTTAATAGCATTTCATGAAAATAATAAACAGTTTATAATTCTTTTTGGTTTTTTTTACAGAAAAACAGAAAAAAATCAACAAATGATATAAGTCGCTTTGGATAAAAGCGTCAGCTAAATGGCATATATTATTATTATTATTATATATGCTTTTCGACTCCCTCTTTTGACACCCACAAGGGTTTCACTTACCAAAAATAGGATAAAACTTAATTGTTTATTGACATGTTAGATATAGGATACAACTTTGGTCATGGAAAAAATAGTAAATCAAAGCATTATTATAAACCATCTCGTCCTCTCAGCTACTCCTATTCTGTACCAGTTGGGCTCCTTGCCACCCAGGGACTCTAAACCTTCACATAAGAGAGGACAAGTTATATCGAAGTTATCATTCCACTACCTCACCCACAGCAAACCAGGGGTCATCCTCAGTTAGCCCCATCTTTCTCCGGAAGTTAGATTCCGTATCTGCATCTCCTTCAGGAGCATCAAGCAAGGCCATCATACCTGAAGCCTGTACCACATCTGTAACAAACTTCTTCAAACAAGGTATGATGCAAGCAGCACAACACATCAATAACAAAAATACAAGAAGGGTCAGAAATCCAGTAACCACCAGTGATGCATACTCACCAAGCCACACCCCCATCCAAGACATCCAGCCAGACTCCTCCACCCCAGCCACACCCTTCATTTCTGCCGACAGCTTTTCCAACCCAACCAATGCTTTTGATATACTCCCATCAGGACTGGTATTATTAGGTATAAATGTACAACATTGTTCACCAAACATTTTGCAAACCCCATTCTGACTGGCCAGGCTCATATCTAAAGCTAATCTATTCTGCCTGGCGGTCCTGGTAGTAGCCTTTAATTGCTCAGCCATACCAGTAAGGGCAGAGCGGGTATAGTTAACTAAATGTTGTTGATTATAGTATATTTATCCATGAGGTCTGTTTGCATAGCAGGGCCAAGAATTGGTAGTAGATGCCATAAACCATCATTCCTGTTTAGGGCCTAGAATTCCGAAGAAACACCTACTGGCACACCTAGTAGGTTGAAATGTATATTATCCATTACCTCAGACCAAGGTGCATCACGCTTATATCTGTATTACGGGTGAACATCATTAGGTGCTTTTCTAGTAGACCCCAGGAGCTGATTAGCTGTAACTTCAATAATGGTTAGTGGTATTATCAGACTGGCTAAAGCACACGTACCCTGCCAGTTACCTCTAAAGACAGGTGTTAAATGCCTGTTTGGGCCACACATCCACCATACATCAGCAACACCCTTAATTTGATTCAAGCCTTTCACTGGCCAGGTGGCATTAATGGTTATGTTATTACTACAATCTGCTGCAGGCAACCGCCCATAGTCAAACCCCTACCTGTACCAGTGATGCAACTGTAGTTACCTCCGTACGCCTTAACACCCCATGGGGTCAAAATGTTCCTGTCCCGCTACTTTTAAGAGGGTTTGCTGCTGCTCTTTTGACAAAAATGCAAATGCTTATACAGCGGCATTTCCTCCCAAAGCAGCAGGTTCCAGTACCACAATGCACTCATTCTTCCAATGCTCGATGGCCCCACACCAAAACAGAGATCTACTGCTTTACGCCTTGATGTGATTCCACCATGTTTCCTTTCCTGTCCATTTGTCTTATTTGGGCCATTATAACCACTGTTAGTGACTTTCACTGTGGCAGCAGTGAAAGTCTGCCAAAGGGGGAGGAGTTGCAGTCTACTGCAGAGAGAGCCTGCAAAGTAATGTCATACTTTCCAGGTCCATACCCAAACAGTTCGAACTACTAATTTTAAAAATTACTCTCTCCAGAAACAAGTCTCTCACTATTGCCGCCTGCTACTGACCCCCTCAGCTCCCAGCTGTGCCCTGGACACCATTTGTGAATTGATCGCCCCCCCATCTAGCTTCAGAGTTTGTTCTGTTAGGTGACCTAACCTGGGATATGCTTAACACCACGGCAATCCTACATTCTAAGCTAGACGCCTTCAATCTCACACAAATCATCAAGGAACCCACCAGGTACAACCCTAAATCTGTTAACAAGGGCACCGTCATAGACGTTATCCTGACCAACTGGCCCTCCAAATACACCTCCGCTGTCTTCAACCAGGATCTCAGCGATCACTCCCTCATTGCCTGTATCCGCTACGGGTCCGCAGTCAAACGACCACCCCTCATCACTGTCAAACGCTCCCTAAAACACTTCTGCGAGCAGGCCTTTCTAATCGACCTGGCCCGGGTATCCTGGAAGGATATTGATCTCATCCCGTCAGTTAAGGATGCCTGGTCATTCTTTAAAAGTAACTTCCCCACCATCTTAGAATAGCATGCTCGGTTCAAAAAATGCAGAACTAAGAACAGATATAGCCCTTGGTTCACTCCAGACCTGACTGCCCTCGACCAGCACAAAAACATCCTGCAATAGCATCGAATAGTCCCCGCAATATGCAACTGTTCGGGGAAGTTAGGAACCAATATACGCAGTCAAGTCAGGAAAGCAAAGGCCAGGAAAGCAAATGCCAGCTTTTTCAAGGAGAAATTTGCATCCTGTAGCACTAACTCCTAAACGTTCTGGGACACTGTAAAGTCCATGGAGAACAAGAGCACCTCCTCCCAGCTGCCCACTGCACTGAGGCTAGGTAACACGGTCACCACCGATAAATCCATGATAATCGAAAACTTCAACAAGCATTTCTCAACGGCTAGCCATGCCTTCCTCCTGGCTACTCCAACCTCGGCCAACAGCTCCGCCCCCTCCGCAGCTACTAGCTACTCGCCCAAGCCTCCCCAGCTTCTCCTTTACCCAAATCCAGATAGCAGATCGGAAAGAGCTGCAAAACCTGGACCCGTACAAATCAGCTGGGCTTGATCATCTGGACCCTCTATTTCTGAAACTATCCGCCGCCATTGTCGCAACCCCTATTACCAGCCTGTAAATTTACCAGCCTCTTTTATATCATCTGAGATAAGGATTGGAAAGCTGCCACAGTCCTCCCCCTCTTCAAAGGGGGAGACACCCTGGACCCAAACTGTTACAGACCTATATCCATCCTGCCATGCCTATCTAAGGTCTTCGAAAGTCAAGTCAACAAACAGATCACTGACCATCTCGAATCCCAATGTACCTTCCCCGCTGTGCAATCTGGTTTCCGAGCCGGTCTCGGGTGCACCTCAGCCACGCTCAAGGTACTAAACGATATCATAACCGCCTTCGATAAAAGACAGTACTGTGCAGCAGTCTTCATCGACCTGGCCAAGGCTTTCGACTCTGTCAATCACCATATTCTTAATGGCCAACTCAGTAGCCTCGGTTTTTCTAATGACTGCCTTGCCTGGTTCACCAATTACTTTGCAGACAGAGTTCAGTGTGTCAAATCGGAGGGCATGTTGTCCGGTCCTCTGGCAGTCTCTATGGGGGTGCCACAGGGTTAAATTCTCGGGCTGACTCTTTTCTCTGTATATATCAATGATGTTGCTCTTGCTGCGGGCGATTCACTGATCCACCTCTATGCAGATGACACCATTCTGTATACTTCTGTCCCTTCCTCGGACACTGTGCTATCTAACCTCCAAACGAGCATCAATGCCATACAACACTTCTTCCATGGCCTCCAACTGCTCTTAAACGCTAGTAAAACCAAATGCATGCTTTTCAACCGTTCACTGCCTGCACCTGCACGCCCGACTAGCGTCACTACCCTGGATGGTTCCGACCTAGAATATGTGGACATCTATAAGTGGACATTTCCTTCCAGATTCATATCAAACATCTCCAATCTAAAATCAAGGTCGGCTTTCTCTTCCGCAACAAAGCCTCCTTCACTCACGCCGCCAAACTTACCCTAGTAAAACTGACTATCCTACCGATCCTCGACTTCGGCGATGTCATCTACAAAATAGCTTCCAATACTCTACTCAGCAAACTGGATGCAGTTTATCACAGTGCCATCAGATTTTGTTACTATAGTACCTTATACTATCAACCACTGCGGCCTGTATGCTCTAGTCGGCTGGCCCTTGCTACATATTCGTCGCCAGACCCACTGGCTCCAGGTCATCTACAAGTCCAAGCTAGGTAAAGCTCCGCCTTATCTCAGTTCACTGGTCACGATGGCGACACCCACCAGTAGCACGCGCTCCAGCAGGTGTATCTCACTGATCATCCCTAAAGCCAACACCTCATTTGGCCGCCTTTCCTTCCAGTTCTCTGCTGCTTGTGACTGGAAATAATTGCCAAAGTCGCTGAAGTTGAAGACTTTTATCTCCCTCACCAACTTTAAACATCTGCTATCTGAGCAGCTAACCAATTGCTGCAGCTGTACATAGTCCATCCGTAAATAGCCCACCCAATTTACGTACCTCACCCCATACTGTTTTTATTTATTTACTTTTCTGCTCGTTTGCACAGCAGTATCTCTACCTGCACATAACCATCTGATAATTTATCACTCCAGTGTTAATCTGCAAAATGTTAATTATTCGCCTACCTCATGCCTTTTGCACACATTGTATATAGACTCTGTTTTTCCCTACTGTGTTATTGACTTGTTTATAGTTTACTCCATATGTAACTCTGTTGTTGTCTGTTCACACTGCTATGCTTTATCTTGGCCAGGTCGCAGTTGTAAATGAGAACTTGTTCTCAACTAGCCTACCTGGTTAAATAAAGGTTAAATATATATATATTTTTAAACACTCGTACTGCTGCGGAGTAAATGGAATTAGATTCTACTCTCAACGCTGCTTGTACTATTTCATCCTAGTAAGAATGCTGATCCTCCACCCTGGCTATAGCCGTTGTGATAACAGGTTTCAAACCTGTCATCAAAGCTGACGTACATATTCCTGCATTTTGATCATATCTATCCCCCATCATCAAGTTAGTATGTTAGTATGCAACGCAACGCATCATCCATCCGATCCACATAATCGCGCACTCCATCTTTTGCACCCTGAGTACAGTTACTAATTTGACTTGCATCTGGTCGGAACAACACATTCCCAACCGTAGTTAAGAATCCTTCAATTTCATCATTGGCTGTCGCTGGGTCACACGCTTCTCGTCCTGAGGACCAAGCCGACGTTCTATACTACTGTGCGAGTGTTGGCAACATGGCTCTTGGCAATAACGAGTGTACAATATGATCGTAATCATGGAAGCCAAAAATTCTACTCTGTCTCCTCAAGAAACGGATAAATTCCTGTCCCTCTCTTACTTGGATCTGGTGCTTCTTTCATAATACTACACATTTCGCTCACGCTCAATGGCTGATGGTGATGCTGTATTTGTATCCGTACTTGGGGCTGCGCTTCATCTGGAATGGGGTTGTCCTCCCCTGGTACTATTTGTCCCGGATAATATGTAATCGGGGTTGTGTGTGTTTGTACCAGTCTCCCCTCTCTATGACTACCTGGATCATGCAACTATCCAGTTCGGGACCATTATGTCCGGACTCGTAACGTGCCTGTACCCAGCCTCTCGCAACCCATATTGCTCTTTTTCCTCTTTAAGAGAGGGGTATAATGGTGATCGCCCAGTTGTGACCTGTTTCGCCTAATAGCATGGAGCGAATGGCGGAGGAGTAGCAATTGCATATACTCCGCCACATGTATTTTGATACTGTTGAAGCATAACCCTGAGTTGTTTAATTTGGTTTCGCCTATCCTCAAGGTCTTTCTCTAACTTTTGATTTAGGTTTTGACGCTTTTCTAGCTCATTAGCCATTTGCTGTTTCTGTTCCTCTGATCTACTGTATGTTCATGCCCTTTGGATATTCCTAGTTTTTTATTTGTTGCCTCATTCTTGTCTACTGCCTGGTCCATTTTACCTAGTACATCTTTATTTTTCTCTTTTTCTAGTTTTATCCGCTGCTGATAAAATGCTGTGATTAGGATGCCTGTGTATTGTGGTTTGGACCGTTCTCTGATCTCAGTGTTCCACAGTACGATTGCATCCATACACTCTTGGCTATTTTTAAACTTTCCATCTACCGGAAAATGTGTACCAATTTTGTCAAATTTCGCTAATTTTCCCCACCATTTATTTGGTTCTTGGTTTTGATCATACGCTTTTTTTAGTGCTTCTAAGGCTATGGTAACATTTTCCTTTTCTATTCCCCCCTCCCCGGGAGTATCCTGGCCTTTAGAAGCCATTGTATTATATTGTCTCGGCGTCACCCTTCCAACAGCGTTAAGTAATAACTATCGCGCCTATTAATCATTTGGACACTTTTTTACCTTTTTAGTGCTTATTAATACTATCATTTATCAATACACATCCCGATAGTCTTGAACCCGCTGCTCTCTTTACTGATACTTCCTAATATTGGCCACACATTCAAACACACTCACACCTCTCACTTCCCAGCCCCTATAGCTGGGATTAATGTAGGACTACTCTGTTCAGGACTCCCTGAGACTTACCCTCCACAGATCTATTCTGCTCGGGCCTTACTCGCTATGAGACTTACCCTCCATAGGATCTATCCTGCTCAGGACTTACTCGCTATGAGACTTACCCTCCACAGGATCTCTCCTACTCGGGACTTACTCTTTACTTATATGATACTAGCATAAAGCTACGACCGGTCGCTACACAATGGGCCTGCCGAATTAGGTCAGTATCTGTAAGTCCATATTCTATAATTATTCAGCCTATGATTCTCATCTCCCCAAGATGTTAAAATGAGGCGGTAACAGGTGTAGGAATTTGCCTACCTTATTTGCTGTGCCTTATTTCCTGTTGCACTGATCTAGGCTTTGGTTTGTTTAAAAATCGTGGTGAATCCTGCTGACAACGCCAACTGTTGGGTTCTTATTTTTCAGAGTGAATAACTCCCGGACACTAGAGAAGCTTTAACCAAGTTGAATCATTCCCCAAAGGTTCTGTATACAGCTAAAAACAGAAATATTTCAGACAACACAGTTTATATGCATCCTACTTAATAAATCCTCTTATGGCTGCGATCCCTGTACAGGGATCAACATCAGGGGAAATTTCAGAGTGACAACTAAAAATACAATGTCGTAACATTAAACATTCTTGAAAATGCAAGTGTCTTACATCCTTCAAAAGATTAGAATCTTGGTAATCAAACTTCGTTTTCCGATTTAAAATAGCTATTACAGAGAACAAATACCATGCTTTTGTTTGAGAAGAGCAATCAACAACAGAAACATTTTCCGCCATGACAGTTTTTACACATTCACATCTGAAGGTACAATTATTAAAATTATTAAAACATTCTGATATCTTGCTCTTATTTTTCTTCCTGAGGGTCCCAGTGATCAAATGAAGTGTCGTTTTCTTTGATAAAATTCATTTTTATAGCCTAAATCGAAACATCTTGTAAACCGTTTGTGCCGTGAATTCCATCTCTATCAATTTTTGACGGAACAATTGTTTATCTAGTCATAGTTGGTTTCAGTGCATTCCTCTGGATGTTTGCAACACAGCCAAACGTCATTGTTATTTTTGCAGGGAGTATTGACCGAAGTGAACTGATTTGAAGACAACGAGCAATTACTTCCTTGCGCACCAATAATTTTAGCGAAGCTTCATTGATTGACTGTGCCCAATGACCACTGATCTTCTTGAAATCTAGCTGGGTAGATAGCCAATGAGCTGAGGTAAAACACCAGAATGTAATGGTTTTGGGTTGGACCACCATTCCTTGTTTGTAAATTCACACGTAAGGAACTCCATAAAGTAATCCTTGTCATAAGGTGAATGTAAGTCGCTCTGGAACTCCATTTTGTAAATGTTAAATGTAATGTAAATGTTTGCCTTGACTATCAGAGGAGTTGCTGTGAGGCTTGTTACGCGCAGCAGTGTTTCAGAAAATTGTATTTTCAACGATTTCATTGAAGATATCATGGCAAATAAATCAGGAAAAGCAAAGTGAAAGTCTAAAGTGAAAGTGAAAAAGTGAAAGTGAGACAGATTTTTTGTTTGAGGAATCTTTGAGTGTTATGATTCAAACATGAACTGAGGAGCTGTTTCTGCAAGGACAGGACGTACTTCTGGACGGGTAAGTGCTAATGCAGTTTTATGAAATATAAAAATATCCCCCCCCCCCAAAAAAAAGATATATACTGTATATATATTTTGCAATTTGCAATGAAATGTGTGGTTTGCTTGTGTGTGTGTGTATATAAGTATGTGTGTGTGTATATATATATATATATATATATATATATATATATATATATATATATATATATTTTCCATGTCACATATATATATTTTCCATGTCAGATATATGTATTTTCCATTATTGTATTGAAATGGAATGGAGTAGAACAGCAAACACACACATGGCCACTGCGCCTGCTACTCCTCTCCATTTCCATATGAAATAGCCATTGGGTGCTGTTCAGGACAGGGCAGGCCCACAACAATGGCCAGAGTGGAATGGAACAGCACTTCACCTTAGTGACTGTTCCCTCTGCTCTATACAATACATATGTTTATTTCATGTGATGATAAAAGGCTCATACAATACATATGTTTATTTTATGTTTTCTTTCACAGTGATAGCGACTCCGACTGGGAGCCCCCGGTGCCAAGCTGCCCGCTCTACCTCTGCCCCCAGTGGTGTTCATATGCCACAGTTCATTACTGCAGGCATGACTGTGCCTCAGGGCCAAAAGGGCACAGCATGGAGGCGTCGTTGTGTTCTGTGTCGCATGAACTGCACCACTTGTTCAGTTTGCCTCTGCTTTACATCAGAAGGAGACTGCTATGGGACATGGCACAGGCAGCAACATATTGTGTAGAGGACTTCCAAAGGGTGTACTGTTTTTTTTAAACATTTATTTTCTAATATTTTGGTGTGTGTGTGTGTGTTAGAATTGCTTTTTGATATGTTGTATATCGTTATTTGCACTGTTGTATTTAGTTATAGGTAATTTCACCAATTCGGCCACTTGCATACATTTGGGAAACTTGTGTGGGACACCTGGGTGACTTCATGCTAAATATCATGTAGCTCACCCATTCCTGACGTTATCAGTCTGAAACTTTGCACACCTACAGGTGCCCTCTTGTGTCATCCATGGAAATGATCTCCAGCATCCTATCTGACTGTGTGGCTATTCTAGTACATGTGAAAGATGATGCTACAACAATAAGAAACAGAAAACATATGCTCTTTCTTTCTCTTTTCTTCCACCAGATCTACTGTGTTATATTCTCATACATTCAATTAACATTTCCACAAACTTCAGAATGTTTCCATTCAAATGATACCAAGAATATGCATATCCTTGCCTCTGGGGCTGAGCTACAGGCAGTTAGATTAGGGTATGTCTTCGGGTGGAAATTGAGAACAAGGGATGCAGCCATAAGAGGTTTTTAAGACACTCCTCTTTCTATACAATCCCTACATGTTATGGCTCTCTACAGGAAAGAAGGTAACCAGATACCAACCCTGATTACTCCCTTAAGGGGAACTGACCTCACCCCTCACCTCCTGACCTCAAACCCTTCTTCACCTACTCCACAGATATTCATCTGTCTTCCCTATATCAACACATCGCTCTCCTCTCCTCTCCTCCATCAAACACATTCCAAAGCCTTCTGGCTTTTTACAAACTCTTTCTATGCAAGGTTTTGTCTCTATCATTTATGTAATATCTCAATGTTCAAAGTTTATCCGATTCCAACAGTCATAATACATATCGGAGCTCAACAATCTGCCTCTTGTGTCTGCATTTGGGACTCGCCTTGTGCCCTTATAATGAATGCACTTACTGCAAGTCACTCTGGTTAAGGGCATTTGCCAAATGACAAATAAGTTATATGTAAATGTTTTACATACAGATCTCATATTACTGTATTGAATTGATTTGTTTTATATATTTATTTCAAAATGTATCATTTGTATAGTTTTTATATCATTTGTATAGCTTTTTTTAAATGTAGTTATTTGTCACATTTGACTGTGTAAAACCTAGCAGCATTACTTATTTCACAGATTGAGGTGGATATATAGCATTTAGCAAAAAAACATAATTGTTTGTCTCTCTGAAATGAAACGATCAGGTGATTAGATAAAAAATATATACACTGCTCAAAAAATAAAGGGAACACTTAAACAACACAATGTAACTCCAAGTCAATCACACTTCTGTGAAATCAAACTGTCCACTTAGGAAGCAACACCGATTGGCAATACATTTCACATGCTGTTGTGCAAATGGAATAGACAACAGGTGGAAATTATAGGCAATTAGCAAGACACCCCCAATAAAGGAGAGGTTCTGCAGGTGGTGACCACAGACCACTTCTCAGTTCCTATGCTTGTACTGATGTTTTGGTCACTTTTGAATGCTGGCGGTGCTTTCACTCTAGTGGTATTATGAGACTGAGTCTACAACCCACACAAGTGGCTCAGGTAGTGCAGCTCATCCAGGATGGGACATCAATGCGAGCTGTGGCAAGAAGGTTTGCTGTGTCTGTCAGTGTAGTGTCCAGAGCATGGGGGCGCTACCAGGAGACAGGCCAGTACATCAGGAGACGTGGAGGAGGCCGTAGGAGGGCAACAACCCAGCAGCAGGACCGCTACCTCTGCCTTTGTGCAAGGAGCAGCAGGAGGAGCACTGCCAGAGCCCTGCAAAATGACCTCCAGCAGGCCACAAATATGCATGTGTCTGCTCAAACGGTCAGAAACAGACTCCATGAGGGTGGTATGCGGGCCCGACGTCCACAGGTGGGGGTTGTGCTTACAGCCCAGCACCGTGCAGGATGTTTGGCATTTGCCAGAGAACACCAAGATTGGCAAATTCGCCAATGGTGCATTGTGCTCTTCACAGATGAAAGCAGGTTCACACTGAGCACATGTGACAGTCTGGAGACACCGTGGAGACCTCATGTGGCTGGAGTGTGTCAGCAGTTCCTGCAAGAGGAAGGCATTGATGCTATGGACTGGCCCGCCCGTTCCCCAGACCTGAATCGAAATGAGCACATCTGGGACATCATGTCTCGCTTTAGTCCAGGTCTGGGAGGAGATCCCTCAGGAGACCATCCGCCACCTCATGAGGAGCATGCCCAGGCGTTGTAGGGAGGTCATACAGGCACGTGGAGGCCACACACACTACTGGAGGCCACACACACTACTGAGCCTCATTTTGACTTGTTTTAAGGACATTACATCAAAGTTGGATCAGCCTGTAGTGTGGTTTTCCACTTTAATTTTGAGTGTGACTCCAAATCCAGACCTCCATGGGTTGATAAATTTGATTTCCATTGATCATTTTTGTGATTTTGTTGTCAGCACATTTAACTATGTAAAGAAAAAAGTATTTAATACGAATATTTCATTCATTCAGATCTAGGATGTGTTTTTTTTAGTGTTCCCTTTATTTTTTTGAGCAGTGTATATTTATGTAATAAAAGCTAATTTACCAACATTTCTGAAATTGAATATATATCATTTTGGATTGAAACTTTTCAATTATGACAGTTATGTATGGAAAAGATCATTTAACCTTTGTTTGCCCTGAAATTATCACTTTATTATTTTAGTGTAACTGTTTTTATTCCATTATTATTACAATTTGTTTTTCTTATTGTGACTTTGTATTTATCATCACAGGGAACCCATCTGGCAATCCCTGAAAAGCTCTAGTACAAAGAGGCCCTTTATTTCTCTATGCTGTGCACTTGAAGAATTCCAGGCCAGTGTCAATGTAAAATTCAAAGTGGCACTGAGGCTGAGTGGGAGCAGGCGGACAAACACAGCAGCTGTAAAAAATAATACAGTAGTCTCAGTTTGCGACCGATGTGATATGTCAGGTGACCCTCAGGCCAGTTGATACAGAGACAGGCAGAGCCATTATTCAAGGCTGACTGGGAGCTCCTTGGTGGCCATCTCAGTGCTCAGTGCAGGGGTAGACAGGTGAAGTCATTACAGACACTTGAGATACAGTATTAGTATGGTGATGTGTGTGTGGGGGGGGGGGGGGGTGGCAAGCGTGCATGCCTGCATGTGTGAGTCACAAATGCTTTGAGGTTATACGATCATCAAATCTGAGGCAGTTTTTGGCATGGTCTTTATACTCTAATTCTTACATTTCTGTGATTGCTAACTCGGAAATGTCTGGGACTATAAACCATGTCCGTTGCTCAAAACTGTGAGAAGTGGAATATATCAAAACCAACCTCTATGTCTATGTGATGTGAATCCTCCCTAAACACGTGCCTGCCTTTTTATCCTAGATAATGACCCACTAATAACTTGGGTTCCTGGGATAATCACTGTGGAAGACAACATCTTAAAAGCTATTAAAATGTCAAGACGCATTCTGTAGATCTCATTGGGATTTGTCAAATTGGATTTTTTATTTTATTTTTTTTACGTGTTATTTCTTACATTTAGTACCCCAGGTCATCTTAGGTTTCATTACATACAGTCGGGAGGAACTACTGAATATAAGAGCAATGTCAACTCACCATCATTACGACCAGGAATATGACTTTCCCGAGGCGGGTCCTGTGTTTTGCCTTCCACCCAGGACAATGGATCGTATCCCAGCCGGCGAACCAAAACAACACCGCCGTAAAAGGGGCAAATGAAGCTGTCTTCTGGTCAGACTCTGGAGACGGGTACATCGTGCACCACTCCCTAGCATTCTTCTCGCCAATGTCCAGTCTCTTAACAACAAGGTTGATGAAATCCGAGCAAGTGTAGCATTCCAGAGGGACATCAGAGACTGTAACGTTCTTTGCTTCATGGAAACATGGCTCACTGGAGAGACGCTACAAGAGGCGATGCCTCCAGCGGGTTTCTCCATGCATCGCGCCGACAGAAACAAACATCTTTCTGGTAAGAAGAGGGGCGGGGGCGTATGCCTTATGGCTAACGAGACGTGGTGTGATCACAGAAACATACAGGAACTCAAATCCTTCTGTTCACCTGATTTAGAATTCCTGCTTTTAATCAGGGCAAGGTGACTGGTAACATGACCGAATACAAACAGTGCAGCTATTCCCTCCGCAAGGCTATCAAACAAGCTAAGCGTCAGTATAGAGACAAAGTAGAATCTCAATTCAACGGCTCAGAGACAAGAGGTATGTGGCAGGGTCTACAGTCAATCACGGACTACAAGAAGAAAACCAGCCCAGTCACGGACCAGGATGTCTTGCTCCCAGGCAGACTAAATAACTTTTTTGCCCGCTTTGAGGACAATACAGTGCCACTGACACGGCCTGCAACGAAAACATGCGGACTCTCCTTCACTGCAGCCGAGGTGAGTAAAACATTTAAACGTGTTAACCCTCGCAAGGCTGCTGGCCCAGACGGCATCCCCAGCCGCGCCCTCAGAGCCTGCGCAGACCAGCTGGCCGGTGTGTTTACGGACATATTCAATCAATCCCTATACCAGTCTGCTGTTCCCACATGCTTCAAGAGGGCCACCATTGTTCCTGTTCCCAAGAAAGCTAAGGTAACTGAGCTAAACGACTACCGCCCCGTAACACTCACTTCCGTCATCATGAAGTGCTTTGAGAGACTAGTCAAGGACCATATCACCTCCAACCTACCTGACACCCTAGACCCACTCCAATTTGCTTACCGCCCAAATTGGTCCACAGACAATGCAATCTCAACCACACTGCACACTGCCCTAACCCATCTGGACAAGAGGAATACCTATGTGAGAATGCTGTTCATCGACTACAGCTCGGCATTCAACACCATAGTACCCTCCAAGCTCGTCATCAAGTTCGAGACCCTGGGTCTCGACCCCGCCCTGTGCAACTGGGTACTGGACTTCCTGACGGGCCGCCCCCAGGTGGTGAGGGTAAACTCATTGTATTTTCATTATGTTTTTATAACTCGTCTCCCCAAGACTCATCCTAAGTGCCTGTTGTGGGTCTTGGTTGACACAGCAGGCCAAGTTGACAATGCTTCCCAGCTTTCAACAGGAGCAGAGGGTGTATTTATTCTGCTGGTGGGCTGATTCATACAAAGCTGTGGATGGGATGATTCACAGGAAGATTCTCAGTTGGGAAAAAGTCTGTCCTCTCCTGCGTCCTCTTCCGTGACCCGGAAACTGATGTGGTCGCCAAATGTAGGAGTGTCAATTCGTTAAAAGACAAATGGAGGAGTTTGTTCCTCTCCTCGATAGCCCACTCTGGTGGATGGATGCCCAAGTGTATCCTACCAGCGGCTATCACGGAAGAGTTTTGATACCAGTCACAACCCCTTTTAAACAGCTATTGTTTTCTCAGATGAGAAAAGCATGAACATAATACAAATATATATAATTGTATCTATAAAATCTCTAGCTCAACTAGCTACATTTATTTGTACTACTTTAGACAGTTATTTGGGGATTTCACCCCTTTAAATGTAATTTGCATAATGATGTGCTTGTGGCAGTGATGCAGCGCAGTTCTTGTAAGGCCCCCTTTCAGGGTCAGAGCAAGAATGTATCTGCAGGCCTACAAAAAGGGGGTCAGTTACCCATCCATGGTCTAGAGTGAGAGGATTTGGCTACTTTGACACACGTCAAACCCTTTCCCACCCCGTTGGGAACCACTGGCACTTTAGGTCTGTGACGTTGTCTTAGTTATCTATTTGTCCCCATTTATATTATTCTTACAGATAAAAATGCTTTCCACAGCTCACAAGTTACATACACCAAAGTCATGTCAGTTTTGAAACTAGGCTAGAACCTGCCCTGGGACACTATACATCTAAGGGGCGTGGGGGAGTGTTCTAGTCCAATCCAGCTACAGCAGCTAAGGAATGACGCTTTGACATGTTGATGGCACAACACAAATTCTTCTAACAATATTTATGGTCTATAAAACATATATGACTGAACAATGGTTGTGTAATGACCCTTTCAAGCCTTGAGATGGGAGAAAGAGGCCCTGGGTGGTGATATTTGAGGACTATAATCCCTAATATTACAGTTGGTTATACAGCGAAGGCCACCATGCTCCGGTAATGACACCCTGGGTACAATTCTATGACAGCAATCAATACTCACAATGTTTCAGCCGCCTAATTCCGAATGAAAATGGAAGTACCTCAAGGAATAGTGATTTACTGAACAGTTATGGCATTTATACTTGAGTCTAGACATTTGATGAGAGAATTGACTGGCATTTCCCTTGTGTGTAAACCACATCCTCAACTCAATGATCGATTTGTCCTCCAAAATTACATCTGCAGCGGTGACGCTGTGAAACACTCACCTGGTGGGTAGCACTAACCTTACAATTGCACAGTGTACAGCTGTGAGCATTGGACAGCGACAGAGAAAAAAGGGAATTTGTTTTGCCTTACTATTATCTCTTAAATACCAAATCCTGATTGCACCCCACTGCTTTGGCATTCAATATAGCTGTGTTCAACCCTGCTAACCTTCAGTGAGTAATCTGTCCTGGAACCAGTAGATAATCGTTTACAAATAATCTGGATCCCTGCAACAGAACAGAAACCTCTAATGATATAAATGCTCTGTATTGTATCCAACCTCTTTTAATGAGCCAGGGATTTGCATTACCCAGCCGATATGATTCACCAGTGCTTGATTCCTGCTCTGGACCAGGGGATGTGATTTCAATGCTTCCTGGACATGCAAATGCAGTATTTCCTTCCCCAAACAAGAATTCACACTCAGTGGAATTGTCAGTGGCTTAATAATAATGGATTGGATTTATAGCCCTTTCTGAGTTGTATAGGGGGTGACTCACCTCATTCACAAGGGGCGTGTCCGAACACACAAGATCTAAATAGTAGGCGTTTTTGGTATGCAAAAATAGAAAGAAAATTTCAGAAAAATATAGTGTACTTTAAATACCAGGATGTCATACTCATTTTGTCTTTTCATCTAGTAGAATTCGCTGCACACTATTGAGGAAGAGAATCGTCTTTCGAGACCTATGTATGTTTGACAGCAGCTGATAATCAGAAAAGGATGCGTTGTACAGTAGTTTTAGTAAGTAGTAGGCAAGACTATTTAATAGGCAGATTAATTAATCTCAAGATACAGTGAGGGAAAAAAGCATTTAATCCCCTGCTGATTTTGTACCTTTGCCCACTGACAAAGAAATGATAAGTCTATCATTTGAATGGTAGGTTTATTTGAACAGTGAGAGACAGAATAACAACAACAAAAATCCAGAAAAACGCATGTCAAAAATGTTATAAATTGATTTTAATGAGGGAAATATGTATTTGACCCCTCTGCAAAACATGACTTAGTACTTGGTGGCAAAACCCTTGTTGGCAATCACAGAGGTCAGATGTTTCTTGTAGTTGTCCACCAGGTTTGCACACATCTCAGGAGGGATTTTGTCCCACTCCTCTTTGCGGATCTTCTCTAACTCATTTAGGTTTCGAGGCGGACGTCGAGGCTGACGTTTGGCAACTCGAACCTTCAGCTCCCTCCACAGATTTTCTATGGGATTAAGGTCTGGAGTCTGGCTATGCCACTCCAGGACCTTAATGTGCTTGTTCTTGAGCCACTCCTTTGTTGCCTTGGCCGTGTCATTGCCATGCTGGAATACCCAGCCACGACTCATTTTCAATGCCCTGGCTGAGGGAAGGAGGTTCTCACCCAAGATTTGACGGTACATGGCCCCGTCCATCGTCCCTTTGATGCGGTGAAGTTGTCCTGTCCCCTTAGCAGAAAACACCCCCAAAAGCATAATGTTTCCACCTCCATGTTTGACGGTGGGGATGGTGTTCTTGGGGTCATAGGCAGCATTCCTCCTCCTCCAAACACGGCGAGTTGAGTTGATGCCAAAGAGCTCCATTTTCGTCTCATCTGACAACAACACTTTCACCCAGTTGTCCTCTGAATCATTCAGATGTTCATTGGCAAACTTCGGACGGGCATGTATATGTGCTTTCTTGAGAAGGGGGACCTTGCGGGCGCTGCAGGATTTCAGTCCTTCACGACGTAGTGTGTTACCAATTGTTTTCTTGGTGACTATGGTCCCAGCTGCCTGGGAGAGTTTGGAATCTGATTGATTGCCTCTGTGGACAGGTGTCTTTTATACAGGTAACAAACTGAGATTAGGAGCACTCCCTTTAATTAAGAGTGTGCTCCCAATCTCAGCTAGTTACCTGTATAAAAGACACCTGGGAGCCAGAAATCTTTCTGATTGAGAGGGGGTCAAATACTTATTTCCCTAATTAAAATGAAAATCAATTTCTAACATTTTTGACATGCGTTTTTCCTGATTTGTTTTGTTGTTATTCTGTCACTCACTGTTCAAATAAACCTACCATTAAAATTATAGACTGATCATTGGTTTGTCAGTGGGAAAACGTACAAAATCAGCAGGGGATCAAATACTTTTTTTCCCTCACTGTAATGAGAACAAGCGTACGGTCTGTCCGTGGAAAGATTCCTCAGCACTGACCTGAAAAACACAAGTGCATTTCATTCATTCAACACAATGCATAAACACATAAACATGCTGTTAACAACACGCAGTATGTGCCACAGCTGCGGTGTCATTGGGTGTTACATAGAGGGAGGGACCCATTGAACATCATCCCGTAGAGACCCAAACCTGTCTGTCAACATTTTATTTTCATCTCACCTCAAGCTTGATAATTAAATAGTAGTATGACATATGAACCCAGAGACAACCAGTACAGCAAAATTAATACACTGATGACATAGGGTGTGCTGATAACTCATAACCATTTAATTCAACAATTTCACACTAAATACAAGAGCATTGCCATAGCCTGTGCAAAATGAATAAACACTGCTCATCTTCACCTCTACCTCCCGCCTTATGCAATAAAGGAGAAACACAGTTCTCAGGTATCATTTACATATCATCAATAACAACTAGTAGCGGACCAAGGCACAGTGGCACAATGCCTAAAAGCCAATAGGTGGGTTGGGTTGTGGCTCTCTGGCTCTCTCCTCTCTGCCTGTCCAGGTTTCTACAGTAGGTTAGGTTCTCTGACTCAGAGCAATGTGGTGCTGGGTCCAGGAGTAATGGATAAACTCTTCGGACCATAGTGCAGATTGAAAACCTTAAGGTGTCTAATGTTATTGGAATGCCTATTAAGGAGAATAAAGCTATTGGAATGGGAAGTTGTTGACATGAATATGAAGAAAAATCGAAAGTGTCGCAGAGTTACAGTCATTTTAAAGATAGTGGACTGACGGAGGAGGGAATCGGTCGGTTAGCCATTCAACCGAGGTACAGGAGCCAAAATATGAAATATTAAATAAAGTCTCGTCTCATCTCATTCATGTTTTACTTCAGTCACTGGCTTGGAACATTTAGTATTTTTGAGGCTTTTGTATTTTGTTAAACAACAATAAGTTCATACAACGAGACCCAATCCAAATCCTTGAAGTGAAGAAACTGGAAGGACTTTGTTGTGTTTCAAAAAGTAGCATTAATGTTGCTAATTCAGATAATGTGTCTTTAGTGGAATTAATACAACTAAGTTAACCCTAACTGAAGTAGAAGTAGGCCTGCCAGTTTAGTTATTCACAAATTCCATATATATTCAGTCAAATGGAGTCAAATTGAGTTTCTGTATCCCAGCAATGTGTTTAATAAATTAGCACTAGATTTTAGGTCAATCAAGTCTCTTGCCACTCCGAGATTGACAAGATTCATCACGCTTGACAGGGCCTCCGGATTAAACAGGAAGGAAGTAAGCTCTTCCAATACCTGGCAGGAGCTAATTTCAGCAGTTATGGAAATAAGATAGCCGTCCCCCTGTGCACTGAATGCTTATGCACTGTAACATAACATCCCATACAATATTGCTCAAATCTCTTAGTGTGTGTGTGTGTGTGTGTGTGTGTGTGTGTGTGTGTGTGTGTGTGTGTGTGTGTGTGTGTGTGTGTGTGTGTGTGTGTGTGTGTGTGTGTGTGTGTGTGTGTGTGTGTGTGTGTGTGTGCCATGCTTATGTGCTGCAACATCCTACAGACACATATCTGAAATTATTTAATGGAACACTCCATTACTAGAAGACACACTCATCTATTAAAACATTCTGGGTAAAAATTAAGTACCTCACTGTGATTGTTTTGAATTAATAAGTCAAAAAGAAACAAAAATTAGCTTCTTATCAAAAGCAATTTCTCAACCAATAATTTATCTAAGATTGTCTGGGAGTGGTCTGAGTAGGGAGGGGAAAACTGAAAACTAGGTGTTATTGGCAGAGAGGTTTAAATTCTCTTTCTTATTGGTCTGTTAACTAATTTCCCACTAGTGACGTCATCAGGTAGGCCAAAACTCTATCCCACCAAAACAGGCTGAAATGTCAGGTGTTTTTTTCAAGAAGCTCTTACGCTAAAATGGCATTGTCATGATTATCACAATTTCACAGTATTATTCCAACCTCATAGTGTGGAAATATATAAAAACACAGGAAAGTCACATTTTTGTCTACACTGGAGCTTGAAACTGTTTTTCCACTCTGCCGGTTTGATTTGTTGCTCTCTATCTAGATTGGAGCTCAGTGTTTTGATCATCTCTATCGCTTAGTATGTGTGTGTTTGCGTGGCTTTGTGTATGTGCGCTTGCATGCATGTGTGAGTACCTGTGCATCAGAGGTTCCCATCAGTGTGGAGCAGCTGTGTGTTTGGAGTTTTTGGTCCAGTGGTGGAATGTTCAGTCGAGAGCTGACGGGCGCAAACCAATTTCTGCGACACCCTGAGTGATGTGCCTTTAAAAAGGCCCAGACAGCCCGCTTATAATGCCTCCATAAAGCTCCCTCACATTCTCGGGTCATCAACACAAAATGCCGATAGTGATGGATTCCCCTGTTATTAGATATAGTATACAATTCTGGATTTTCATGGCCACCTCTTTAATCAAAAGCTACTTTCTTCATATTTTTCAGTGTTTCTCCTTTAGAAGAAACCTGCATCCTTAACTGATCTTCTCAGCAAGCTGCTCACCTATCAGCTAAATGGAATTAGCGATGTGTTTCAAGCCAATGAGCTGGGACAAATAATATGCAACATCTCTGTATACAATTAAATAGCAGGTATTTGCTCTGGGTATTTTCAGGCTATGTGTTAATTGAATTTTACACCAATTTCGCAAGCTTCCCCTGCAGGACCAGTAAACATGTCTGGGATGAATAAAGGTTTTCTAGCTAATTCCACTCCATACTCAGCAGCTGAGACTGCTTATCTAGCCTGAGCGGTTCATAATAGCCAGCCCTTTTTGATATATTTTGGGTGAATGTGAAGATGCAATTGCCTACTTCAAATTGCATTTATGTAGCAAAGCTGTTAGTTTCGTCCACTGAATGCCGGCTTTTGGGTCAGGAATAGCCTGAAGCTACGGCAGCTAGAACGATGGCTTCCCAACAGAAGCCGAATAATAATTATATAGCTCTGGTTCTATTACCTGTGTTTGAATTTCATGGTCTTTTATGGGCGAGAGCTGCTTTGAGTGTCGTTGCATGCCATTTATCACTTCAGCGATAGATATTGCCACCACTGCTACTAGTTAAAATGTTATGCTGAGTTTACAAATTGTGTGTAGTGCCTTGTAACTCACTGCCATATCTACCTGGGGTTGTGAGTTGTACATTTGCAACATAATCAATCACCTAGTTGCATACTTAGTTTAGCTAGCTCGCTAACTGAACCCATTTCAGACAGAAATCTTTCCAACCAGAGAGATTATTCCACCAATTGCATATTGCATACTGACTGTCGAATGAGCTAAAGCAATTCTATATGATTACTATTCTCTCCTCCGGCTGAAATGTTCCAATCATATCTGCTGTTAGGATATGACACATAAATATTCTGTACATAAGCGAAGATAAACCCTCAAAGAAGACAGTAGCCCAGGATTTAAAAGGCAATGTCCTTGAAAGACAATGGGGAGGTGAATATAGAGTTTGGCCCCATTACAAATTCTACCTTTTTACTGCTGTAGGTAATACTCATTGATCTATGAAATTATGAGCTACCATTAAAAAGGGCTACTTATCACATGCCTCAAACGGTCTGAACTCTCACTCGTTCAGCCGAAAAACTTAAATCCTATAGAGTAATTTATGTCTGAATGAGCGGTATTGATTGGGAGAGAGGTGTGCGTAAGTGGTTCTGAATGCTTCAGGATGCCTCTTTGCCTTTGCAAAGAGAGTGGAGTAGTAGGCATGCTTTCACATAGTCATACAATTCCACCCTCGGATGCTTTCTAATTTCACCATTCACCTGTGTCAACCCCTTTTAACCTGTCTTGGGATTCCATCAGAAAGCTAAATTGATTACTAATACAACAGGATAGACCAAGCGCTGGAACTGTATTTATTCAATTCTAATGTTGTTAATGATATAATACACCAAGTGCCAGGAGAAACCAAAGGGAGGCATTTATTGTAGGTTGAACGCATAAATATCTAGATTAGATGCTCGGTAAGGTATTGAATCAAACCTCTGTCATCTTAAGGACAACAACAACAACTCTGCTATACAGAGACAAACAGCAACAAACACAGACAGACACCTTATGCACATGCTTACACACACACACACACACACACACACACACACACACACACACACACACACACACACACACACACACACACACACACACACACACTACACATCCATTCATATTTATAGACCTGCACCACTATAATCTACATAGGTTCCCCCCATATCCACATCCCCTTGTACAGACACAGCTGGTGATCAGATTATTGGCAAAAGTGACCAATATTACACATAATATAATATATGCCATTTAGCAGACGCTTTTATCCAAAGCGACTTACAGTCATGTGTGCATACATTCTACATATGGGTGGTCCCGGGGATCAAACCCACTACCCTGGCATTACAAGCGCCATGCTCTACCAACTGAGCTACAGAAGGACACATCACACTGTGTCAGGACTAATAATGGGTCTCGTGACAGGGTGTCAGGTGTCACCTATCAGGTATTCTCTTGGCTGGAACACTGGCCACATGATCACGATGATATTATGCCAGTTAGTTCATAAAGTGCAAACTCCAAGCTAAATCAAGCATACCCCAAATAGGAAAGCAGTTCAATAGTTCTATAGGAAAGCAGTTCAATAGTTATATAGGAAAGCAGTTCAATAGTTATATAGGAAAGCAGTTCAATACTTCTATAGGAAAGCAGTTCAATAGTTTAGGAAAGCAGTTCAATAGTTATATAGGAAAGCAGTTCAATAGTTCTATAGGAAAGCAGTTCAATAGTTATATAGGAAAGCAGTTCAATAGTTATATAGGAAAGCAGTTCAATACTTCTATAGGAAAGCAGTTCAATAGTTATATACGTTCCGGACATCGAGGAGGCATTCTCCTATTTTCATTCCATGTTTTCTACTATCTCTGAGAAACACCACCCTCTCAAAAAGTACCAGGTAAGAGGTAGAGACAATCCCTGGTTTACAGGTTAATTACTGATTTGATCCGAAAACAAAATTCACAATGGGCCAAAGCCAGAAAGGGTCATTCCCAGGATGATTGGTAGTTATTCAGGGCACTGAGAAACAAGTGCACCTTGTTAATAAAGAACTGCAAATCTAGCTTCAATTACACATCAACCAAGACAAACCTCAAGAACCGACGAAATGATGGAAAACCATTAAATCCATGAATGCTAACATGAAATCTATTGGTCTTCCACTGACTTTGACTTCAAATTTAATGGATGTGACTGACAAGAATAAACTGCTTGACATGTTTAATGAGCATTTTGCTAAGGCTGGGCATTTATTTGATAATGAACTTTATCCTAACATCTCGAACGAGCCTGTGAGTGAAACTGCTGCATCTATTTCATTTTACCAATGAAATAGATGGGGTGAAGATCCGTCCCAGTTGGATAATTATCATCCCATTTCTAAACTGTCTGCACTGGCAAAAGTTTTGGAAAACCTGGTGAACTCACAGTTGAAATCGTTTCTTTATAATAACTCAGTTTTATCTCAATTTCAATTGGGTTTATGAGCCAAGCATAGTACAATTACTGCAGTAACTAAGGTTGTAGGTGATATTCTAGACGCTCAGGACAAGGTTAATGTTTCACTTTATATTGACTTATTTAAGACCCCGTTGACCCTGTTGACAATACCGTGCTGTTGTATAGACTAAAAAAGGTTGGTTGGATCGGACCCTTTTAAAAAATGTTTTGCCTAAAATGACATACCCAAATCGAACTGCCTGTAGCTCAGGACCTGAAGCAAGGATATATATATATATATATATATATATATATATATATATATATATATATATATATATATATATATATATATATATTATTGATACCATTTGAAAGGAAACACTTTGACGTTTGCGGAAATCTTAAATAATGTAGGAGAATATAATACAATAGAACTGGTAAAAGATAATACAAAGAAAAAAACATTTGTTTATAAAAAATAATAATAATCTGAAATGCAAGAGAAAGACCATAATGTACTAGCCCAGGTGCAATTAAAACGTTCGCCACTAGATGGCAGCAGTATATAGACTGATTAAATGCACCATTGCATTTCTGTTCAAAAGTGTGCATCAAGACTGCCCAAATGTGCCTAATTGGTTTATTAATACATTTTCAAGTTCATAACTGTTCACTCTCCTCAAACAATTGCATGGTATTATTTCACTGTAATAGCTACTGTAAATTATACAATGCAGTTAGATTAGCAGGACTTTAAGCCTTCTGTCCATATCAGATATGTCTATGTCCGGGGAAATGTTCTTGTTACTTACAACCTCATGCTAATCACATTATCCTATGTTAGCTCAACCATCCCGTGGGGGACACACCAATGCTGTAGAGGTTTTGATGCATTGGTGTTGATGCATTGGATTGGTTCCAAAACGACCTTTCTGACAGAACACAGTGTGTAGCACAGGAGGGTATGAAATCTGAGATTCGAAGGCTTACGAAAGGAGTTCTCCAGGGCTGAATTATAGGTCTGATCTTTTTTACACGGTATATAAATGACATAGGGAAGACTGTTGACTCTCCAAATCTCCATCTGTATGCTGATGACACAGTTATTTATTCTAGTATTGTAATATTCTCATCTAATATTGAGAAGGCTTTTTAGACCTTACAGTTGGCTATTGATGCGATTCAAAGGAAACATTTTGAATCGAAACTTGTGCTTAATGCAAAATGTATGGTTTTCTCTTCTCTGAATGAAGACAGATGGAGTCACTTGGAGATTTTAA
Organism: Oncorhynchus keta; assembly: GCF_023373465.1. NCBI lineage: Eukaryota > Metazoa > Chordata > Actinopteri > Salmoniformes > Salmonidae > Oncorhynchus > Oncorhynchus keta. The sequence goes on from NC_068446.1 coordinate 16,257,212, forward strand.
CTCTAAAAGGCCAGCAAATTGATAGGGTCACTTCATATAAGTATCTTGGTATTTGCTTAGATTACATTCTTAATTTTAAACAGTACATTAATAACTTGACCAAGAAACTGAAGTTGAAATTGGGTTTCTATTTTAGGAACAAATTAAGCTTTTCAATGTCAGTTAGAAAGGATATTTTTCAAAGCACTTTTTAATCAGTGCTGGATTATGGTGATATTGTCTATATGCAGGACTCAGCAAGTACCTTAAAAACTCTGGACACAGTGTATCATTGTGCTTGGAGAATTTTTACAAACGCAAGATCACTCACCCATCACTGTGATTTGTATGCCATGGTGCAATGGACCTCGCTTTCCACCAGGAGGCTAAAGCACTGGTAAACTTTTGTGTCCAAAGCATTAATAGGGCAACTCCCTTTGTCTCTCTGTTCCTTACTGATCAGATCACTCACTCAATACAGTCGTCGTTTACAGTCGCTGCTGTCATTGTCTGTTCCTAAGGCTAGAACTGAGATGGGGGAAAAATTGTTTTCCCATAATGCCCCTTCATCTTGCTAATCTAACTTCAAAAGATCTTAAAGTTAGGGCAGTTAGTGTCCTTGCATGTTTCTCCGACTCTGATCAACAACACTGTTTGTGATAGCTACAGTTGTTTCTAATATTCAAATGTATCTGTAACTTATGACACTTTGTCTTTTGTGTGTATGTTGTATTTTTTTATCACACGATTTTATGTACATGCTGCTATTTCCCTGTTTTGCTTTCTTGCCAGGTCACCCTCACAAAATAGTTTTTTTTAACCACAATGGGTCTTACCTGGTTAAATAAAGGTTAGATAAAAACATCCATGCATCTGTATTTGACCCAGGTCTGTTTGGTACCTTTTAGCTATATCATTCTACAGTAGGGGAGAGTAAGGTAAGTCATGCGAAACGGTTAGTTAAACGGACAGTTCACCACAACGTACCAGAGAGCATCCCCAAAGAATGATGTTTCCAACTCCATGCTTCACGGTTAGGATTGTGTTCTTGGGGTTGTACTCATCCTTCTTCTTCCTCTAAACACGGAGTGTTTTAGACCAAAAGAGTTTAGAGTTTAGTGGAGTGGAGTTTAGACCAAAAAGCTCTATTTTTGTCTCATCAGACCACATGACCTTCTCCCATTCCTCCTCTGGATCATCCAGATGGTCATTGGCAAACTTCAGACGGGCCTGGACATGCGCTGGCTTGTGCAGGGGGACCTTACGTGCTCTGCAGGATTTGAATCCATGACGGCGTAGTTTGTTACTAATGGTTTTCTTTGAGACTGTGGTCCCAGCTCTCTTCAGGTCATTGACCAGATCCTGCTGTGTAGTTCTGGGCTGATCCCTCACCTTCCTCATGATCATTGATGCCTCACGAGGTGAGATCTTGCATGGAGCCCCAGACCAAGGGCAATTGACCCTCATCTTGAACTTCTTCCATTTTCTAATAATTGCGCCAACAGTTGTTGCCTTCTCACCAAGCTGCTTGCCTAATGTCCTGTAGCCCATCCCAGACTTGTGCAGGGTTTACAATTTTATCCCTGATGTCCTTACACCCTCTCTGGTCTTGGCCATTGTGGAGTGGTTGGAGTCTGTTTGATTGAGTGTGTGGACAGGTGTCTTTTATACAGGTATCGAGTTCAAACAGGTGCAGTTAATACACGTAATAAATGGAGAACAGGGGGGCTTCTTAAAGAAAAACAAACAGGTCTGTGAGAGCCGGAATTCTTACTGGTGCTAGGTGATCAAAAACTTATGTCATGCAATAAAATGCAAATGAATTACTTAAAAATCATAGAATGTGATTTTCTGGATTTCTCACAGGTGAAGTGTGCCTATGATAAAAATCACAGACCTCTACATGCTTTGTAAGTAGGTAAACATGCAAAATCGGCAGTGTATCAAATACTTGTTCTCCCGACTGTATGCGGTGGTACTTAATGAATATGATGTCAGTTCGGTTGTCATCTGAGACATTCTCATCAATGATAAGATGTCATAAACTCTACAGTGGAAAGTCTACACATCAGAGTTATCGGATTCACTTGGAATTGTTGTTCAATTTAAATGTTTGAATATGAAATTATTTGTGATGGGATGAAATGTGATTTTAGCTTCTAAAATGTGAGATTTGGGTTTTCATAAGATAGGGCTCTGCTCAATCAGTGGCCCGCACCTGTGAATGGACATTGGCTATAAAACAGGAACAGACAGAGTATCCCGGCGACCACACAATGACGTTACTACAACGTATTCAATTTACCAGCAGAGACATTCTTCAAAGGACGAAGGACTCGGTTTTGCAACACGGCCTTCCATCTACCACCAAGCTACCGAAGCACAGCTCAGAGTAAATATTTATTGCATTTTCCTTTTCCAAATGGCTGGTAATTTAGAATGCATAAGATACTGTATTTACGATAGCATAGCTTCGCCCTTTGTTCCTTAGTCTTCCCGCTCTTTCACTCAAACCCAGTCACTTTTATTTTGTGTAACAAGCTGTCATTGTAACGGCGTTCGTTTGTCAAAAGAGAGTCGGACCAAAATGCGGCGTGGTAGTTACTCATGTTCTTTAATGAAAAAACAACGATACATGAAATAACTGTATATATACAAAAACAACAAACGGAACGTGAAAACCTATACAGCCTGTCTGGTGAACACTAACACAGAGACAGGAACAATCACCCACAAAATACACAGTGAAACCCAGGCTACCTAAATACGGTTCCCAATCAGAGACAACGAGAATCACCTGACTCTGATTGAGAACCGCCTCAGGCAGCCAACCTATGCTACACCCCTACTCAGCCGCAATCCCAATGACTACAAAACCCCAATACGAAACACAACATTAAAACCCATGTCACACCCTGGCCTGACCAAATATATAACGAACACACAAAATACTATGACCAAGGCGTGACAGTCATATCTGTTCCGCCCGCTAGGGACGTTTTCCTTTATGACGTAATTTTTAATCAAGTTATGATTTAATTATGTGTATGTGTAATTCTGTGTGATTAGTTAGGTATTTAGTAATTAAATAATTAAACCCAATTTTGTATTGCTGGTTCAACTTCTTAGCTAGGGTTCGTGCAGATAACCAAGAATTTACAACTTTCAGATGAGACTGAATTAAGATGACGATTAATATTGACTGCTATCGTTGTAAAATATTAGGTCTTTAAAAGTTTATTCGGAAGATAAAAGCTCCATAAATATTATTTTGTGGTACCCAACTCTCTAGTTAATTACATTTACATGATTAGCTCAATCAGGTAATATTAATTACGGAGAAATTATTTTATAGAATAGCATGTCATATCACTTAATCTGGCATAGCCAAAGACACGACAGAGGGTATCTGTTAAACCATGTGAAGGGCTCCACAATGTCTGTACACCGGTCACTCCCTACTTTTCCCATTGAGGGGAAGAATATGGCAGTGTCTGGAACCATTGTATGTCCCCTCTGATGTCAAAACTTATCTTGATTTAGTATATGACCTAGAGGCTCACTACTCTCCTTGTCCAGGAGGGATTGTATTTGAGATGGGGGTATCTAGAATTGACAATTGATATATGCCATTGGATGAGGTAATGGCTTGGTAATATGAAGTGCCAAGAACGAGAAGTAGAACCTTGTCTAAGAGAGCAAACTGAACAATAATTTATAGCTAATGCTGTCTGGCTATGGGATACTCCTCTCTCAAGTAAAAGCCTTCCTTTGTGCAGTTTTCCAAAGACCTGTGGTTCGTCATTGTAAGTTGAGAGGGGTGGATCTTTGCTATAAAAGATCTCAGTTGCCATTATGTTGACACTCTCAGAGAATTCATTTATAGACACTGAATTGATCTGAGAGTCACAGGGCTATGGTGAAGCTCATTGAATTAAAATATGAAGTTTATGTATAACTCTGACTGGTGTGTGGTTTGTAACTCTCCTTATTTAGTAATACAGGACATTTCCACGACAGAGGTTACACCAGGCCAGATCCTATAGTAAAAGTGTTTAAAAATGTACAAAGTGTTAGAAACGTGTCCCTACTTGGGGTAAGATGTGCCAAGAGACAATGTTTGGACAAGCTATGTTTTAAAAATGGTTATGTTTAAATTAAATTAAATTATTTCCAGGGATACACAACATCCTGCAATATATATGTAGATATATTTGTTAGAAGGAATACTACATTTCCCTTGACATAGTGATGCTGAATGTAAAAACAAATGTCTCAACATACCTGACTCTCCCCTACCACATTCCGGTCAGCGCAAACAGTGCAAACTCCAAGCTAAATCAAACACATTCCCTAAACATCCATGTATCTGTAAGAAACTATTTGACATTGGTATTTGAACCAGGTTTTAATTGTACCTTTTAATTACATAAAATTCAATAGACTTGACATGGCAAGTGAAATCAAATCATTCCACAGTACCTAACTCCATCTTCATCCCCAGCTCTGCACTGCATCAGGTAAAGTGTTGAAAAACATTATCCTACATGCTGTTAAGTGGCAAGAGTTCATTTACAAGCTGTCTCTACCCTAGCAACGATCCCTGTAATTGCTGCAGTGGTACAATATTACGATATTTGGAAAAAAATCCAGTCAGGGAACTTAAGGTGTCTGCCATGTCTTGCATCCCTAATGTGACCCCATTGGGTAGAAGTAGCATCCTCATATTAAGCCTGGTCACATCTATAAATACTCATATTGAAAACATTGATCAGGGGGTTGAGGTCACAGGGGATGGCAAATTGCTATCCCCTTAAAATCTTAATCTATAGTTCAGCTTCCTCCGACGTCTACTAATGGTGCATTCACCCTGCTGCACTGCCAGCCAAGGGGGCTGACACCCTGAACTGTGGACAGAAGAATGCTTCATTATCATACTAGAATCTCAGCAATAGGCAACGCATATTTTTTTGCATTGTTGGCCTGTTCCAATGTAATAAGCTGTTGGAAAGGCACAATAAGGACTGATTGCTCGGTTAGTGCAGTCTGTGCAGAGAGCCCTTTGATAAATGAAAAGCAACTGAATTGTGGCAGACCGCCAGAATGAATAGGAGTGCAAATACCATTAGATTTAGTAGAAGTGCAGCGTGCTGCCACCAATAAATAAACATAGGGAGGCAATCCAATGGGTAGTCTGTACTCAAGGATTTTAATGAAAGAAAGAATGAAAAAAAGAGAAAGAAAGAATAGATTAACGTAGCAAGGGAACAAAAGGAACAACCAAATATCCACATCTGCAGAAACTTGAGAAATTTGAACTATCAAAGTTTTACTACTCAGTACTAAAATCTCTCAAGTAATACCTGAAACCTTTCCAAATTTTAACTTTGCATCCATTGGGCACTGTTAGATAGAAAGAGTTAAAGAGAGAGAGAGAGAGAGCAGAGAGAGAGAGCGGGAGAGAGGGAGAGAGAAACAGAGAGAGGGAGAGTGAGAGGGAGAAAGATATATTAGAACCGAGTAAAGAGAGAGAGAGAGATCATAACTTCCATCCCTAACTCAGGTCAATAATTAAAGGAGATAATCTAGCTGATATTGAGTGTGACAGTAGGAGTCCTCTCACCTGAGGTTTGGCTCAACAGCCATGGAGAGTCACATCATCTTCTTTATTACACATTACAGAAACACACAGCTTAGAAACACTATTCTATCTGCCGTTTAAGACTGCTGGAAAAATGGAGGTACTTGGCACAATATATCTAGATACATCTGCTGTTTTTTTGCGTGTATATAGATTAGGGCTGTCAAATGAGTAAAATAATGAATTATGATTAATCGCATGATTTTCTGTAGTTAATCTTGATTAATCACAATTTTAGAATTTGCTCAAATTTGGCCCTAAATAAATATTTTTCATTTAAAAAGCAGTGCATTGAGTTACAGGAATACTGTGACTGTAAGGGATGGAAACACAAAATAATCTCTGTCAGAAACAACATTTGCCCAATGTTTAAGTAGGCCTACTCCCTCTTGTCAATGTCTTTGAAGTGTAAAACTTGAACACACACACATAACACATAACAACTGGCAGCTATGACTGAGTTCATGTAGGCTAATACAGATATTAGATCTAGCAAAGGCTACTTCAACACGAACTAGAATTGGCATCATTTGCTTATATCTTTCAACCTGAGAACTACAACAAAAACAGTAGCTAAATGGAATGGATGTCCTGTTCTGATTAAAATCATCGTGGAGAGTTATTTTTTTACCTTTATTTAATCAGGCAAGTCAGTTAAGAACATATTCTTATTTTCAATGACGGCCTGGGAACAGCGGGTTAACTGCCTGTTCAGGGGCAGAACGACAGATTTGTACCTTGTCAGCTCGGGGGTTTGAACTCGCAACCTTCCGGTTACTAGTCCAACGCTCTAACCACTAGGCTACGCTCTAACCACTAGGCTACGCTATATCAAGAGGCATTCAGCCATTGCATTGTAAACATTTGTTTGGTTAGCTAGCTAACGTTAGCATAACTAGCTAGCTACATCTGTACAAATGATATTTTTTTCTGTTATCTAAAAAACATCTGAGAATGTGTTTATGGTTGAACTTTCTGTCCATTTTCCTTCAAAATAGTTGCTCAAAGCTGCATGCATAGCTGATTTGGAGACAGACAGCGCTACATAAACAGCAGCTTCCACTGTGTGTCTATGCGGAATAGGTTCCGTTAACACGTTATTGAGAGCTCTAATATTGATCTTTTTTTTGTCTATTTACTGCACAAGGACATTTCTCATTAGAGCTTACAGTTTTCTAATGACCTGGTTCTGGGTCTGCTTTGTCCTTATCAATACAAGCACTAAGAGCTGTGATCCTAGTTTTTCACCAGGCCATTATTAATCTCTCACCAAGGCTGCATCTACAGTACATGGTTGTTTGTTGATTGTTGGATTACATTTTTGTATTATACTTTGGTGTCTGCATATTAGAATAGTCTCTCTCTCCTCATGCATAAAACCAACATCTGTCACAAACAGATTTACTCTATCGGTACGCACATACAGTGCCTATAGAAAGTCAACACCCCCCTTGGATTTCTTCAAATAGTATTGTGTTACAAAGTGGGGTAAAAATGGATTTCATTGTCATTTTTTTAACGATCTAAACAAAATACTCTCATGTCAAAGTGGAGGAAAAATTATATATTTTTTTAAAGGTGAATGAAAAATAAAACGCTAATATAAGTATTCACCCCCCTGAGTCAGAACATGTTAGAAACACCATTGGCAGTGATTACAGCTGTGAGTCTTCTTGGATAAATCTCATAAGAGCTTGGCACACCTGTATTGTGCAATATTTGTCCCTTCTTTTCCTATTTGCCTATTCTTTTCAAAATTCTTCAAGCTCTGTCAAGGTGTTGGGGATCATAGAAATACAACAATTTCATATTTTTTTTACCATAGATTTTCAAACAGATTTAAGTATTTAACTTGACCACTCAGGAACATTAACTTCTTGGTAAGCAACTCCAGTGTAGATTTGGGTTCGTGTTGTAGGTGAAGTTCCTGCTGAAAGTAGAATTCCTCTCCCAATGTCTGGAGCAATGCAGACAGAAGCCGGCTTTCCTCTAGGATTTTGCCTGTGGTTAGTTCCATCCAGTTTATTTTCATCCTGAAAAACTCCTCAGTCTTTGCCAATGTCAAGCATACCAATACCATGGTTCAGCCACCACCATGATTGAAAATAAGGAGGCAGTTACTTGTATCGGATTTGCCCCAAACATAAGACTTAGCATTTAGGCCAAAAATAGTATTTGTTTGCTGTGTATTACTTCAGTGCCTTGTTGCATACATGTGCATGTATTGGAATCTGTGCTTGACATTCAATACTTGACCGAGGGACCTTACAGATGTTGTATGTATGGGGCACAGAGGAAGGGGTAGTAATTCAAAAATCATGTCAACCCCTATTATTTCACACAGAGTGAGTCCATATAACGTATTATGTGATTTGTTAAGCCAAATGTAATTCTGAACTCATTTAGGCTTGATTAAGCAAAGGGGGTGAATACTTGTGCAACAACTATATTTTTGCAGATGTTTTATTAATTTGTAATAATGTGTAAAACATTCTTTTCACTTTGACATTATTGAGTATTTTGTGTTGGTCAATGAAAAAAAAAATACAATTGAATCCATTTCAATCCCACTTTGTAATGCAACAAAATGTGAAAAATGTTCAAGTGGGTGTAAACTTTCTATAGGCATGGTACCTAATTCTAGAGATCAGGCTACATACACACACACACACACACACACACACACACACACACACACACACACACACACACACACACACACACACACACACTGCACAAAATAATAAACACATTATAAACTGAAGTGCATTTTCATGATTTAATTGGCTTTTTTATTTGTGTACAAGTCACCACGAAAATTCCATAATTAAGCAAATGAAACCACGTGAGACACACTAAAAAGTTAATTAGATTTGTCTCCCCAGCACAGCGAGAAAGATGACAGTGATTACTGGGCAACAAAAATAGTGTAGCATTCACAACTGTAAATTGTCTTCATCAGGCTTCCCTGAGCTGAGAACATTGTGTAAAGATTGTTTTGGAGTCTGTGGGAGATGATATGGTATACCTACAGCCTAGTCTGAGTACCCAGATCGTGTAAAATGTATGTTTTAAGACAAATAATACAATTCACAGAAATAGTGTAGCAATCAGGCTGTAAATCAGGCTTCCCTAAGCTAAGAACATTGAGTAGAATGAGTTGTGGAGTCTGTGAAAGCTCATATAGTATATCAGCAGCCTAGCCTGAGTACAAAGATTTAGGAAAAAGCATGTTTTTAGTCAAATAATCAATTTGAACAAAAATCTAACTTCATTTACAAATGTAAATTGTCTTCACCAGGCTTCCCTGGTATGGTATATATACAGCCTAGCCTGAGTACCCAGATCAAGGAACATTTTTGTTTTCAGAAAATGCATGTTTCTATTTTCACAAAAATAATGTAGCATTCATCTGGTCAGGTCGTTCCGAGGGGAGTCGGAATTTCTGGGATGTGTGTCTCAATAGATCACATTAAGAGCATCAGGGTTGCAGACATCCTTCATGTCTTTACATGAGTCAGTGTTTCCCTCTAATGTGTACTTCACTCAATCTCCCTCACCTACTGTACATCATCATTAATAATATGCCAGCTGGAAATATCTTCAATTATTCCTTTGTGAATATTTTAAACAGTCTTTTTAGCAGCATTGATCTTCCCATAACCTCTCCCTTTTGCAAGGTGAGTGTTTCAATTACTACAGATGGTTGGAATGGGAGTGGATGTTTCATTAACCGCACTGACTGTCTAACTACTGCTGGGACTTTGGAGAGGACTTTGGTTTCCCCCTGTGTAATTCAATGATCTACCTGTTCGCTGATACAGAGATACAGATACACTTAGGAAAAAAGGTCCTATCTAGAACCTAAAAGAGTTAGTTGGCTGTCCCCACAGAAGAACTCTTTGAAGAACCATTTTGATTCCAGGTAGATTCCAAGTAGAACCCTTTCCACAGAGGGTTCTACTTGGAACCCAAAAGAGTTCTACCTGGAACCAAAAAGGGTTCTCCTATTGGGACAGCCGAAGAAACCCCTTTAGAACCATTTTTTTCTAAGACTATACATATACAGTATATTTATAAGAAGATATATGTAATCAATTAACACTTTAAGACATACAGCCATGCTTTACTGGTAAAGATAAGTATTTGTTAGATCCTTGAATACTTAAAATAACAGGTATGAAAAAAAAAAACTGTTAACACTACCGTAGGTGTCCTTGTCAAGATTTGGCACTCTCTAATCAAAGTATTCCTCACCCAACTGCAAGTGAGTTGTGCTTATTGTGTATTCAGAGACATGACTACAGCTTTCATTCTAATCACCCTGGGCTCAATCCCCTAGCATCGTAACCCCTACCGCGACAGGGAATTCAAACTAAAGCTATGAGACCAGAATGTGTTTCTGACACCTTGTCTAGCACAGCCGAAAATAATAAAACAATTGATAAGGTCATTTGGGAGTGTTTAGTCACTGTTGAGCACCTTCTGGAGGCAGCGAGGGGAGGCAGGGGGAAAATAGAACTGTCTGTTGGAGGCGTGACAGGGTGGCGGGGTGCACCAGGCAGTCATGGGGAACTCAGCTGAGACCAGCTGTAAGTGGATCCTCCACCTGATGTCCGCATCAGTTACATCTGACTGAGTTCTGTCTCCAACGGTCTCACCCCAGAGGCTGGAGGGGTGGAGAGGCTACATAGGGGGATATGGGTGGAGAGGGAATAGGGGTGGAGAGGCTAGATAGGGGGGTAGGAGTGGAGAGAGGGGATATGGGTGGAGAGGAGGAAAGGCCATTTGTTCCTTCATTGCATTTTCACTGGGCTATCCAGCAAACTATGGAAGCATCCACACTGAGTTTTCATTCTACTTTTGTTTTTCCCTCTCAGTGGTTAATTGATTATGCCTGTTTTTATGTCAGAGGTATGATATGGTGTTGTTATACAGAGTTTGGAAAGTCCATCTGAAAGTTAGCGTTCATGACAAAGCAGTGCTCCCATTTTGACTCTGATATCAGCTAAGATGCGATGTATACATAGGTATGTTTGAGCTTTTGTATGTGTAGACACACTGTTGTTCACAGATAACAATGGGTGAGTAGATATATTATTTTGCTATCCCTGAATGAGAATGGACCTCCTCAAGCACTGACTTAACTGAACCCAACACCACTCTGATGTCATTCAATTCCTGCAAGACCGTCATTGATCATTGTGTTAATATATGTTCCTATTCAATCATAAACACTTCACCATACAAGGCTTGGTGCTATTTTACAAACTCTCAGAAAGCAAGAGCTCTTAATACATTTGAAACAGGGTAGAGTCATAACCTTGTCTCTGCAGGGTCTACTGATCGTTGCTCAGGGAGCGCTCTCACCTGACATTCCATCTCCCCTCTCCTGTCTGCTTTCTGTGACAAGTTAGTATTGATACATTTTACATGGTATGTCAGATAGGAAGGAAATAGGAGGACAGGATTGTGCTTCAGGTTTCCTTCCAGGGGAGATTGAATATAACATTCTTAAATTGCCTTGTATGCTTTTCAGCCCTACACTGTCAGTCAGTTCTCTTCTCTTGTTTAGCCCTGCACTCCAACTCTCCCTGTCCTTCCTGAGCAATGGATACTTGCATTTGTCCAATTTAACTTTGTTGTTCTTGGATTTCAAAGAGACATTGGAGTCTTGAGTGTTCCAAATGAGTGAGCAGGGCGGTTTCACAGCACAGAGCAGCTCTGAGGAGCTGCCGTAGCTGTCACAGGGTATGAGAGATAATTTGCCAAGGTAAGGCAAATCTCCCCTCATTCCCCTCAATTCCCCCTTAATAGGACTGTCAGAGCTAGCCTCCAACCGCCTTGTGTGCACTGCTGCTGAGGCCGAGCCAGGGCTCTGGCCCCCCCTGAAGACTGCCTGCTTATTGCATGATAAATACTACCAAGGCTACTAAGTGCACAGGGCTCATTAAAATGTAAATATTGGATTGGGCCTCACATCATGTATTTCTTAAAACATATAGGGACATAAGATATCATTTAAGATATCAAAGGGCCATGTCCCAATAGTTTCAAATATTGCTGGTGTAGCATAATAGTGTCACAGAAGCACCATGTGCTGTTTGGGCCCAGTGAGAAGGTAGACATGGCACAGTGTTGGATGCCATCGATAGAAAGTGAATGCTTCCCTCAGGTTGTTCTGTTATTTAATCAATCTCAAAGCCTGCCCTCATACATACATATACTTGGATTATCTGGCCATACAGTGACAGGAGAGCTTTGTTCAAATTCACTTTCTAGCTGTCCTCTCCTTCTTTTCTCAGGCATACTTTCAAATTGGGGTCTGCATTTGTGATCCACAGTGAATACGGACTGCTTCCCTAAAGCCACACTTCCCCAATCATCACACTTATCCAACTATTTTATCTTTCAATTGAAAGTTAATGTTGTGAATTTGTGAACTATTTTTAGGGAATATCACAGATAATGTGACAGCTTCCAAAAATAGTCACTCATACTCAGTGTAGTGTAGCTTTTATATAAAACATGAACACCAACAACGAACTAGGTAGAGGATACATGGGAATATCGTACTAGCCTGGTTTCAGTATGCATTTGCTTGGTATGTTCAGATAGGATTATGCATTTTTAAATAGCCATGGTTGTCTGTCATATTTGAATACGAAGTCATGTTAGAACAGAGGGACGATACATTATATTTGTTTCTACAAAATTGATAGTGTTGTAGCTATTGAATAAGGCGAGAGTGGAGCTGTCCATTCAGCACCACCAGAAGAGAAGCACCAATAGGGCCAGTTTCAACACCATGGACTGTGCTAACCCAGGCTAGTTCTGCATCTCAGCCTACTCTACATACACCCACCAACTGTACATTTACAGTGCTTAGCTTTACAGTATTAGCCTGTGTACCTATTTACTGCATTCTAGATACATTAACGGTTTCAAGGTTAGTCTGGCAATGAAAAAAATACATTTTCTCTGTATGTCCTAGCACCTTTCAATTCTAAATGAATCTGAAAGTGCTTTGCATCATGAGATGAAAGACATTGTTATGTTCAAAGAGAGCTGGCACCCGTTGACCTTTCATAACTACAAGGCCAGGATGGTAATTGCTGTGAGTCTATTTCAAGTTGCAACACCATACCTTTGACTGCCTTAAAACCATTTCCCTCTTTTCATCTACGGTTAAATGATGTGCCTCGACATCCAACATTTTGAACAACGATTACATAGTTAATGTGGCAATACTTTCCACCATTTGACTCTGACTTCTCATTGCTTGATGCATCTTTTGTTTACGTGACTTGTTGGCCGTGTATCATTGTGTGTCCCTTAGATCTGTAAATGTTATATACAATCTTTGATATAATGTATAACAGATTTGTTATTATAATTGTTAAATACTGGCTTCCAGACGAAGTTTGCATCATCTTCAAGACCTTGGTGCTGGCCTAAAGAGCAGCAAGGGGGAACTGGCCCATATCTTAATACCTTCAGGCAATGCTTAAACCCCATACCCCAACCCGAGTACTCTGTTCTGCCACCTCTGGTCTCTTGGCCTACTTGCTACAACTGTGAAATGTTGTTGTTTCACCTAACTTAAGATGCATGCACTTATTGTAAGTCGCTCTGGATAAGAGCATCTGCAAAATGACTAAAATGGAAATGGAAATATACATAGTACACATATGGTACATACACACATTTTTAGCTGTACCAGTGTGGCAGAGCAGGAAGATACAGTACACATTGTCTCCCTTCATCCCATTATACTTACAAACATTCTGCCTGCTGTTTCACTTGAATCAGGTCTGGACCCAGACCAACTCCATGATATTTTAATCCAAATGTGTTGTTTAATCACTGTTTTTGGCTGGATTATTCCATTTAACGAACTGTTTGAATGGGTGAGCATTGTGTTTACAATGGGGAGGGAGAAGGAGGGTATATGTCAGGGGATGCGTACATGTGTGTACGTGCATGCGTGTTTGCATATGTGTGTACGTGTGTGTATGTATATGTATGTGTGTGTGCCTGCATGGGTGTGTCTGTGTGTGATTACAGAGCATTGCACATTGGTGTTTGATGAAAAGAGGGAGATGAAAAATGGCAATACTCAAAGGGAAATTCTCTTTTAAGGAGTCTGCCAAATATTTTGCACCTGATTCAGCAAACTGAGACTTGGTTTTAACGGGTAATCAATCACAGACTAATGCTGCAGAATGTCCTCCTTGTGTTTGCTTGTGCTTGATGCGGAAAAGGCTAACAGGATTCTGACATATCTAAATACAGACAAAGATCCAAGACAAATGTTGACAGAATCCTGCATGGGTTGGTTCGGCTTTAAAGCTTGAATACTATTTGTGAAGACACTCAAATATGAACCTGTTGGTTAGCAGACTATTTTTGGAGCTATCCAAAACACACTCTCAGGAAAAGCTTGGAAGCACAAGGTCAGCCATAGTGCATTTCCTGCAGTCTTCAAGGGAACAACGGCAGGAGATGGCATCTAGGACACTTGTGAGAATTTGTAGGCAAGTGAGTCACTACCAACTGTTCTATTGACCAAAGTGCAATCACTGGGAAACAAACTGGATGATCTACGGTGGAGACTATCCTAACAATAGGACATTAAAAACTGTAATTTCTTATGTTTCAAGAGTCGTGGCTGAAGGACGACATGGATAATATAGAGCTGGCTGGGTTTTCCATGCATCGGCAAGACAGAGCAGCTACGTCTGGTAATGACGAGGGGCGGGGATGTGTGTCTATTTGTCAATAACATCTCGTGCGCAATGTCTAATATTAAAGAAGTCTCAAGGTATTGCTCATCATAAACTGTAGACCACACTATCTACCAAGAGATTTCTCATCTATATTATTCGTAGCTGTCTTTTTACTACCACAACGCAATGCTGGCACTAAGACAGCAATCAACGAGCTGTATAAGGCCAATAACAAACAAGAAAATCCTAGTGGTGTGGGACTTTAATGCAGGCAAACTTAAATCCATTTTATTTCTATGTGCAACCAGAGGAAAACTCTAGACCACCTTTACTCCACACACAGAGATGCATACAAAGCTCTCCCTTGCCCTCCATTTGGCAAATCTGACCATAATTCTATCCTCCTGATTCCTGCTTACAAGCAAAATCTAAAGCAGGAAGTACCGGTGACTCGCTCAATACCGAAGTGGTCAGATGATGTGGATGCTACTCTACAGGACAGTTTTGCTAGCAAAGACTGGAATATGTTCCGGGATTCATCCAATGGCATTGATGAGTATACCACCTCAGTCAATTTCTTCACCAATAAGTGCCTCGACAACGTCGTCCCACAGTGACCGTACGTACATATCCCAACCAGAAGCCATGGATTACAGGTAACATCCAGACTGAGCTAAAGGCTAGAGCTGCCACTTTCAAGGAGCGGGACACTAATCCGGTCTCTAATAAGAAATCCTGCTATGCCCTCAGATGAACCATCAAACAGGCAAAGCGTTAATACAGGACTAAGATTGAATCCTACTACACCGGCTCTGACACTCGTCGGATGTGGCAGGGCTTGCAAACTATTACGGACTACAAATGGAAACCCAGCTGCGAATTGCCCAGTGATGTGAGCCTACCAGACGAGCTAAATAGCTTTTATGCTTGCTTCGAGGCAAGCAACACTAAAGCATGCATAAGAACACCAGCTGTTATGGATGACCTTGTGATCACGCTTTCCATAGCCGATGTGAGCAAGACCTTTAAACAGGTTAAAATTCACAGGGCCAGACAGATAACTAGGATGTGAACGCCGAGCATGCACGGACTAACTGGCAAGTGTCTTCACTGACATTTTCAACCTCTTCCTGACCAAGTTTGTAATACCAAAATGTTTCAAGCAGTCTACCATAGTCCCTGTACCCAAGAAAACGGAGGTAACCTGGCTAAATGACTACCAACCAGGTCAGAGTCTGGTACAGGGTGGCAGGCAGGCTCGAGGTCAGGGCAGGCTGAATTGTCAGGCAGGCGGGTACAGTGTCAGGGCAGGCAAAGGGTCAGAACCGGGAGGACTAGAAAAACAGAGACGAGGAAAAACTTGAGCACGGAAAAACACGCTGGTTGACTTGACAAGACAAAACGAACTGGCAACAGACAGACAGAAGACACCTGTATAAATACCCAGGGAATAAGTGGAAGAAATGGAAGACACCTGGTCGGGGGTGGAGACAAGCACAAGACAGGGGAAACAGGTCAGGGTGTGACAGTGAAAGTAGTTTATAAATGTACCAATGTTAAGTGTCTCTGTCCCTCTCTTTCTCCCTCTCCATCTCATCTAAGTCTCCAGTCAATAAAAAATGCAAAGCGTATATGTTTAGTCTGTGTTCCCATTTAAATAGCTTGTAAATAAATAATTAAACCAATTTCTGTAGTACTGAATCGTAAATAAGGCTATGGTTTTTGCAGATGTAAGGAGGTTATGACTGTTCAGAATGATGATATGATATGAGGTTAAGATTAATAAATTGACTGTTTATAGATGCGATAGGTAGACTTTTTAGAGTTTAACTTCTTGCGTCGAGGATCCGGGATCGTGACTACAGCCTCAAGCTGGTTACCATAAAGCAACGTTAACTATTCATGAAAATCGCAAATTAAATGAAATCAATATGCTAGCTCTCAAGCTTAGCCTTTTGTTAACAACACTGTCATCTCAGATTTTCAAAAATATGCTTCTCTACCATAGCAAACTAGCATTTAGCATTAGCATTTAGTATTAGCATTTAGCGTTAGTATTAGCAGGCCACAATTTCACAAAAACCAGCAAAAACATTCAATAAATCATTTACCTTTGAAGAACTTCGGATGTTTTCAATGAGGAGACTCAGTTAGATAGCAAATGTTCAGTTTTTCCTGAAAGTTTTTTTTGTGCAAGAGAAATCGGTCCATTTGGTGCGTCATGTTTGGCTACCAAAAAACCCCGAAAATTCAGTTATCCAAACGCCAAACTTTTTTCCAAATTAACTCCATAATATTGACTGAAACATGGCAAATGTTGTTTAGAACCAATCCTCAAGGTGTTTTTCACATATTTCTTCAATGATGTATCGTTCCTGGATTTATGAGTCTCCTTCTGTAACGCAAGGTACAATGGTTGCCACTGGGAATTACGCACCGGACGGCCCCCTGGCAAAAGTAGTCTCTTATGGCCAATCTTCCAATGATATGCCTACAAATACGCCGCAATGCTGCAGACATCTTGGATGAACGGCAGAGCGCATAAGCTCGTTCACAGCATATTCACAGCCATATAAGGAGACGTCAGTAAAACACAGCGTCAAAAATCCTGTTCATTTCCTGTTTGAAGTTTCATCTTGGTTTCGCCTGTAAGATCAGTTCTGGGGTACTCACAGATAATATCTTTGCAGTTTTGAAAACGTCAGAGTGTTTTCTTTCCAACGCTGGCAATTATATGCATAGTCGAGCATTTTTTCGTGACAAAATATTGCGCTTAAAACGGGCACGTTTTTTTATCCAATAATGACATAGCGCCCCCATAGGTTGAACAGGCTAATTTGGGAGATGGTAACTATTTAAAGAACCGCGCTCGTGGTACCCAAGATCCTAATGAGTTCATTGTTACATTATTAATTTCATTGGGTAACAATTGAACAGAGTTAGGTAATAAGATTAATGTTAAAGTCAAGTCACGACAGCCTATAGGGAGGAGGTCAGAGACCTGGCAGTGTGTTGCCAGGACAACAACCCCTCCCTCAATGTGAGCAAGTCAAAGGAGCTGATTGTGGACAACAGAAAAAGGAGTGCTGTACCGGCCCCCAATAACATTGACGGGGCTGTAGTGGAGCGGGTCGTGAGTTTCAAGTTCCTTGGTGCTCACATCACACATCACTAACAAACTATCATGGTCCAAACACACCAAGACAGTCGTGAAGAGGAAACGACAACACCTTTGCCCCTCAGGGGACTGAAAAGATTTGGCATGGGTCCCCAGGTCTTGAAAAAGTTCTACAGCTGCACCATCGAGAGTATCCTGACCGGTGGCATCACCATCTGGTGTAGCAACTGCTTGGCATCCGACCGTAAGGTGCTACAGAGGGTAGTGCGTACAGACTAGTACATCACTGCGGCCAAGTGTCCGGTCACTCAGGACCTATATACTAGGCAATGTCAGAGGAAGTTCCAAAAAATTATCACACACTCCAGTCACCCAAGTCATAGACTGTTTCTCTCTGCTACCGCACAACTTTTATTTTATTTAGCAAATATTTTCTTAACTCTATTTCTTGAACTGGATTGTTGGTTAAGGGCTTGTAAGTAAGCATTACACTGTAATATCTACACTTGTTGTATTCGGAGCATGTGACAAATACAATTGTATTTTTATTTGATTTGATTACCAGATTTTTCCCAGCAGACCTGGCATTCGTTCACGCAACCCTCCAGTGCTGGCCCAACTCTCTGACCTCAAGAATACCTGCTGCCCCGAATCTTTGTTGTCAATCAACAAGTTCAAAATGTTAGTGAGTTGTCACCTTGCCATTGTATTGGTTTAAAACCCTCATATTGTATGTGAGTTGTCGCCCTGCCATGTGTATGGATTTAAAAGTATTATGCTTTGCAGCTATCTCATTTGCATGTGGCACACTACACTGTATACGGCAGAGACAACTTACCCCGAGTGCAACCAGCTGTACCAGGCATATGGTTGCTTTCTCCTCCACAACATGCATTTGAATAACGGCATCATCTTCTGCTCCATAAACTCATATCTGAATGATGTATATCCCCCGACGTGTAAATCACTTAAATCTCTCAGGAGATTTGTCAACATTACATTTACATTTTATGCATTTAGCATAACATAAACTTGCAATCCAGGGAATCTTGTAGCTGCATGTAGCAAAGGCTTGTTCAGGAGATTTGTTTTAAAATAGTTTTGTATCCATGGTTTCAACTGAGTATAACACAGAACTATTGGTGCTGCTGAAACATGCATGTACTATAAATAAAAATGACCAAAATAAATCATAGGTTTTTAACTGAAACCCACAACTCAATTACATTATTGTTACACTTGCTCCATTGACCACAGACTTAACCATCAGGTTAACATGTTTTAAACCTTCATATAGATACAATTGATTTAAAGCAGTAGGTGTGATAGGTAGAATTATTGTAAGACGGAACAGATCACTCTTTCAGATTGCAGTTGGGGTTGGTACATACAGTCATTAGTTAGATAATTGTTGTTTTTGTTGTGTTAAACAACATCCTTCAGACTGTCTCCGGACAATTTGCACAGTCAGATTGCTATTTCATTAGGCACTGTTGATTTTCTCTCCAGAAAATAACAATGTGAGCAACACATCTCCATTGGATCTGAGTGAATTCAACAGCATCTGGGAGTGTTCAACAGGCCTGGCTGGTGGTCTTGAGGAACATGGTTGCATCATTAGGCTGAAGTGGTTTGGAATCACACTGTTAAAAAAAACCTGATCTGAGATGTCTGGGTATAAAACTAATGAGGCCGTTAGGGCGAGGGCCCTGGAACGATCCTCTCACACCAGCTGGAGGATACAATTAATATGTAAAGAAACCTGTTCATGGCACAACATGATCTGCAGTCTGTCTGAGAAGCATAAACATGGGCCAACTCTAAGCTGCCAGCGCTGTCTCCCGAGTCACAGGATTGAATTGGGAATCAGATCAGGGGCCTAAAACTTTGTGAAAAGTGTTGTTTTTGCTGCTTTGTGAGGTCAGCAAAATAGTTTTGTGTATGTATTTACATTTTTTGCATGTTTTATGATGATTTGTTTATGCGTATGCTTCTCAACAACAGGAATGGAAAATTAATCTGTTCCTTCCCTCAGCAATTGTTTATATACTGTAGCTGTTTCTGTTTCCAACAGAATGAATGGGTTTAGAATTAGTTGATAGCATTAAAATCCCCACCAAATAAGAATGATAATACATTTAGATACATTCAAAGGCTGCCTGAAAGGAAATATTAACGATTGGCATCACATTTATTTTCATGCTAGACTAGCTACACATTTGTTTAGTTTGCTGGAGAATGCTTGGGCCAGTTGATGAGAAACTAAACTTGGCAATGGTTTTAGTAGAAACCTCTGTATACGAACTGGAACTGATGAAATCTAAACTCTCGCAGCAAGGGATGCCATTGATTAGAAAGAAGATACTGGCAAAATAAGTGAAATCAACCTCTAATTCAAAAGTTGCACTCCTGTTACTATGCTGAATTTTGTGTGATGGTCATTTGGTCATCTATGCCTGTAATATCATTTCTAATAATCACAAAGACATACTTTGATCACATAGAGAGCAAATGGAAAACATTTAATTTGTTCAGTTGTACTGTATGAATATCATACCAATTAATGTTTTCCTTTTTGGCTCCAAAACATAGCAAGATCGTGACAACATTGCCACTTTGAAATCAACATTACTGAAGGGGGGAATCATAATTATCATAACAATTGACCTGAAGCATCGGGATTACTTAAAATACAGCACAAAAGACAACTCATAAACACAATCCATCCCAAACCCTAATTAAATTAACAAGAAAAGAGTCTTGCTCAGTTTACACCAGTTATCTGTCTTTGTGTGAGGGATGCCGGATAGCTATTATGTACGTAATTATCACTGCACCTGCTTTCTTATGTTCAGACAGGGTCTGAAATATCGATTAATCATTGCCAGAACCCAAACCTGATGAGAACATCAATACATTTGCTGGGATTTTGAACATAAATCCTAGAGAGCTTTGCCTGATCCATAAAGTATGGCAAGGGGGAACAGCTTTACAAGCATTTACATAGAGACAACATATTGATTACAGGGCTGTGGGGCTACAGAGGGCCCTGATAGGGCAGTGTTGGGAGGGAAAAAGTACTAAAAAGCCCACATCACCAAACCCACTGGCCTATAAATCTGCTTCATCTGAATTGGAGCCTGGTAAAAATAATTGTACAAACGGCTGTGCTGATCTTTTTTTCTTTCTCTTGATCGCCCATGTTCTCTCTCTCTCTCTCTCTCTGTTCTTTTCCATAATGGGCATGGAGACAATAAAAGTTTCATCAGACTCCGTCATAGTAAATTCAATTTCTGTTATGATGCTATTAAGTTTGAAAGAGTAGAAAATAGAGTTTAGGCCAGACGAGCCGGGTAGAATTCTGAGAGACTTGGCAATGTTGGGTCCCCCTGACTCATTGTAAACCTCCAAAGTCTGACACAGTGTGAAAAGTAATATGAATAATATCCACCAAAAACATTGGACTCGGTCCAAAGCC
The DNA here is from genome assembly GCF_023373465.1 of Oncorhynchus keta. Classification (NCBI taxonomy): domain Eukaryota; kingdom Metazoa; phylum Chordata; class Actinopteri; order Salmoniformes; family Salmonidae; genus Oncorhynchus; species Oncorhynchus keta. The sequence continues at coordinate 16,278,157 of NC_068446.1, forward strand.
TATTGTATTTATCCAAAATGAAAGGCCACTTATTTGGTGACTTTAGTGGTTTGTTTAAGTGAACACTCAACTACGCCTACTTGTGAGAAGAAACATCAGGAGTTAAATTCAGGCTAATTCCAGAGCTTATACCATCCAGGGCAGCTAGAGAAGAGATTGGTTCTGTAATGTCATCTTCTATTCAATTCAAAGAGGCTTTATTGGCATGGGAAACGTGTTTACATTGCCAAAGAAAGTGAAGTTAAACAATAAATAAAACAATAACAAAACCCAACAAAGCAAATTCAACAAAACAAGCACAATTAACAGCACACAGTACACACACTAAAAGTCTCAAGAGAATAACAACTTCTTAAATATTATATTACTAGCAATTAAAAAATGTGGTATAACATTTAAAATGTTACATAAGCTACTATTTGTCGTGAAAATGTGCAAATGGTAGAATGTACGAATGACGGGGGGGATACAGAGGCAAATAAATATTGTTTATATTTACATTGGTATTTCTTGACCCACAGGTTGACCTTTTCTTCTGGCAGCAGGTCACAGATGTTGCTGCTGGGATTGCATACTGCGGTATTTTGCCTAATAGATATGCAAGTTTGTCAACATTTTATTTGCTTAGAATTCTTTGTGAGTTTGTGTAATATGAGGGAAATGTGTGTCTCTTATTTGATTGTACACTTGACAGGAGGTTAAAAAGTGCTTAATGTTTTCTACCTAATTTTGTGGGCAGTGGCCACATATCCTGTCTTCTCTTGAGAGCCAGGTTTGCCTATGGCAACACTCTCAATAGCAAGGCTATGCTCACTGAGTCTGTATATGGTCAAGGCTTTTCTTAGTTTTGGGTCAGTTAGTGGTCAGGTGTTCTCCCCCTGTGCACTCTCTTTTACATAGCATTCCAATTTGCTATTTTTTGGTTGATTCTTTCCAATGTGTCTAATTGTGTTGCTGTCCTAGGGCTCTGTGGGGCCTGTTTGTATTCGTGAAAAGAGCCCCAGAACCAGCCAGCTGAGGGGACTCTTCTCTAGGTTATTTTCCTTGCCGGTTAGGGCTTTGTGCCGAAAGGTTTTGACATTGCTTTCCTTTAGGTGGTTGTGGAATTTAACCTTTTTTTTGTGAGTTCCCGAATCTCTCTAACGGTCGCACCAGCGTGAGTTGTTTTATGCACGTGATGTCAGAATGCACTCACTGTTCCAAAATGTGATTGTTACATACGCCTCTTGGAGGGTACACAACACCCCGCTACAGCTCAACTCCCCGTGGAGTGAAAAAGTATGTGATCATAGGTGCAGGGAGGTACAACAGAGGCAGAGAAAAATATAGTTTACAGGGAATTTATTATTCCTTAATCAACACAGTGCCTGGTCAAAAATGACCCAAGGACAGCGGGAGGGTCAACACTGTGTGGGTTCAAAATGACCCAAGGACAGCGGGAGGGTCAACACTGTGTGGGTTCAAAATGACCCAAGGACAGCGGGAGGGTCAACACTGTGTGGGTTCAAAATGACCCAAGGACAGCGGGAGGGTCAACACTGTGTGGGTTCAAAATGACCCAAGGACAGTGGGAGGGTCAACACTGTGTGGGTTCAAAATGACCCAAGGACAGCGGGAGGGTCAACACTGTGTGGGTTCAAAATGACCCAAGGACAGTGGGAGGGTTAACATGGTAAGGTGGGGAAAAGGGGCTGGATGGAACCAAAGCAAAGAAAGTAAAAGTTACCTCTTCTACCTTACCACTACTTACCTAACCTTAAGCACCACCTAGGGCGCCACCCAGATCTTACCTAATGTGCATAGACAGATTTAATACAACAGGTTATGTATGCCCGCAGACCTCTTGCCTAAACACTCCCAAGGTGCGTTCCCCTTCTCCCCTGGGAACAAATTAAACAGAATAATTACTTATACTTAGTGAACAATTTCAATTACCAAAATACATTGAAGGAGCGGCTACAAAATAATATCCACAAAACTTTTACTGACTGCCACAACAATCAACACAGGACATAAAAGAAATGCTCTTCTGACAAAGGAACACTGGCTTTTATCAAGCTGGAGAAGGAGTTGGTCATTGAAGAGACAGCTGTTCCCCTGACAAGAGGGAGGGGTCAGAGCTCCAATCAGCGATGGGGCTGTCCAATCAGCTGCTTCAGGAATCAAAGAAGCCATTTCCTGAAATACACACTTGCAAACCCACAACAACACAGAAAGTGTGGAACGTTACATTACAGTTAACACGCACTGCCTGTTAATTATATATAGGCTATGTTTCAATTCGTCAATTTCAAATTATTTTCGAACAAGTTTGAATTGAGGTGTGTTCCGTCTCCTCATTAATTTGCATAGAAGATGCGCATTTTAGCGTTGCGGTCAATTGAGGCTTTACTAAGCCAGACAAACTACTCTCTCGAGGAGAGCCCACGCACTTCACCAATATTTCTGCAGATTAAGCATGCAGACGTGTGCAGTTTTGCACAAATTGGCACATTTTCTGGCTGGCACTCGCATTGCCTTCCTTGTATAATAACTGGACATGTGTACGTTCCTATCAAAGTAAGTGCCTTATTTTCTGTATGGAGCATAATGTCTTTCCAGTTTTATGCACATATTTTCAAGTACTGGTGACAAATAATTTATATTACTGCATAGATTAATGTCCACATGATGTGTGTAAAATACTTTCTTGAAGGTTGCACTGATTTATAATGAGCTGATGCTAAGTGTGGCAGGGTGTCACGTAAACGTCTGTCAGACCAAAGATGTTATAATGAGGTGAAGTTCCGGAAGGGAAGTGAATACATACATACAGACCAAACTCATTTTGTCTTCTCTTATTATCTTTGATTGACTGGAAAAATAAGCATGGTGCTGCGCACAAACTACCCATCTGATTACTTTCAATTTGTAGAAAGTGTTTTATTCAATTATTTGGTCAATGTTGTGCTGACCCATGACGTGATGAATTCTAAATAGTAATTGCTATTAGCTAATTCATATTGTGGTTTCTGTCAGCTGAGAGTTATAAATATGACCACTTGTGTCACCTCAATATTTCCTCAGCACTAGGACTAATGTAGCTTACATTTTCCGGTTTGGATGATTGTGTATGCTGTTGCTACTTCTGTGAAAGTCTGAACATTGCATCCAAAAATAAACGTTCAGGACATAACTTTGTAAGGACTGTGTTTGTGCAATGTTTCTGTGGAAAAAAACAGTGTGGTTAGCGCAAATGTTGACTTTTGCGTGAATCAACTTAAGCTCCAGGGACCACTGTAGAATGATCACACCCGTTTGTTGGTACATGTTAAAAGGTATTTTCTGCATTATGAACATTAGTGAGTATAGTGCTAATTCTACTCCACGTTTTTCCAGAATTCTGCATGCAGAGCCTCGCTTGGGTGTTTGTCCCATTTTGGAATTAATGGTTGGTGAGTGGAACCTAGACCTCATAACCATAGAGGGTAATGGGTTCTATAACTGATGAGTGTTTTTGCAAGATCCTAATTGGGATGTCACATTTTATGTTCCTTTTGATGGCATAGAATCAAATCAAATGTATTTATATAGCCCTTCGTACATCAGCTGATATCTCAAAGTGCTGTACAGAAACCCAGCCTAAAACCCCAAACGGCAAGCAATGCAGGTGTAGAAACACGGTGTCTAGGAAAAACTCCCTAGAAAGGCCAAAACCTAGGAAGAAACCTAGAGAGGAACCAGGCTATGAGGGGTGGCCAGTCCTCTTCTGGCTGTGCCGGGTGGAGATTATAACAGAACATGGCCAAGATGTTCAAATGTTCATAAATGACCAGCATGGTCCAATAATAATAAGGCAGAACAGTTGAAACTGGAGCAGCAGCATGGCCAGGTGGACTGGGGACAGCAAGGAGTCATCATGTCAGGTAGTCCTGAGGCATGGTCCTAGGGCTCAGGTCCTCCGAGAGAGAGAGAGAGAAAGAAAGAGAGAAAGAGAGAATTAGAGAGAGCACACTTAAATTCACACAGGACACCGAATAGGACCGGAGAAGTACTCCAGATATAACAAACTGACCCTAGCCCCCTGACACATAAACTACTGCAGCATAAATACTGAAGGCTGAATATAGAAGGCCCTTCTTGCCTTGTCTCTCAGATTTTTTTAAAGCCTTGTGGAAGTTACCTGTGGTGCTGATGTTTAGGCCAAGGTATGTGTAATTAGGGCAACAGTGTCTAAATATAATTTATGTTCGTGGTCCTGGCATCGAGACCTTTTTTGGAACACCATTCATTTTGTCTTACTGAGATTCACTGTCAGGGCCTGAGTCTGACAGAATATGTGCAGAAGATCTAGGTGATGCTGTAGCCCCTCCTTGGTTGGCGACAGAAGCACCAGATCATCTGCATACAGTAGACATTTGAGTTCAGAGTAGGGTGAGGTCGGATACTGCACTGTTCTAGTGCCCTTGTCAATTTTATTGATATAAATATTGAAGAGGGTGGGGCTCAAGCTGCATCCCTTTCTCAAAACCTGGCCCTGAGGGAAGAAATCTGAGTTTATTGCACATTTTGACCACACACTTATTGTTTGTGTACATTGATTTTATAATATTGTACGTTTTTCCCCAACACTGCGCTTTTCATCAGTTTATACAGCAGGCCTTCATGCCAAATTGAGTCAAGCTTTTTTGAAATCAACAAAGCATGAGAAGACTTTCCTTTTGTTTTGTTTGCTTGTCAATTAGGGTGTGCAGGGTGTATACGTGGTCTCTCTAACAATATTTTGGTAACAAGACAATTTCACATTTGCTCAATGACATTGTTTTCACTGAAGAAATGTTGGACTCTGTTGTTGAGGTCACTGTTGACACAGGTTCAACAGTAATTATTGGGGAAAATGCCAGAGTTGAGGATATTGAAGAGTTTGAGTATAGCCAACTTAAATTTGTGGTCTGTATATTTTATCATTTTAATTTAGGATACCATTAACACCACAGGACTTTTTGGGTTGGAGGATTTGTATTTTGTCTTTCAATGTATTTGGAGAATCAAATCGGTTCTGGTGGTCTTTAATAGCTGATTCAAAATGTATATTTTTCTCATTTTGAATATTTCTTTCTTAAAACTGCATTGTTGGTCAAGGGCTTGTAAGTAAGCATTTCACAGTTGTATTTCGGCGCATGTACCAACTGCAATTTATTTTGATTTGACTATTGCACAGAAATTGTCTAAGAGGTTTCTACACTACCAAAGAATCCCTATCTTCCTTCCATCTATAGCATTTCTTAATAGCATGCAGTTTGTTGGGCTTTGATGCCGCATGGTTGAGTATTGCTCTGTTCAAGTAGGCTGTGATTTTGCTGTGGTCTGATAGGGGTGTCAGTGGGCTGTCTGTGAACGTTCTGAGAGACTAGGTAGAGGTCTGTGATAAAGTAGTCTATAGTACTGCTGCCAAGGGATAAGCTGTAGGTGTACCTACCGTATGAGTCCCCTCGAAGTCTACCATTGACGATGTACAGAGCTGCAGGAGTTGTGACCCGTTTTCGTTGTTTATGTTGTCGTAGTTGTGTCTAGGGGGCATATGGGGAGGGAATGCTGTCCTGGTAAGTGTTTGTGCTCCTGTGTGCTGAGGGTTTCAGGTTTTTGTTCAGTTCTGGCATGTAGGTCACCACAGATATGTCCCTGGCCCTGGTAATGGTTGAGCTCCTCCTCCTAGGATGGAGAAACTGTCTTCATGACAGTATGGGACTTCTCTAGGGGGATATACAGTTGAAGTCGGACGATTACATACACCTTAGCCAACTACATTTAAACACAATTTTTAACAATTCCTGACATTTAATCATAGTAAAATGTCCCTGTTTTAGGTCAGTTAGGATCACTACTTTATTTGAACAATGTGAAATGTCAGAATAAAAGTAGAGAATAACTTAATCAGCTTTTATTTCTATCATCACACTCCCAGTGGGACAGAAGTTTACATGCACTCAATTAGTATTTGGTAGCAATGCCTTTTAAATTGTTTAACTTGGGGCAAATGTTCTGGGAAGCCTTCCACAAGCTTCCCACAATAAGTTGGGTGAATTTTGGCCCATTCCTCCTGACAGAACCGGTGTAACTGAGTCAGGTTTGTAGGCCTCATTGCTTGCACATGCTTTTTAAGTTCTGCCCACAAATGTTCTATGGAATCGAGGTCAGGGCTTTGTGACAGCCATTCCAATACCTTGACTTTGTTGTTCTTAAGCAATTTTGCCACAACTTTAGAAGCATGCTTGGGGTCATTGTTAATTTGGAAGACCCATTTGCGACCAAGCTTTAAGTTCCTGACTTATGTCTTGATGTTGCTTCAATATATCCACATAATTTTCCTACCTCATGAGGCCATCTATTTTGTGAAGTGCACCAGTCCCTCCTGCAGCAAAGTACCCCCACAACATGATGCTGCAACCCCCATGTATCACGGTTGGGATGGTGTTCTTCGGCTTGCAAGCATCCCCCGTTTTCCTCCAAACATAACAATGGTCATTATGGCCAAACAGTTCTGTTTTTGTTTCATCAGACCAGAGGACATTTCTCCAAAAAGTATGATCTTTGTCCCCATGTGCAGTTGCAAACCATAGTCTGGCTTTTTCATGGCGGTTTTGGAGCAGTGGCTTCTTCCTTGCTGAGCTGCCTTTCACGATATGTCGATATAGGACTCATTTTACTGTGTTTCCTCCAGCATCTTCACAAGGTCGTTTGCAGTTGTTCTTGGATTGATATGCACTTTTCACACCAAAGTACATTAATCTCTAGAAGACAGAACGCATCTCCTTCGTGAGCGGTGTGACGGCTATGTGGTCCGATGATGTTTATACTTGCATAGTATTGTTTTTACAGATGAACATGGAAATTGCTCCCAAGGATGAACCTGACTTCTGGAGGGCTACCATTTTTTTTTTTTAGATCTTGGCTGATTTCTTTTGATTTTCCCATGATGTCAAGCAAAGAGGCACTGAGTTTGAAGGTATGCCTTGAAATACATCCACAGCTACACCTCCAATAGGCTAATTGACATCATTTGAGTCAATCAGAAGCTTTTAAATCTGTGACATCATTTTCCTGAATTTTCAAAGCAGTTTAAAGGCACAGTCAAATAGTGTATGTTAACTTCTCATCCACTGGAATTGTGATACAGTGAGTTGTAAGTTAAATAATCTGTCTATAAACAATAGTTGGAAAAATGACTTGTGTCATGCACAAAGTAGATGTCCTAACCGACTTGCCAAAACTATAGTTTGTTAACAAGAAATTTGTGGAGTGGTTGAAAAACAAGTTTTAATGACTCCAACCTAAGTGTATGTGAACTTCCGACTTCAACTGTACGTACCAAACAGGAGGACATTTTTCTCTGTTGAGATCATTTCCTTATTTATTTCTAACCTGATGTAAAATGCTCCTGATTTTGATCAATTTAATAGGTGGGTTAGGTCTAATATATAACAGAATGAGTCCCTTCCCTGTTGCACTGCTGGTAGTTTGGTGGATGGGACTACCAGCGCTCTCTTATTTTCCACCATAATTTGCAAATAAATTCATTAAAAATCCTACAAATTGATTTTCTGGATTTTTTAAATTCTCACTTTGTCTGTCATAGTTGAAGTGTACCTATGATGAAAATTACAGGCCTCTCATATTTTTATGTGGGAGAACATGCACAATTGGTGGCTGACTAAATATGTTTTTGCCCCACTCTACCTGTCATATATTTTTTTATTTCACCTTTATTTAACCAGGTAGGCAAGTTGAGAACAAGTTACAACTGCGACCTGGCCAAGATAAAGCATAGCAGTGTGAACAGACAACAACACAAAGTTACACATGGAGTAAACGATAAACAAGTCAATAACACAGAAAAAAGAGAGTCTATACATTGTGTGCAAAAGGCATGAGGAGGTAGGTGAATAATTACAATTTAGCAGATTAACACTGGAGTGATACATGATCAAATGGTCATGTGCAGGTAGATATATTGGTGTGCAAAAGAGCAGAGCAGTAAATAAATAAAAACAGTATGGGGATGAGGTAGGTAAAAATCGGTGGGCTATTTACCGATAGACTTTGTACAGCTGCAGCGATCTGTTAGCTGCTCAGATAGCAGATGTTTAAAGTTGGTGAGGGAGATAAGTCTCCAACTTCAGCGATTTTTGCAATTCGTTCCAGTCACAGGCAGCAGGGAACTGGAAGGAAAGGTGGCCAAATGGGGTGTTGGCTTTAGGGATGGTCGGTGAGATACACCTACTGGAGCGTGTGCTACGGGTGGTGTTGCCATTGTGACCAGTGAACTGAGATAAGGCGGAGCTTTACCTAGCATGGACTTGTAGATGACCTGGAGCCAGTGGGTCTGGCGACAAATATGTAGCGAGGACCAGTTGACTAGAGCATACCGGTCAGTGGTGGGTGGTATAAGGAGGTTTAGTAACAAAATGGATGGCACTGTGATAAACTGCATTCAGTTTGCTGAGTAGAGTATTGGGAAGCTATTGTGTAGATGATCGGTAGGATAGTCAGTTTTACTAGGGTAAGTTTGGCGGCGTGAGTGAAGGAGGCTTTGTTGTGGAATAGAAAGCTGACTCTAGGTTTGATTTTAGATTGGAAATGTTTGATAGGAGAGTTTACAGTCTAGCCAGACACCTAGGTACTTAAAGATGTTCACATATGCTACGTCGGAACCATCCAGGGTGCAGGCAGCGACCGGTTGAAAAGCATGCATTTGGTTTTACTAGCGTTTAAGAGCAGTTGGAGGCCACGGAAGGAGTGTTGTATGGCATTGAAGCTCGTTTGGAGGATAGCTAGCACAGCATCCAAGGAAGGGCCAAAAGTATACAGAATGGTGTCGTCTGCGTAGAGGTGGATCAGGGAATCTCCCGCAGCAAGAGCAACATCATTGATATATACAGAAGAAAGAGTCGGCCCGAGAATTGAACCCTGTGGCACCCCCATAGAGACTGCCAGAGGACCGGGCAACATGCCCTCTGATTTGACACACTGAACTCTGTCTGCAAAGTAGTTGGTAAACCAGGCAAGGCAGTCATTAGAAAAACCAAGGCTACTGAGTCGGCCGATAAGAATATGGTTATTGACAGAGTCGAAAGCCTTGGCCAGGTCGATGAAGACAGCTGCACAATACTGTTTTTTTTCGATGGCGGTTATGATATCGCTTAGTACCTTGAGCGTGGCTGAGGTGCACCCGTGACCGGCTCGGAAACCAGATTGCACAGCGGAGAAGGTACAGTGAGATTCGAGATGGTCAGTTATCTGTTTGTTGACTAGGCTTTCGAAGACCTTAGATAGGCAGGACGGATATAGGTCTGTAGCAGTTTGGGTCCAGGGTGTCTCCCCCATTGAAGAGGGGGATGACTGCGGCAGCTTTCCAATCCTTGGTGATCTCAGACGATATGAACGAGAGGTTGAACAGGCTGGTAATAGGGGTTGCGACAATGGCGGCGGATAGTTTCAGAAATAGAGGGTCCAGATTGTCAAGCCCAGCTGATTTGTACGGGTCCAGGTTTTGCAGCTCTTTCAGAACATCTAATATCTGGATTTGGGTAAAGGAGAAGCTGGGGAGGCTTGGGCGAGTAGCTGCGGGGGGGGGGGAGCTGTTGGTCGGAGTAGCCAGGAGGAAGGCATGACCAGCTGTTGAGAAATGCTTGTTGAAGTTATCCATTATCATGGATGGATATTGGGTAGTCAACATTACTCAGAAATAGCATTTTAAATATTCACTTACCTTTGATCTTCATCAGAATGCACTCCCAGGAATCCCAGTTCCACCATAAATGTTTTGATTTGTTCGATAATGTCCATCAGTTATGTCCAAATATCTTCTTTTGTTTGGGCGTTTGGTAAACAAATCCAAAAGCTCGCTCAGGTCGCGCCGAATGTCAGACGAAAAGTTCAAGAAGTTCCGTTACAGCCCGTAGAAAGATGCCACCCTAAGTATGGAATCAATCTTTAGGATGTTTTTAACATAACTTCATTAATGTTCCAAACGGACAATTCCTTTGTCTGTACAAATGAAGTGGAACGTAGCTACCTTTTCACGTGAGCGCGCCAGACCGAGGCTGTGGCACTCTGCCAGACCACTCACTCAGAGCCCTTATGAGCCCCTCCTTTAGAGTAGAATCCTCATATAACAGGTTCCAAATACTGTTCACATCTAGTGGAAGCCTTGGGAAGTTAACCTGTTGCGACGAGCAATCCCGTATCCGGGATCCTATTTATAGCCTCAAGCTCATTACCATAACGCAACGTTAACTATTCATGAAAATCGCAAATGAAATAAATATATTTGCTCTCAAGTGTAGCCTTTTGTTAACAACACTGTCATCTCAGATTTTCAAAATATGCGTTTGAACCATAGCTAAACAAGCATTTGTGTAAGAGTATTGATAGCCTAGCATAGCATTAAGCCTAGCATTCAGCATGCAACATTTTCACAAAAACAAGAAAAGCATTCAAATAAAATAATTTACCTTTGAAGAACTTCAGATGTTTTCAATGAGGAGACTCTCAGTTAGATAGCAAATGTTCAGTTTTTCCAAAAATATTATTTGTGTAGGACAAATCGCTCCGTTTTGTTCATCATGTTTGGGTAAGAAAAAACCCGAAAATTAAGTCATTACAACGCAAACTTTTTTCCAAATTAACTCCATATTATCGACAGAAACATGGCAAACGTTGTTTAGAATCAATCCTCAAGGTGTTTTTCACATATCTATCGATGATAAATCTTTCGTTGCAGTTTGGTTTCTCTTCTGAAGAAAATGGAACGCGCATGGACCTGGATTACGCAATAATTTTGATGGAGGACACTGGGCGGACACCTGGTAATGTAGTCTCTTATGGTCAATCTTCCAATTATATGCCTACAAATACGTCACAATGCTGCAGACACCTTGGGGAAACGACAGAAAGTGCAGGCTCATTCCTGGCACATTCACAGCCATATAAGGAGACATTGGAACACATCGCCTTCAGAATCTGGGGCATTTCCTGAATGAAATTACATCTTGGTTTCACCTGTAGCATTAGTTCTGGGGCACTCACAGATAATATCTTTGCAGTTTTGGAAACGTCAGAGTTTTTTTCTTTCCAAAGCTGTCAATTACATGCATAGTCGAGCATCTTTTCGTGACAAAATATATTTTTTAAAACGGGAACGTTTTTATCCAAAAATTAAAAGAGCGCCCCCTATCTCGAAGTTAAACATAACTAATGTCACCCTGTATCTTCAATGGGGGCTGAGTTGAAAAAATACAAACCTCAGATTTCCCACTTCCTGGTTGGATTTTTCCCATGTTTCCAGCCTGCCATATGTGTTCTGTTATACTCACAGACATCATTCAAACAGTTTTTGAAACTTCAGAGTGTTTCTATCCAATACTAATAATATGCATATATTAGCATCTGGGACAGGAGGCAGTTAACTCTGGGCACGCTATTCATCCAAAATTGAAAATGCTGCCCCCTATTCCAAAAAGGTAGAATGACTTAGTCATGACATGCCAGCAAAAAATGCTGACATGACCCATCCAAGTATATCTGACCAAATTGTAATTTTGAATTCTGTAAAGTAAGTGTAGAAGAGGTTTAAAAAATATATATGGTGGGACTCTCAATCATGGCCGGCTGTGATACAGCCTGGAATCGAACCAGGGTCTGTAGTGCCGCCTCTATCACTGAGATGCAGTGCCTTAGACCGCTGCACTACTCGGGACCCCTATATAGGGAAGGACATTCAACAAGTGCAGCACTCACACAAATGACTGTTGATTGGCTGAGAGAAAGCGACAATAAAAAGATTTGGGGGGGGGCTTTTTTTGTTAGACTTGAGTGCAGCTTTTGACATTATCGATCATAATCTGCTGCTGGAAAAACATATGGCTTTACACCCCCTGTTATATTGTGAATAAAGATTTAACTGTCTAACAGAACACAGAGGGTGTTCTTTAATGGAAGCTTTTCCAACATAATCCAGGTAGAATCAGGAATTCCCCAGGGCAGCTGTCTAGGCCCCTTGGCAGCAGCTAATGGGGATCCATAATAAATACAAATACACATGCGGAGATCATCTGTTCACCTACTCTGTATCTAACAGGCTGCACCGCTCGCGTGAGCGTTGCAAAATAAATGTAGAAATCTATATTATTCAATTATTGCGCACACACTGCTCACGCGCACCAATGAGCTTCTGCGTTGCCAAGGGCTAAAGTAGAACTCCTCCTTTCCTTTGGCTGACCTATACAAATGTTGAGGGCAATGTCCTTTAGAGTCCTGTCGAAGGTAGGCACTGCTGCCTTGTAGAGGTGGACCTGATCACAAAGGTTGTCCAATTCCAGGGTTGAGTAGTTGGCTAGGTAGATGTTGGGTTTTGAGGCAAAGTCAAGGAAAATGCTTGTGTTTACCCACTGTATGGTAGCAGGGTGGAAGTATTTTCATGGTTGCAGGGTGGAGAAAAGTGGAAGAAGCTTGAGTGTTATGGCCACCCTTTCCTGCTGGTCTCCTTGGGGCGGCAGAGTTTAGCCACTGTGTGTTTGGGAAAAATGTATTTTCTTCTAGTATTTCCTGTTTGAGTTCATAAGGAGTACAATCTGTGGCTTTTGTCTTCAGTTGGTGTGTAGGGGGGTTTACAGTGGGGTGCTAGGAGGGGGTCTCCTGGGTTGGTGGTTATTCATTTATGTCCTGCTGTGATGTCGAGCCTGGGGTGAGCTGTTCTGCGACGCTGTCGAGGCTATGGTCAGGATCTGACGCCGGCTCTTCTGCTTGCTTCTCTGCGGGTGCCAATTGTCTCATGGATTGTTGTCGCACCTCAGCTTTCTTGCCTTCTCCTTCAGCAATCTCACCTCCTCCTCTAGTGCTCTCAACTTCCCCTGCCAGTGGGTCTCCTCCTTCCAATCCTCCTCTTTTTCCTGTTGAAGTTGTCTGACTACAGTAACAGAGTGCAGACATGTCTCTCTCCCCCTCCAGCTTTACAGATCTGATTGAGGACGTGTTGATGTGCTGGACTGTTGTCTGGGTCTGTGCTGACTGGAGTGTGTTGACCTGCTTTTTTAGCTCCACCTGCCTTACCTCCAGTTGGGTGAATGTATCTCTCATTTCAATGAGAATGTCTTGCTTTGTGCTGGGGGGTTAACTCTACTTGGGGTTGTTTGTCTGCGGGGCTGTTTGAGGGGGTCTGTTCTGACTCACTTGGGGTTGGGGAATCGTCACCAACAGAACTTCTCCAGCTGTGAACCCTGATTCTCTGTCCTGCTGAAGCTGTTTGCGGTTGCCCTGTACTAATACTGTTCCAAACGTGTACAGGTTGACATTGGCTGTCTCAGAGTCCTCATTGTCTAGTATCCTGAGTTTCCACCCATCGCTAATACCCCCTCTCTTGACAGAGGGGTAGTGTGTCAATATAGCACTGCACCATGATAGGGGTTGGTCTGTGTGGGAGATTAAGTTGCTTACGTTCCAATTGTTGAAGCAGTCAGCAACAAGTTTCTCTGAATTGTCCATGAGGAGCTTATTTTTGTACGCTTTCCGAGCCTTCTCATTTTTTACATCCAAGGGCTACTGTACTGTGATGACCTCTGCACAGAGGGAAGCCATGGAGCAGGGAGCCAAAGTGGCCTATGCATTTGGGAGGGGGTGGCTGTGAAACTCTGCTGCCATTTTTGGGCCCCAGGGCTTTCACACCTTTTACTTCACATATCGGTACAAATTGAAGTTTCAGCCGGGTCTGTTCTGTTCTAACAAGCTTGGTAGCCATAACTTAGCATTCTGTCTTCGTAACTTATATCTAAATATTATTGCAATTATTGCAATTGTATTTTCCTTCTTGGATTTAGTAGCTTCAGACTGAACATTAATCACTCAGTTCCAAGTTGGAAAATATTTTCAGGTTTCTGTTGTGCTTCATATGTTGGGTGTTGATTTGCCAGAACATTTGCTGGATAGTCCTTACCAAGGACTGGAGATGAGGAAAGGAGATGAGGAAAGGAAACAGTTTTAGACTACTGAGATGCAGCCCAGACATTCACTATCCCCCAGAGACCTGCCAAGCATCATATCTCAGCAATCTGATTGAAATTACAGGTGATGACACAGGACTATTGATTTGGAACTTAGAGTATCTGCATTTTCTAAAAGGACAGATCCAGTATTGATTAACTGTCTTTACCACGGGGATCATGTTAAGTGTTGTACAGCAGTCATCAGGACTGGACACATCTAGCAAAATAAAATTGGGGCAATACATAGCTGGAAATTACTAATTTGGCAGTGTTCAAATCTGGCTGTTTAGCCACGGTTCTACTCAAACATTATTCCATTCTGTTTTACCAGTGTGAAGACACTGACAGTATAGCAAGAGAGACACAAATTAATTTATTAGTGAATATCTGTGTGTTTAGATCGGGGTCAACCTGTGTCCGAGCATCTGCTCTTTTGCCCTCATGAAAATGTGCCCTTAAAGCTCGTCTGCTGCATGCAGTGTAGCTACGGGTGCCGGGCAGAGAGTTTGAATACTGCTAGGTAGCCAGTTGGCAATTTTTGTTGTATGTATCGGCCATGTTTCTCTTGAACCATTAAGGACAGAGAAGGGGGCAATTTGACTGTTCGTAAGAGGCAGGTCTCCGTAGCAGAACAAACTAAAATCAAGTAAAAACACGTTTGTTTAGCTGATAGCCACTCTTTTCCCAAAGTCAATCATCTCTAGTCATTTCAAGTTAAAAGGCCAAAGGAAAACTTGCAATTGCTTGTTTACATCGTGTCATGAGTGAGTGTGTTACCTTTCAGTCAGTCAACTTCTGTAAAACATACTATGGGGTAGAGACCTTTATGGGTCAAAAAATGGACCTGGGCCTTTACATTCCGGACCCGATATGCATATTTATTTTAATATAGAGACCCGTTCTGTATAGACCTGGTCCAAGTGAGGAAACATTTACATTTACATTTACATTTAAGTCATTTAGCAGACGCTCTTATCCAGAGCGACTTACAAATTGGTGCATTCACCTTATGACATCCAGTAGAACAGCCACTTTACAATAGTGCATCTAAATCTTTTAAGGGGGAGGGGGGTGAGAAGGATTACTTATCCTATCCTAGGTATTCCTTAAAGAGGTGGGGTTTCAGGTGTCTCCGGAAGGTGGTGATTGAAGGGAGTTTGTTCCACCATTGGGGAGCCAGAAAACAGTTTTGACTGGGCTGAGAGGGAACTGTACTTCCTCAGTGGTAGGGAGGCGAGCAGGCCAGAGGTGGATACGCAGTGCCCTTGTTTGGGTGTAGGGCCTGATCAGAGCCTGGAGGTACTGAGGTGCCGTTCCCCTCACAGCTCCGTAGGCAAGCACCATGGTCTTGTAGCGGATGCAGCTTCAACTGGAAGCCAGTGGAGAGAGCGGAGGAGCGGGGTGACGTGAGAGAACTTGGGAAGGTTGAACACCAGACGGGCTGCTGCGTTCTGGATGAGTTGTAGGGGTTTAATGGCACAGGCAGGGAGCCCAGCCAACAGCGAGTTGCAGTAATCCAGACGGGAGATGACAAGTGCCTGGATTAGGACCTGCGCCGCTTCCTGTGTGAGGCAGGGTCGTACTCTGCGGATGTTGTGCATGAACCTACAGGAACGGGCCACCGCCTTGAAGTTGAGGAACGACAGGGTGTTGTCCAGGATCACGCCAAGGTTCTTAGCGCTCTGGGAGGAGGACACAATGGAGTTGTCAACCGTGATGGCGAGATCATGGAACGGGCAGTCCTTCCCGGGAGGAAGAGCAGCTCCGTCCAGGTTCAGCTTGAGGTGGTGATCCGTCATCCACACTGATATGTCATCGCCACCTGGTCATCAGAAGGGGGAAAGGGAAGATTAATTGTGTGTCGTCTGCATAGCAATGATAGGAGAGACCATGTGAGGTTATGACAGAGCCAAGTGACTTGGTGTATAGCGAGAATAGGAGAGGGCCTAGAACAGAGCCCTGGGGGACACCATTGGTGAGGAGACAGATTCTCGCCACGCCACCTGGTAGGATCGACCTGTCAGGTAGGACGCAAAGCGTGGGCCGCGCCGGAGATGCCCAACTCGGAGAGGGTGGAGAGGAGGATCTGATGGTTCACAGTATGAAGGCAGCCGATAGGTCTAGAAGGATGAGAGCAGAGGAGAGAGTTAGCTTTAGCAGTGCGGAGCGCCTCCGTGATACAGAGAAGAGCAGTCTCAGTTGAATGACTAGTCTTGAAACCTGACTGATTTGGATCAAGAAGGTCATTCTGAGAGAGATAGCGGGAGAGCTGGCCAAGGACGGCACGTTCAAGAGTTTTGGAGAGAAAAGAAAGAAGGGATACTGGTCTGTAGTTGTAGTAGTTGTAGGAAAGCAGCAGAAACTTTATTAACTGGAGCTGATAAAGCACAAAGAAGAGGTAGAACGTGGTGATGCTTTAGCAGGGGCTGTGGTGTGTATGTAGGCTCTGTGAGTGTGTGACACGGGGTGCAAGGAGGAGGGCAAGACAGCAATCTGACTCTCACAATATAGTAGACCAATAACTGCCATAGCTAGGTTATTTATCATCCAATATAATTAAGTTATACCTGTATTGACTGCATCGGACTGTGAGAAGCAAGTTGGCAAGGATAATTGAGGCGGCATGCGCTTTCTCATCCTACACAGTTACAAACAACAAACTCAGTTCAGAGTATTAAGTAACAGCCTACCTGTTAGCTCTTGGTTGTTGTAGCCTATTCCACTCCTTTAACTTTGAATTCCATAAATTTAATTCCATCTTCTTTTGACTAGATATATCCTAACTTCTGCCACACACAGAGGCTCTATGCCTGTAGCCTATTCCTGCTTTGATGACTTATGATTGCCCAACAACAGGCTACACATGCCACTCATGAAAAGCAAGAGCAGCAGCATATATTATGCAATTTCTATCTCTCAATATCTCTCTCGCCCTACTGCAGCAGTGACATTTGGATCTGTACTGGTCATTCTGGACAAGTCAGTTAAAATTACACACCTGAGACCAATGACAATCATAAACTAAACTGTCCCGTAATGGTAGAGCGTGCTCACCCCCTGGACATTGGGTGCTGACGTTTTGTATTGTTCTTATAACTTTCCTAATCTCAAACAATTAGTTATTCTTGGTCTGGCTATAGCAATAAGTATGATTGCTAACAAACAAGTTTCGGGTTTGCGACCATGCCCCCGGCTGGCACTGTTCCCCTACTAGTCTGCAGCGCAGATAGTCTTGGCAGTCGTGTAACATTCTTTAAGGGGCTTTGCGGTTTCGATAGTGACTTTCTCTCCCGGGTACCCGTGTATCGACTGAGTCTGAGCTTTGGGACCCAAGGATAGTTTGGGTTGCTGGTCGCGTCTACGGTCTTCCAGCTCCTGTGCACTCTGTTGCAGGTTACGGGAGGGTATCCCCCCCACCACCTGCGTCTGCTTGGTTAAGCACCACTTGCCTCTCTTTCCAGGTCTGGGTCCCACCTCAGTGATCCATTCCTATGTAGACTTTTGAGACCCGGCTAGCTAACAAGCACTGCAGAACAAGGTAGACAGGTTAGCCGAGGCGAGCTAGCTACTACCAGCTATTCCTGCCTCCCCACGATGGAGTTGCTTGGGTAACTCTTGTTTAGTATGCATATAGTTAAGTTGCTTGGTTATTCTAAATAGTCTATGCTGCGGTCAGAGGCTAGCTAGCCTTGCTTAGACTAAAAAAAACTCCTGGCTAAAATCAGCTAGCATTCATAACTTCCGGTTCATGAAGCTTACTAGTGTTCCCCTGGCACTATGGCAACCCCATTTCTATCTTCAAATCCTTTAGTTGGAGGGAGTAGAGAAAGTGGGGCTTGTGTTCCTCTGATGAGGAGCACACAATACTGTTGTTATGGCAAACAGGGTAATATAGTTGAAGTTGGAAGTTTACATACACTTAGGTTGGCGTCACTAAAACTTGTTTTTCAACCACTCCAATAATTTCTTGTTAGTTTTTGCAAGTTGATTAGGACATCTACTTTGTGCATGAAACAAGTAATTTTTTAGACGGATTATTTCACTTATAATTCACTGTATCACATTTCCAGTGGGTCAGAAGTTTACATGCAAGTTTACTGTGCCTTTGGAAAATTCCAGAAAAGGATGTCATGGCTTTAGAAGCTTCTGATAGGCTAATTGACATCATTTAAGTCAATTGGAGGTGTACCTGTGGATGTATTTCGAGGCCTACCTTCAAACTCAGTGCCTCTTTGCTTGACATCATGGGAAAATCAAAAGAGATCAACCAAGACCTCAAAAAAAAAAAATTGTAGACCTCCACAAGTCAGGTTCATCCTTGGGAGCAATTTCCAAATGCCTGACGGTACCACATACATCTGTACAAACAATAGTACGCAAGTATAAACACCATGGGACCACACAGCCGTCATATTGCTCAGGGAGGTGATGTGTTCTGTCTTCTAGAGATGAACGTACTTTGGTGCGAAAAGTGCAAATCAATTCCAGAACAAGAGCAAAGGACCTTGTGAAGATGCTGGAGGAAACGGGTACAAAAGTATCCATATCCACAGTAAAAAAAGAGTCCTATATCGACCACCTGAAAGGCCGCTCAGCTAGGAAGAAGCCAATGCTCCAAAATTCCATAAAAAAGCCAGACTACCCTTTGCAACTGCACATGGGGACAAAGATTGTACTTTTTGGAGAAATGTCCTCTGGTCTGATGAAAGAAAAATAGAACTGTTTGGCCATAATGACCATTGTCATGTTTAGAGGGAAAAGTAGGAGACTTGCAAGCTGAAGAACACCTTCCCAACCGTGAAGCACGGGGGTGGCAGCATCATGTTGTGGGGTGCTTTGCTGCAGGAGGGATCATGAGGAGGGAAATTATGTGGATATATTCAAGCAACATCTCAAGACATCAGTCAGGAT
This sequence comes from Oncorhynchus keta, assembly GCF_023373465.1. Taxonomy (NCBI): domain Eukaryota; kingdom Metazoa; phylum Chordata; class Actinopteri; order Salmoniformes; family Salmonidae; genus Oncorhynchus; species Oncorhynchus keta. Next base: position 16,297,086 of record NC_068446.1, read on the forward strand.
GTTAAAGCTTGGTCTCAAATGGGTCTTCCAAATGGACAATGACCCCAAGCATACTTCCAAAGTTGTGGCAAAATGGCTTAAGGACAACAAAGCCATTCAAAAATGTTCAACTTCATATCTGTCATCTCCAGCACCACCACAACATTAACATATATGAAAATGGTGCGTTTCTACTGTATGTTTTGTACAAAAAAAGAGGTATAAAAGTGCTTCCAATGACATCATCATTGTGCATCATGATTTGAACCAATTATGAGTAGATATTGCCTACTAATTGGTTGATGTCATTGGAAACACTTATTTTCCTTTTTACTATAAAACATAGAAACATTACATTTTCATACATGTTGTTGGGGTGGTGCTGGAGATGATGAATATAAAGTTGAAAATGGTGAAATGTCCCTTTAATGCCCCTCTGGTATCCTGCTTTCCCTGGTGTTTACGGGGTTCAAGGGGTATATCAATTTCCCCAGGGTGGGTGTAATGAGCTTTGCGATTTGCTCTCTGTCCACAAGGGGCACCCCTCCCCATAGGTGGTGCATTACTGGGATTCATTGCTGAGTCCTGCCTGTAGCTCACTCGTCCATATGAGGTGTCTAGTGATACAGGTTATGGTCACTGTAGATGATTGGTGGTTGGTAGCGGAGTCGAGGGAACAAGCACAGTTAGACATGACCATGCTATCATCCCACACACTCTGTGGTTCATTTGAACCCGGAAATGAGCTGTCATTTGATCTTTATTCCTGGGAATTAGATCCGATTACGAATCGCCCCTCTCTTTTACCACATAAAGGGTCTGTTTTTCAGAGCTATCTGTCCCATTCCCAGTTAGGTTACAATGTAGTCTACCTATGACTGGTGGGGCAGGGTAAACTCCATGATAATTTCCCCCCCCCCAAGGTCTATTTTTAAAAATTGCCTTCCAATGGTGGGTGCCAGCCGGTTACCGGAATGCATATTACTGTCTAAACGGAGTGAGGCTCATTGTGACAACTGCTCTGCCAATTGGGGTACGTCACTGATCGTCGGAGCCCTTGCATACAGAGTGGGCCAGGCTTCAGACAAACCTTGGCACATAAACAACATTTCTTCAACCGTGTTTCCACAGTGTTCATAAGTTGCCAAAAGTGTTGTGTCTCCATCATGAAAAGTTTGAAAAGTGTCCCTTCTCGAGCTTCAGACACACGGTTGTCAAGAATGGTGGAAACGGAGAGAAACAAAATGGTGTAGTTTGAGTCCATGTGGCGGAGAGTGATGCGGGCGCTGGAAATGGGGGTGTGAGTAGGTGCGTCTGGTCAGGTGTGATGTTGATGTTTGTGTGCATCTGTATGTTGTTGTTTGTATGTGTATGTTTTGTACTGTTAAAAAATGATGGTGTCCCACCCCTTCAGATTGCACTTCACGGGGGGGCTCGCTGTCTGCTCCGGCCAACGGTGTGTTTGCCCAGTGTCACGCTGGATCATGTGAACAGTGACGTCAGGGTACAGGCTACAATTTTTTTGTGCATCCCCCACGCTTCTGCAGCGTCATCACGTCGACTGTTTCGAAGGCCTCTGCACCCGTTTTGAGGGAGGAAATAGCCTCCATTCTCCAGAGAATAGGCAATCCATAGATTCCGTTTGAACTTGAAGGCAAAAAAGAGAAGCATGATGTAAAGACATAAACTTGGTATTCCAAATTATTATAGGCTACTAAAGCCAACAACTTACCGCTGCACCACAGAGTTTTGATGAAAACAGTGGAGAAAGATAAACTGGCTATCTGATAATCACACGCTGCTATTTATTGCTATTCATTATGACCAGCAGATGTCACTAATGAGCATTGTTAACAGATAATGAAGCTCCAAGTAAATAACAATTTTTTTTGGCACAATTTGGTAAAAGCGCCTTCACGAACCTTGGTTTCCCATCACTTTATGGTTTTGCTTTTGGCAACGCATGTCCCTGGTATCCTCAACTCGGAAGCAGATATTTTATCCATCAGGACCCTCTCTCTCAGGAGTGGAGGGTACACCCTTGGGTGATCTTCCAGGTATGGGATTTTTTTTTCCAGGACTGACGTAGATAATTTCGCATTGCGAGAAAACATAAGTTTTTCTTGATAAGGGACCTTGGTTCAGCAGCATCACTTGCCTCTGTTCCCAGGTCTGTATCTGGGTCCCACCTCACTGATCCAGTCTTTAGAGACCAGGCTAGCTAACAAGTGCTGCAGACCATGCTAGCCAGGGACCTGGGTTTACCATTTATTCTTGTGGCTCCCCAATGGTCCAGGCAGCCTTGGTTCCCGGAGATCATTTCCCTTTTAGGCAGGGACCCTAGACTGGCGCCGACAGCATGTTTCTTACTTCTACTTTTTTCTAGTGTTTTTCAAAAATGCTCTTAATCAGTTTGTGCATTACTACACATACCCGGGTAGAACTTTTGGAATACGAATCACTGGGTACTCACCATCCACTGACCTCCTTCGGTGAGGAGGCGATCTGCTTGGGAGTCCTCCCGGAAGGTAGGAAGCGAAGACGCCGATGGAGAAGCAGACGTAGCAGGGTCTTAATGAGATTAAGACGCCAGGTGACCCATCGTCCATTATTAAGCATACTACTTGCCAATGTTCAATCATTAATGAACAAACCTGACAAACTCAGAGCGAGGATCTCCTTCCAGAGGGACCTCCTACATATGTTTTTCTGAGACTTGGCTTTCCTCCGACATCCAGACTGATTATATACAACCAGCGGGTTTTACAGTTTACAGTTTTTCGAGCGGATAGGAAGCGGGCTTTCTCTGGCAAGAGCAAGGTTGGTGGACTCTGCTTTAGGACCAACAACACATGGTGCAAAGGGGGAAACGTACAGGAACTTGCGAGTTTCTTCTCTGCCGACTTGGAATACTTGGTCATAAAATGTAATATTGTTTACCTTCCGAGAGAGTTCACCGCGATTATCGCCATGGCTGTGTACATTCCACCCCAAGCTGAAACCAAAAAGACTCTCAAAGATCTTCATATGACCCCGAACAACCTAGAGAATGCATTCCCTGAGGCAATGTTCATTGTTGCAGGGGAATTTAACAAAAGTAATTTGAGAACCGTGCTTCCAAATTCTTACCAACACATCAACTGTCTAACTCACGGAAATTCTACTCTTGACTATTGCTTCACACCTTTCCTGTCTTCCTTTCTGAAAATATGACCATGTCTCTATCCTTCTCCCTGCATACAAACAGACTTGAGGGAAGTTCCAGGGATCAGATCTGTACAGCATTGGTCCGACTAATCAGCATTAACGCTCCATGACTGTTTTGATCACATGGACTGGAATATGTTCAAGTTTGCCTCCTGGAGATGATGTCAATGATTCATGAAAAAAATGGATAGATGACAGGATTCCAAAAGTATCTTTCAAAACGTACCCCAATCAAAAACTGTATATGGATAGCAGCCTTGTAGGAAAACTGAAAGAGAGCTGCTGCTTATCAACAGGGCAAGGTGACCCGGGACAATAGTTTGGTTAAACAGTTCAAATATGACGTACGCAGATCAATGAAGATGGCGATACACAAGTACAGAGACAAAGTGGAGGAAAGTGGAGGGGCTCCTTACTATCACAGATGACAAAAAAAGAAAGCCAGCCATATCACGGTCACCAATGCCACCCTACCAGACAAGTTAAACACCCTTTTCTCAAGATTCGAGCACAATGACCCTGAGCTGCCGAGGAGAGCCCCCGATGACATGTGGGCTACACACTCAGTATCCATTAAGGACGTATATAAGTCATTCAAACATGTTTACCCTTGCAAGGCTGCCGGCCCAGATGGCAGCTCTTGCAGTTCCCTCAGAGCGTGTGCAGACCAGCTGGCTGTTGTGTTCTCTGACATTTTCAATCTTACCCTCTATACCCTCCTGCTTCAAGATGTCCACTATCATCCCTGTGCCCAAGAAAGGGCAAGTAACTGAAATGAATGACAACCGACCAGTAGCACTCACTTTCGTCATCATGAAGTGCTTCAAAAGGCTAAGACCATATCACCTCCTCTCTCCCCGACACACTCGACCCTCATTCAATTGGCCTACCGCCCTGATAGAATCCAAGGACGACACAAATGCACTGCACACTGCTCTTAACCACCTGTACAAAAGGAATGCATATGCGAGGATGCTGTTCTTCTGCTACAGCTTAGCCTTCAATGCCATAGTGCCCTATAAGCTCATTACAAAGCTCTTAGCCCTGGGTCTGAACTCCTCCCTCTGCAACTGGGTCCTGGACTTCCTGACGGGCTGCCCCAGGTGGTGAAGGTAGGCAACGTTACCTCCTCGGCACTGATCTTCATCATGGGGGCCCCACAAGATTGTCCTCAGTCCCTTCCTGCATGCAGCGACCCAAGGAAACGACTCCGAAAAAGAGGGAAACGAGGCGGTGTTCTGGTCAGACTCTGAAAAAGGGCACATCGCGCACCACTCCCCAGCATTCTTCTTGCCAATGTCCAGTCTCTTGACAACAAGGTTGACGAAATCCGAGCAAGGGTGGCATTCCAGAGGGACATCAGAGACTGCAACGTTCTCTGCTTCACGGAAACATGGCTTACTGGGAAGACGCTATCCGATGCGGTGCAGCCAACGGGTTTCTCCATGCATCGGGCCGACAGAAACAAACATCTCTCTGGTAAGAAGAGTGGCGGGGGCGTATGCCTCATGACTAACGGGACATGGTGTGATGAAGGAAACATACAGGAACTCAAATCCTTCTGTTCACCTGATTTAGAATTCCTCACAATCAAATGTAGACCGCATTATCTTCCAAGAGAATTCTCTTCGATTATAATCACAGCCCTATATATCCCCCCCCCCCAAGCAGACACATCGATGGCTCTGAATGAACTTTATTTAACTCTTTGCAAACTGGAAACCATTTATCTGGAGGCTGCATTCATTGTAGCTGGGGATTTTAACAAAGCTAATCTGAAAACAAGACTCCCTAAATTTTATCAGCATATCGATTGCGCAACCAGGGGTGGTAAAACCTTGGATCATTGTTACTCTAACTTCCGCGACGCATATAAGGCCCTGCCCCGCCCCCCTTTCGGAAAAGCTGACCACGACTCCATTTTGCTGATCCCTGCCTACAGGCAGAAGCTAAAACAAGAGGCTCCCACGCTGAGGTCTGTCCAACGCTGGTCAGACCAAGCTGACTCTACACTCCAAGACTGCTTCCATCACGTGGACTGGGACATGTTTCGTATTGCGTCAGATGAAAATATTGACGAATACGCTGATTCGGTGTGCGAGTTCATTAGAACGTGCGTCGAAGATGTCGTTCCCATAGCAACGATAAAAACATTCCCAAACCAGAAACCGTGGATTGATGGCAGCATTCGCGTGAAACTGAAAGCGCGAACCACTGCTTTTAATCAGGGCAAGGTGTCTGGTAACATGTCCGAATATAAACAATGCAGCTATTCCCTCCGCAAGGCTATTAAACAAGCTAAGCGTCAGTACAGAGACAAAGTGGAATCTCAATTCAATGGCTCAGACACAAGAGGCATGTGGCAGGGTCTACAGTCAATCACGGACTACAAGAAGAAACCCAGCCCAGTCACCGACCAGGATGTCTTGCTCCCAGGCAGACTAAATAACTTTTTGGACAATACTTTGAGGACAATACAGTGCCACTGACACGGCCTGCAACGAAAACATGCGGTCTCTCCTTCACTGCAGCCGAGGTGAGTAAGACATTTAAACGTGTTAACCCTCTCAAGGCTGCAGGCCCAGACAGCATCCCCAGCCGCGCCCTCAGAGCATGCGCAGACCAGCTGGCCGGTGTGTTTACGGACATATTCAATCAATCCCTATACCAGTCTGCTGTTCCCACATGCTTCAAGAGGGCCACCATTGTTCCTGTTCCCAAGAAAGCTAAGGTAACTGAGCTAAACGACTACCGCCCGTAACACTCACTTCCGTCATCATGAAGTGCTTTGAGAGACTAGTCAAGGACCATATCACCTCCACCCTACCTGACATCCTAGACCCATTCCAATTTGCTTACCGCCCAAATAGGTCCACAGACGATGCAATCTCAACCACACTGCACACTGCCCTAACCCACCTGGACAAGAGGAATACCTATGTGAGAATGTTCATCGACTACAGCTCGGCATTCAACACCATAGTACCCTCCAGCTCGAGACCCTGGGTCTCACCCCGCCCTGTGCAACTGGGTACTGGACTTCCACGGGCCGCCCCCAGGTGGTGAGGGTAGGCAACAACATCTCCTCCCCGCTGATCCTCAACACGGGGGCCCCACAAGGGTGCGTTCTGAGCCCTCTCCTGTACTCCCTGTTCACCCACCCTGGCCACGCACGTCCAACTCAATCATCCGACACAACAGTGGTAGGCTTGCAAACTGGGTACAGGGAGGAGGTGAGGGCCCTCGGAGTGTGGTGTCAGGAAAATAACCTCACACTCAACGTCAACAAAACTAAGGAGATGATTGTGGACTTCAGGAAACAGCAGAGGGAACACCCCCCTATCCACATCGATGGAACAGTAGTGGAGAGGGTAGCAGGTTTTATGTTCCTCGGCATACACATCACAGACAAACTGAATTGGTCCACTCACACTGACAGCGTCGTGAAGAAGGCGCAGCAGCGCCTCTTCAACCTCAGGAGGCTGAAGAAATTCGGCTTGTCACCAAAAGCACTCACAAACTTCTACAGATGCACAATCGAGAGCATCCTGGCGGGCTGTATCACCGCCTGGTACGGCAACTGCTCCGCCCTCAACCGTAAGGCTCTCCAGAGGGTAGTGAGGTCTGCACAACGCATCACCGGGGGCAAACTACCTGCCCTCCAGGACACCTACACCACCCGATGTTACAGGAAGGCCATAAAGATCATCAAGGACATCAACCACCCGAACCACTGCCTGTTCACCCCGCTATCATCCAGAAGGCGAGGTCAGTACAGGTGCATCAAAGCTGGAACCGAGAGACTGAAAAACAGCTTCTATCTCAAGGCCATCAGACTGTTAAACAGCCACCACTAACATTGAGTGGCTGCTGCCAACACACTGTCATTGACACTGACCCAACTCCAGCCACTTTAATAATGGGAATTGTTGGGAAATGATGTAAAATGATATATCACTAGCCACTTTAAACAATGCTACCTTATATAATGTTACTTACCCTACATTATTCATCTCATATGTATATACTGTACTCTACATCATCGACTGCATCATTATGTAATACATGTATCACTAGCCACTTTAACTATGCCACTTTGTTTACTTTGTCTACATACTCATCTCATATGCATATACTGTACACGATACCATCTACTGTATGCTGCTCTGTACCATCACTCATTCATATATCCTTATGTACATATTCCTTATCCCCTTACACTGTGTATAAGACAGTAGTTTTGGAATTGTTAGTTAGATTACTTGTTGGTTATCACTGCATTGTCGGAACTAGAAGCACAAGCATTTCGCTACACTCACATTAACATCTGCTAACCATGTGTATGTGACAAATAACATTTGATTTGATTTGATATACCCACGTTCGCTGATGACACGATAGTAGTAGGCCTGATCTCCAACAACGACGAGACCGCCTACAGGGAGGAGGTAGGCATTCTGACGATGTGGTGGTACCAGGTAAACAACCTCTCCCTCAACATTAGCAAAACAAAGGATCTAATTGTGAACTTCAGGAGGAACCAGAATGGACACGCCCCCATCCTCCTCAACGGGGCTGCAGTGGATACTGTCAATAACTTTAAATTCCTCTATGTACACATCTCAGGGAAGCTGAAATGGTCTAACCACATGTACACCGTAGTGAAGAAGGCATGACAGCGACTCTTCAACCTCCAGGATACTGAAGAAATTCGGCCTGTCCCCAAGGGCCCTACAGGAGCACCAACAAGTGCATACTGTCGGGCTGCATCATAGCCTTGTATGGCAACTCCACCGCTTGCGGACCGCAAGGCTCTTCAGCGGGTGATACGTGCAGCCAAACGCACCATTTGGTGCATACTGCCTCCCCTACAGGACACCTACAATACCAGGTGTCGCTGGATGGCCAATAAGATAATCTGGGACCCCAGCCACCCAAGCCATGCCCTGTTCTCCCCTCTCCCTCTCCAATCACTTCGATGCAGGCAGTACAGGAGCATCATGGCAAAAACTGAAATACTGACCAATAGTTTCTACCCTCAGATCATCAGGCTGCTGAATAGCCACCACTAGTCAGCTACCTGCTCCCCCTCCCCCTATGGATATTCCCCCCGCTACTCCACCCTCCATGAGAAGGCTGTATGCATATGTGGCAAGCATTTGAGCTGCGGTGCAAAGTTAAAGACTTGTTCCTTTTCAGTGCTCTGTAAGAGACATCCTTCTGTTCCTACAGGGGATTTTTGATCAGAGGTGGGCATTCTCCATGTTAAAAGTGTACATGACCGCTATCTCAGCGTGTCATGTAGGAATTGACATAGCCTCAGCAGGGCCCACCCCCTGGTTGTGGAATTCCTGAAAGGTGTACATCGTGTCAACCGGTCTCTAATCCTATTGTGGCACTGGCTTTTGTGCGGCCCCCTTTGAGCCCTGGAGTTGTTGGATCTGAAGATCCTCTCCTATGAAACCATGCGTTATCTGTACACCTTTCCTGTACTCAGTTCACCCCAGGCGACTTTAATGTGACAATGTCTTACAGGTCCGTAAACATTTGAGCTATTTCCTGTTCTGCCTCCTCTTGCTTCTGAAGAGCAACATTTTACATTTTAGCAGACACTCTTAACTTATGGCTGCAGGGGCAGTATTGAGTAGCTTGGATGAAAAGGTGCCCATTGTAAACGGCCAGTCTCCATTGCTAATATATGCATATTATTATTATTATTATTATTATTATTATTATTATTAGTATTGGATAGAAAACACTCTAAAGTTTCCAAAACTGTCAAAATATTGTCTGTGAGTATAACAGAACTGATATTGCAGGCGAAACCCGGAGGAAAATCAAAACGGGAAGTGGCTTCTATTTTGAAAACTCCATGTTCCATAGCCTCCCTCTGCTCCATTTAAAGGGATATCAACCATATTCCTTTTCCTATGGCTTCCTCAAGGTGTCAGCAGTCTAAAGACACAGTTTCAGGCTTTTATTTGGAAAAATGAGCCAGAACGCTAACATCGCGTCAAGTGGTCGCATGAGTTTTGCTCGTGCACAGAGTTTGGACAGCCATTGCTTTTCCCTCTCCTACTGATAAAGACATTTGCGGTTGATATATTATCGATTTATATATGTTAAAAACAACCTGAGGATTGATTATAAAAAAAAGATGTTTCTGTGGACATTATGGAAACTATTTGGAATTTGTCTGCGTTGTCATGACCGCTCTTTCCTGTGGATTTCTGAACATAAAGGGCCAAACAAACAGAGGTATTTTGGATCTAAAACTAGTCTTTATGGAACAAAATAAACATTTGTTGTGTAACTGGGAGTCTCGTGAGTGAAAACATCCGAAGATCATAAAAGGTAAACAATTAATTTAATGGGTCACAAAAGTCAGAAAAGCAATCTACTTGGCTGCTAGGTGTTTAATGTTTTGTCTGCTGAGAGAGATGTCCATACATAAACGCTTGGTAGGCTTTCGCCGAAAAGCTTTTTTGAAATCTGACACGCCAGGTGGATTAACATCAAGCTAAGCTGTGTTTTGCTGATTTCATGAAAATTAAGTATTTTTAGTAATTTGAATTTGCGCTCTGCAATTCAGCGGATGTTGACAAATGATCCCGCTAACAGGATTGGTGCATCAAGAAGTTATACTCACAGACATCATTCAAACAGTTTTAGAAACTTCAGAGTGTTTTCTATCCAATACTAATAATAATATGCATATATTAGCGTCTGGGACAGAGTAGGATGCAGTTCACTCTGGGCATGCTATTCATCCAAAAGTGAAAATGCTGCCCCCTATCCCAAAAAGGTTAAGAAAAAAACACATTAGACCTGCAGCTGCACGTTTAAAGTGGTTTGAACTTTGAATCTCAACACGAGATGGAGACGATAAACTCACCTCCCGGACAATCACTGGTATGGCTGATTAGCTTTCCTAAGTAAAGTATCTTTAAAAGTGAATTTAAGTAGGACCATCCTGGTACTCTGCTCAAACCATCGTATTACGCTACTCTCATCACCCCACTGGGAAACCATCGATACGGCTGGCTAGGCTACCTTCAAAGAAGCATCTTTTAGAGCGAATGGAGGGAAAGTTAACTCTGTAGTTCTGTTCAGAACTACACAACAAGTCCCTGGTTACCGGACAACTACATAGAAGGACAACAATATACTTTTTGGAACCATTTTCAACAATCAGAGCCTTAAAAGAGCACCACGCAAAGGTCAACCACCTTTCCAAGGCAGGCCTGTTCACCAAGAGATCCCCGGCGATCCCAGGCATTTCACGTCAATACATTCATGATTTCTTAATCAAAGCGAGCGGCGGTTCGTGTGCAAAGTATATGGTTACTGTAGTTGAGAGTAGTTTCTGAATGTACCAATGTCGTCTCTGTCCCTCTCCCGATCCATCTCTTCATTAACAAACATCAATATTGTTGTCATTCTGCCAGGGACCTGTTTTCAGCATATTACATCTCCAGTCAATAACCACTGTATGTTTATCCTGGGTTTCCATTTAATTAGCGCGTAAATAAATAATTAAACCAATTTGTGTATTACTGACTCATAAGTAAGGCTCGGGTTTTTGCAAATGCAAGGAAATTACGACTGTTCAGCATGGTGATATGATACGAGGTTATGATTAATAAGTTGACTATTTATAGATGTGATAAGTAAAGACCATTTAGAGTTTAAATCGGAAGATGGTAACTCTTTAAAGAACCGCTCTCATGGTGCCCCAGATCCTAATGAGTTAATTGTTACATGATTAATTTAATAGTTAGTTAATTAGAGAAATAAGTCTTCAGATTAATGTTCAATCACAACACAAGGCACACCTGTTAATTCAAATTCATTCCAGGTGACTACCTCATGAAGCTGGTTGAGAGAATGCCAAGAGTGTGCAAAGGCAAAAGGTGGCTACTTTGAAGAATCTCAAATACAAATATATTTTTATCTGTTTAACACTTTTCTGGTTACTACATGATTCCATATATGTTATTTCATAGTTTTGATGTCTTCACTATTATTTTACAACGTATAAAATAGTGAAAATATATACAAATCCTGGAATGAGTAGGTGTGTCCATACTTTTGACTGTATAATTACTTTGTAGAATGTCAGAGGAAGATATGCATACTGTAGCTCACATTGGCTGGCTACCTAAGAATTGAGTACAAGACCATAAATGTTATGAAATGCGTAACGTTACCTCGCATGTCCGTGGTTATAAGGAATATACACAAAAATATTATGCTACAGTAGAAACGACAACACGACATGCAAAAACTATTATTTTGTCCGGGTCAGAAATGTAAAAAAAATATATAATAATAATAATTGATCAGCAAAAGTAAAAATGACTACTTTTTTTGTGAATGAATGAATGAGGCGGAACACACCTCAATTCAAACTGTTATTAGAAAATAAATAACTTGTTACAAAATAATTTGAATTGACAAATTGCCTATAAATAAAACAGGCTGGGCAGTGCGGATTAAATGTACTGTTGCGTAACAATCACATTCTGGAATAGACAGAATGTTCTAACATCACGTGCATAAAAAGACTCACGCTGGGGCGACCATTAGAGATATTTGGAACTCATGCATGAAAAGGTTAAACAAATGAAAATACATTTGAAATTAAGTAGCCACCCTTTGTCTTGATGACAGCTTTGAATACTCTTGGCATTCTCTCAACCAACTTCACCTGCAATGCTTTTCCAACAGTCTTGAAGGAGTTCCCACATGCTGAGCACTTGTTGGCTGCTTTCATAGCTAGCCTGGTTCGCTAGCATTGTCAAATAATGTTGTATAGCCAAAAGTAGATAGTACCAGCTAAGTTGTTAGCTGGTACTAACGTACTCACCATGGCGGACATCCATTCCTGGCCATCTGGCAATATTGTTGAAATGCATTGGAAGTTTGCAACAACTTTATGGAAGCATATTTTCACTCCTATTTGCCCAGCTAAATATGCATGCACCCTTATGCAGTTTTGACAACATTTTCCGCTAACTCCACATGGCATCTGGCGGCGGAACACAACACGTTGTTTCTGGGCAATTGGGCATCATTGGCAAAAATGTGCATGTAAGTAATACATACACAACCCTCAAGTAAGTTGTGATGTACTCACTTCCAAATCTCTGTTAGGGTAAGGTCTAAAATCAGATTTTTATTTTTACTTCAGTTGCTCATTCATTACATTTTTTTTTTAAACCAAAATTGAAAACGGATTATTTTTTCAAAAACCAAACCCAAAAAGCACAAATCGCTCAGCACTATTAAGAGGTGAGAGCAGAGCACAGCACCCAGTACACCCAGTTTTAATCTCTGCTTAATGAGCCTACTGATGAAGACAGGTAGGAGAGAATGTTATCTCTTCCTGTATGCCTCCTTTGTCCTGGTGAATGATTTAGCTGGAGAATAAGAGACACGCAGCAAACTATTCAACATATTTTCACTTCATTAATAAACCTTAGGTGGCTTCAATAATTCAGCAGGTCTGCATTATTCACATTAAATATCTGTCTTAATTACCTCCCCCCTGGCTGATTTATGAATGTGTTTTGCATCACCGGGGGTAGAGGGGTAGTAAAGAGAGCAAGAGGGAGGAGGAGAGGACCCAGCAGATCAGGAACATTTCCAGAACACTAGCTAAAATTCCCATTAAGATCTAGATAGGGTTATTTCTAACATTCAACTAGTTTTTTATGACATATCCTTGGTATGTTCCTACATTCACTAAAATGTTGTGTACATCTGAAACAGCTTCCACAGAAGTTCTCATTAGGTTTCAAGGTAATGTAATAACACAATGCACAAATAATGTTTTCCCAGCAAACCAAATTTGGTTCTGTGCAAGTTCCCAGAACATTTGTTAGGTTGTGGCAAATGTTCTCATAACACAAAAAACTGACCTGTTGGGCTTTGATGATTATCCTCTCCCGCGGTGTGTCCCCCGCGGGAGAGTTGAAGTAACGTGTGCTAATGTGATTAGCATGACGTTGTAAGTATCAAGAACATGTCCCAGGACATAGACATATATGATATGGGGAGAAACATTAAAAATTATTTAATCTAACTGCACTGTCCAATTTACAGTAGCTATTACGGTGAAAGAACACCGTGCTATTGTTCGAGGAGAATGCACAGTAATGAACTTGAAAATATATCAATAAACCAATTAGGCACTTTTGGGCAGACTTGATACAACATTTTGAACAGAAAAACAATGCTTCCTTGGATCAGTCTTAAACGTTGCACATACACTGTTGCTACCTATTTTCCAAAATCTAAATAGCTCCTAAACTGGAATAATAGATTGTGGCCTTCCTCTTGCATTTTAAAGATGATAAATGTCAGGACTACCTGACATAATGACTCCTTGCTGTCTCCAGTACACCTGGCCATGCTGCTGCTCCAGTTTCAACTGTTCTGCCTTATTATTATTGGACCATGCTGGTCATTTATGAACATTTGAACATCTTGGCCATGTTCTGTTATAATCTCCACCCGGCACAGCCAGAAGAGGACTGGCCACCCCACAGCCTGGTTCCTCTCTAGGTTTCTTCCTAGGTTTTTGCCTTTCTAGGGAGTTTTTCCTAGCCACCGTGCTTCTACACCTGCATTGCTTGCTGTTTGGGGTTTTAGGCTGGGTTTCTGTACAGCACTTTGAGATATCAGCTGATGTACGAAGGGCTATATAAAATAAATTTGATTTGATAAATTAAAAAAAATGCATATATATATTTTTTTGAAGAGGCAACTCTGGGATGCTGGCCTTCTAGGCAGAGTTGAAAAGAAAAAGACATCTCAGACTGGCCAATAAAAAAAGAAAATATTAATATGAAAAAGAACAGACACTGGACAGAGGAACTCTGCCTAGAAGGCCAGCATCCCGGAGTCACCTCTTCAAACAGAGACAGATAAATAGGGTGAGACTAAAATTTCTTGGAAATAATTATTATATTTTTTTGAAAATTGACTTCCGAGGGATCTGTCATTTGACGTTAACCTCCTAATCTGTTTGTATTGGATGACGACTAGGATCAGTATGAACTAGCTAAGATCAATTAACGTTTGCATCCAGAATCTGTGTGAACTAGTTAAGACTTCGAAGCTTTGTAAACTTTGTGTGGGTTAGAAAACCTTGCGTGGTTTAGCGACCTGTGTGGACTCAAAAAAGCGCTATAGAAATATTAGAGAATGCATTATAATGATATAGTATAAGATAGTAAGATGCATCTGTAATTGTTTCAGACCATACCCCATTTAAGAACTAAGTTCCTGAAGTTACTGCCGTTTTTTTAAGGTTATGAGATCCTGTACCATGAGTTGGTATTGTAAGATGTAAATGTATGAGTTATTTATCTCAGGACCTAACCCAGAGATAGAAATGTGAAAATATTCCTGCAGGTTATAAAAAATATTGTAGAAAACAACTAATTGATTAAGTATGTTTTAGGAACCGTACTGTATGAATGCGAATGAGAGTTGTGTAGAAATAAGTGTAATTTTTTTATTTTTTAGAATAAGATTTAGACGTGTATAATAAGCTGATTTTCAATTTGGATAATACGTTTTGATATGGAGCGTTATCTTGGGGTTCCGTTCAACACTGCCCATCATAGAATGTCACAGGGTGGTATTAATAAGAGCTAGATGTTATTTTAGAAAATAGCGGCAAGTCTATAATTTCTGGAAGTGGAGGGAACTGTTTAGGATACGTGTGGAGCATTATTCCCATAGGGCAGCAACCGGGAAACTAACGCTTTTAGGTTCTGCTGGGAATGTATGGATGAAGAGTCATTGGAAACGGAGAGATTAATCAATTAATTAATGTGAGTACCTAAGATTTCCTACTTTAGATATTGATTCTGTGAAGACATAAAAAAAAAAGGAATGAGAAATTGTATGGGTGTATAATCGATTACTAGAGATTTGATAAAGTAATACTGGGAATATAATGAGATGCAACTTAAACAACCCATACGTGAACGTACGTAGGTTCAGAGTGGTATCTTTATGGATCATTTGTATGGTAGCAAAATTGCAAGATTATGTTATAATACTTTTATTGCATCAAATGGTTGTTTTATTCAACATAATAGAGAATTCTTAACTATTGTGTGTGTTCTACTGAGGGTGGGCCTCTGGGAGATAACACTGACAGAAGATTTATGGTGTCTTTTGGGTGATAAAACCAAAAGAGCATTCCAGAGCATGGGTTAATGTTTCTCTATCTATAACGTACCAGGGAGAGATGGTTCCAGTTTGGAGTTGGAGGGCCAGACACTGGTCTATACAATGAAAACTGTTGACACAGCAGATACTGTCTGCTATATATCATAGGTTTCTTTCATACAAATCTTAACCATTCTATATATCTGTTATTCATCATGTAAGTTGAAATGGGTATATCTTGGCTAGGAAAAGACCTTTGTACTTTTGTCTCGGGGCTCTCAAAGAAATCATCAGATTCGTCGACCAGCCATCACTATTGCAAAGCTCTCACTAATAAAGATTCAGTTTAAGTATAACTCTGACTCGTGTGATACGTTTGTCTCTCCTCGTTTGATAATACAGAAATTAATCACCACATTTGTTAGAGATAAGGTTAAAGCATTATATGACTGTCTACAGGATCTGGCAAATAGTCTCAGAAAAAGATTGGCATATATTAAAACCGCGACGAGCGAGAGGAGTGGAAATAAATTCATGGAAGAGGTAAACTATAGCAAATAGGCTAATGAAAGCGCACAAGCCTTCTACCAATTTGTCTCGAATATGGGAATGAAATCTTAACATGGATAAAATAGGGAATGCAGGGATGCAATTGTGACTTGGCACAATAACATAAGAGAAGAATCATTAGCTCAATACACCAGTGTATTGATGTTAGCGTTCTATCAGCGTAATTGCACTGACCATACTATTTGTGAAGTTATTTGAGTATGTAATATGCTTATTGGTTTTAAAATTGGCAGTATATATGGTCGAGAGCACAAATGATGTTATAAATAGTCAAACTTTGCATCAAGCCGCATTTAAACAATCGCTAAATAGTGTAGATTTGGGTGTTCGGTGTTGATACAACATGTAGTGAATTTGTTATTGGCGTGAAAAGACGAGGAAACTCATATGCCAAACATCACCACATTAGTCAACTATGCGGTAGAGCAGGGTCACAAGGCATCATATGGGAAACTACAACCAGCGAAACAAGAGGGAACATATTTGTGGGTTTTGAGTACAATGAGACTCAGGGAATCCTTAGATTTTAATCTCATGAGACACTTATTTTTTAAATTCTAAAATACATTTATTGAATTGACGAAAGGGGGGAAGAGGACAGAGTAATTAAAGTGGCCTCCCTGTGAACGGAAGTTGTTTTGTTTTGACTATAATTGTAAAAAATTAAATAAAAATCACCTGGTAACGTAACGTTAGACAGAAAGACAGAGGTAGAAACATTCTTTGAAAGTTGCTGATTATTGTTACTTGGTTTTGTAGTTTAGGTAACACCAGTAAAATGAAGCAGGAAGGCAATGCCATTTAAAATTATAATCTGTTTCCATTACGTGGAGCAGTGTCCAGTAATTAAAATAGATTGAAATAAGTATTGAATATTAACATAAGACAGCACCAACTTTTTGAAGATTCTACATTTGATAAACAACAGGTTTATATGTTGACTAAATTAATGCTACGGGTTGCAATGATTAGATTACCGGAAAGGGGTTATGGGTTTGTTTATTTTAGACTGTGTCAATTCCACTTAATGAAACACTGTATTCAGGCTCCCGAGTGGCGCAGCTGTCTAAAGCACTGCATCTCAGTGCAAGAGTCCTCACTACACTCCCTGGTTCAAATCCAGGCTGAATCGCATCTGGCTGTGATTGGGAGTTCCATAGGGCGGTGCACAATTGGCCCAGCGATGTTTGGGCGGGGTAGGCCATTATTTTAAATACAAATGTGTTCTTAACTGATTTGCCTAGTTAAATAAAGGTTTTGCTAGAGATAGCTTAAGCTGACAATGGCTTGCTGATAAAAACCTAAAGTTGGCATTTCATAGACAAGATGTGGTGTGTGTGACCCAAGATAGAGAGAGCCTGGAAGTGTTTAGAACAATGCCTCATTGTCTCATCTTCCTGGCATCTGGGAAACTAAGCTGGGTTGGGGGTAAAACACCATCCTGTGTAGATAACCAAGGTGACTTATAGGAGTTGGATCCAGTCTAAAGCATTTGTAGGTCCCATATAACATCTCTTTTTTTCATTATCAGTTAGGATCTCGGTTTCAATATTGTCTCTCTCACTTGAATAGAATATTCCACCACAACAATCAGCCTGTTACCAACCTTTTAAACTTTTGGAAAATATTGTGCTTGACCAGATACAATGCTATTTTACAGTAAACAAATTGACAACAGACTTTCAGCGTGCTTATAGGGAAGGACATTCAACAAGCACAGCACTTACACAAATAGTTGATGGTTGGCTGAGAGAAAGTGATGATAAAAAGATTGTGGGGGCTATTTTGTTAGACTTCAGTGCGGCTATTGAAATGATCGATCATAGTCTGCTGCTGGAAAAACGTATGTGTTATGGCTTTACATTCCCTGCTATATTGTGGATAAAGAGTTAACAACTTTCTAACAGAACACAGAGGGTGTTCAATTTCTATACTGACTTGTAATGTTAAAAGGGGAAGAAAATAAATTCGCTAGGCTACTCACTATGCCAATGATAGGCTACAGATTTGACTCACCATAATTTAAAATGGTTTTACCAATGTATCTTTCTATTAAATTACATGTTGTTCTTACTATGTATTCTATGTTTGAGGAGATGATATGCTGTTATAAATGTTTGCAACTCATTAATACATGGCGAGAATGTTTCCACTTTCTTTTAAGGGATATGTTTTAAGAAGTTATAAATAGTGGTACCTCTAACTCATTAATAAATGGTCTCTTTAAAGGTGTCTTTTCAGCAGTTATAAATGTTGGTAACTCATTTGTTTATGATCAGTCAATTGCCACTTTAAAATAAGGTATAATTTGTTGCGGTTATAAATGTTTGTCACTTTAAAACAAGGTATACAGGTATAAATAAGGTATAAAGTCTGTCACTTTAATATAAGGTATTTTAGCAGTTGTAAATGTGGGTAAATCATTTATAGATTATTTGAGAGTTCACTCAGAGTTTAGACATACTTATAGACAGTATTGGGTACTCATCACTACATACCTGAGAAGATTCAACAGTTTGTTAAACATGTACAGTCAATGAGTGGTGGGTATGACGACTAAAACAGTAATTATTGTGAGAGGATACCTGTTCCACTGTTTCACCCACCAAAGGTATTATGGTTACCATTTCACACCAGAGCGTTCATCATACTTGGACTATCACAGAAAAACGGTATGTGTTTTGATATAATCTGATAAAGGGTAATATGTTAGGAATGATGACTGAATATTTTCCTGAATGTAAATTTGTCCAGGGCATCAGGGTTTCCAAGTTGGGCCAATGCACGTAATGAAAATCAACCTCTTGTGTATTTAATCAATTTTAGAATAAGGCCTGGAGGCTGCCGTCTTATCGACTCTTAACCCTTGCGTGGTCTTAACATTCTGTATATGTAACGGATGTGAAACGGCTAGCTTAGTTAGCGGTGCGTGCTAAATAGCGTTTCAATCGGTTACGTCACTTGCTCTGAGACCTTGAAGTAGTAGTTCCCCTTGCTCTGCAAGGGCCGCGGCTTTTGTGGAGCGATGGGTAACGATGCTTCGAGGGTGACTGTTGTCGATGTGTGCAGAAGGTCCCTGGTTCACGCCCGGGTATGGGCGAGGGGACGGTTTAAAATTATACTGTTGTCCTATGCGTAAAAATGACCAGCCTTCACTAAACCCCTAAAATAAAGCAGCTTAATTGAATTTTAAACCCCAAATCTATAATAACCTGTCATTAATCACAAACTTTGATTATCTGGGTTTTCTCTCTTCACATTGCAGAAAGACAGTATTTAATCGGTGGACACCACACATTTTATTACAACACACCTGTCATAATTGTTTTCTTTACTAAAGTAGAGGTTTATTATTATTATTATTATTATTATTATTATTGCTAAAGGTACTGCATAGGTGTGTCAGATCTCCCCAAGGAGATGTGGAGTTGGGTGCAGGAGAAACAAGTTCCGAAGGAAAAGGGCGTTTTATTAAACAAGCTCAAAATATCAGGACACCGGACTATAACAGTAGCCACAACCCCACTCAGACACAGTCCAGGGAAAACCCACCTGTTAAAAATGAACTAAAGAAAACGCCACCTAAAACTAACTGACAGTCAAATGAAAACAATCCTGCACAAAAACTCAAAGGAAATAAATCCCCCCCCCCCTCAAATTAAACAAAATGAAACCAGGTGAAACACAAACCAGACAAAAGGATCTGTGGCAGCAAGTAGACCCGCGACGACGACCACCAAGTGCCGCCCGAACAGGGAGAGGAGTCACCTTCGGCGGAATTTGTGACAAGGTGTAAACATACATTTTTTTTTTTGCGATAGCACTTGTACAGCCTAAGAAAGTAGCAGAAAGGTTTTTTTCAACTTTTTTTTTAAATCGGTGGATCAGCTTAATATTGTGCAAAGATGGTTGCTCCATCAATGTTATTGTCTGCATCATTTCCAATCTCCCATATATTTTTGTTGGTAAATAGATATATCCATATACAGTGGGGCAAAAAAGTATTTAGTCAGCCACCAAGTGTGCAAGTTCTCCTACTTAAAAAGATGAGAGGCCTGTAATTTTCATCATAGGTACACTTCAACTATGACAGACAAAATGAGAAAAGAAAATCCAGAAAATCACGTAGGATTTTTTATTTATTTGCAAATTATGGTGGAAAATAAGTATTTGGTCACCTACAAACAAGCAAGATTTCTGGCTCTCGCGGACCTGTAACTTCTTCTTTGAGGCTCTTCTGTCCTCCACTCGTTACCTGTATTAATGGCACCTGTTTGAACTTGTTATCAGTATAAAAGACACCTGTCCACAACCTCAAACAGTCACACTCCAAACTCCACTATGGCCAAGACCAAAGAGCTGTCAAAGGTCACCAGAAACAAAATTGTAGACCTGCACCAGGCTGGGAAGACTGAATCTGCAATAGGTAAGCAGCTTGGTTTGAAGAAATCAACTGCAGGAGCAATTATTAGGAAATGGAAGACATACAAGACCACTGATAATCTCCCTCGATCTGGGGCTCCATGTAAGATCTCACCCCGTGGGGTCAAGATGATCACAAGAACGGTGAGCAAAAATCCCAGAACCACACGGGAGGACCTACGGAATGACCTGCAGAGAGCTGGGAGCAAAGTAACAAAGCTTACCATCAGTAACACACTACGCCGCCAGGGACTCAAATCCTGCAGTGCCAGACGTATCCCCCTGCTTAAGCCAATACATGTCCAGGCCCGTCTAAAGTTTGCTAGAGAGCATTTGGATGATCCAGAAGAAGATTGGGAGAATGTCATATGGTCAGATGAAACCAAAATATAACTTTTTTGGTAAAAACTCAACTCGTCGTGTTTGGAGGACAAAGAATGCTGAGTTGCATCCAAAGAACACCATACCCATGGGGGTGGAAACATCATGCTTTGGGGCTGGTTTTCTGCAAAGGGACTAGGACGACTGATCCGTGTAAAGGAAAGAATGAATGGGGCCATGTATCGTGAGATTTTTGAGTGAAAACCTCTTTCCATCAGCAAGGGCATTGAAGATGAAACGTGGCTGGGTCTTTCAGCATGACAATGATCCCAAACACACCGCCCGGGCAACGAAGGAGTGGCTTCATAAGAAGCATTTCAAGTTCCTGGAGTGGCCTGCCAGTCTCCAGATCTCAACCCCATAAATCTTTGGAGGGAGTTGAAAGTCCGTGTTGCCCAGCAACAGCCCCAAAACATCACTTCTCTAGAGATCTGCATGGAGGAATGGGCCAAAATACCAGCATATTTTTAAGTGGGAGAACTTGCACAATTGGTGGCTGACTAAATACTTTTTTGCCCCAATGTATGTGATGATCCGAGCGCATTCTGTCCCCAATCAACACCTTTTTAATTTTTCGTGCCAGAGATAAAGGCATAAGAATGTAGTCAAGACGACTAGCTTGATTAAGCCTCCGCCATATATATCTCACTAGGTCAGGGTATTTAAGTCTCCTTATAGCCACTAATTCTAATGACATTCATGATTTCCTTAAGTGCCTGAGGGTGATAGTTTGTAGTGTGATTTCCTTTCCGGTCTATAGAGATTTTTAAGTCCGTGATAAAATCTCCCACCATAATAATAGTCTAGTGTTGCTTCTAGAGTTGATAAATTCTTATATATATTTTCAGAAAAGCTTGGATCATCATTATTTGGAGTGTTAGGTTAATAAGATGTTCATTGTCCAATAACATATTTAAAATAATCCATCTACCTTGATCTGTTTTGACAATTTTCACATTTGGATCAAAATGACTGTTAATTAAAATCATCACCCCTTTTGAATTTCTTTGCCCATGAGAGAAATACATTTTGTCCCCCAGTCCTTTTTCCACAAAACTTAATCTTGTTGAATGAGTTTCCTGTAAACAATAGATATTAATATTCCTTATCTTTTTGCCAGGTAAATACTGATTGTCTTTTCTTATTATCTGCTAGGCCATTGCAATTGTAACTGGCTATACTTATTTCACCACTTACCATAATGAGAGACAACTTTCAATTCTATTTATCAAAATATATGTTTGTAAACGTTCCATTAAAAGGAACATGATGATTGAGTTTTTATATAGCTGTACCATGATATTTGCATTGCTACTAAGTAAACCTCCAATTGGTCCCCACTATTCCACCCGCTAAAAGCTCTCCTCATCCCGAGTTGGGTTGTCATCCCAATGCCCGGCAGACCACCCCCTACCCCCTGTTTCCCATAGCCCTGAAAAGACTGGGATCCATCCTTCGAAAAGAGCACACAGTGCCATTTACAGAACAGAAGTAGATCAATTGCATTTCCATCGCCCTCACCTAGATTTGTATTATATATAGCCATAAGAAAACATACACAAAAATAAACATAACCAATATAATTATAGAGAGAAACTCAAAATACCAACATGTGAGAAATAGTGTACTTTATTAATGTTTCAATGGAACCAACCAAAATCCAAATGATTATATATAAAATAAATTTAACCAAAATCAAGGTTTCATAATTATTGGCACTCCTCATTTAGTACTTAGTGCAACCACCTCTGGTAAGGATAACAGCATGGAGTCTTTTCCTGTAATGTTTGACATGGTTAACTTCTTGGAGCTACCCATCCTGTTAGTGGGATCATTTTCGTCAGCAACCGCTGAATAGCATAGCGCAACAGTCAAATAATATTACTAAAAATATTCATTCATGAAATCACAAGTGCAATATTGCAAAACACAGTATAGCCTTTTGTTAATCCACCTGTCGTCTCAGATTTTGAAACGATGCTTTACAGCGAAAGCAATCCAAGCATTTGTGTAAATTCATCGATAGCATAACATAACATCATGTACACTTAGCGTCAGGAAGCTTGGTCACGAAAATCAGAAAAGTTATCAAATTAATAATTTACCTTTGATCTTCGGATGTTTTCACTCACGAGACTCCCAGTTACACAACAAATATTCTTTTTGTTCCATAAAGATTATTTTTATAGTAAAAATACCTATGTTTGTTTGGCGCGTTATGTTTAGAAATCCACAGGAAAGAGCAGTCACGACAACGCAGATGTATATTACAAATAATATCCATAATGTCCACAGAAACATGTCAAACATTTTTTTATAATCAATCCTCATGTTGTTTTTAAAATATATATTAGATAATATATCAACCGAGTGTGTAGGTTTTTTAATAACAGCGGGAGGAACAATGACCGCTTTACTCAGTTGCGCAACAACTCAATGAGAGCCCCCACCTATCCACTTACACAATGTGATCCTTCACTCTCATTTTTCAAAATAAAAGCCTGATACTATGTCTAAAGACTGTTGACACCTTAGGGAAGCCAAAGAAAAATGAATCTGGTTGATATCCCTTTAAATGGAGGATTGCATAGGAACAGAAAGTTTTCAAAATAAGAGGCACTTCCTAATTGGATTTTCCTCAGGCTTTTCGCCTGCAATATCAGTTTTGTTATACTCAGACAATATTTTTACAGTTTTGGAAAATTTAGTGTTTTCTATCCTAATCTGACAATTATATGCATATAATTGAGAAATAGGCAGTTTCAAATGGGTATGTTTTTTTAGACAAAAACCTGCCCCCTTCATGCAAAAGGTTAAGGAACACATTTGGAGGGATTTTGGACCATTCCTCTATGCAGATCCTTTCAAGATCCTTCACTTTTTTGGGTTTGCTCTTATCAACTGCGATCTTCCACTCAGCCCACATGTTTTCGATTGGATTGAGGTCCAGCGACTGAGATGGCCATGGCAGAACATTGATTTTGTTGTCACAGAACCATTTCTGTGTCGTTCTTGAGGTATCTTTCAGGTCATTGTCTTGTTGGAAAGTCCACCGACCAAGTCCCAGCCTTCTGGCAGAGGCAACCAGATTGTCAGCCAAAATTGCCTGATACTTGGTGGAATTCATTATGTCATCAATCTTAACCAGTGCCCCTGAACCTCTTGAATTAAAACAGCCCCAAAACATCAGTGACCCCCCCCCTAATATATTTCACCGTAGGTAGGAAGTTCCTCTCCTTGTATGCATCTCTGTTTCGATGCCAAACATGCCGATGCTGTATCTGACCAAAACGTTCAATTTTGGTGTCATCTGACCAGAGCACCTTCTTCCAGTCATAATTTAAATGACATTTGGCAAACTCCAAGCGCTTGTGTCTGTGTCTTGGGGTCAGAAAGAGCTTTCTTCTGGAAACCCTTCCAAATAGCCTGTGGTTGTGGAGGTGGCGTCTGATGGTGCTTTTTGAAACCTGGTGACCCTAAGCCACCAAGGCCTGCAATTCTTTCACAGTGATTCTTGGAGATTTTGTTGATCCTCCTCCCTATCCTGTGGGATATGCATATGCATCCTCTACCCGTGAGGTTTTCGACTGTTCCATATCTTTTGAATTCTTTTTATAATTGCCCTGACAGTGCTCAGTGGTATATTCAATCGTTTGTGGATCTTCTTGTAGCCATTACC